>NC_090662.1:66916035-67557107 GCF_013368605.1 Nyctibius grandis
CTGTGAAAGAGCCTGCTGAAGAGTGGCCAGTTGCATTTTAAACATGTTCCTGTCTCCCTCCTTTTGCAGAAACACCCACACTCACGGCAGCCATTACAACCCCATCATGCAGCAGCCCGCGCTGTTAGCTAGCCACGTGACACTCCCCACAGCCCAGCCCGTCAACGTGGGTGTTGCTCACGTCATGCGCCAGCCACCCGCCGCCGCCACCTCTGCCAGGAAGAATAAGCAGCACCAGTCAGCACCCCGGTGAGTGTGCAGGGCTCCCAGCGCTGGCGTCGGTCCTGGCGGTGAGGTGGGAGTCAGTACCTGGCTTGCTCTGAGTGCAGCCCTGCAATGCAAACGTGCTGACAAAGGTGGTATTCACTGACATCCGTGGGGCAAAATAAAGTTTTCTGCACAGACCGCTAGTGATTAGAACATGCTTTTTGTGTATGGACTCTTTGCTGCTTCACCTCACCTGCACCCAGGCCAGGAAAATGGGGTGTAAGAGGTAGTCAGGTGCATTTATACCCAGTGAGCTTCATTTTGTATGGGAGTTAGTGGCTGGAGGGGATGCAAGATGGGAGACTCAGGCCCTATTCATACAGCTTGTTATGCTGATGTGATTACCTGAGGCCTTATAGTCACTGTAATTAAAAATGTAACTATATTCTCAGGTCATCATGACCCAATGCCCAGTTGCCAAACCTTTTCTTCCCACGTCGTCTCAAAGCAGTCCTGAGGTGCAGTGTCTACATTTCCCCAGGGTGGTGTGCCTCCAGGGGACGGCATCTTCAGGAACATGTGCCTGATGTGTGCACACAAGATCTGCCCTTTCAAAAGCAATGGGGTGGTGATCTATCTTCTGAACTTTAACGCCATGCAGAGTGGAGGACTGGGGTGGCTTTAGGCCAGCTTCAAGCTCTCTAGCTCCTAAAGTTGGTGGTTGGGCCCTATCTTGAACAGGACGCACGAGCAACAGATACACGCACTGGCCTTTTTATAGTCATGGCAGCATAAAACAGGGAGCATTTTATAAGGACATCTCATACAGGGGCAGTCCTTAGACACATAAATCTGTCAACTCTCAGCAGGACCATTTGGCTCTGCAAGGCGGAGACTGGGTTTTGGTTCATACTACATTATGTGGCACAACTCAAACGGTAGGTTGATTGCAGTGCCTGTCACAGCCCTGTGATCTTGCCTGGAGGACAAGGCTGTTTAAGATGTATGTGCAGCTGTTCTGGGGAAAGTCCTCTGGGCTATGAAACTAGAACATTTCTTAAAAAAAAACCAAAACAAACCAGTGTAGGGGAGAGAACCAAAATGGGTCACCACTTGTGCAGTGGCCAAAACAGACGAGCTACTGGTTTTCCTGGGTGACTGGACTGGGGCCAGAGAAGTTCTGAGTTCACAACCAATTTGACTCAAGTTCAGAGGCCACTATTTAAATCCTTCCCATTTATGTGCTCTCTAATGTTGCATTTACTTTGGGTGGGCTCCAGCTGTCTTAGTCTATTCGTAATGTAGAGCAGAGGCGGCTACATCCTCAGCAAGCCAGCAAAAGAGAGCGCCTGGTGCAACCAGCGTGCCTGCGCAGGGCCTCCCCTCTCCCTTCCCTCTCCAGGGGCAGGGTGGCAGCGTCCAGGAGGAATTGGACATTTTGAGAGCAACGGGTTTCTACGGCTTCATTAATTGTGATGCTTTTGTAGCCAAATGAGGAACGTGCTCCTTTGGAGAGGAGGGTTCTCCACGCTGCTCATTGGTATTCAAAAAGCACTGCAAATGCTACTGTGCAGCCATTTGTTATGCAAAAGAGCCTGTGTAAGTTGGTAGAGTGCGATACGTCCAGAATGACTTCCTTTTGATGGATGCCACCTATTCCTTTTGTTAGCTTTCGGGCCAAGCTGAACGTGCAGCCCAGACCCCACTGTAGAACAAAACCAGAACTTTATTTTTTTCCTTTTTGAATCTGCAGAAGTTCTGCAATAGGCAGAAGAAATACAAGGAAGAAAGAAAATGTGGGAAATTAGTGAAATGGGCTTTAATCAGTGTGCTTTGGTAAATATTCCCATCTGCAGACCTGTGCTGCACTGTTTGGTGGACGGGTTCTGTGTTCAGATCCCTGATGCAAGTGGGCCCTTTCCAACTGTCAGGCAGGGAAGCTGAAGTAGGAAGACTGGGAAAAAAACAGGACTTGAGAATGTTTTTGTACTGCATAATAAAATGATTGTTCTTTTCTTTCTGATTTATATATGCTGTATCTGCTGCCTCACGTGGGAATGAAATGAAACTGAGTATATGTCCTCCCATCTGTGTGCTGTCATCCACGGGACTCCACTATCCTAGGGGATGAAGCATTGGGCAGGAAATGTTCATTGAAAAGATTGTTAAACAGAAAATTAAATTTTCAACTATGAAGAGCGGTTTTCCTGAAAAATGATTGTTGTTTTCCACAATGAATTCTAATTTTACCTTTAGCTTTTTCTGGCCAAAAAATAACTGGTCATGAGGTATCCATGCAGGATACAGGAGAAAGGGATTATCATTTGGGTTCTTCTTCCTTCTGCGACAGCCATACTGTGCCTGCCTGTGTTTTGTATGTCTGGGCTGTGTCTCTAGCCTCTACCTCCCAGTGCAAACTCCTGGGAGGCAGCATTTCTCATTTGGAAATTTCTAGGGAAAACAAAATGGATTTTTTTACTAAAAGAAACTACTTTTCATCCAATTACATGAATAAGTCATGTGAGGCACTCTGTCCTTTGAAGAGGTGACTGCCGATTTTGTAGTTTTCCTAGACTCCATAAATTAGTGCCACTGAATCAGAGACCAGGAATCAAAAGACATGGCGACGGGCAACTTCAGCAAACCGAGTTTTAACTAACTATAACAACCTTTCCCATTTCCAGAAATGCATCCACCTATGAAGTTTCATCCTCTCAATCAATCAGCTCGCCTCAGCGGTCAAAACGAGTGAAGGAAAACACGCCTCCCCGCTGTGCCATGGTGCACAACAGCCCTGCCTGCAGCACCGCCGTCACGTGTGGCTGGGGCGATGGGGCGACCAGCACCACGCGGGAGCGGCAGCGGCAGACGATAATCATTCCCGACACCCCTAGCCCTGCAGTGAGTGTCATCACTATCAGCAGCGACACGGATGAAGAGGAGGAGCAGAAGCATGCACCCACCAGGTGAGCAGTGGCTGTCTGCTCTTCTGTGTATGCAGGAGAGAGAGACGGAGGCAGAGAAGTGCTGGAGCATCCCGGGAGTTGCTGTAGGTTCCTGGGAGTTACAGTTGGGTCTCAGCACCCACATCATCTTTTGTTTGAGAGGAAAGGTGATGGGAAGGCTAAAATACCAGCAGACTTAGGTGATGTTCCCTACCATGCTGTACATTTGCTGTGTGACCTTGAAGAAGTGTAGTAGTCTCTCTGTGCCATAGTTTGTCATCCATAAGAGGAAATAATAGTTTCCTCTATCTCACAGGACTGTTGAAAGGAGACTTTAGAGATCCTAAGGTGATGAGCCCCTTTAAGTCAGGTAGCTATTTAAAACAAGGACAAAAAGAAGGGCTCAGAAGGAAGGTAACTTAAAATTGTCTTTTCTCTTTCTAAGTGATCCAGGCATCTGTAAAGAGCAGTAAATGACACCTTCCATATGTGCTATTTTCCGTGAAAAGGTCCCAAGAACAGTTAGTGGTTGTGTTGTAAACACTCAGTAATGATAAATACATTGCAAGGGGTTTGCTCAGTTCTGACTGTGTTGCCAAAACATCCCTGAACTATTGTCCTAAGTGGCAGAAACTGATGGCTTTTTGACTGACTCTGCAGGGCGGGGGTAGATGAGGCTGTAAAGACCATGGTGACTGAGTTTGGTCCTCAGAGAATTAACTCACGTAGTAAACAGTGCGGCCCTTTCGTCAAAGGCAAGCACTCTAGGTTTCCCATCTGATGCCAGTCATAAGATACCACTCTTCTTTGTAAGTTGTAGAGAAGTAGCCTTGCAAACAGCTGAATAATTCTACCATCTTTCTGTTGGTAACTGAGCTAGGAATTTTTTAACTTTATCCCTCCAGTATTGTCGTGAGAGAATTATTTTATTTTTTTTATTTAGGACATGCTCCACGGCAGATTTGCCTTTAATCATTGGAGATATCTATCTATATCTCTGCATCTCTGCGCTGTGGTGATAAGTGGAGCACTGCAAATGTGCACAGAACAGATGAGATGCGTTTAGCCTCAAGGAGCTAAAAATCTGTAAAGAGGAGACATATGATTCAGGCATCTAGGGCTGCAATTTCAACCTACCTCCTGCCAGCCACCGCCGCTTCCCATTCCCCTTCTCCCTGCCAGTGAACTCCACCGGGCAGTGAGAGCTCAGTGCCTGTTGCGTTCAGACCTGCCATGAATGCGATGGTTATCGTAGGGAATTGATCACAGGACAGTGTAACGTATTTCACCTAAAAAAAAAATATTCCTTAGTTTGGTAGGGAGAAGAAAGCGTGTTTCCAGAAAGAGTTGAATGAAGGTCAGCGTAGAAGTCAGGTGAACTAGAAATGAGGAAAAAAAAGGAAAAGACGAAACATATGCTGAAAACTAAGGTGGTGAGGTTGGGCAGCATGAAGAGGACAGGAATCTCAAGGGTCATGGGAGTTATTTGCAAGCATGTTTATCCATGCTGCTGGTCCCAGGCTTCATGAAATTATGTGCAAACACTTATACTTACCACCTGGGTATCATCTTGGGTCCAGAGGGGGATGGAGGAAAGAACTGTGTTCCTGCAGCTACTTCAGCTAATGGTTGTCTCTTCCACCTCAGCTTTGCTGCCAGCTGACCAGTTTCTTCACTCGACATCTCTCCAGAGAGGCAGACAGAACAAAGTTCTGGAAAATGTCTGGAAATCAAGTTGGGAGTTTGGGGTATTTAAATATTTGGGCAAGGTCTGCTGAGGGGTTAGAAAAGTAGTCCCAGGAGCCAGACTTACATAAACAAACTGGCTTTGATATGACTAAAGCATATTCAGGACACGTTCCTGCCTGAGATCAGATCCCTGGCTACTTTTTGTATCCATATGGCATAGCTATACAGAGTGCCAGGGCGAGAGCATTCCTGGAAGGCCAGAACTTAAGAGCTAGATTTAATTTCTGAGCCATGTAGAGACATTTTTGCACGGACACAGGCTGTTCTTGGGCACCTTTTGGAATTGCCTGTGCAGATGTAACCAGAGCAAGTGGAGAGTTAGGGGCACAGACACAGATGAAAAGCAGCATGTCCAGAATGAGAAATTTTGGTTAAAGTCTGCAGGAGAGTGAAATCAACTCGTTCAGAGCATTTTGACCTGGGCATATCTAAGACCAGATTCTCAGCTGGAGTAAGAATGTAGCTTCCAGTCAAGGAAGCTGCATCAGCATTTAATGCCAATGAACTATGCCCCTGCCAAAGTTGAGGTCTTTTTCATTGAAAGCACGTCACATTTAGGAAAGTACCTCCGAGTTTTTGTACATGTTTTCTTTGGCTTCAAGAAAAATGGGAGTGACAGTGAAGTATGTGCTTTACTGTAATCAGTGCCCAAACTTTCAGGATCTGAGTCGAAAATGAAACCATGCAAAGAATGCCTTTTCTCACCCATATTTATGCAAATACTACCCTGTTGGGCAATAGCTGTGGGTGGGGGTGAAAAATAAGGAATAACTTGAAACGTGCCATTGGTCACATCTTAACACTATTAGCTTTTTGTAGATTAGAATACAGAAATCATATGGCACTTGATAGATCAAAGTTAATTGCCTGATCCCATGTTATTGATAGCAGTTATATCTTTGCATTAACTTCACTGACGCTGGATCAGCTCCTGAATTTGCTACAGCACTTCATTCTCTTTTTTCCTGTGGGATTGGAAGTTTCTCTTTGACCCATGAGACTAAAAATGTTTATTTTATTGATTGCTCAGCTAAGAGAGATTAGAGCTACCTGTGGTTTTGAGAAGTAGTAGATCTTTCGATGATGATTTCATAAGTCTCGGTTTAAGAAGGACTGGTAATGCTGATAAAATATGATACTGCTGATGCAGTAAAGGAGCCCTACAGCTTGGATTTAGTCTGACAGAAAAGTCTCTCTGTAATACCAGAGCAGCAGAGAGAGCTTTTCTAGTACGGGGGATGCAACTTTTTTATTGGTGAAAGAAAAATCTGAAGAATTCAGTGTGATGTGGGCAGAATTTTCCTTTTCCTAATGAAAAGCACAGATGTTCAAGTAGGATGTTTATGAAATACCAGCTGACTGGGCCGGCAGGACAGCACGTTGCTCGTTCTTTGCTCGCATGTGTTTTACCCTGTTGATGAGTGTAGCTTGGTGTCATCTTTTTAAAATCAATAGTCATATGAAAATGTTGGGCTCCTGTCGGGTGAAGGTGCTGGGGAGGTGGTGCGAGGTGGGCTCTGGGGGACCTGCTCAATGGAGCCTTGTCAAAGGGGGCCATCTACTGGGCCCCGACCCCGTGCCTGGAGTGGAATGACAGAGAAGGGAAGGGACCTCAGGTACAGTTCAGCAGGGACAGTCCTCAGAGAAATGGTCAGAGATTTTCAGGGGGCAAAGTCCTGATTAAAAAAGTCAGTTTGTCAAAACTAAGGCTTTTTGCAGGCTACATTGAGATTTTTATAGTAATATCCCCGACATAGTGAAATCTGGGGAAGCTGCAAAAAGGTTTTGACTTTTTTTTAAGGGAAAGAAGCATTAGGTGATTAACTAATTAAGGAGACTTCTCTTTTCTGGTGTAATGGAGGTCTTTCTTTTTTCTTCTTTCAAAATGTAAGGAAATAATAGAAAACAAAGTTTGAAATGGTCAGAATAAAAAGGGAACATTTTGACTGACTGAAACTGTTTTTACCTGGTTTCTGGTGCCCACAAACTTTTGCATGTGACTTTTTGTCCTGTAGAACAGTAGGAAAAAATTTCCATATAAAAAGCATTATATGGACAGGAAGCAATTTTGTGACCCTGTTTGTTTATCAGCAGTGAGTTTCTAGAGTCTCAGTTCAGCATCCTTTACAAAGAGACTCTGTAGGCCAAAGAGATGTTTACTGCTGTGCTGTTATTTATCCTGGAAAGAAGAATTTAGGTCTAGCCATTACCTGTAAAGCATTGAAGAGAGTAAAAACAGAGCATAGACTTGACATTTTTCTTATAAATTTATTCCTCTTGAGTTTCTCTACTTGCTCTAGCAAGAAAGTCAAGCAGGCAGACAGACAGACCAACAGTGCAACTGCAGTCACAGTAATCGGAGCATGTATTCAGCAAGTAGTAGGGGTTAAGTTCTCCCCAGTGTGCAACTTCTCATGGTGCAGTGGTTTAAATGTAAATCCTTCCTTGATTAAATATTTCTGAAGCTTAGAAGTGGAGAAAAATAAAGCAACTACTTAAACGCAGAGTAGAGAGGTGCATGTGCACCCTGGGGTGGCTGAATTGTGGCTGGAAGGGAGGGGAGAGCACACGTGGTCCTGCAGAAGGGATGTGCTGGGCTGTGCTGGTCCTGCAGCCAGGGGTATTGCCATGTCCAGAGCGTGACAGGAGGAAGGGGTGGAAGGGAAGGCAGTGGAGGTGGCCGTTGTGACATGCCTAGATGACTTCCCATCCAAGCAATGAGTGCAGCAGCCAAGGAAAACATGATTGTTTTCTTGAAACAATACAAAGATGGCCTTGAGGTGGGTGGTTTTGAGGGTGCTTCCACCCCAAAGAGGCAGGAGAGCCCCTCACTTCCCCACTGCGTGTTCTGTTTGCACTGGTATCATAAGTAACACCTCTCCAGCTTGGCTTTCCATGGGATCCTTATGGTAATCACTGTCTTTCTGGGCAAGAAAGGCTGACCACAGCTGTCATGTGGGCACACTGACATGCCTCATTGGCTGTCTTCACTGGCACAAAATTCTTGCAGGGTTGTTTTTTTTTTTTCCTTTTTCTGAGGATAGTAAATTCTACAGTGAAGTCTCTGTGTGAGTCTCACCTTTATAACTGACCATGAGCTGATGCAAGTTGTTAATTCACCTTATTCATGTCGTAGTGCAATGGTGGTGGAGCCTACTTAAGAGGACTTTTGTTCCTGTTATGCACAGAAATCGCTGGCAGGCACAAACCATTTTTTTTTGCCAACTTGCTGATGTGTGTGTGTGAGGGTCAAAATACCGTTTGTAATTCTCTTTTGACATCTAGCCTATTGTGGCTATGTTATGCTGTGCATAGTAATGCACTGACTCTGCATAGCAATACGTTGACTAACCACAGTCATCTGGTAAAAAGGTTGCTGCCTTCCATCTCCAGAAGACACACCAACATGCAACTAATACTTAAAATAACAGAGATAGACAGTAGCTCTCTCAGCAAACCTTTAGCAGCAGAACCTTTACAACCTCCTAAGCAATTCAGTATATATGACTTAAATAGCTACAGCATGTGCTGTATAGCCTAATAAAATGGCCTCAGTGTAGTACTTGATAAATATTTCTTACCATCACAAATTCACAAAGAAGGTGAGAGCACATTAACAGGTCGGGATGGAGGTAGAGCTGAAGAGAGGGGCATGTTCTCAACACTGAGCTATGCATGACATAAGATTTCAATGTGAAGAGAGCGATGCAGTTGTAGCGTGAGTTTTTGTTGGCTGACTCTATACTTTCCTAGAATAGGTGGATTATTCTGAAGCAGCAAAGTGAAAAGGTTGCATGTTATTCAGTTTTCAGAGACCTGGAACAGAATTTTTGTGATGTGATGTAAAGCTGACATGCCATGATATACAGACACGCCCGTTCAAAGGCACAGTGCCTTTGGGATGGGTGCCTTCTTCCCCCAAAGTAGAAGGCCATCCTGGCAGCCTTCAGAGCTGAAAGCCTTTGTTGCTATAGTGTCAGCCACACTGAAAGGTTTCTATCTCTGTGGGTGAACCGCATGCTGAAGAATTGCCCCTAGTAGACTCTATTTGCTTTTTCGAGGATTCTGGTGTAACTTGAGATATTCAGGGAAAAAAAGATCCTGTTCATGCAATGCTATCACATACCAAGCTTTTGTGCTGGGCCTTCGGCAAGTAGAAATCATCTCAAGTTGCACTGTTATGAGAGCTGTTGTCCCCGTCTTTGTCCTTGTCTATTTAGATGGTTCCAATGTTGTTTTAACACCTAATTCAGCATCTTCTTTTCCTTGATTTCCTCTTACTTTTCATTATCAACATCTGCATTTGGCACCTTTCCATTAACAGTATCTGAGATGCCCACCTTAGTTTCTTGCCCTGTGCCCGTGTACAATCTTCTGTTTCCTCCATCAGACTCTTCCTTGAGATCTTTCCTTGCTGTGGGGAATAGAGACCCACGTCCATCTCTCCGCTGTGCACTCGTGAGGGTGGTATATGTTAGAGAGCTGTCTCCGAGAGCTGCTTCTGCACGTTTGAAGGCACGGTCGTGCTCTGTGTCTTCACATTGGACAGACATGAATTGTTTTGCGTCCAAGTTTGAGAACAAGCTCTTCGGGACTGGGTAGGAATGGGCTACCACTCATAAACTAATAATAAACTTACAAAGCAATGCATATTTTTCCAGCTGCTGTTCTGAAAGGAAGGATGCAGCTCCAGCCAGTAAGGGTTAAACAGCCTTCCTGTCTTACTGCTTTTCAGTCTGTGTAGATGGATTTGATGCCATTTTGGTAATCTTCCCCCCTCCCTCCTCTGGAGAATTAAAATACACCTACCCACAGAATGCAGGCAGGCACACAAGCTGACCAGGAACACATGCCGACTCTCAACACTACTAAATCACATATGCTGCTGCTACTGTGCTTGCAGGAGGGAAAGCAATTATCAGGCTTGGAGTCAGCTTAATAGGAAGGGGGCAAGACTTTTAATACTATTTTTCTGTGTAAGCACAAACATCCCCAAAAGCTGTGGCTGAGTTATAGGAATACAGTAAGCTTGCTGAGTAGGCAAGTGTTGTGTCAACAGGTAAAAGCTCTCAGTCCTGATAGGTTGTGAGTGGGGAAGGCTCACACAGCTGGGACCTCACACAGATAACTCCTGCATTACTGTGAGGTGAGGAGAGCAGCTGAGTCCTCAGAGGGAGCTGGAATGAGGACAGTTGCTGGCTAGCAAGAAGGCTTTGACAAGGGGGAGCACTAGCTCTTCTGGGTTGAGTTTTCAGAAGCCCCCATTTCAGCTTAACGTGTATCTCTAAGCCTGCGAATCCACTGATTTTTCAGCATGAGTTGAGCCTTTGATGCTTTTGAAGTTCCCACCCTTAACCTCTTGGGCAGGCTGTGGTACAGCAGTTGCCAAGCTCTGAGTGTATGAATAGTCCCGACTGACTTCTCTGCCTGCTCTGACATTAACCTCAGTCGTTACCTTTCCTGAAGACAAAAATCCATCTGCTTTCAATGGGACTCCCTCGTGCGCTTGAAATGATGCAGCCTGCTTAATCAAGAGGCGAATCACTTAGGCCCCAATCCTGCAAATATTTACCCATGTGCTTTCGCTCTGTTACTGGATAGTCCAGCTGACTTTGGTGGATGACACATGCTAGTAGTGCTAAGCACTTGCGTAAGGCGTGGCAGGACCACAGCTCTGGTCCTTCCTGTTTCCCATTTGTGAAATGAGTTTAATATCCTGCTGTGGTCCCTTTTTCTGGAACGGTTTGGGTTTGGGGTCACTTATTTATTCAACCAAACATATTTACTTGGTTTTCTTATTGTAACCAAGGAGCTATGAGACTTTGAAGAGACTCCTCATGGTCCCTGCTTTGACAAACCTTCAGTCAAATTGGTGAAAAATATGCCCGTTCTGAAACAATACATAGCACAGATTACACAGAAAAATACCTTTCCAGTTCCACAGCTCAGCCTTCCCATGTCAAGTGTCAGCCGAGAGCAAGTATTTCCAGTTCAGCAGCTCAGCCACTGATGTAAGGAAGGGACTGTAGAAGAACAGCTAGACCTTATCACTTGTCAGAAGGCTCTTTAGTGACTTGATTTTTCTTTATAAAATGTAATAACTGTCTGAGATAGAGAATATATATCTCTTCGCAACTGGCAGCCAAGGGTAGCTGCAAAGGGCAAGCAGTGTGGATACTCATAAATGTGTGATTACAGGCATTTCTACTGAAGGAGAGAGGAATATTGATGCAATATTTGTCATTTTTATGAGCTTAATATTCTTCTTTCGTAGCACCATATCCAAACTGATACATCTTTCTTCACACACAGTAGTTGTCCATCTAAGATACTCTGTTGCTCTTTCCATTTCTAATCCAACTCTCTCCAGCTTCCTGTGGAAAGCCAGAATACAAGGGTTCGCTGTCTTACACCGTACCCATCAAAAAGATCCTTGCCCCTGCAAGGATTGCTTTCAGCTTCCAGATGGCTGTGCAATAGCTTCCCCTCCTTCTCTGTCATCTGCCCTGTTTCAGGTGTCAATGCTTTAGGACAGCAGGGGCCTCTCCAGATGTAATTTTCACTGCGCGTAGAACAACATGGTCTTGTGTCCCCTTCAGGGCACGCCGGGATCCTGTGACGACAGCGCAGGGAAAGTCTGTGTGATGGTAACTTGTTTGTGAATGCAGCACCCCAAGGCCTTCTTTAATGGAGATGACAGCTTTTCAGTTACCAGTCTGGGGAGCGAGGTGGTGAGTTGCGGCTTGTGAATGCTGACGGAGAGGCTTTGGGACGGACAAGTTGAAGGGAACCCACCAGTGCTCCTTTAGCACTGTGAAAAATAAATAAAGCAAACAATGTCCTTGGAAGGAAACTGTTCTGAGTACCTGCTCCACCTTTCCCTGGGTAAGAAGCGATGCTGAGACTAGGGAACAAACGGCTCCATCCCTGAGGAGAGACCAGGTTAATCAGTTGTTGCCTGGACTGGACCAGCCAGAGTGAGAGAATGGAGAGGAGACTCCATGGGAAAGGGATCTCTCTCTTTTTAAAGTGCACACTCAAGAAGTTAAAAGATGGATTCCTTTTTCTCTGTGGCGTTTCTGTTACTGTTGGGGCTGTTTTCACCATTAAGCCTAATTACATAGCTTTTTATGTGCTATCCATTTCTTTTCATCATTTTAAAAACTTCAGTTGCCATAACAACATAATGCAATCAGTGAAACATAGCAGCTATTTTCTGTAGTCAAGGTCTGTGCACTGTCAAGGATATGAGCCATTTAAGCAAATCTTCACCATCCTCCTTCCTCCGTCCTCTTTCTTGCTCTCTCTTCTCCCTAAACAAGCTCATAACAGGAAGGAGAAACCATCAGGAATAATTAGACACAATAGCAGAGCAAATCCCAATCGTACTCATGCAGTCTAGTCTAATGAACTTCTAGCACTAATCTTGGAAGTGTTGATGTTCCTTTTTAATCACTTTTTTGATGTCATAGATAGATTAGCTGCAGCAGGACCTTGATAATCCAGAGTCAGGAGACCCAGTGCTTATTCAGAAAAAGAAAAGAAAACAAAAAGCTTTATGTACTTCACTCATTTATTTCTTCATTTGTTCCTCAGTTTCAAATGCTTATTGAGAATATATGCCTATTGTACCATATTAGTAAGTAGAACAGAGTGTATTTTGTAGATTCATGGGATTTAATCATGAAAAGTCATAGCATTTATTATTAAATCATTGCTGGAAGGCTGGGAGAAACCACCACGTTTTTGTGTGGGTGGTGAGACTTGCAACAAAGCATAGTATAACTGCTGGGCTTCTAGTGCACATATATATAAAAAGCAGTCTGAAAATAAATCTGGCAGTCTGGTTCAGTGCTATTCTAAGCAGTGTGAATATAAGATCCATCCACAATGTCTTACTCACTCCTTGACCTCCATGAAGGCTTTCCTGGAATAGCAACGAGAGAGTTTTGAAGCCTGGGATTTGGCTTAAGCAGCCTCTCTCTGGTGGAGGACTGAAGGGTGTGCTTTGCCTTTACGGAGCTAGTCTGCCGTGGGCAGAATCTTCTGGTGGCTTCCGAGTCGATTGTTGCCCCTTCACTCTTTCCACTTGTGTGCTTGTGTTTCAGTACCATGTCCAAGCAAAGGAAGAACGTCATCAGTTGTGTCACTGTGCATGACTCCCCCTACTCCGATTCCTCCAGCAACAACAGCCCTTACGCCGTGCAGCATCGCACAGGGCAGAATAACGGGAACACCTACGACACCAAAGGGGTTCCAGAGACTCACTGCAGTGGGAACCCCCGAACGATCATCGTGCCACCACTGAAAACCCAGGCCAGTGAGGTGTTGGTAGAGTGCGATAGCCTGGCACCAGGTAAATTGCACCTCTTCCGTCAAGAAAATGAGTAAGAAATAAATGATTTATCTTCGAAGAATCTCATTGTTCGGTTTCATTTTGTTTGTTTGGTTGGTTTTTTTTCCAAAGAAACCGTGCTCCTGCCCTTCTCTCAAGTGACACATCTGTTCTTGGGAGCCATATTGCATTATTTATGTGCACTGGTACACTCAGGAGTCACGGGGGCAAGTGTCATTCCCAGTTACTTCTGTACAAACCCAAGAACAGAGTGCAGCCTTTAGCTCAACATTTGACGTGAAAGGCTCCCAAATGCAAGTGTGAACCTTTTCTGCCTTGCCTTTCCATAGGTTTACTTTAAAAACGGGTAAGAGATTGAAAACACATGTGCATTTTCATCCAAACTTGTTGATGTTTTTGGGAAGAACATTTCCCCAGGATCTTCATTATGGACTGATGAGGTTTGCTCATCTAGAGTCTCCACAATGCTAGGTAGTATGGTGTGTTGAAAAGGGGCTCATGGTGGACGTCTGGCCCAAAGCAATTGGCTTTGAGCTACTTGGCAGTCCTTTCTTTTGACGCACTGCTGGTGAACGCGAAGGCTCAGAGGGTGAGCTCCCCACTAGCTCCTTCTCCCTCCCTTCCTACTCACCCTGAGGTCAGCCCAGCCAGGGCTTTTTTGTGCTGTGCACACTATACTTTCCTTCTTCTCCTTGGGATTTGTACCTTCATCGTACAGTTCTGCTGGCCAAACAGTTTCTCACACTTTTGTAGGATCTGTAAAGCCTTCCTTGGGCCCAGTTTGGGTCCAGATATCAGGTCTGCTTGTCTGCCTCTAAGATAACAGGCTGCCCATGTATTAGAAGCACTGCTGAGATATACTGTTAATTAAGAGAAATCATTTTCTTACCCTGCTTCTGTTGTATGTCTCTTCCCAAAAGCCACTCTGGAGGAGATTCAGTGAGGAAAAGGTAGGGTGAGCAATTAAAGAATGTGATGTAAGCTACAAATGTGTTTCCTTTCCTGGCACAGTCACCACCAGTCACCACTCATCCTCCTACAAGTCCAAGTCCTCCAGCACCGTGACCTCCACCAGCGGTCACTCTTCAGGGAGCTCATCTGGAGCCGTTGCCTATAGGCAGCAGCGACCAGGAGCACATTTCCAGCAGCAGCAGCCTCTTAATCTAAGTCAGGTAAGTCAACTGAGACAAAATTTGGTGGTGCATCATCCAGCTATAACCTAACACTCCTCCAGCATGGGCTGTCCTGTTCCAGTCTAATGATAGTTGGGCCCCATGTCGAGTTTGATCGACTTGTTTCAACTTCACTACAGACCTTGATCTTCCAGCTCAGGCAGTAGAGGTAGTGGAGATCCCACCCCTGAGTGGGCTGGTGGTACTCTTACCGTGTGTTTTGAAGTCAGATGATGTAACAGTGCAAGTGGGAATAATGTGAGAGAGAAGATGCAGTGGCTCAGACACAAAAGAGTGGAGCAGGACCGTGTAGGAAGGACTGAATTCCTCTTAGCTGTAGGTAACCATGGGGAGAGTATCTTCCAAGTGAAGGGAGTGCATCGGCATGGCTGTGGGATTGGGAGAGAAGTCTCCATCAGATGTGACAAGGCAAAGCAGAACCTCTGTGCTTATACGTGACCTCATGTAATGAGTTTGATCCATCCCATGATAAATCTGGGCTGAAATCTGGGCAAATCTCATTACTTGGCAGCATGCAGTTCTCAAGATGTTTCATAGTCTATGATCAAAACACCCAGGGAGCTCCCCAGGAGCTTCACTAAATAATGCCCTTTCCATGTACTGCACCTGGGGCCTCTCTCTACCCTGAGGTGAGGTAATGAGAGTAGGGAAGTTACAGCACAGTTACCAACATTTCAAGGGGAGAAAGTCTGGTGAGCTCAGAGGACAGCACTGGTTTGCATCCAGAGCTGAATATAAGCAGAACTGGGTGTTTGGTGTTTTTTTAAATATAATTTGGAGGATAAGAATGTCCCCTCCCCCTCAAAATGTAGTTGAAATTTAAAAATTTAAACAAACCTGAAATAAAAGTGAGTGAAAATGGAGGAAGTGGGCGAGATGCTGTTTCCAAGAGTGGGGGAGGAGTGTGGCTCCCGCATTTCAGACCACAATAACAGCGCAGGGACTGCTTACGAGGAGGATGAGAAGGCTTGGAAGAATAGAAGGAAATAATATGGAGCATTGCCCTTCTTGCCTTCTAATTCCTACTTTATTGGTTATTTAATACTCTGACTACAAATGACCAGGAAAACTCCTTGACATTATTGTGCAGTGTAAAAAAAAAACCTTGGAAAATCACTGAAGAAAAGTACATTGCTCCTGTCCCACTGCAAGAAATTGCCTGTGCTCAAGTCATTATAGCTGATTACATGAGGGTACCAGGCACTTGCAGGATCTGATCGAGCCAAGAGTTTTATCTTTAAAAAATAAAGTAGTTATTTTACTAACTGAGGAAATGATAACCGCAAAGACACGAAGTGAGCAAAAATAAATTGCCTGTTCCAAATGTAGTTAAGCAACTTCATTCCCCTGAGCTATCAGCATACCACATTTTGTCAGCAGAGAGTTCACTAACAAAAGCCACGTGTTGTGCGAGCGACTGGACTTGTTCTTAGGAGCTGGGCATCCAAGGTTGGGTCTTCATGTTAGCTGTGCCAGCAGCTCGTGACTCAAAGTAGGGGACTCTGTTGTCCTTTTGGGAGCTATTTTGGTGAATGTATGAAACTACAGGGTCTTCATAGGCTTGGGAGGGACCCTTTGCCATCACCCGTTTCTAAGGGAAGACTGTCAGGAGGAGCACAAGGGACTTAGCTGAGTCCATCCTGGTGTTGTAGGGAGGCTCCCAGGCACAAGTGAGGAGGTAAAGAGCTGTCTCTTGTCTTGTAACCGCTTATCACTGTTGCTGTCTTTATCCAGGCCCAGCAGCACGTCACGACCGATCGCACAGGGAGTCACCGGAGACAGCAAGCCTACATCACTCCAACGATAGCTCAGGCCCCGTACTCTTTCCCGCACAATAGTCCCAGCCACGGTACAGTTCATCCTCACTTGGCCGCGGCTGCCGCTGCTCACCTGCCCGCCCAACCCCACCTCTACACATACACCGCCCCCGCCGCCCTGGGCTCCACAGGCACCGTCGCACACCTGGTGGCCTCCCAAGGGTCTGCGCGGCATACCGTGCAGCACACCACCTACCCCGCCAGCATCGTCCACCAGGTCCCTGTCAGCATGGGCCCGCGGGTTCTGCCCTCACCTACCATCCACCCGAGTCAGTACCAGGCTCAGTTTGCCCATCAGACCTATATCAGTGCTTCTCCAGCCTCCACAGTCTACACTGGATACCCACTGAGCCCCACCAAGGTCAACCAGTACCCTTACATCTAAACACTGGAATAAGGAGCGAGAGATGCACCCATCCCGGGGGAGTGAGGCGGCCGCTTGTGTACTGAAGAACATGACAAACCAACAATGCAATGGGAGGCTCATGTGAAACTTGAACGAAGGAGACTATAAGGAAGAAACGAGAAAGAGGAAAGAAGGGGGAGAACCAATTCTACACTTTTTACTTAAAAAAAAAAAAGAAAATGGAAAAAAAGAACAGAAAAAAAATAAACCACAAAAAAACAACTGTTCTGCACCGAACTAGAGAGAGAGAGAGAAGCAGAAGGACCCTCCAGCAGGTCCTGTCTTTTGAAGAACTTCACCAGTAGACTTTAAAGGTTATTTTCATCCAATAGTGAGCTACATTTAGAAATTTGTTGTCCAGAACACCTAAAATGAAATCTATTAGGTTTTTAATCCAATAGGTATATGGATTAGGGATTTATCCAGCATTTCAAAGGATTTATGCCCCATCTTTGCAGTGGTCTTTGTAGCCCAAAGCATACCTAAGGTTTTTTTTTTTTTTTTTTTCTGGAAATAGAAAGTGGGTAAGGGAGGCTGAGGGAAGAGGAGAAAACGTTGTCCCAGTGCTCTACATTCAGAACTAGCACTGCTACGCTTAAACACACCTGGTCAAAACAGGCCATGTAGTACTGGCCAAGAGCAAAAGCAATGGGATGTTTCTCACTTTCCTTGAACACTGGATAAATCCCTGAGAAATGCTATTCCTAAACGAGATCTCTAATAATGAATGTTGGATTTCAGTTGTGTTTCATTTTATTTTATTTGGAAATTTTCCTTTTCAATCCCTAGCCGTTTTAGTATAGGAGGAGACATTTTAGCTGCCCCCTTCCCCCGGTAGAATGTAGCACTATACAGGTCACACACCCTTTTTACTATTTTGTGTTGAACTTCAATGATACCAATAGACTATTCCTCAATGTGATTGCACAAAGAAAAGTGATATAACATAGGCATGTAACAAATGTGATTGTCCAGGTATGTATGTATGTGTGTGTGTGTGTGTGTGCGTGTGTGTGTGCGTGCAGATGCTGCCTTCTCTCTGTGGTGTGGTCCTTGGCACAGCCATTACAACTGTCACAGTCTTAGTTTTACATCATTCCCTCGTAGTGCCTTACCGAACTACAGATGCGGTTTAAGGGTTTACTTCCACTGGTACTCCTAGAAAGTGACTGAGGCTAGTCGGAATTTACTCTCAGCTCTTTTTCTTTCTTTTTTTGGGTTGTTATTGCCCATTTTCTTCTTCTGCTGGTGGTGGTGGTTTTTTTCCCACGTCAATTTTAGCTCACTTGGCAAGGTATTGGGGAGGCTCATCGGGGTTGGAAGTGCATATAGCTGGGTATTTTGTTGAGCACTGGATGGGCTGGAAGTGACCGGGTCGGTTGTGAGACCCAGGGTGACTCCCAGAGGGTCTGGGCATTTGTCTGTGGACTGGTCTGTTTCTGTCCTGTGAAATAGCAGTTTTCCTCCCTGGAAACTGTATTCTCATTCTGCTGTTCGCTGACGTTCTCGGTGGAGTGGGAGGACAGAGTGCTCCCAAGTTATCAGGTTGTCCTGGTTGTGCCTGAAATGGGAACAAAACTTTAGCCTGTGAAAGGAGGAAACACTAGTTGTTGCCAACATCTCTCACTACGTCTGTCGTTGGGAGGGCATCAGGAAAGGGCTGGAGTCCCAAAGCAAGCATGAGAAAATCCAGTTGAGAGAGTCAAACTCAGGTTTCTAAGTGAAAAGGGTATTGTAATGCATCAGGCCTTACCCACTCTATCGTAGCTGTGACAGTATGCACTTCCCCTCCTCCCTTCTCACCTATGCCCTGAAAGATTGCCTGCAGTGGCAGAGTGACCCTGGAACCAGAGAGCACGGTAGTCCTGTGGGTCCTCCATGCAGAGGAACGCTACGTGGTTATTTTGTTTTCCGAAAGGATTCTGAAGGAGCCATTCCTATGGTTGGGTTTGGGTCAGAGGGGAGTTTTGCTGGAAATGGCAGTTGCACTGGTGCATCGATATTTGGAAGTGTCTCTAGAGTACCCGTGTCTGTGGATGGCCTGGAGAGGAAGGAGAGAAGAGAGTTTGGTAGAACGTTTCCATGTTTCCATGAAAGCCGAAGTCTACGTGGCTGCTTGGTTCCACTCTACATTTCCTTGCAACTAGAGCATGAAGTATTCAGGTATTTCACAAGATGCCGGAAAATTGCAGGTTTGTCAGCAGGGTGGTGAAGGATGGGTTCCCTGGGTGGCAGTAAGGAAGGAGGAGGTTCTCTCATGTGGGAAGACCTGACAGAAAGACAAGCACAAATACATTGTCTTGCAGTAAGTGCTTGGCTGGCCTGGAAGAAGAAGGGATCCCGCTATGCATAGGCTGTTCAACAAGGCTGTTGTCTTCTGGCAAACCACCAAATAACCTCCACGGTTGCCGTCTCTGGTTCCTGGGCTACACTTGCACAGTTTTCTGTTCCTGTCTGTCCTTCATTCCAGCTCAATATACTGTAGATATGGATGAGATCTCCCAGCAGCCTATGCACCTTACCCTCCCTTCCTTTGGAAAGACAACACGTCCCCTTTCGTCTGAGGCAGGTTTTCCTGCTCAGCTCTCTCTATTGCATTCCTCTCCTCTCCCACCAGTTCAGGAGCGAGAGTGTCATGCTGCTTGTGTCATGAAAAGGACAGACAATGTTATTTTATTGTATGGTTGTTATGATTATGATTATTATTTTATTATTATTATATTTTACTCTGGGTTTTAATTGCACATGCATTCCTTAATCTTTGTGTTATTTTTTTTCTCTTAGTATTGTTGTTAAAGTTGTTAATTTAATTTCTCTTCGTCAGTGGCATCAGAAGGGTTGCTGTGTTGGTGAAAACTGCAGGAGGAGGGGGAAATGAGATTATCCTGAGGATGAAAACTCTGCCTCTAACTAGGGGGAGTGGGGTTACAGCCTTGAGGGACAGGAGTTATCCTCCATGACACATCTGCATTTCAGAATAAGTCCAGAAACATTCATCCAGAGGCCAAAACCAAACAGCAGCTAACATAATCTATCAGGAGAGCTGGATCAAAGGCAGGTAAGGACCTTAGTGCCCTAAGATCCAGCTCACCATCAGTCTGTTTGATAGGAAGTTTATATGAGATCAAGACCTCAAGACCTATTTGTGCTCCAGGCTGTGATCATTGGGCCCTTTTGATGAACTCAAGGTCATGCTACGCGTTAAGGGTTTGGTTTTCCTCAAGGAGAAAGCAGATAGATGGCTCTCCAGAAACGGCAATCGGAGGAGCCGCGGCAGAGGCGTGAGTGTGGCTCAGTCCTGTCACTGGATAAAGGATACTGGCATGCATGGATGGCGTTAGCTGGGTAAAGCATGGCCACAGACAGGGCAGGGCTCCTCGCCTGCTCTTCCGCTCTCACTGAAGGTTGATCAGGTGTCTGCAGGGCCAGGATGCTTGGCTTGCATTACTTTTTTTTTTTTGTCCCTGATGTAGATTTTCACTTCTTTTATAACTATTTGTTGTGGAATTTTATTAAGCTGTTCTGATTGCTAGAGTTTAGGTATTTCTGTTTTCATTTGCATCGCCTGCTCTGTTAGAATGGGGGAAGCAGTAACTGAACTCAAACTCCATAAAAAAATGATAGGACTTCAGCAGAGACAAAGTTAATCATGCACTTAAGTGCTTTGCTAAAGAACAGACTTGAACCCTTCAAGTTAATTACTTGTTTATGTGCTCCTCTGGCCTAGGATTGATGAAGCGTGGAAGGTTGCAATCTCAATCACAATAATGTTTTACTTGTATTAATTGCATTTTCCACGTGTACCCATCTGACCTGCTCTCCCATACAGGCTCGAATCTGATTTTAGGGAGCATTTGGCAGCAACGCTGTTAGAACGGCAGATGCTGGCAGCAAGAAGGGGTGCAGTGTGTGTCGGAGGAGCCACCTTTCACATTGTCCATCCTGGAATCACTAACCTGCCAGCCATAGCTGGTCAGATGATTGTGGTGATGAGACACCGTGATAGCAAGAGACGCACAGCACAGACATCAGATTGCTTTGATGGTGCAACACTGCGTGTTTTCTGGTGGGTATGGGGGAGCTGAGCAACGCCTCCTCCCTCACACCTGTATAAAGGCATAGTATGGAAAAAGGTGTGGTACGGTTAGTGACAGGGGAAACCCAGTCATTTTAGCAGGGGAAGCAAAAGCTTTGCGTGCTGTCAGTGCCACACACATCATAACAGCCAGCTTGTTTTGCTCGCAGAGTCCTTTGGAGAGGAAATGGGATTGGCATGGTTGGATTGGGTTGATGTCCTTCGTGTGCATGGGGTAAACGGCATGGAAACTTGAGAGAGGAGGTGAATGTTTAGATACTGGAAGTTTTATGGGTGTCTTATGGCTGGCACAGTGAAAAAGCGGTCCCTTTGCCCATCATCTCATCTTGCATTCTTCTCGTGCGGGAAGTAGAAGGAAGCACAGACGTTTCCTCTCCTCAAAGATGGATGGTCAAATTCCTGCTGTGAAACCAGAATGCAAGAGGGAGCGGAGAGAACTGCTGACACAAGCAGAATGGAAAACCCGAACAGAAGCACCTCTCACAGCAGACTGGGCCAAATGCAGTCACTTGAGAGAGCAAATGCGATTGCATCTTCCTCAGCAGAGTTGTACCTGCTTGCACCCAACAAACTGGGCCTTGGCAGCTCTCTCTCTCTCTCGTAGTTTTGTTGTAACGCATAAAACATCCCAAGAAAGGGACACTTCTGTCTATGACATTTTTCCTTTCTTATACTTTCAAGGGATTATGCCTTGTAATTTGGTTTGAAGGCAATTCCATTAGCAAACTTGAAGGGCGATAAACCTGTTTTTTTCTTTAACCAAAGATGCTTCTTTTTTTTAAAGAGAGAGAGAACGAGACCCCCACACACTCCAGAAATGAAATGAAGCCACAAGTCATGACTGCCAGGCAATGGGCATATGCTGTGGAACTCCATCTTTCCTTTCTCTTCTTTTTCTTTTTCTCTCTCAAGTTCCTGTCATCATTTCGAGTAGCTAGCTTGAGGAGCAGAGAAATCCGCACTAAATACTGCTGCTATCCTGAACTGTAGGGGATGTCGAAAACTTTATTCTTCTCTCATTATTGTTCACATTGATTAAAGCGTTTCAGTGGCAACAATACAGTGTGGAAATGGTGAGCTGCATAGTGGGGATAAGCTTCTGAATGCTCTGCCTGTTTCTGTAGTGTCTCCTTCTCTGGATTTAGGATGCTGTTTTAGTTCCATGGGTCAGACCCACACAGTGCCGCCATGGTCAGGCCTCTGCACAGCTGAGCAAGGGTGTTGGACTTACTCGTGTGTTCTTCCATGGCTTGGCAATCAGCCCATCGGAGATCTGCAGTGCTACCTGTGGGCCAAATCCCTGATATCTGTACACAAGGTCTGCAGAAATAATCTTTGTTGAGGGTAGGCAATGCAGAAGGGAAAAACATGGGAAGGGGATGATTCCCCCTTCCTGCTGACAGAGCTGTGCCTTCTGTGGTCCCATTTCCCGTGGGAGCTTCAAAGCAGCGGATCCGCAGTCCTGGGCGCTCATCCATGTCACCCCCGCTCCCTCCCCAAGTCTCACTGGTGCCTCTGTGAGGAGAGCCTGTGTCCAATGTATGCAGTGTCCCTGACTTACTTCTTGTGGCCCGCTCCTGTGCCTACAAATCATTTCGCTCCCTCCATACTCGGGGAGGAGAAGACGGGTCTCTGCTGCTGGGGTTCCCCCACTGCCATACTCCAGCAAAGATGCCTCTGACGACAGTGAGAATTTCACCCTGGGCTGAAGACGCTGAGCAAGGTACAACATTTTACAGCAGTGCTCGAAGCCGTGGTGGCAGTCCTGTTGTAAATGGCTGTGTGTGGGCTCTTTGCTGGAGTATTGCATTGGACGGGAGGTGCTGGACTCGCCGGGCTGCTCCATGTCCCCATGGTCCATCCTTCCCACCACCCGAGAACACCATGACCTGTGAGTGATGCTGCGATGCCACCGAGCTCACCTCCCACCCCAGGCACGCAGCGGCACCCACCGCAGGGGCGGCCCCTTGCAGTAAGCCCGGGCAGCGTGCAGAGGAGCACGGCTAACCGAGGGCTCCACGCTGAAGGTGTCTTTTTTCCCCCGTGACAAACCTAAGCGCTGGGAGTGACCCCAGAGGCGGTAGTTACCTGTGAAGAGCTGCTGATGCAGGTGGAGGTGTGAGAACCAGACTGGAGGTAAGCCGGGCTGAGCTCTGCGTGTGTCAAGTGCTTTCAGGGGGAAGACACATTTTAGAGCATTTGTGTGTGTCAAGAGTGAAATTTGAACGGTAGGTTGGCTTGGTTCTTCAGAAGTCTTAGGAAGCATACTAGGAGGCTTTGCGTTCGGCATTTATGGTTTGAAACTCCTGTTTCTCGTTTACGGGTTAGCTTTGTCCTTCCAGTTTTAGCAGTGCTGCTATAACAGACTATTCATGTGTGTTTGAAGATAAAGTTTTTGTTTTTAATCTTTTGCTTATCGTAGTTAATCTAAGAAAGGCAATACTAAAGGTATATTTTTTTCCAAAAATGATATTTTTTACTGCACTGATAAATATTGTGACATCTCTGTTCTTAACTCTTTCGCTGTGAGGGGAACTGTGTGCAGATTCACACAAACCTTGTAAATACTTGCGTGTACTTCTGACAGCCAGGGATTATTATTCTTTCTTTCTTTCTTTCTTTCTTTCTTTCTTTCTTTCTTTCTTTCTTTCTTTCTTTTTCTTTCTTTCTTTTTTCTTTCTTTCTTTCTTTCTTTCTTTCTTTCTTTCTTTCTTTCTTTCATTCTTTCTTTCCTTCTGACAAGGTTTCCTCTTTGAAACAGAAAGCAATGGGGCAACAATGCTCAGAGCAAAAGCAAAGCTTATCCCACTTTCAGAACTTAGCCAAGGAGTTTTTGCAGTGCTGGCACAGAGCTAATATTTAATGCCGATGTGTTTTGATTTTATTATTTTTTTTTCAGCAAACTGTTTGGAAAGGAGTAAGACAGATAGAAAAGCTTCGGTCTGGAATTCTGATCAGAAATGTTACCCGTCTGTTTCATGGCACCTCTGATTTTTCTTTTGTTTTCTTAAAAAAAAAAACAAAACAAACTTGTTGCAGGCTTGCTCGCCTGAGCTCTAGGCTGGCCGGCAGCTGTCCCGGGGGCTCTGGGACCACCGGCTCCTTTGGAAGCAAACCCACTGATCAGGATTCTGGATTCTGATTGCTACAAAGGATATCCCCCAGTGCCACGGGTTACCTTCGTGTTTTTTTAAAGAAGGATTTAGATACACTTATATTACGCAAACTGTGACCTAATGGCAATAATTACCTCAAATGTGGGCATTCATCCTGGTTTTAGCCTTTCTGAAAACATGTAGCCGGCTTGAACTTTGATTCAAAGACTCTGAACTCCATAGGGGCGGAATAGCGATAAATGCCCACCCTGGTCATTGTTGCTTGAGTGAATTCTGAAGACAGTGAATCTTTAAAAAGAAAAAAAAATTAAACCAAGGAATAGATTACTCTTTTATGTATTTTAATCAATTGTGATGTTAAAATGCACATGTAATTATATATGTTTATAGCTACTGTAAAATGCTTTGGCCTTCTAGAAGATATTTAATGAGTCACATTTTAAACCAATATGAACTGAATAATAGACTGTGGCTACTTAAACAGTTTTCTGGCTACATTTTATAGTTATTACAGTGTTTTATAGTTTACATTTAAACTGGTACTTTTTAAGGGAAATCTTGTGTTTGTAAGTGACACCTTCAAAAACTCAATACAGCTGCCTCTTTTTTTAATTTTGCCCGTTAAAAATGGAAAAGTACAAGTGTCTCTTTAATATGTATATTCTGTTTTGAGATATAACATAGTGTTGGAAAGTCAGTCCAGAGATCAAGTAATCCACTGTATTCCAAAGTCTGATTGAAAAAACACTCCACTCACTTTTAAGATTTAGTCCAACAGATGATAAGCTATTTGTTTGTTCGCTTGTTTTAATAACATACTTTATCAGGCTCCTTGGGTTGAAGTAGGGAGCATGATACTAAATTCACTGTTCTATGTAGGATCCTCATCTGGATGAAGATACCCACGTCAGGAGAATGAAGGATATTCAAAGGAAGGATTGTATTGTACTGTTGATAAATCAATAGCCAAACGATTAATTCCTGAGTTAGTGAACGCCTGGTTTTGTTTTGGGGGGGTGGGGGCGTGGGGGATGGGGGGGTGTGACAGCCACTCAGAGGCAATGCTGTAATTTGGCTTTCATCTGTTCACCCCTTTCTTATGAACGATGCTTACCACCACAGAAATGTTTTGAACCAGTAAACGAAATACGAAGTTCACTGAACATCTCCTTGTCAGCTCTGTTTTCTCAGCCCATGCCGGTTCCCATCAATGCTGTCTCCCCGCTGTTGTTACCCTGTACTTTGCATTTTGATATCTCACCTTCCCCGCTCCCTGGTCTCGCTGAGCTGTCTAGTTTCATCTGTTGTGTTTTTTCACTTGGGTAACCAATGAACATGGTATAAATGTCTGCTGGGCGAAATGGTACTTTGAGGTCACAAAAGTACAGGAATTGGCATTTAAAAATATGTATATGTACATCTGAAGAGCCGAGCTTCAGTCGTGGAGCTCGCGTACTCTCGGGAGAGCTCCTTATGTCTTTCCCTCATGCCTGACGGGGCTGTGTCAGTCAGCTTAGAGCAGAGGTAGTGAAAAGGAGCGATGGGCAACGCTTTGCAGTTGGGCGCCTGTGCTGCTCCCAGTACAATCAGTGGCGGTGGGGCTGGGGGAGTGCAACCCGCCACCTCCTCCTCCTCCTCCCTCCTCAGCACCATTGCGGGGCTGCCGTGTCCACCCCCTCATCCACATTACCAAAGCGATAACGTATCATACGGCAAGCCAGGGCTGTCAGCAGCACTCGGGCCAACTGGAAAACGTCCGCCCTTTCTCACCGTGCTCCGCCACCCAACCAACACACTTTGCTGCCCTCGGCGCCTGCGTGGTCTTCTGTTCTCGTGGGGGGAGTCAGACCTGCAAACACCAGCACACTCAAATGAAGGAGCCACAGAGTCTTGTTGAATACTTTGGCTTGCAGCTTGTCAGTCAAGAAGGGGTTTCCAACAGTGGCAACGCACATCCCATAGGATCTGAATGGTTACATACAGCACCTCTGCCCCCAGAAAGGAAATAAAGCTCTTCTGCAACGCTTCCACCTCACGTGGTTACGTACAACACTTCTGGCTTTTCTTTTTTTCCCCCTTTATCCCTTATGTGTTTGATTTTTTTAATTTCTCTTCTATTTTTTTGCTCTGTATTCTTCTCGAAATGAAACTTCCACAGATATTCCAGGGCACAACCATTTCAAGTGTATAAAAAAAAAAAAAAGGATCTCCTCATGCCATGTTTCACCAGCAGAGCAATCGAGGCGTTTTGGGTACCAGATTCTACTTGGGCAGAACCAGAATGTAGCCTGTATCTTTCATACCAAATCAAATTTCTGAAAGGAGAGGAAGTGTCATTAATAGCTTTATTAAAGGAGTGTGTGAGAGAGAGAGAGAGAAAGAGAGGGAGCGAGAAAGAGAGAAGAAAGGAGGGCATCTCGGAAGGTGAAGAGTCTAGACTTCAGGTAGTTAAAAACGAACCAACGGGTGAAACATGTTTTCTTTTTATGAGCCGTAAAATCCTTTTTAAAACAGGAGGGGAGAAACAGAGGGAGTGTTTTCTGCCTTTCGACTGCCCACAAGCCCAGCGTACTCTGGATGGAAAGTGGAAGTTATTATACACTGCACCAAAATTATTAAGGGGAAGGGCAGGGGGGAAGCTGTGAAACGCTATCACAATTGCGAGCAAAAAGATGCCCCTGCCCCAGCTCTGGATCTCGAGTGTTTTTTTCTCTACAGTATCATCTCAGCCCAGTAACCCCATGAAAGCCCTGAGCCGTTGTGTTCCTTCACTGTACGGTTTCTGTAATAAGAGTGTTAATCCATGTTAATCTTTGTGAAAATTATTGTGTGCGACAGTATTTTCTTGTGTACTGCTTTTTTCCTATGTGAATTGTCCCTTTTTTTTTTTCTTTTTGGGTTTTTTCCCCTTCCCTTTTTTCTTTTTTTTTTCTTTTGGTAAATATGTCTTTCTTCTTTTAAAAGAAAAAACAAAAACAAACTGATGTGTTGTAGACCTATATGTAACCTATTCCTTAGTCTCATATTATAGGTATGTTATAAGAATGGATATTTTACTTGGCTTTAGAATGTTTTACAAGAAAACTAATTCTTAACCAATCAAGTTCTTGCTACTAAAAAAGAAAATGCTTGTGTTTTTCATCATGACGTTGTGTGCTTCTAATTAATAATCATTTTCGTTGTAGAAAAATGGAGTGAATTTATATTAGTCTTGGAAACTAATAATAGCATTGTAAATTTATGAGATGATTTTAACAGAAAATACATTATAGAAGAATATAGTTATTTTAATTGTAATATTACTAACTGTAGGGTGAGAAAGGAGGTCCCTTTGTGGTGAACTATGTTATAGCTTGTTATTCACGGTTTCTTTTTGATCATTTTTTTCGGTCTCTGAGGTGAAACGAGTTATTAATCAGAATTTGTAAACTCACATATGCATATTGTATATGTGTAGAAATGTAATCACACTTTGTCTTGGAATTACATTAAACTGTTTTAAGTCACTGCAAAGTTGGTGTGTCTGTATGTCTTCTCGCTAGTTAAACTTTGGTTTGAACATTTGGTTAGTTTTCAGTTACTATTATTTAATCTCCTCAGTCTATTGGGAAAACAGCAGTAATAGTATCATTAATAATAAATAGTTTTCCCTTTGAGGTGACACATTTAGATTTGTGAGATGTATTTTTTTCCCAGGGCAGAAGAGCATCTGCACTCAGCTGTTCAGACCTGGGCTTCACTGAAGCACAGAAGAGTGCTCAGAGCTGCCACATTCAGCTCCGTCGAGAGCTCCCTGCTGCGTCCCGCTGCACTGATTGCAGCATGGGGATTGGCTGCAAATACCATTCAGGTTTTAATTTTCATTATGCCTGAGCCCTCATTTATTCACTCCCTTTCCTTTCTTTGACAAGCCCCAGATGACCTTTGAGAGGTTTATATAGACATTAAGATGCTTAAACCACCACCTGTTGCCAATAGCAGTATCTGCTGTTTGGGCTGTGCCTGATTTTCACCATGAGGTTCACTCAGGAGCAAGCTGGAGGCGTGTCTGCAAAGGGTCCCCGATTAGATCGCAGTATCACCTTGGAGGAGGCAAATCACAGAATCACAGAATCACAGACTGGTTAGAGTGGGAAGGGACCTCTGAAGATCATCTAGTCCAACTCCCATATAAATGTCTCCTCAACAACTCCTCTTCACGGAGGGAGAGTAAGACCTACCTGGTTTGTTGCTGACCCTTCCCAGCATGGTGATTCATGCGCAAGCTACGGGGTTTCCTGGCCTCGGGGATTTATGTCATTAGCTCAGCCGCTCCATTCCCGGGGATGGCCAGAGGGAGGTTGTACCGGGCTGCGGAGAGAACGGGGCCACGCTTTGTGTTAGGTGTCTGATGAATGGTTTCTGCAAACGTGTGATAACTGCCTGATGGCACCACACAGCACTGCCAGGCGATGGGCTCCCATCAGGACATAAACCTCCAGGTAGAGCAGGAAGCTTGTTTTGTCGGCGAAAGCTGGCAGTGAGGCAAAGGCCCCTTTCCACGGGCTTTGCTTTCCAGTCTTCTGTCTCAGGAATCCCTGGAACAAGCACTGAGCGTTGGGGAAACTGGTGCTATGAATTTCTAGGTAGATTCTGAAACTTTTGGTAGCAAGAGGTCATGAGACCTTTCTCCTAGCTGCCTTAAACTGGCTGAGACCCCAACTCAGCAAAAGCAATTAAAGCTGTAATGCCTGTGCCTGTTCAGCAAACTAATTAAGTTTGTGTTTAATTTTAAATTGCATGTCCTATTAAACGTCAAGATTTTTAAACATATGCTAACAGGTAATTGCAGGGCTAGGTGCTCTACCGGAAATGGGGAGTTTACTGGGTCATGATATAAGGAAGGGACATTAGTGAATGATCTAATCTCAGAAACAGCTGTAAATCCGGAAGAGCTAGATAAACTAGCTCAGAGTTTCTCATGTTTGTATCATGTTACAGTGTCTTCTTTCTTTTGGTTCTTTGTTTTGTAAAATTTATCAATAAAACTGTAAAAAAAAGAAATTTGTCATTCTGTTGTCCAAGACCAAAACAGATTAAAAATGCATTGCAGTTGGAGAATGTACTTTCTGACTGTTTTTTCCTGGGAGGGGAATATAGTTTCTCAATTTAAGCAGGGCTGTTTCTAATGGAGCCTGTGATGCCTTATGATAGGAAACGGTGAGGGTTCTCAGCCACCAGATAAAAGGATGAGAATGGTCTTAGAGAATCTGACACCATCAGTGGCCCAAGCCTGGCCTCCATCCAGACTGCCCAACACCAAGGAACGGTCTGCAAGTGCAGCCATTTCCCAGGTTTCGCCTCGGATCGGTCATTTATCTGTATAACCACTTGTAAATACTCCTGAGTTCAGTTAAATCTAACTTGGTAGGCACTGTACCGAAGCCCAAGGGAGCTCTTACTGACTAGCAGGAGGCCAGGACTGTCCATGCATCTTCCACTGGCACAGCTAGTCACAAGAAATTCATCCCCCATTGCTCTGAGCTCACTCAAAAGATACTACATGCAACACGCAGGAGGCTTAAACTGCCTGGCGTGGCTTGGAGAGCCCAGCCCACTGCAGAGCTGAGGTCAGCTGCATCTCTCCCTGTAGCACAAACCCCCTGGAGCTGCAGTAATGTCATCACCTGGAGATCATGAGCCTGAGCAGCTGGTACAAATTACCACCACAAAGCCTGGGCCAGTCTAGCTTTTTCTGGGCCAGAAGGAATCTCTGCCACCCCTCGAAGAGCCTTAACCTTGGCAAAACTAGTTTATTCAAGGTGGGTATAGCTCTTTTACTTAAAATTGGGAGGGTGGAGGGGGACACCAACATGGCATACATGTAGTGGTGCAGCTGGCCCTGGCATGTGCTGCTCGTGCTTTCCAATGCAGCAGCTATGTTTCAATTCTTTAGCATCCAAAGTTTGGCACCTAAATTTGTATTTATCCATATGAGGAGAACCTGTCTGACTTCCCACACTGCCCTGCTTTCATAGTCGCTATTCACTTCAAATGAAACTGGAAAGGGGGGGACTGGGAGAGGGAAGGGAATGGTCCTGCTCCACAAAATGCAGGCTGTTGCCCTTCAGTCACCTGTGCACGTGTGTCAGATCTCCCCAGCAAACCCATGCTGGAGCTTTGGACCTGCATCTTGCAAATTCTTGTGTCTTCGCTTTCTTGCTGTGCCGGTCAGGCCAGGGCAGGCACGCCTGCATCGTTTCCTGCAATGCGCTTTCCCTTTATGTTTTCTCCTGCGAGGTGGCTGTGCAAATAATGACCAATAAAGGCTGTTATTTAAACACCCCTGCACTGTATATCAAAGTCTCTGCTGTTTGGGGCTTTTGCTCAAAGGGAAGCAGCCACGGGAGGAGCCCAATGCACGGGTCCCAAGCCACACTAAAACCCATTTATGAAGGCAGCAGGCTGGGAAGGGAGAGGGCTGCCACCGCGTGCCAGCCCCGGGGACCCAGCACAGGCCACAGAGCAGCACTCCATCCCCCCAGGGACTCGTCACGCCTGTGTTAACCCCGTAACAGGTACAATGAAAAGGCACATCAGGTACCTTAAGTAACCATAAGTAACCATCAGGTACCGTCCCCGGAAAGGTGATGGAACAACTTGTTCTTGGTGCTGTCTCTAGGCACATCAAGGATAGGGGGATCATTAGGGGCAGTCAACATGGCTTCACCAAGGGGAAGTCATGCTTAACCAACTTGATAGCCTTTTATGAGGACATAACCCGGTGGATAGATGATGGTAAAGCTGTGGATGTGGTCTATCTTGATTTCAGTAAAGCGTTTGACACTATCTCCCACAGCATCCTCACAGCTAAACTGAGGAAGCGTGGTCTGGATGATCATCGGCTAGTGAGGTCTGGATGATCGGGTAGTGAGGTGGATTGTGAACTGGCTGAAGGAAAGAAGCCAGAGAGTGGTGGTCAATGGGACAGAGTCCAGTTGGAGGCCTGTGTCTAGCGGAGTCCCTCAAGGGTCGGTACTGGGACCAGTTCTATTCAATATATTCATTAATGACTTGGATGAGGGAATAGAGTGCACTGTCAGCAAGTTCACTGATGACACAAAACTGGGAGGAGTGGCTGACGCACCGGAAGGCTGCGCAGCCATTCAGAGAGACCTGGACAGGCTGGAGAGTTGGGCGGGGAGAAACTTAATGAAATATAACAAGGGCAAGTGTAGAGTCCTGCATCTGGGCAAGAACAACCCCATGTATGAGTACAAGTTGGGGACAGACCTGTTGGAGAGCAGCGTAGGGGAAAGGGACCTGGGGGTCCTAGTGGACAGCAGGATGACCATGAGCCAGCAGTGTGCCCTTGTGGCCAAGCAGGCCAATGGCATCCTGGGGTGTATTAGAAGGGGTGTGGTTAGCAGGTCAAGAGAGGTTCTCCTCCCCTTTTACTCTGCCCTGGTGAGGCTGCATCTGGAATATTGTGTCCAGTTCTGGGCCCCTCAGTTCAAGAAGGACAGGGAACTGCTAGAGAGAGTCCAGCGCAGAGCCACGAAGATGATTAAGGGGGTGGAACATCTCCCTTATGAGGAGAGGCTGAGGGAGCTGGGTCTCTTTAGCTTGGAGGAGACTGAGGGGTGACCTCATTAATGTTTATAAATATGTAAAGGGCAAGTGTCATGAGGATGGAGCCAGGCTCTTCTCACTGACATCCCTTGACAGGACAAGGGGCAATGGGTGCAAGCTGGAACACAGGAGGTTCCGCATAAATATGAGGAAAAACTTCTTTACGGTGAGGGTGACCGAACACTGGAACAGGCTGCCCAGAGAGGTTGTGGAGTCTCCTTCTCTGGAGACATTCAAAACCCGCCTGGACGCATTCCTGTGCGATATGGTCTAGGTAATCCTGCTCCAGCAGGGGGATTGGACTAGATGATCTTTCGAGGTCCCTTCCAGTCCCTAACATTCTGTGATTCTGTGAAGTACATTTAACTCCAGGCTGCATTTGTGCACAGGCTTTTCTGGATACATCCAGACACGTGGTGTTGGGGTGCAGGAGGCCACAAGTCCAGCAGGCATATGGAATGCTTCCCATTTGTACTTGGACAGCATGCAGCCTCTGGTGTGTGAACTCATTAAATACAAAAAAGTCACTTTATTCCCCTTTTTTTGTTCCAAGCTTGTAAAAAAAAAAAAAAAAAAAAAAAAAAAAAAAAAAATTAAAATTTGTAGTAATGCCACAGGGGAAAAAAAAAAAGGGGAGGAGGGGGGAAGTATGGTTAAAAAAAAGGACTTAGTGTAGTTCACAATACCATGACTGGACCTTGAGACAAAAATTCCCATCCCCTCCAGATGCTCAGGGACAGTCTGAAAACCACAGAGAGGAATTCATGCACACACAAACAAAGAGCAAGGCTGCTATGGAATTGCTCCCCCACGGACCAAGGTTTGGGTCACAGCTCCATCACAGAGCTGCTGGGCTGCTTGAGAAAAGCTCACTTTGACTCTCTGAGGGTGTTTCTTCCTTTCTCCTTTAGACAGCAACAGGCCTCCTCAGGAGTTTATGGAATAGGAACGATAGGAATAATAAAGGCAGTTCTGGAAGGAGATCGCAGGAGGCATCCAAGAAGGTTCGACGATACTTCACCTGCACGTGCCAGATTATTTGTCTACCCTGTTCTTAAATGTGTTATGTGACATGGAGTCCCCAGATGCCAGGGCTCTGCTCTCTTCTGTGTCAGTGAGCCAGTGCTCCCTTGCTAGTCACATCTCCCTCCTTATCCCTGCCTTTCCCAGGCTCAGAATACCCCCTCCTCTTTTTTTTTTTAATGACCCTTGTCCTGCATGATCCCATTTCCTCACCTCTCCCCTCACCTCCTTCAGTTTCTGCCAATATTGTTTTGAGCCCAGCATGTATGTGTATAATTTAGTAGGGCAGGTGAAAGCTGAGGGGTGCGGGGTGGGCTGGCACAGCCTGCAAGAGGCAACAGTGTGTAGTGGAGGGCAACAGCAAAATCAAATCCCATTAGGTTGGGCTTGTTTTGTTTTTTTTTTTTTTAAGGCTTTAAATTAATATAATGAACAACTGTGTTTGCATAGTGTCTAGGCCTAGAGACTGATGGTGATGGCTCACCATTCAGCCTTGTGATAAGCACCTCTTTCCTAGCATGTTTGTTTTAACCCTTCGTGTGTGTGTGCCCCACTGCCGTTAAAACACTGGCAGGGAAGAACCAAAGCAGCTGGGATTCCTTGCCCCATATCCGTGCAATCCCCCCGGCTGTGTCACTTGCCCCAGTGTCATTCTCTCCACCCCTTGCCCTTTATGCTGCCTGCTAAAATGTGGAAATGGGGGTGTACAACCGGGACAGATAAAACAAAGGAGGTAAGAAAGACCGTGTGAAGCAAAGCACGCGGAGGGCACCACATGATGGGAGAGGGTCTAGTGTTACTGGGAAAGGTGGCAAGGGGGTTGGAACTAGCTGATCTTTAAGGTCCCTTCCAACCCAAACCATTCTATGATTCTATGATAAAGGGGATGAAATGTTCAGAGACCAGACACGAGGGGAAACAAAAGAGAGCTGAGTAGAAAACAGGCAGTGGAGTGGAGGAAGAGGAGTAGAAGAAAATAGTGATGTAGATGTGAAAGAGAAAAGAGGGGACTCTCAGAAGCGATGAGCTTCCACTGCTCTAGCCAAGATACAGAAAACTGGGTGGGGGTGCTCAACCCCTTAACAAAATGACGTCCTCTCTCCATCAGGTTTTTCCACCCAGCCTCTGGAGCAGCGCTCTGCGCAGCGGGGTGTGCACAAGACAGCCCGTTGCGGGTGCGGGAAGAAAATCTTTTTTTTCTCCCAGCTCCAGTAGCGGAACCGTGACCCGCCGCCGCGCCCAGCGACCACCGCCCGCGGGCGCCGGGGCCTTTCCGGCGCAGGGCCCCGGCGGCCGGCAGAGGGCGCTCGACGCCCGCAGTCTCCGCCCGCCCCGCCCGGGCCCGCCCCGCCGAGGCTCGGCCCGGCTCCGCCCGGTAAGTGTACAGTACACACTGTCACTACCAAGAAGTGAAGGGATTTAAAAATCCTGTCTTATTTCTGCTTTTTAAGTGCAATTAGGTGGCACTGAAAAGTTAGTCGTGGCCAGCGTACTAGATCATAGAATCATAGAATGGTTTGGGTTGGAAGGGACCTTAAAGATCAGCTAGTTCCAACCCTCCTGTCACAGGCAGGGACACCTTTCCTCTAGACCAGGTTGCTCAAAGCCTCATCCAATCTGGCCTTAAACACTGCCAGGGAGAGGACACCTACAACTTCTCTGGGCAACCTGTTCCAGTGTCCAACCACCCTCACAGTAAAGAATTTCTTCCTAATATCTAATCTAAATCTACCCTCTTTCAGTTTAAAACCATTCCCTCTCATCCTGTCACTACTTGCCCTTGTAAAAAGCCCCTCTCCCGCTTTCCTATAGGCCCCCTTCAGGTACTGAAAGGCTGCTATAAGGTCTCCCTGGAGCCTTCTCTTCTCCAGGCTGAACAGCCCCAACTCTCTAAGCTTCTCTTCATAGGAGAGGTGCTCCAGCCCTCTCATCATCTTCGTGGCCCTCCCCTGGACTCGTTCCAACAGCTCCACGTCCTTCTAATGTTGGGGGCCCCAGAGCTGAAAGCAGTACTCCAGGTGGGGTCTCATGAGAGCGGAGTAAAGAGACAGAATCACCTCCCTCGACCTGCTGGCCACGCTGCTTTTGATGCAGCCCAGGATGCAGTTGGCTTTCTGGGCTGCAAGCACACGATGCTGGCTCATGTTGAGCTTCTCGTCAACCATCACCCCCAAGTCCTTCTCCTCAGGGCTGCTCTCAATCCATTAAGATGCAGTACATCCCCATGAAATACAGCAGGCTGGGTGCTAGATGACATTTTTAAGTGCTGAGCACAGTATAAATATTCAAGTATACGGGTGTGAGAGAAAGCTGGGTTGAGATAAAGCCAGCTTAACAAGCAAAAAAGAAAACCCACAAGTGATGCAAGGGCAATCGCTCACTGCCTTCCACCAGCAGACTGATGCTCAGCCAGTCCCTGAGCAACAGCAGCTTTGTAATCTCCCCCTTCCCCCCAGTTTTTATTGCTGAATATGACGTTATATGGTATGGAATATCCTTTTGGTCAGTTAGGGTCAGCTGTCCCACCCCAGCCTCTTGCCCACCCCCAGCTTACTCACTGGAGGGGCAGAGTACGGAACAGGCAAGGCCTTGACCCTGTGCAATCACTGCTCAGCAACAGCTAACACACTGCTGCCTTATCAGCACTGTTTTGGACACGAATCCAAAACACAGCACCATATGGGCTGCTGTGAAGGAAATTAACTCCATCCCAGCCAGACTCCGGTAGAGCTGGGAAACCTTGTGAGAGACATTGTCTTTCAGGTGCTTTGAAACAGAGGTAGCAGAAGACATCAGAGAACATAGAGACAATTACAAAAAAGTACTCAAAGATTTCAATTAAAAAAAAAGAGTTGGTACTAGAGGTAAAGCAAAAGTAAGCAGAATATTCATTCAGCACGCAAGTAAGGATCTCATCGGTGCTTTTCTCAAGAAGGAGTCAAAGATCCTCAAACTCATACCTTTGATCACAGGGCTTGCCTTTGATCACAGGGAACAGCGCTGTGCCTGCACGGAGGATTTTGTAATACCTCAGCTGGATATCAAATGTTAACAGCTCCGACACATTCAGTGCTGGAACCATTGATTGCAAGATTCCCAACAAATTGATGCAGCTATATGAATGCAAAGTCTCAGTGGCGAAAAGTCACGGGGGCCCCATTGAACCGTCTCAGTTGCCCTTCCTTTGAACAAAAATGCGAGTCCTTTGGCTTCTTAAATCCATTGCTCTCCAGGGGCTCCTGGCTACAGTAACAAAGATGAAGAATATTACTTCTCAGGAAGGTGAACGGCTGTTTGGATTGTTTTTTTTTTTTCACTGTCCCAAGATATTTCACCTCAGCTGCAAAGGCAGCAGCCTGATTTTAGCCCTGTGAGAAGAAAACTAAGCAGAGAAGGCTGTCTGTTTTGTCTTTCCTCATTACCACTTTCAGAGTTTTCAAAGGATGCTTTGTGGAAAAAGAATAACTGATAAGCAATCTCTGAGAAGTAAACGGCCTGTGGTTTACAACAGAAACAATGCTTGTGTTCCTTTCATAATGTTTTATTATTCCTTATTTTTAATGAAAACGTTGAGAAAAATTTCCAGAACCACATTTGTCATTTATGACCTTATTTCGCTACAAGCGGAGTTTACAGAGAAAGGATCTGTTTTTTTAAGAGATTTTTAATAGGGTATGTGCCTCCTTGCCCTCTAACTATAGGCAGAGAGGGTCACAGGGCAATGCACACACTTACTATAAGGCTCAGTTTTCTGTCTGCCTTCTCTCTCACTTTTCTTCTTCTTTCTTTTATTTTCTCACATCATCCTGATATCCTCTGCAATAAGCAAACGTTATCAATGGTCCTAACTGATCTGTGCTGAGCTCTCTGTTACTGAGCCATCTTGCTTGCTTGCCCAGGGCACTGTATTTACTCTCTGAACTGTGAAGCAGTTGTTCTTTAGTTTATTACGGCTTCTGTCTCCATTTATTAATAGGCCTCCTCAGCAAAGGGCACTTGAAGTACGTACTGAATACCATAACGATCACCTTTTGATTGGATATTAGACAAAATTTCTTCACTAAAGGGGTTGTCAAGCACTGGAATGGACTGCCCAGGGAAGTGATTGATGTCACCGTCCCTGGAGGTATTTAAAAGACATGTAGATGTGGTGCTTAGGGACATGGTTTTCTGACCTACGAGGAATGGCTGAGGGAGCTGGGGGTTGTTTAGCCTGGAGAAGAGGAGGCTCAGAGGTGACCTTATTGCAGTCTACAACTACCTGAAGGGAGGTTGTAGTGAAGTGGGAGTCAGCCTCTTCTCCCAGGCAACTAGCGATAGGACAAGAGGACATAGCCTCAAGCTTCGCCAGGGAGGTTCAGGTTGGACGTTAGGAAGAATTTCCTTTTCAGAAAGGGTATTAGACATTGGAATGGGCTGCCCAGGGAGTGTGGGAGTCACCATCTCTGGATGTGTTTAAGAAAATGACTGGACATGGCACTTAGTGCCATGGTCTAGTTGACAGGGTGGTGTAGGGGCAGCAGTTGGACTCGATGATCCCTGAGGTCTCTTCCAACCTGGTTGATTCTGTGATTCTGTGATATGGTTTAGTGGTGGACTTGGCAGTGCTGGGTTAACAGTTGGACTCGATGATCTTAAAGGTCTTTTCTGACCTAAGCAATTCTATGAGTCTATCTGAAACCGATTCTGCTGCATCAGCCTTCTGTGTTGATGCAGCATCAACCCATAGTGCAACGTGTGTTTTTCCTGCGCTCTCCGTGGCCTGGCGTATGCTTTTCATACAGGCTTATATGGCAGGTTGCCCTGTCAGGAGAGCCATATGATCTTGAATCTGTTTCCTGGTGAGTAAACACTGATTTCTTTAAGGACTTGTGGGATAAATCTACTTTAATTCTCTGAGGAACCTTGTAATCAGAGAATCTGGCTTGGTGGGCAGGAGCCCCACCAGTGGTTCTGAAACTGCACGCTGCATGAAAGGGGGCCTGGCGAGTGGAAAGAAGCCCTGTAACTCCTCTGGAGAAGCAAATGCAACTGCTACTGCTCTCCTGCAGAGGAGACCCTCTGATCATGCTTAGCATCCCAAAAAGGAAGAGAATGAGTGTGACGCATCTTTTATACATCCAGGGAAATGCAATCATAAACTCTGATGTGATGCTAATTGATGCTAATGAAAAGACTCCAGTAGACTTTAGAGTAGACCCTCAGGTAAGGAGAAATTATATCATTTGAACCTTGCGGATGATAACAACTGAAAGGATGATATCATGGTATCATCAATCATGGCAGTAGTGTTAAACCTTTTGGACAAAGGTTAGAAGTGTAAGCAGGGGCAGAAGAACTCTCCAGCTCTGCCCTCCTCACTCGTCCCTCATTTGTCAGGCAGTCTGCTCTCTCTTGTGCCCGGGGGCTCTCTCTGTGTGACAGACTAACAGATGGTGGAGGTACCAAGGTGGTGCCCTGGGTATGCAGATCCCCACAGCCCTCTCTCTTGCCCTCCACCCTCCTAGAACCCAAAGTTTCATACATGTGGTAGCTCCACAGTGCTCTGCAAGGGAGAGGAAGAAGCCTCGAGCCCTTCCCCTAAGCCTTTCCAGGAGTAAAAGAGGATGTGCTATTCTGTGATGGAGGTCAGGGCAGAGACAGTCAAAGGAAAGTGGGGTCAGGACACAATAAAAGCAGTACAGAGCAGAGCAAAAGACTAGTATTAATTTTGCCCCAAAGAATGAGTCCAGTAATTGCAGGCTGGCTGGCCTTAGCTCAGTTCCAGGGAAAATAAAGGAAAGCTTGTATGGGATTCAGTTGAGAAAGAATTAAAGAATATGATTAATGCCACTGACATAGTTTTATGGTAACTATAAGCAAACTTGTCAAACAAACATGATTTTTGTGCTTTGAGGAGGCTATATATTTGGTTGTCAAAGGTAATTGCATAGCAATCATGTATCGAAACTTTGTTGGGCATATGAGTCAGTAGTGCACTGCATTTTGAGTCTAAAAATTAACACCGTGCAAGATCAACGCAGCTTGCATGAACAGCACTGAGAGAAGGCCAATTGACAGACCTCAAAGAGACGGTGAGGAGTCCAGGAGAGGCTCATGGAGATTAGGGCAATGCTGGAAGCTGCTTAATCCGTTAGTGTAACAATTTAATCTATGATCTAAATGAATATGAAATCACTTTTGACAACAGCAGGGGCTGGCAATGACTAGCAGGACAGATGACAGTGATGAAGACAGTCACGCAGACTGATGCGGCACGCTCTGATAGCAAAGGACTACTTAGTCTTGGAAAGGTAGAAGCTGTGAATAGAAGTAGATTGGGATTTTTAGCTTAGTGGATGGCGTTCACAAGTCTGAAACATCCAAGATCCTAGAGGAGATTTGGCAAATGAGCTGTTTTCGATTCTGAGGGCATAAAGGGTCAGTCTTGGATCCAGAAGCAAGCAGCAGAGGCTCTCCAGGACACAAGATGCCCATGATCAGAGCCCTTCCTGACTCTCTCTCAAGCTTCCTGAGCAACAGAGAGCCTTTTTCTCCCCAGGATGTCTCCAGCCAGGGCTGTGGAGAAGACGCTGCTGCCTACACCCCACTGCCAGCCATTCTATAGTATGAACAGGAGTCTACTTTAAAGACCATGCAGACAGCAAAAGAGACAACCTTTGGGTTCTGCCTCCTGGTGCCATTTACTCGATTAATGTGCTCGGGTCTGCCGTAAGGGAAGATTGTGCCGTTCCTATGTGGCGTCGGATCACTCTCTTTCTGCAAACTGATACCCTCTTCCTTGCCATCAGCCTGGCAGGGGCAGGCAGCAGCAGGGGAGCGGTTGCCTGGGAGATATGCAGCACACCCAGGTGGGAGAAACAGTAGGGTCAAGTGACAGTGCCCTTCTCAGGTTTACCTGTTTGTTGGGGTTTTTTTTGGTGTTGGCTTTTTTTGGTGGGTTTTTGTTGTTGTTGTTATGGGATTATTGCTTTTCTTATCTGGGAGTAATGAGTTCTCACATTTATGTGCTGCTGCCGAGGAGAGGAAGCACAGGCTTGTGAGACAGCCAGCACACTAAGTCATCTCATGTCACTGCCAACCAGGGATGGTTTTTTTCCCTCCACATAGTCTTTTCCAGGGTAGCTGAGTCGGCACTCAACATGTGACTAGAGGAGCCAGCAGCCCCTGCTCTGCACCACACAGACCCAACATGTTTTGGGCCAGCAGCTGATCCAGGGGGCTCAAGAAAATCTTTTTCGAAATGAAATATGTTTCTTCAGCCAAAGGAAGAAAATCAGAAGATGAAACATGAGAAGAAACAAAGAAAGAGCATTTGTACATAAGTCTTACCAGAAAACATGGTTCTTTCAACAGCTTCCACTGAGTGTAAACACACCTGTTCAAGGTCAAGTGCCAAAAGCAACTCTCTCTTAAAGGCTGGCTTTTTCTGACTCACCCTAACTCTGCTGTTCATCCATTCCTCTTTGTCTAGCTGTGGTTTTCAGCAGTTCAGTGTCTTCTTTATTCTCCCTGGACTTAGGAGATATTAACACTCGCCTGCCTGAAGGTACATGGGTAGATATTCCCCGATATACTTACTTCAACAGCTCTGTGATATTTGAAACAGTATTGGTATGTTACTGTTTTCTTCCTCTTTGCTTCCCTCTAACGTTCTTCTGTACAGCCTGGCAAGAAAGTAGCCAACAGGAAGACTGAGATATTGTTGACATTCATAAAAATAACTTGTTTTCTCCATCATTTTTCACACATAGATTTATCTCACTATACTTCTGTTACAATCACCCTAAACCACCATCAAGTGATTTCTGCAGAAACAGTATAAGGGATTTCAGTATCTCTGCATCCTGCTGGGCTACATTTAGATGCAGCATCTTAAACAAATGGACCCAAATGGCCAAAAGATCCAGATTTCCCAGACTTATAGTGAGCAAAGTCAGAGGCCTGTCCTGAGGCGTGGGCTCATGGAGGTCCTAGTGGGGGCATGGTGGCTCTGCTGCCAGATCTGCTGGACGTGTCCTGAGTGTTTCCATGGTGGTGTACGTATGACAAAACATCTTCTGTGCATACGTGCATGCTTTGGCTATCCTGAGAACCATCCTGTTATGTCTCACACACACACACACAGAGCAAAAAAACCTCAGCAAGCTCCAAAAATGAGTGTCCAGAAGAGGAAGGGCTGAAGCATCACAATCAACAGGGATTGACTTATTAATGTGGTCTACCTTTTTTCTCTCTCCCTAGGGGCTTACCCTGAGGAATGTTTCAGTTTCTACGTGTCCCTGACTTTTCCTTGATCATCTGATATTCCTGAGGTTTGCAAGGTAAGTTCGCTTTCCTTTATGTGAACTATTGTTACGTCACTTATAAATGGGGGACAATTACCCTAAGTGGTGAATTATCAAAACATGCCAAATGGCAGCCCTCTTCCCCACAAGCTTTTTGTGAGTACTTGTCTCTTCTTTCCCTCCCTGCAGTTGGTGTGTTCATCCTTCCTCCTGTGCACACTGAGGAACTGATTACACTGATACAGTTCCACTGAATCTGAGGGGATTACCTTTCAAATTACATTGGTGAGACACGCTTCTGTTGTTCAAACAGTCACCCTGATCTGAGTTGTATTTAAGGGCATAAAATCAGTGCAACTGTCAGAAGCTATAAATTATACAGGTGGGGCTCATGAGACCTTAGGGAACCATGCAGATCTCCTGTAACTTGCCTGAAGGCACCTGAGTTTAACCTCCTGAGACTCCAAAAGTTTATCTCTGGCTCTGTCTACATCTAATTAATTCTCTAGTTGATGCAGGGTTTTTGCCTTCTATCTTCCTCCTACACAGTTTTCCATCTCTTTGCATCTTCCTTTCTTTTCCTTGTTATTGCTTTTGCTCTTCGGCTGCATGTCACAATAAAGTGTGTTTTTTTCCAAAGAATTTCTGCATGAGGCTGTAGTGGAGCTAAAGCTGTGGTGAAAGGAAAGATACCAAAACTAAATCAAGCCATACACTGATGGGTATTTTAAAAAACAATATATCTTGTGTTAGCCAAACAATACAGCATTTGATAAGCTATCTGCAGCTGAGAGGATCATTTTCAAAGGGTCATTCACCTGCAGCACGGAATCCAAGGATAAGAGGTAAGCTTCAGGCTGAGCCCCTAGCCAAGGATCCTTGCCATTCTTTCCTTGGGGTGGAGGTGAGGGTGCTAGAGCTGAGGACTAGGACATTTGACAAGATTTTTTTTTGTATCAAGAAATGACAAAATGGAAAGGAGGGATAGGGATGGTGAGGGATGGAAAAGGTTGATAATTGTTTCCTCGGCAACTGAAACTGTGGAGCCTCATGCAGGAAACCCTGAGAAAAATCCTAGAGGAAGCCAGAATAAATGATCATAATGGTCTCTTCTTCCTTCAGACTCCGTTTCCGGCTGAGGTTACACATCACAGTGTGGTGCTGCATGAAGAGATGAGTTAGTGCTAAACGGAAACCAGAAGCTGTATAGCTGTAAGAAATCCTTGGGAAGAAGAGAAGCACTGTTGTCTCCCTTTCATAAATGGGGAACATTTTGTAATGCAAAAGATTAAAAGATTGAATAACTTGGCAAAGATTATTAAAATGTCTTTTGCAACACAGAGGACAGGCACGTTACAAGTCCCTGCCTATCACTCTCATCACTGTGATGGGAACACATCCCCCCTCAACTGAGGGTGTGCTGAAGATGTTTAAGGAATCAGCAGAAGGGCTAAGAGAGCAGAAAGCAGGTGAAGCGGCTGCTGTTTAATGAATGCCGTTTGCCCACCACACAGTTCAGTGCCCCATGGGGGCTGCCGGCACAAAAGGGTTCCGGTCCTGCACAGTGTTCAGCTGCAGCAGCAGCAGTGAATCTTCATTAGTGGATTTAAATGTAAGAACTGGGGCATAGATATGAATATTAATGAAAGAAAGATTGACTAACTTCATGCTATTAAAAGATTTCTAGTCCCAGAGAGTAGGTGGAGCCTTTTAAAAAATGTATAATGAAATACAATATGTGATACACAACTTTAAGAGCGCAGAGAATGTGGATTTTGATCCCTTCTAATTTTCTGTCTATATAGTGCTCTGCAAGTGTGAAATGGAAGTATGCCTTCATTTGAACATTTTTCTTTTCTTTCCTGTGTCCCATGTACCAGTCTTTGTTAATGCAGAATTTCATGGCCACGCATTCTGGGGAGCCACTTGGCAGTGAGCAGCTAGTATTGATTTCTGCTCCAAAAATAGAGCATGAAACGCTCGTATATTTATAAATGTATGTGTGTGTGCATATATATGCATGTATATGTATATAAATCAGTGTTGCAAAGATATAAAACACATAGGACGGTTAAATCAGAATCGTAATTAATAACCTTGCCAGTTCCACTGTAAACGTTTGTGTCAGCAGTGCATGTAGCACATAACTGCTGGGAAGCATAATATACTGTACCATGCCTGTGAAAGGCATCCCCAGGCAAGAGGCTGGTGCATTACTACACATTCACTAGAAACGAGAGATTCAGGGCAGCAGAATTTCCAGACAGTCATGTGAGAAAGAAGTACTGCAGCATCAAGGCAGCCGGTCCACTTATTTTTGTCTGTTGATGATGTTAAATAATTGCGGAGGCCAGCATCGCTATCGATTACTTCTCAAAGTAGCTTAATGTTAGGAAACCAGCTTTGTGAGTGAGATGTCACATGTGTCTGTCTGATCCTCTGCAAGGAGCAAGCGACTGTGGCAGCTCTAACAAAACAGAATCACAGAATCACAGAATGTTAGGGATTGGAAGGGACCTCGAAAGATCATCTAGTCCAATCCCCCTGCCGGAGCAGGATTGCCTAGACCATATCACACAGGAACGCGTCCAGGCGGGTTTTGAATGTCTCCAGAGAAGGAGACTCCACAACCTCTCTGGGCAGCCTGTTCCAGTGTTCGGTCACCCTCACCGTAAAGAAGTTTTTCCTCATATTTATGTGGAACCTCCTGTGTTCCAGCTTGCACCCATTGCCCCTTGTCCTGTCAAGGGATGTCACTGAGAAGAGCCTGGCTCCATCCTCATGACACTTGCCCTTTACATATTTATAAACATTAATGAGGTCACCCCTCAGTCTCCTCTTCTCTAAGCTAAAGAGACCCAGCTCCCTCAGCCTCTCCTCATAAGGGAGATGTTCCACTCCCTTAATCATCTTCGTGGCTCTGCGCTGGACTGTCTCTAGCAGTTCCCTGTCCTTCTTGAACTGAGGGGCCCAGAACTGGACACAATATTCCAGATGCGGCCTCACCAGGGCAGAGTAGAGGGGGAGGAGAACCTCTCTCGACCTGCTAACCACACCCCTTCTAATACAGCCCAGGATGCCATTGGCCTTCTTGGCCACAAGGGCACACTGCTGGCTCATGGTCATCCTGCTGTCCACTAGGACCCCCAGGTCCATTTCCCCTACGCTGCTCTCCAACAGGTCTGCCCCCAACTTGTACTGGTACATGGGGTTGTTCTTGCCCAGATGCAGGACTCTACACAAAACAGGCAAAGAAAATGAAAGGATCCTTAAGGAGCCAATATATGTTTTTTACTCTTTGGTGTCTGTGATGGAGACAGCTGGCATATAGCACAAAATGAAATTTGTGTTCCCCAAGACTTTCTTCTGGGCTAGCACTAATATTCAGAAATAAAATACCATGTAAGTAAAGTGCCAGAATGGTCATGTTTGCAGGTGCAATGAGAAGGGGGTACTCTAAAGCATGCCAGCCAAAATAAGGCAGAAGAAACTTGCCTTTCTGTCTGAAGTATCTCTTAAAGGTAATTAGTAACGGGGTATCTATGTGTGTGTATCTGGGTGTGTGACTATATAATTAGTATGTAAAAGGTGAAATGCAATGCTAGAAATGGTGACCTTGTTCTTTATCTCTCTCCTGTTTAAAATCTTACTTGTTTTTTTCCCCCCTTTTTCTGCTTATTTTTCGCCCTTTAATATCAAAGATATCATGTCTCCAGTTCCTTTTCTTTGATGGAGGTCATTTGGAGACCTGAATAATGATGTCAGATAAATGTGTAGCTTTCATAAGGAACAGAAATTTCACTGCCTGGAAAAGCAGCTGTTCCTTTAGGGCAAAAAAGATGGAAGATATTTAAGGCAGTGAAAATGAAAAAGGAATTTAATATTATTATGATGATTCATGGGCACCCAAAATGTGACATCAAGATTGGGATTCATTTAATGTAACGTTATCCATCTCCAAGAAAGGACATAGTTCTGTTGAAGCCTTCCTCTAAAGACAAAGCAGAGAGACAGGCAAGACCAGAGGCTGATGTCTGCCCTATCTTATCATGAAATGCATATTATTTCTCTCCATTCACAACAAAGGAATGGAGCTTACAGACTGAGTTTCAAAGAAATATAAGCATGTCACTTCAGTTAAAAGGGATCTATTACATTTTTCCTGGTTGAGTCAAGGAGTGCAAGTTCTTTCCAAAGTGGATGTAAGAATGGTTTCCTCTGACCAAAAAGGAGAGGTCTATAAGCAATCAAGGATGCAGTACATTGAGCACAAATGAGGAAATGCAGGATAGGTATTTCAGAGGAACAGAAAGAGAGAAGGATGTATTAGAGCAGGAGACAAGCTTTCTGAAGCTTCAAGGAAGTATACTCCACAGTATGACATTATCCACATTTTTCAAGATGTACAAAATGTGCTTCCTCCTTCCAGGGAGGCAGGTCAGTTGGCTAGGTTAATTCATTAACTTGATTTGGGGAACTTAGCACATTGTCATCGACTCTTGTACTTCTTTGATATTTTTCTTTAAGTCCTAGATCTTGGAGTCATGTGATTTAATAAAAACTTGGACTTTACTTAAAAAGAAAAAAAGCTCTTTTTTTTTTTTTCCTAGATCGTGGAGTAAAACTTGAAGTTGTGAACTGTAAAGGCTCCAAAAAGAGAAAAGCAAATATAAACCCAGACATGCATGATCCCTTAGCCAGCCTTATGATTTCTGAATGCTCAGACTTGACCACCAAGTTGGCATTAATGTAATGTTGACATCATCCATTGCCTGCATTCCAAAACTGTGTTAGCTGTATTATACTGGAAGGAAAAAAGGATGTAATTCTCTGTAAGGCCTTCCTTTTTTCTTCTCCTTCCCCTGTGTATTCATAAAGCCACACTTTGCCCCATATGTGCAGCTCAAGAGACATTTAGAGGTACAATTATGGTGCAAACACAACTGCATTATTACCACTATAACACAACAAACCGCTCTAGCTAAAGTATATGTATTGCAGGCCTGCAATGTTAAAATCAGATTTCCTTAAAGTGCCTTTGGTTGCAGACAATAAAAACAGCCTGTATAGCAGAAGATCACTAAAAATAACTTTTAAAGAAAGGATCCATTTTTACAATAGCAGCATTTCATCTGATGTGAAGACCTTGTTTCATTATTGAAAGTGAGACAGCCAGGGGAACTCGTAGGATTAGGCTATGGGAATTCAACCGAACAATGTTTTGCATTCAGATAATTGCATGAAATTGGACTATTAGTGTAATTTTTGCAAATTGCAATAACATAAAACAAAGTAAAATATTCCTAGTGTATACATTCAACTAAGGTGCTAAAAGAGAACCATAACTGGGTTCAGACAGCGCACAGAGAACTTCCATTAACTATTCAGAGCTGTGTCCAAATATTGTTCTCAGTCTCACAGGTTCTTCAAATGGACTTTCAAAGGGAAACTCTTTTTATAAAACAGTAAGTAAATAAACATAATGTATTAGCTAACTTGTGGTTTTCACTGGCAAGGACATTACTAACATGTCCTTTATCTGACCTTAATTTAGCGTTGTATAAAATATCACCAAAAACAACTGGAGAAGGAAAGAGATTCGGCTCAAATTGCAGCTGCTTGCTTCAGTACCTCTCCTGACCAAACGTCAGCAGGAGCTGCAGCTCATGCGTTTTTTAACTTCTTCCATGGCATAGGATTATTCTGTCCAGTGGCTTTCTCCTAGCTAAGCAAAAAGATTATCAGGAGAGATGTCCCAAATCCTCTTTTGTCTTAGCTTCTTGGTCTTTACTTTTTACCCTGCATTCACCCTTGGGACTCAGCCTCAATATTTGGAATGAGCATCTCTAGAGGACACTTTTAGAGGTGGCTTTTGACCATGCAGTTCCAGCCCAGTCAAGTCATCACAGCAGACAAATGCTGGCCCACCACCGACTCAGGCTAATTACTCCAGTGCTTTGAGCTCAGTCTGGCTAATGCCTACTGCCACAGCACCTGAGAAGGAAGACTGCAATTAGTCATGCTTTTATCTTTACTGAAGACTTGGCTGCTCAGGAGCACGTGCCAGCCACATGACTAGCTGGACTGCTAAGGCGAATGCCTGTGTCACTAATGACTCTGTGGGGTTCAGAGGCAATTTCCCATTTGCCTGTCTCTTCCCTCCCATTTTTGAAGGAAGGGAATTAATTTTAATTATTTCTGCGATGAACATAGAATATGATAATATCAAATAACCAATTAATGTCACTGTGTCAGTAATTCAATTTCTTTACTAGTGTTTTTCAGCTTAAAAACCATGCCAGGGTACAGAAGAAAATACCACGTCAGCATCCTGTAATGAATATAAATGTAAAAGACAGCTGAGCTGTGAACAAGAGGTACCTTAGTAACACTGGAGCTTTCAGCTCTTTTCCCTGTCACTGAATTTTTCACAGAATCACAGAATCAACCAGGTTGGAAGAGACCTCAGGGATCATCGAGTCCAACTGCTGCCCCTACACCACCCTGTCAACTAGACCATGGCACTAAGTGCCATGTCCAGTCTTTTCTTAAACACATCCAGAGATGGTGACTCCACCACCTCCCTGGGCAGCCTGTTCCAATGTCTAATAACCCTTTCTGAAAAGAAATTCTTCCTAACGTCCAACCTGAACCTCCCCTGGCGAAGCTTGAGGCTATGTCCTCTTGTCCTATCGCTAGTTGCCTGGGAGAAGAGGCTGACTCCCACTTCACTACAACCTCCCTTCAGGTAGTTGTAGACTGCAATAAGGTCACCTCTGAGCCTCCTCTTCTCCAGGCTAAACAACTCCAGTTCCCTCAGCCGTTCCTCATAGGTCAGACCCTCCAGACCCTTCACCAGCTTGGTCGCCCTCCTCTGGACTCGCTCCAACACCTCAACGTCTTTCTTGAAGTGCGGGGCCCAGAACTGGACACAGTATTCAAGGTGCAGCCTCACCAGTGCCGAGTACAGAGGGACGACCACTTCCCTAGGCTATTCCTAATAGAGGCCAGGATGCCATTGGCCTTCTTGGCCACCTGGGCACACTGCTGGCTCATGTTTAGCCGGCTCTCGATCAGCACCCCCAGGTCTCTTTCCGCTGGGCCGCTTTCTAACCACTCTTCCCTCAGCCTGTAGCGCTGCATGGGGTTGTTGTGGCCGAAGTGTAAGACCCGGCACTTGTTCTTGTTGAACCTCATGCCATTGGTCTCGGCCCATCTATCTAACCTGTCCAGATCCCTCTGAAGGGCCTTCCTACCCTCCAGCAGATCGACATTCCCACCCAGCTTGGTGTCATCTGCAAATTTACTGAGGGTGCACTCAATCCCTACGTCTAGATCATCTATAAAGATATTGAACAGTACCGGCCCCAGAACTGAGCCCTGGGGAACACCGCTAGTGACTGGCCGCCAGCTGGACTTTGCCCCATTCACCACCACTCTCTGGGCTCGGCCATCCAGCCAGTTTTTAAGCCATCGAAGAGTCCACCCATCCAAGCCCCGGGCAGCCAGTTTGTCTAGGAGGATGCTGTGGGAGACAGTGTCGAATGCCTTACTCAAGTCTAGATAGACTACATCCACAGCCCTGCCCTTATCTACTAAGCGGGTCACTTGGTCATAGAAGGAGACCAGGTTGGTCAAGCAGGACCTGCCTTTCATGAATCCATGTTGGCTGGCCCCAGCCAGCGGAGTAAGCCTTTCATGGCATCTAATGTTGTTCCCTGGATTCTGCTCTGTGCCCTGTCTACATGAGCCTTGAAATTCCAAGAGGAGTTTTGTTGCTCTTCTTGGAGGGAGATTTCCATGCTGGTGTATCCCACTGCCAGAAACTTTATCTGGAGATTCTGACTCAGGTTTGCCTTTTCTGGATTAAATTATTTCTCTTTCAAACATTGTGCTTAACAAACTCTCCTTTTTCTTGACAATTAAGGCTTTTCAAGTGTTTGATGTCTCTGTTATGCCTGCCTGTCACAAGTCTGTACAGTGGTCTTTTAAAGTTTCCTTAGGGCAGCTGCACTGTGACACACCCTGGAGCAAATATCCCTGAGGCAAAGCTGAATGAGGTGGCTCCAAAACCAGGATTTGTACTTCAGCTATTTAGTAGAGAGAGACAAGGACCACCTTTTCTGGCTTGCTTTGTTCTGTGTCTGTTGAGTTCAATATGAGGTCCTGGTTTGCAGGCAGGGTTTGTAAGTTCTACTTTCAGAAAATAAAAATTGTAATGAAACTAGCAAGAAGTTGCACCTCGCTCCGACTGCAGTGTTCAATGATAAACAAGGTGTTTGGTGGGGGGACAATGCTGGTTGAAGAAAATAATGTGAAACATGGTTTAGGAATCATGCAATTTGGGCCTCAAGTAGAGTCATATAAAGAAAGTTTCTTGCTTTACAGAGATCTGGATAGTGACATTTCACTGAGAGATGGAGAAGCAACATGGGGAGAAAAGATCTTTATGGTGACATAAAGGCAGGAAGACTGTAGGAAGACAAATGTGAATGAAAAAAAAAGAGTAGAGACCAGAAGTATAGGTATTTTGTGACAGGTATTGAATGGAAGGGAGCCTGGGGTTGTAACATCTAGAGGGACCAGAAACCATTAACAGTAGAAAACTAAAGTAGATTTGAGGGAAGGGAAATGGGCTGTTAAAGGATTTATCTCAGGAAGATCAAGCTACTATCATCCGTCAGGAGGAGCAAAAGCTCACTAGAGGTGAATGTCATGGGCAAGATTTTGAAAGTGTTCATTCCAGCTGCTTCTACTCAAATGTGGCAAAGCCTCTACTGGTTGCCTGATTTAGTTATTCTTACTTTCCAAAAAACACTGATCCTTGAGTTTGCAAAACCTACTGCTCTGCCTTGTTCATTATATAAATTAGGATAGCATTTGATTAATCTTTGGTATAAACTATAGCTGGGCCAGACAGGAAGAAGCCTTATCTTTTTATATGAAGTCCAAATGGTTTCTGGAATGGGAGATGTACCCTGAATTATGAAGTGATGACTGGAAACAGATGTGGGGGAGGATTTTGCAAGGTCTGGATATATTTTGGAAGTATTTATTGACATTGCATAAAGCGGCAGGAAGGTTTGTTGATTCTGTTTTGTGGTTGCAGATATGAAGGAAAAAAGACCATCAGTTCAGAGAGCTACATACCTCTCCACTGGAGGAACAACACTAAGCCCATTTATTCTATCGCATTGCCTCAGAAGAACTGAAGAGACAGGAATTTGAGATAAAAGGTTTTGGCAGATGGTGAAAGTGAAGAAGTCAGAGGAGGCAATCAGAGTAATCATTCTTAGGAAGAGTAGTATGAAGCTGTGTATCAGAGACATTTGTTGCAGACCCAATGCCAGAAGTCCAAGAACTGGGTTAAACAGACAGCCTGAGGTATTTGCAGAAACCTGACAAGCCTTTCAGCAAAACAGAGATGCACTTGGCCAGTCTCTCTAATGTCTCAATGAAATCTGCAGTGGAAAATGTGGAAGAAAGCAATTCATTAGACACCTCTACTCTTTTTATAAAAGGCTGTTTCTCTGAGTTACCTCTGTATATTTCTCCAGCTTAGAGGCTCAGAATTGAAAACACGGCATACGTGCATCTCTTGCCTTTTTCCTTTTTTACGTAGGAACAATCTGGTATTTGTGTGGGCATTCCTGGTGCCATTTCCCAATATTGCATTTACACAAATACAACATGAGACCATACAGGACTGTCTTGTTAAGACTACACAAGTACAAAAACCTATAGCCTAATGAAGTTTGTTTTTCTTCTTTCACTTTTTAATCTAGGAAGCATACTTTTAGAACCTTCGTTGTACTTTCTAGGACAAAACCAATCTGTTTTGTTAGTCTGGCCTTCTGAAGTTGGCTCTTTCCTCTTCTGGTGTCTGCAGCTGTTGCTACTGTACTTCATGAGCTAGTTAAAAGGGGTGGGGCAGAAATAACCTAGAGCACAAGTTTGGATGAAGCAAAGTATGAGAGTTCAGAAATAGAATGGAAGTGCACAATAAGACTGGGCTGTATTGATCTGTAAATGGTTTGAGTCTTTTTTATGTCACATACCATGTGACTTTCCACAGCACACAGCTTTCAGGGAGTAAAAGAGAAAACTGTAATGAAAAAAAAGCACTCTCTACTCCCTTAGACACAAGTGCTGGTAAGAAAACTAGATGTCTGAGAGCACTGGGAATAGCCTATCAAACTGTCTGAAGGCCTTCATAAAGGCAGGCTAGAACTTCTCCCTTTGAACGTTTTGCAATGGGTAGTTTCAGCAAATTGGAAACATTGACAAAAAAATCTGGTTCTTCACAAATGTCAGCAACAGCAAAAGAGCAGGAGAAAAAAACCTCTGGGTTTTCAGGGTTTTTTTAATATAAATATTGTTCACTAAAGCAAAAAATATCTTCAGCAGCTCTAGTTACTGAGTCCCAAACCACTAATAACTGAAAGTTAAATTACTGAGCAGTTGTCTGGTTCCATTGGAAATAATGTTGATAGTCTACGATTCACTTCAGTGTCTCTGAACCGGTGTTTTGATGTGCTGTTTTGAGAATCAGGTTTCTAGACTGGAATATTACATACTGTACGAAAGCAAGATGGTTGGGAAGTACTTTCAGTTTGTAAGAGGGTCCAATTTCACACCTTCCTTTCCAGCAAAACCTAGGCGACAAGAAGAAATGAGCACTTCCACGAAGTGCCTTGTGAGGACGCTCTTGTTTCTGTCATTGCAGTGTGGGTGCTCACTTCCACTGCTGAGGTTGCAGCTTCCAATGTCCCTGTGTGTGTGTTCACTTGTGAGGTTTATATCCAAAATGTTGCAGGTTTTTTCCTCTTACATCCTTCACAAAACAAGCTCTCATTTTCCAGGTGGAGCCTGTCATCATTAATCTAATCATACTTTGCACAGCCTGTGATTTTTTTTGCATCCTCAGTCTTGCCCTGGTGATAAATCAGAGTAGCCGTCACTGTAGTGGAAAGCTCAGTAATGTCAAAAACTTCCTGGTGTATATGCGATGGGAAGTCATTCAGCAGTAAGTAAATAACCCTTGCGAGCCACAATATTACAAAAGATTACTGCTACTCTCCTCTTAAGCAGTGGGAGGTGGTATCTTGATCCATACTACCAAAGACCACTGTAGAGTACCATAAGAAAGAGAATTCCTCACCTTCCAATTCAGTTACTTCTTATGATGAATGCATTTGCAAGCTGCAGAGTAAAACTTAGTTAAAATTATAGCTTGTTTCACTTTGTGAGTTTGCAAGTGACAATGCAGGGAAGTCTGTGAGAGCTACAGGTTCCAGGATTTCCAGCTTGTATTAATGTCCTAGCAAAATTTGCCGTATTTTTTCAGATTTCTGTTTTAGTGGAACCTGAAGTCTTCTGTAGATCTTTCTTTGCATTTTTTAATATTGTTGTTATAAATAACTGTAATTCTTGACTTAATATGCTTGTAAGAAGCATGTAAGGCAGTTGGTTCCAAAGGGAAAGGAAAACCACAGCCTCCACCACAAATCCCAGCATGTCATCCCTTCAAGGGATATCTGAGTGAAGGTGTTGCTGGGTATTCCGTAGCACCTTTTATCTGTGCATCTCCAAAGGGCCAGAGAGAGAGAAGGTGGTGAAATGCACTGACACAGCCTGAAGAAGTCCTGGGGAAAGCACGAAGAGAAGTACAGGCTGAGATGTGCTTGAAGCTGTAACCAAAAAACCTGTCCTTTGTCGGGATTCCTGCTGTACTTAGGATTTTCTGGTGGATGAGGAGAAGTATATTGAAGAAATAGCTGAGGGCTATGTATAGGAAAGCTGGAGCAAAAAACCTGTAGTTGGTCGTAAAATCGTTGTGAGTCTGCAGCCACAAAGATGCCAAATATATATGGATAACTCCTGCCCTGGTTGTGGATGGACCGCAAGGCAGGGACTAGGGGAGCAAAATCCCTCCCAATGTTAGAGAAGATCAGGTTCGTGAGCACTTGAGGAACCTGTGTGCACATAAGTCTATGGGACCTGATGAGATGCATCCCAGAGCCCTGAGGGAATTGGGTGATGTAGTTGCCAAGCCACTCTCCATGATATCTGAAAAGTCATGGAAGTGAGGTGAGGTCCCTGGTGACTGAAAAAGGGGAAACATTGCATCCATTTTTAAAAGGGTAGAAAGCAGGACCCTGGGAACTACCGACCTGTCAGACTCATCTCTGTGCCTGGGAAGATCATGGAAGAGATCTTCCTAGAAGCTATGCTAAAGCACATGGAGGACAAGAAGGTGATTTGAGACAGCCAGCATGGCTTTACCAAGGGCAAGGCCTGCCTGACCAACCTAGTGGCCTTCTGTGATGGAGTGACTACACCAGTGGACAAAGGAAGAGCTACAGATGTCATCTATCTGGACTTCTGTAAGGCCTTTGACATGGTCCCCTACAACATCCTCCTCTCTAAATTAGAGATATGAATTTGATGGGTGGACTGTTTAGTGGATGAGGAATTGGTTGTATGGTTGCATCCAGAAGGTAGTGGTCAATGGCTCAATGTCCAGATGGAGATAGGTGACAAGTGGTGTCCCTCTGGGGTCTGTACTGGGACCAGTACTGTTTAATTTCTTCAACAATGACATAGTGGGATTGAGTGCACCCTCTGCAAGTTTGCAGACAACACCAACCTGAGTGGTGCTGTTGACATGCCTGAGGGACTGGATGTCATCCAGAGGGACCTGGACAAGCTCGAGAAGTGGGCCCATGTAAACCTCATGCGGTTCAACAAGGCCAAGAGCAAGGTCCTGCACATGGGTCAGGGCAACCCCTGGTATCAATACAGGCTGGAGGATGAAGGGATTGAGAACAGCCCTACGGAGAAGGACTTGAGAGTACTGGTAGATTAAAAGCTGGACGTGAGCCAACAATGTGCACTCGCAGCCCAGAAAGCCAAACATATCCTGGGCTGCATCAAAAGAAGTGTGGCCAGCAGGTCAGGGGAGGTGATTCTCGCCCTTTACTCCGCTCTCGTGAGACCCCACCTGGAGTACTGCATCCAGCTCTGGAGCCCTCAGCACAGGAAAGACATAGACCTGTTGGAGCCGGTCCAGAGGAGGGCCACAAAAATGATCAGAGGGCTGGAACACCTCTCCTATGAGGAAAGGCAGAGGGAGTTGGGGTTGTTCAGCCTGGAGAAGAGAAGGCTCTGGGGACACCTTATTGCAGCCTTTCAGTACTTAAAGGGGGCCTATAAGAAAGATGGGGACAGGGCCTGTTTATATAGGATAAGGGGTAATGGTTTTAAACTGAAGAGGGTAGATTTAGACTAGCTATAAGGAAGACATTTTTTACAATGAGGGTGGTGAAACACTGGAACATGTTGCCCAGAGAGGTGGTAGATGCCCATCCCTGGAGACATTCAAGGTCAGGTTGGATGGGGCTTTGAGCAACCTGATCTAGTTGAAGATGTCCCTGCTCACTGCAGGGGGGTTGGACTAGATGACCTTTAAAGGTCCCTTCCAACCCTAAGTATTCAATGATTCTATGATCAAGACATAAAGGGTGAAGTAAATGTCAATCAAGTTGCCACTTATGATGAAGCTTTCCAGGAAAAAAGGGAGACTAAGAGAACTGCAAAAAGAATTAAAGGAACTAAACAACAGTACAAAGGTGCTAAAGTTAATGCAATCACTAAGGGCAATAGGAGCTACAACTGCAAAAGCATCGCCCCAAAGTATGGCTCCAGTGAAACAGGTGGCTGAGCAGGATAGAGGATCATATGTGACTAGTGAAATTCCTTCACACCTTCTGGGAAACAGCAGACCAAAGCAGAGGGTGAACTGTAGCATAACAGGTAGCTGCCTCACAGCTCCTCTTTCAGTGCTGGTTGTTATTTAACAACGGGAGTTTGATTTGGAGGTGTCTGGTGGAACGTGTGAAATTGCAAGGGAACAGAGGACATGCGATCAAATGTGAGAGTTCTTAAATTAGCCCACGAAGAGGGGAAGTAACATAAATACCAGATCAGTCTCAACAGGCACAGAAACTGGGGAACATGAGCCCAAACACAAGATAGGAAGATTATTTTTGTGAACTCAACTCCAGGAACTGGAGCAGGAAATTGTGTTTTTGAGACAGTGAATGAGTTGGGAGCTGCAAGTGAATTTCATTATGGATAACATCTCAGAAATGTGAGAGAAGTTGTCTCGCACTTTAGTCCGGGAAGTTACCTTTGGATTTTGGTGAAACAAATTATCTACAGGCAAGCTGAAATGTACTACAGGCAGCCTTATGTGCTCTGTTGCTAGAGGCACTGTTAAGACACGATGTAATGTGGTACCTTTCAGTGAAGGCAGTGTCTGAAATATGTTATGAAATGAGGTATTTCAGGGATCTTAACTGCCAAAGCTCCCACTGAATCTGAAGCAGGGATGGATTCCTATTCACCTACAGAGTACTTCTGAGGCTAGCTTGTTAAAAGAAAAGGAAAACCACATTTTTCAGACAGAAAGAGTATGTAACTGCACACTCCAATGCCAAACACGGGTGCAGACCACTGCTTACAATGAAGGCATGTTGGAATGAAATGGGCTTTTTTAAGCTTTTGGTGGCTATTGTTTAGCCTGCACTGCAGATCTGCAAAAGAGTTTGGGAAGGACAAGAGAAACTGAGAGAGATGGCAGCAAGGAAGTACCTGACATGGTGCGTATCCACAAATGGTGGGTATGTAGTTATAAGAAAAAGGCTAAAGAGCGTTCTTTGAGCTAAGCTGTTTTCAGGGGATTGGCAACTAGCAAAAAAAAAAAATAGCTGTTTGATTCCTAATGGGTTCTGGCAAACAGAAATCTCATTTTTTTAGTGAATAAAACGGAATATCAAAGACATACTTCTCTCTATCAGCAATTTAATATAACAGAAACAATCCCAGGCCCCGATTTTTTTATTATTATTTGCTCAGGTTAAAAAAAAAAGAGGTGGGTGTTATGCAAGTTTTTCTGCATTTGGTTTTTGTTAGATATATCAAAAACTATGGGTATTTTTTTGTCTCACTGTGGTCTTCTTTTGGAATGTCTAACATCTCTGCGTGAGATGTTATAGCTTAGATTTTAGTTTCATTTTAAGATATAGGTTGTAATCACGCATGAAATTTTCTGTGAAACATCTCTCCACTGTGCAAAATAAAAGAAAATTATATTGTTCGGACCGAGACTTTTAGAATGAAAATATAGGTCTTGTGCTAGGCGGCCTGAAGTACTCATCATAGTGATTGCTTTTGATACCTCGCCAAGACAGGACCTCTGTGGACTTTTTGACCCTGAAAACGTCTAACCTAAAACCAGTAGATTTTTCAGATTTCATGCCCTCCCCTTACTCGCCGTGTCTATATTGAGCCACATCTTCAGTTGACGTAGTTTGGCTGATTTCAGCTTTGCTTATTTACGTTGCCAAGGATCTGCCATACAGTATTTTCCTTTGCTGTCTGTGTGATATTATGTTGTGCATAGCGTGATGTACAGCTAAAGCTTATGTGTATTGCTTTATTTCTGTATGTCAGCAAAATTAATCCTTCGCTCCTTCCATCCTTCTCTGGGAGTGAGGCGTACCTGTCGTGACCGATGTGCGCTGAGAACAGCGTTAGGTGGTCCCCTGATGTACTTTAAGCCTGTTCTATTGCGAGTGCAGCTGGAAACTAGGTGAGCCCGGCTCTACTTGCCGGTGGGACCTTTTCCCGGCTGTTGCTGGTGCTCCTCGGTGACTGCTGGACTTGTCCATGCCCCTGAGGAGAGCTGGGCTCAGCAGGGACCAGGCCTTTGTGAAAAGGGCCCCCCTGGCCTTTGTGCCTGTTGTACCCTAGAGCAACACTAATGCTGTGTGGATGTCCTGCCACATAGCTACACCCTCACGGCTGCACCTTCTCCTTTTCCGCTGGGACATTTACTCTTATTTCAGTCCCCAAAACTCCCTGCCCAGCCTGTGGGAAGTGAGGGCCTGTCTCCCTGGGCACCACTCGGCCTGGCCAGCGGGCTGAGGGACGGGGCCGCCAGCCTCCCGGCCTTGCTCCGCCGTGGGGGAAACGAGGATGCCTCATACAAACCAGGAACGGGCCCTGGGGCCGTCCTAGTCACGGAGCAGGTACCGGGAGCCACCGAGGACCCAAGCGGGCCCTCAGCACTTCCCGCCGCCGCTGAGGGGGGCGGCCGTTAGGTGACCCCCTCCCCCGCTCCTTCCCGGGCTGCCCGTGCAGCGGGGGGCGGCACGAGCACGCGACGGGCCAGCAGCAAGAAAACGGTGCGCGGCCGAGGGGGTATGCGGCCGGCGGCCGGAGGGAGGGAGCGGTGTGGGGGGGGGCGCGGGCCGGGCTGGGGCGGAGCCCGCTGATACCGCCCCGCCCCGTCGCTCACACCTCCCCCTGGGGAGCGGGGCGGGGGCCTGGGCTCCTCCCCTCCCCACCGCCCCCGCCCGCGCGCGGCGGAGGGGCGGGGCGGGCGCGCCCCCGCGCAGACGCGGACGGCGGGGCGGGCGCGCCCCCGCGCAGACGCGGACGGCGGGGCGCGCGCAGGTGGCGGGCGGCCCCGCGGCGGCCGGCCTGCGCCGGGGTTAACGCGTCGGGAGCGAGCGCCGGGCGGCCGGGTCGGGGCCGCCGCCGCCTCCCACGTGAAGGGCCGTAGCCGCCCGCTCGGGCGAGCGCCGCGGCCGGCCGAGGAGCTCCGCTGCCCTGCAGTGCGCGGGGTTCCCCTCCGCCTCCTCGCCGGGGGGCCGAGCCGAGCCGAGCCGCTCGCGGGCCCTGCGGGGCGCCGCTGCCCCGCTCCCGCCCCGCCGCCTCTGGGAGGCGGCTGGCGCCGCGGCGCTGCCCCCGTGAATACTCCTCACGGGGTGGGCGTGGGGAAGGGGGCCTGCGGCGGCCTTCCGTCCCCCGGTGTCCCAGCCCCGCCGGCGGTGGATGCGCCCGGGAGGAGCCGCCGAGCCCGCCCAGCCCTTTCAGCCCGCGGGGGGGACGCGGGGCGCCGCGATGACTTGACGCCGGGCCGCGGCGTGCCGTGCCATGGAGGGGATGACACGCTTCGTGGTGGCCGCGGCGCGGTGGCGGCCGGCGCTGCCCGCCCTGCTGCCGCTGCTGCTCGCCGTGCCGGCGCTGCGGGGCTCGCCCGCCGCAGGTAAGGGAACAAAGGGGGCCCGCGGGGCCGGCCGGGCCGCGGCAGGTGTGCCGGGCCGGGAGCGGGGGGGTGTCGGCCGCCGCTGCCGAGAGTGTCCGTCCCCGCGCACCGGTGTGCGTCCGCTGGCGCGTGCGGGGGCAGGCAGCTCCGGTAACAATGCGGCGGCGGCGGCGGCGGGTGGGGGGGGAGGGCGGCTCTGCGCGGTGCTGCCGGGGAGCCCCGCCAGAAAACGCGCGCATTGTTCGCAGCCAGACCGCGGGGGCGGGGGGGCCGCGGGGTGCGGCGGGCTGGCACCCCTTCCGTGGGCGCGAAGGAGAGAACCGCTGTGGGGAGGGGTGTCGGGGGCAGCCCCGACCCAGACCTCTCGGGGGACCCGGTGTTCCGGGCATGGGGGGTGTCCTTTGCCAGCCGGTGGTCGCCCGGAGCTGTGGTACCAGCGCCCGCTCCCCTCTCCCCCGGAGGTGCCGCGGGTCAGGCGGTGGTAGCACCTGCGGGGTGCAGGGCAGCCTGATTCTCCTTCGCCTTTCGAGTTAGGAAGCGTTAAAGCCCCTCGGAACGCGCTGTTACTCTCCAAGCGCAGCCGTGGTGTGACTTGTGCGTGGGGAGAACTGTTTGGGCTTCAGAGGGGTGGTGTATTCACTAGGTATTTCAAAATAGCCAGGAATCAGTGACCCCCTTTTTTCTCCTTTTCTCTAGTGGCTCTAGACATCAAAATTAGTCTGTAGTTAAGCCGAGAGTTTAATCACAAAGACGTCTCATTTGGTTCTGCTCCCATAGCACTTCTTGGTTCATCTTTAATACTTTTTTTTTTAAAAGAATGCAACAACTACCATTTCATAGAGACAATTTTGCTGTGACTATAGGTTTTCTTTTTGGTAGATAACAGGTATAAAGTAATACATTTTTATCAACGTCAGTAAGTTGTTGATAAGTGGCAAGAAGTGATAAGAACCTGCATTAACCTATTTCATGAAGTGGACCGACTAGTGTTGACTCTTATTTAAACACGAGAATTGTGGTGATTATTGTTGGGTGCTTAAGAAGCCTTGGTGCTGTAAAACCTGCTTATCTTTTTAATAATACTTTATTTCCAATTCAGAAAGTAGTTTGTGTTTTAGTGGTGACTGGTTAGCTTTTCAGGGAAGTTACGCTCTGCTCCAGCTCCCTTCATAGCCTACAAGAGATGTTCTGTTTCCAGCCTATGTGAAAGTTGATAATTTCTAGTAAGCTTCAGAGGTTCTTTTTCTTAAATAGAACAGGCTTTGCTTACAAATAGGAGAAGGCAAAGCGGTAGGTTTGTAAGTTGGAGATTTGCTTGAGTTTTATTGCCTCTTTGAGGTTAATACAATGGCTGGGTTTCTTTTCCCAGATTTTCATAGTAAGTCAGTGAAGGCTTTTGTTTAATTGTTTGTCTAATACTTAGTAGTTCTTAATTAAACATTGCTGTGTATTTCTGTAAACTTTTGTGTGATTGCTGTGCATTCTTGTGTAACTTAAAAACAGCAGTAGAAACATTATGTAACTTAGCCAGTGTTTGGGCTGGTGGAAGAGAGCACTCGGAGACAACACATCTTGCCCAAAGCAATGCTGTCCTGCTCTGTCTAGGACAGGAGCCTTCAAGCTGTTTTAATTTGTGAGTCCTGTATGTTTTCTCTTTCCACTGGGCATGTGAATCATGTACAATGAACTTTAGCATACTAAGAGCAAACTTGCTTTTCAGAGCATGCTTTTCACAGACATCTTAGAAATGGTCCATTGATCGCAGAGATTTAAAGACAGCAGGTTACAGAGAACAAGAGTATTTTGTCCCTGTTCAGTTAAGGTGAAATGCGTTATTAAAAAGCATGACAGGAGTCCAGCTTCTCTGTCTTGGGCCCATAATGTCTAAAAAGTTAGGACACTGCCTTTATCCTGATCTTTTCTTTAGCCTTGAAATGTTTTGATGGTATAATTGGTAGTGAGACAGAAGAGATGTCTACTGGTTATATGCAGTAGGCTTGGACAACATTCACTTAATTGCTCAACAATTTACAACTCCCTGAGTATCTCTCTTGGGTGCAGTTCATTTGCTTTTCAGTGCCATTTGGTCTTCACCAGTTTAGGAATGGCAAAAGCAAACTCCTACAGCTTTGAGCTGTGCACAAGAGGCATACAGTAAGAGTGGAATGGCTGTTAGAGCCACTTGCTTGTTGTTGAAATAGCAAAGTGAACATCAGTACTTAAGAAAATTAAGGTTTTGGAATGCTTGATCTAGCTCCCACTGAAGTCACATGTTGCTGAATCAAGGCTTCAGCTTCCACAATTAAGCAGATGCTGGACTCTTAGTATGTGGATAGGCTGCTGGTGTGCTAAAGATAGGTATGCATTTGAGCACCCCTGTGAACTGGGGCTTTGGTCAGGCTCTACGAATGTCTTACTGCTCAGCCCAGGCTGTGTTTTTGCTTTTGTTCCATTGCACAATCTGTGCAACTCCTGCACTGACAATCAGGAGGATTTATCTTGTCTTGCTGCAGTGTTTTCATGAGAGAGAGGAGAGCTTTGTGCTGCACTTAGTAAGTCGGCAGTGAGTCTCCTCAAAGACCAAGGGCAAGTTGTGGAGGTCAGGCAAGGAATCAGATGTAGCTGCCTTATGGGACAGTTGCAGGATATTGTTTATTCAACTTAATTGCATGAGTGTGTTGCAGACACTTTAGTTGGCATCATGTCTCTTGTGGCCAGTTCAGCTTGTCAAGCTCGCTTCCAGTTCATTTTCACAGAAGACCCATATGGCTCGAGGATTCCCTTTAAGACTGCTTTCTGTGCTGCGCTTGCTTTATTTATGTCAGCCTCGTGTCTACAAGCTACACTTGTAGTCTTGCCAGAGGAAATGTGTTTTTTGTTTGCATGTTCTTTCAAGAAGTTAGAATGCTAAACAAGCTAGTGGACAGTGCAGCTTTTTGTTCAGTTATGTCTGTTTTGTGAGTGACATTTGTTTTCTGTGAAGCGAGGTCTTAGATTTCTCAGGCAGGGCTGGGACTTGAAATATAGCATGACTTTAACAAAGTAGGCTTTAACAGCTTTGACCTACCTTGGGTAATAGATTTCAGGCGCTGGACACATTAAAGAGCAGTGATGCTTGCTGCAGCACAAATCTTTTCCAAGAAGTCTTGGGAAGCTGATGATTGTGGTAAGTGGCAGGTTCTGACAACCCAGCTCTTATTTCTCAATTCAGAATGCATGTGTGTGTGTGGGGGGGGGGGGGGGAGTTGCTTGGGAGAGACGTGAAGCAGAATAGGCTTCTTAATAATACAGTCTCACTTCAGCTTGGCAGACTTGGCTTTCCTTCATTTGAAAGTAAATCTGTTTATGGATGATGTCCTAAACTACCAGTGTGTCTCCAGCCTTGCCCATTGTGGTGTACAGTATGAATAACACTAATTGCGTAAGAGTTATTATGGATGATGTCCTTAACTACTAGTGTGTCTCCAGCCTGGCCCATTGTGGCATACAGCATGAATAACACTAATTGCATAAGAGTTATTAAATAGAATGTGTCGTGGGAACCTATGTATAAGTAAAAAGCCATAAGGAAAAATAGCACAAGTTGCCTTTTAAATTTTGTCTTAGAACCGCAAAGTTAAGTCAAATGATAGCAATAAATGAACAATGCAGACTTAATTTCTTTTTTGGCTCGTGTATAAGAATCACATTTTCAGAGTCCTTGTCAGTATGGTCAGTTTTGCACTCTGGAGTTGCATGATATGTTGTCTTTTTTATCCCTTTAAAAGTCATATATTTCTGTGCTTTTCTTTAGTGGTTGTGAAACACATATGAGCTCAATAACAAATTTGATTGACACTCCCTATATGTGCTGTGTTTTCAGCTGTTGATGTTATTGGAGACAGCTGTTTTGGAAGACTAAGGGAAAACCTTTCCTAAGAGCAATGGGTTAGTGGTGTCTTCTTCCTAACATGTGAGATGGGGAAAAGATAAAACTGAGTATCAGTAGTCACATCACTGACTACATTGGTGTAATTAACTGCATGTAAAATGCACAGAATAAATACTAGAAAATGCTAGACTGGGCTGATTGTGCTAGCTCTTATCAAAGCTGCGGGATGTTATAAGATGCTTGTGAGAAGTATTATTGCTTTGCAGCGGAGCTGAGAACAAACTTAGCAATTCCAATTGAAATTTTATAAATTGTGCATTTTGCTATGGGCTGAAGCTGTTTTCTTTGCGAAATGTCAGTTAAAAGAGTTCAGCTACTTCTGATGCTGAGGCAAGAGGAAAACAATGGTTTCTGCTTTGAGTTCTGCCAGCTTCTTTTTTGAACAACTTTAATGCCCTTACGCTTTGGCGCATGCAGTTAAACTATGGCAGATTGTGTCTGCTCTGAAGGAGATGTTTTCTCTGCTGCTGCTTTGAAAGTGATTTTTTTCAAAAGCTTGTAACAACTGAATTTAGGCACGCATGGCTGTGATAGAGATGATGCATTTTTTTGACTGCTAAAACTTGGATATATCCTATTCTCGTGGAACCTCACCTACCTATCAATACTGACCAGGGGGTATATGTGCCACCTGGGCAAACATACTAAGCATATGTCCCATAGCCCAAAATGAGATGTGAAAGATTGGACTTCCCTGTGAAAGTCTGTCTAAACTGTTTCAGAAGTGGGACTGGATTGAGCTTTAGGACAGAGAACTGGTACCTGCATGCCTTGTGTTTAAGGATGTGTCTGTGCTATGTAATGGAGTGCTTTGCTTTCTTTAGGGGAACTTGGGCATCTACCTTGTGGTGTGGTGTTGTGTGGTGATACTCGATTGCATTAGGTCCAAGAGGGAAAATGGAGAGGAGACTTTTAGAATGAGCCAGCGTGGGGCTCGGATTTAGTTAAGCAGCAGCACTAAGAGAAGAGTCTACGTGTCTTTTCCGGTCACTGTTCTGCTATTTGAGGAGATGTGTGCAGAAACCTGGGAGTTGTAGAAGGGGAAGAGACACACAAATTGCAAGAGGGTTTGTGAGATGAAAGAAACTGGAAGTGGCAGGGAATGAAGACTAAGAGGCAAGACATTAGGTCAGGAGTGGGAAACAGGTCTGTGGATGAGGGAAACTGCAATGGAGAAATTAATCCTAGAAGAAATGAGCAGTGCAGCCTGATAGTACAATAAGCACACTGGAAAACACAGATGGACTCAGTTTAAAAAAGGAAAATAAACCTCCAAAAAATAGTGTTGAAAGGAAGAATTGGAAGTAGGGAAGATATGGGACTGGGACAAGACTGGAAGAGATGTGGCCAAAAGCATCAAGCTTGGAATTTAGGAACAGGGAAGCGTGTGCCTGCTGCAATGGGACACTTTCTCCAGAATTTGGCACAAAACCCAGGGCTTCAGAGTGTTGGCCTTTTTCTCCTCTCAGCCAGGAGCATGATAATCTGCTGCTGCTCCTTGAACATTTTGTGAATGTACATGTTTCAGCCTTGTGGCAGAAGTGTTTTTCAGAGTTTGTTTTAAAAACTGGAAAGTCTCCTCCACAGAAATTGCAGCAGCATATGAACAGTGCAAAGGCAAAAATCAACAAGTTGGAAATATTGACGTTACAATAACCTGTACAATTTTAAACTACTTATGTGCCTGTAAGTTATGGTACAGCTATACTCACATGATCATGAAGTGTATATCCCTATAGATAATATTTATAGCAATGTGGACACCTGCACATAAATACCTGTACGTACACATATCCACGCGCAGACAGGACCCTCATTGCTTTCAGTGTACAAAACTGATCCTGCTCTGGGGAGAAATGGGCGTTGGATAGCAAATGAAGAAGTTACCTATAGGACTCTTGCTCATTTTGTAGCAGATGTTCGAAGGTGTGAAATGAATGAGGCAGGGGACAGGGAAGTTGGGATAAAGGTTTCACTGTTAATGTAATTAAATGCTGTCCTAGACAATAGAATTGCATTGCTGTTGCAGAGTTTCAGTGATGTGAGCAAGTTGCTTAAACCAATCTTCCCACAGGTGGTCTCTAGCTGTGTGTTCCTCATTTACTGGACGTGAGACCTCTGGGATCTGCGTTGCAGAAACGCCGAGTGCTTGCAGCTGCCAAAGAAGTCAAGGGGAGCTGTTCTTGAATAGATGTTGTGTCTGTAATTCTAAATACTTATTAATGTTTCAAATTAGGCATTCAGAATTTGACCTTGTTTCTTAGTTGCACCATTTGTAAAATGTAATTTCTTAGATGTAATTTCTTGTTTGATTTTCAAAGTAGTATGAAATGTTCAGATGCAGTAACAGTGAGCACAAAAGAAAAGTTCATCAGAAAGCCAGAGACTTTTGTCTTCAGAACAGTAGAGATCCAGTGGATGATAAACCAGTCTACTGAATTTGCATCCACGGAAAAGAAGTGTAAGAAATAAAGTATTTGTGAGCAAACAGAAAGTAAGAGGTGGTGGTGTAACAGTATACATTTACCATAATAAGACTTTTATAGTGAGAGTTAACTAGCCTTATAGATGGGAAGACATACTATGCTGTATCGAAGTGTAGTAGGATTTTTGATTTTTTTTTTTTTTAAAAATCAAATCTTCTTAAAAAGAACTCATATTTATCGTTGCTGATGTTTGTTGCTGACTTTCAGTTTTAGCAGCTTCAGCCTACATCCCCTACCTGCTCGTTCTTCACGCACAAACTGTTTTCTAATCCTTTTAGTCCTCTTCCATTCTCCCCTCTGATTTAGAGAGGCCTCCCTTCTATGAATTAATTCCCTGTATAGAATTTTGAATTGGCTTTAGCCGTCCGGTCAAGACAGTGTGTCTGGTTTTGTGGTTTGAAATAGAGGTAAGAGGCTAAAATTCACCAGGAAGTAAGGGGAGGAGGAGGGAGGAATGCTGGAAACATAGTGAAAGAAGGGCCTGAAAATCCAGATACTTTTTAGTACAGAAAGTGCATCATAGTATGATGACAAAGGGGCTGAAAACCTGTACAGCTGTAGGATGGGGAATAGGCAATGTGGCAGTGCTGTATGAGGGATCTGGTGTTTATCATGGATCACAAACAGAATGTGATTCAACAGGATTACAGTGTGCTGGATCTCATGAACACATGGGTTATGGTCCTTAGCATATCCTGTGTAAGAACTCGTTCATTCTCTTCAGTGGCAGAAGAGCTCCAGCTGGAATGTTGTGTCTAGTATGGGACCTTGTCCTTCAAGGAAGAGACAGGCTACCGGAGAGTTCAGATCACAGAAGTATTGGGGTTGCCTAATCTGGAAAAAAAAAACAGGTGGGCAGGACTTTGTTCAAACACATAAAAGATAAATACAGAGAGAAGTGTAATAAACAGTTGCTTGTGTTGAGTAAGAAAAGAAGTAAAAGACTTGAATTGCAGTGAACAAGACATAGGTTTTCTAACTCCTGTTTTTTCTAACAGTGGGCATAATGAAACCCTGAAATACATGGTTTGGGGCAATAATGTAATCTATCTCCAGAGTTGAAAGTGGATTGCAACAGTGAGTCCACAGTGGTGTAGAAGGATGAAGTAGATGACCTCCTGAGATATTTTGCAATTCTATTTTTGTGAGATTCTGCAAATAATGTAAATTATGTGCAGACATGCAACATTGGGGGCCAGTATCTGTTGATTACTGAAAACTTTGGTGTGCTGTTCAAGTCAAGAAACAATCTGTGGTTGTATAGTTGAATACTGTGTCATAACGTTTATGCAGAGAAAAGCTGAATTAGGATTCAATTGGTAGCCTTAGTAATGACACTTTCTAACTTCTGAAGGATTGATTTTGGGATTAACAGTTTTTGTAAGGTTTCAAAGAAGATTTCATAATCCTTGCTACAGTAACTCTATCATTAGTAATAACGGGTGGGAGGAACACACCAATTTTCTAAGTTAGTCTCTGTGCAAGTTCAGTTTCTTAAGCATTTTCTAGTACTGCATGGATTATCACTGAGAGGGCAGGTACAAGTAAATGCTGTGGATGTAATTTTACATGTCTTTGTTCATCTACTGAATTACTAGCATTTGTATATCTAGGGCAGGTACAAGTAAATGCTCTGGATGTGATTCTACATGTCTTTATTCATCAACTGAATTATTAGCGTTTGTATATCTAACAGGTGGGATGGAAGGAGAGGCAGTATTAGTGCTCAAAACATTTTATTGCTATTTCTATGAAATGTATAGTTGGGAAAGCTGAGAACTTGTTCATCTTGGCGTAGAATTTAGGATTTACCCTTGCCCTTAGGGAATGGAGAGATCATGAAGGAAGAGGTCCTAAGTGATGCAAGATAATTGGGAGACTGAGCAAATAAATAGCACTAGACCAAATCTTTCAGTTGCCTGTGTTGTATGTACTGCTGCTGGCCAGTGCAGCACGTGTCTGGGGTCTGGGTTGAAGGGAGAATGCAAAGCTTTTGTTCTTCACGTGGTGACTGGGAAGCGGCTGACTTTCCTGACTGGAGCGGCAGCCACTGGGAGAGCAGCGGGGATGTCCTGGCCAGAGCTGTGTGCCCGGAGTGTGCAGCGCTTCTCAGCTCTGCACCAAGTGTGTCCTGACAAAGCTCTTCTGGACAGTTAAGACAGCGGGGCGCTGTCTTTGTACCCTTTATCTGAAATCGATTGGTGTGGCAGGGTGAGTGAGAGAGGGAGGACAGGAACTTTGATCAAGAGGGTACTGAAATAAGGAACAGTAAAGATAACACTGGGGGCTGGGGCCACTGGAGGAGTGGGTGAAATTGGGAATATGGATTAGAGTATTGATGGTGGAAGGGTTAGTTGAGAAGTGTTGCGGTAAGAAGAGAGCGGCTTGATATTGATATCAGTTGAAGGTTTTCATGGCTGCCCTGTGTATTTGACTTGAGCACCCTCACTTTAGAGCTTGCCCTAGAGCTATACAGAAGAAGCTGAGGCACTCGCAGAAGGCATTTTCTAAAGTGGTAGCTGGGCTCAGTTTTAGAAGAAAACTCTTGGGTGCCTACTAAGATAGATTTGAGAACTGTAAATGCACCTGAAAATAAATGGTCACATAGGACAGGTAGACAATACAGGTAAAGATGTGTTTTGTTAAGTAGTATTGATACAATTTACAGATTTTGTTTTCAGCCTATTTTTTAATTCATGCAATTTTGGACTGAATTTCCTATTGAGTGTTTTCATACTCAATAAGAAAATCAAACTGGTATAATTTCTTACATGAGAAGAAGGGTGTCCTTTTGTTTGCTCCCCAGCCAATACGGTATGGAACTAGTTTGTGGATACTCTGTAAGTAAAAGTTCTTTCCTCATTTGAAGGCAATTGTTTGACACTGCAGGGTGGTGCAGGGACTGTTTATTCTCCTTTTAGTTGGGTGTGAATACTATTAGATGTTGAGCCTGTCTCACCTTTCCCTGTGGCCCATAATTCTATTGTAAATAAATTCCACCTCATGTATGCAGATTGCAGTGAGCACTGCTCAGCCACAAAGCCACAATGATTTAGTTCAGCATTATTTGGAGACAAAGCTCCAAGCGTTTATGTAGCAGACCCCTCTGGGCTATATCACATTACTTTTTGAATAGAAGGAAGAGGGTTATCAGCTACACTGGATTTCTGATTAGGTAGCTTCTCCAGTGGAAGTCTGTATTTAAAACTGGAGCTAGTGCTGAATTGGGACTAACTTGTGTGATATATTGGGATAGAATTGCATGTCACAGAACAAAACCCTGATCTAGAGCAGAAGTCTGCTTTGAAGATGTTTTCAATTAGAAGCTGACAGTGACCTTACTTCCTGTCCTTATGCTGAAAGATGAAACAGATTTGGGCTTCCAGCCATTGACATTCAATTTTTAGAAGATGTAATTTGTTCCACTCTGAGAGAACCAAAAAAAAAAAAAAAAGTTTTTCCTTCGTCTTTCCAGAGTGCATGTGCTTTTTATAGTAATTTGGTTAAAAAATATTATGTAAATGCTTATCAACATAGTAATCAAGGTTTTGTCAAGAAATATTTTATCCAGTGTTAGTACAAGCAAGAAAGTTTCAAGGAAATAAATTGTGTTATTCTGTTTTCTTTTGTGAGTAGTGACTTTGCTGCTTCTGCTGCAGCCAGGTTCTTAAACTGTAAAAATTGTCAGAAGGATTAGGATAGCTGAGGAATGTGAAATGAATGTAAATCCATTTTGCTTCTTTTTAAATTGACTGTATTCCAAGTAGACAGTGTCACTTGAAAGTATAATCTTCTTAGAATCCTGGGAGCATTAGAAGCTTTGAAACAAAAATGAAAGTAGTTTCTGTACCGGAGTATTAATTCTTATGATTCTTTAGCATTTACTGCTGCTGTTTACTGTGTGTGAAGTTTGTTAAGCACTGAGGTCAGCTGAAGATAGTTCTAGAAATCTTATGTTAAAGAGGTTCTTTCAGATTTGCTAAAACAACACTCAAATTAGTTGTTTTTATGTATTTATTGAATGAGCCAAAACCATCATTAAAACATGTTACTGTTGTGTCAGATTGATTGCACTGACAGTTTAGAGTGGTTGTATTTTATATTTGGAAATAAAATACACCCTTGAAGAACAGAATGCAACTTTATGTTGTATCATGTATTCAGTACAAACATCCTTGCCATTTAGGTAAGAGGCTTCAGAAATATTCTGCAGTACTTTCCCTCATTCCTAAATAGTATCAGCCTTGAGGTCTAAAACTTGCTCTCTATAAATATGATGTCAAATAGCTTTCTAGATATTCTCAAAAGCAGAAAAATATATAAATTTTACATCTTCCAAGTGGAGGTGCAAGAGTTAATATGCTTTATGAAAACAAGTATTTTGATTTGAGTGAATACTTCAAGCTCCTACTTCCATTTCTCATACATCAGAAGTTACATTTCTAATGAATTAGTGGACTTGGAGGATGTATTTTGAGATTCATTGCTTTCAGTTTCAAGAGAGTTGGAAAAAATGAGAATTTTACCAGTAGAATGAAAGTAATGAATGAATTAAAATGATAGCTATTGGAATTCTTCTGTGTGTTTAAGACCAGTCATTGTGGATTGAATTATTTGGAGGAGGACAGGTGAAAAGCACAGGTGCATGTTAAATATAGTTTGTCTTAGGCAGTCAAAGCAACCACCCAGAACAGCAGGTGTTTATGTGGAAAATGCATATAAGCTCAGGCATGTAGTACTGGTTTGTGCTCATAATATATTAATATGTGTGTGTTTTGGTTTGGTGTTTGTTTTTTTGTTTGTTTTTTTTGTTTGTTTTTTTGTTTGTTTTTTTGTTTGTTTTTTTGTTTGTTTTTTTGTTTGGTTTTTTGTTTGGTTTTTTGTTTGGTTTTTGTTTGGTTTTTGTTTGGTTTTTGTTTGGTTTTTTGTTTGGTTTTTTGTTTGGTTTTTTGTTTGGTTTTTTGTTTGTGTTTTTGTTTGTTTTTTTGTTTGTTTTTTTGTTTGTGTTTTGTTTGTTGTTTTGTTTGTTGTTTTGTTTGTTGTTTTGTTTGTTGTTTGTTTGTTGTTTGTTTGTTGTTTGTTTGTTGTTTGTTTGTTGTTTTGTTTGTTGTTTTGTTTGTTGTTTTGTTTGTTGTTTTGTTTGTTGTTTTGTTTGTTGTTTTGTTTGTTGTTTTGTTTGTTGTTTTGTTTGTTGTTTTGTTTGTTGTTTTGTTTGTTTTTTTTTTTTTTTTTTTGTTTTTTTTTTTGTTTTGTTTTTTTTTTGGTTTTTTGTTTGGTTTTTTTGTTTGTTTTTTCTTTTTTTCCCCTTGGGAGATGAGGGAAAACTTTAAATGAGATTGTTTATTTTCATGATTGAAGAATGCATAAAGGGTTGAAGACTGTCTGTGCAGATTTGGCTGTATGAACTCTCTCAAAGTTTAATTGGGACCTCTGCATCATGTTCTGTTTCTCTTGTGCTCACCTTAGGAGCTACATCATGCAGTAATCTGATACTGGTTTATTCTGATTTACTGGTTTATTATCTGATACTGGTAATTCTACAGTGCCTTCGTTAAGTGTGTCTTTTATTGTAATATGAAGGAGCATGAGCATAGTCTGTCAGCAGGAAAGAAGTAGAATAGGGAGCTACGTGAAGTTTATGAGATGGGGAGCCCAAATGATCAAAGCTCTCATTAGACTAGTTGTCTTTATAACCTACAGTATTTTTATTGTGCTAACTTTAATATAGTTTGTCTTGCCTGGAAGCTTTGTAAGGTCATAAGCTTGTTGATGCTTCCTCAGTTGATGCTGCAGTGTAAGAGAAATAGCATTGCTGCATCCTTTCTGACTTCTGTGATGGGAGTCCTCGCTGCTTCAAATATGATGAAGGTAAAACTGTTAAGCTGAGGCAAGAATTTCATCCTGTGTCTGCAGGTCTAAGGGATTTAGAGCTTTTAAATTGCAGCACTGCTATCTCAAGCTAGGTGGAAAATACTGAAATAGGAGTTTTGTTTGAAACCCATATATTTTAAGAGAATGTTTGGGTTTTTTGCTGATTTGCTTTCATGAAAGAATATCCAAGACAAGTAAATGAAAGCCAATGGGATATGTTATTAACAATAAACGTCTTGAGTGTAATTATGAGACATTCCTGTTCATAGTCTTTTGGGGGAACAGGTTTGTTTTTTCTCAATGTGAAGGATTTTTTTTTGTATTTGAGAAGTTGAAAATAACATGGTAGGTGTAAGATTTTTTTCTTTTTATTAAACACTTGTGTTCATGCAGAAATTGTTCAGTGGCTGTGTAATTGAGTTAGAGTAGCATGACTTGTGATGATGTAGTCTCTGACAGTCGTATCAATAGCCAGTTTTCCATCCAAAAAATCTTGCAGACCTCCTCATAGCATTCTCTGTTGGTGTTTACGGAAAATGGCACATTTCTAAATAAAAATCATGCTTTGAGCTGTTCATGAAGCAATCAATTTCTATTTTAAACAGGTAAACCCACCAGATTTTCCTCTGTTTTTACACATTACAGCAGGTGTTATGTATACTGAATCAGAAGACACGACAATAATAGTCAAAGCTAGTCTTTTGAGCTCAGCCTTGTTTCATGTCAATGTTATATGTTGTTTGTCTGGAATGTTGAATTGTCGTAATATATACCTATTCAAATAGAGGCACAAGACCAAAAGATTTCACTTCACAAACATGGTAACATTGTTTCTTTTATCCAGTATAGTAAACTTGAAATCCTTTTCTTCTTCTTTTTTTTCCCCATCTTGGAAGAAAATTCTTTTATGGGATTTTTTTTTTGTTTTTGAACAAATGTATCAACATTCCCCTCTGTGCTTTCCCCAATGCTCCTCTTGTTTTGCCCCATATATTCTACCTTCTTTGCTATGTCTCTGTCTTGAAAGAAAGTTTCAGGGAGTTCCATCTTACCTCCTACTGAAAACCAGAAAAAAATAACGTGATCCCAGCTTTTGTTGGTTTTGCATGCTGTATACTTCTTACATGCTCTTAAGGAGGAGAGTAGAACTTGTTAGGCATGGGTGGGGTTTTTTTTGTGTTGGGGAAGGGGAGACTTGGAGAAAGGGGAGGAGGAAGAAAGCAGGAGTGTGCTGACGTGAATGATTTTCCCTCTTATGAAGGCGTGGCTCTGGGTTGTTCAATGCAGGGGAAAATCCAGTTTAAGATGTTTCTGTTACTTCTCTCTTAGCTTGTCACTTTTTGGATGGTTGTTGTATAGGCTGTATATTTAAAACAGTACTTTATTGGGATATTTTTACTGTTTTGGTTTTGTTTTGTGTTTCCTCCTTTAAATGGGATAGTTCTTGAAACCCTAACTTGGAGCATAGTCATGAAAACAATTGGATTGGCACCTCTGGAGCGCAGAAATGAGTATGTGGGGACATAAGGGAGTGGCAAGAACCTTTCAAAACACAGCTGCCACTGACAGAATGGCACCACAGCTCTATTTTACTCTGAAATTAATTTAAGGAGCAACTGGATTAGAACTTGCTTGATCTTAAATAGCTTCTACTAATGAGAAACCTTCATTTTAACGGCAAGTTCTTTCTCATTTGAACTCTATTACTTACTAGTAATTTTTATGTGACTGTTGCTATTTCTGGAAGTTTTATGTTCCGAAAAGAACGTGGATCTTTGTATTTTTAAGTAGTTCAACTCTGAGAGTACATAGTAAGATCTTTTTCTTTAAGGAAATATTCATATGAATGATTGAAATAAAATGTCTCCTTGGTCCTCAGTCATATTATACTTTGTATAGAAAGTTTAAGCTCCATAATTTGTCTAGATAAAGGATTTTCACTTGTATAACTGACAGGTTTAGAGAATTAGTGTTCTTGCTAATGCATTTTAGTAGGGCCCTACATCCTTCCCTACAGTTGATGCCTTCTGTTTTAGGACTGGCTTCAACACTTGTCCTGGCATCAAAATGAGCACTTCAGTTCCTTTCCTCACACTGTTTTTGCATACGCTCTCTGTGTGTAGCCTCCCGGGTCCCAAGATTTGCCCACACCCCAGGCTTCCCTGTGCAACAGCTGCTGCTTGTGCTTTGTGCTTTGCAGTCCCAAAGGACTAGCTTGGGGTACTGGCTAAACCAGTGTTGCTGTTGCATTTTTGGCTCTCTTCTATTTCTGTACACTATATCAAATAGCAAACCACCTTGTAGTTACATCTGTATTATTGTGCGTGCAAATCAGGCCCTTACTATAAATTCATTCCAGTCTAACAAGCCATGCTTGTCTATAGGGCAGTAAACGCATCCCTGGGTGTTCCGAGCTGAGTGCACAAATACATGTTTAGAGGTCTCAGAGGTCTTAACTCAGAAAGCTAGGCAGTCCAGGACTGTGTGAAAAGCAAGAAAATTTGCGGAGTTAAAATGTGGGTGGCCCAGTGTGAAATGGTAAATGTCTAGGACGTGACTGAAAGCAGGTTATAAAGTATCTGTGATGTATCATGCTGTCTACCTGCTGAAGAGTTACTGCTATAGATGTTTTCTGCATCATCCAAGAGAGAGCAAGATTACAGTTAGTGGGCTTCAGCATTAAGTAGTTAGTGAAAGTGGTTTTTTTTTTACCTGATTCAACATTAAGATGCAAGAGACAGTCTTTGAAAACACTGGTCAGCACTGGAGACAAAATATTTTGTAGTGAGTGCACTCATCAATTCCAGCAGACTTTTGCAAAGATTTATGAGTGCGAACTTGCCGGTGGCTGCTGCTGACGGTGGCTTTCCTTTGAGCAGAAGAGGTAAATCAATGGTGTGGGGCCTGTTGTGTTGCCTTCCAGAGCAGGAGGGGCAGCAGGGACGTGGACAAGCAGTGTGGTGGCATGTCAGTCCTCAGCCCCTTCTGAGGGAAACCCAGCAGAGGCAAACTAATGTGTTTTATAGTAGAAAATGCAGGAGTCTTCCTGAATGTTGTTGTGTTGTGGAGGGTTGGGAGCAGAAAAGAATACTGAAATATTTTTGAGAAAAATATAAGCCAGCATGTTTCTTATTATGGAGTAAATGGGTACGTTTTTATTTTTGTCTTGGTGGTCTTTTTAAAGCCAAATGATACTGAACTCAGTATTTTTTTTTAATTTGTTGGCTTAATGATGGAACAGAGACTTGGGGAGAGGAAGCCTCATCAGGGAGAAGTTAATAAAAGTGAGTCATTTGAGGCTGTGCATATTGCGGGTCACTTTAGAGAGACTGTGTATTTCCAGTCTTGTACGGAGCTGGAAGTGTTATTCTTGTGGTTTCTTTAATTAAGATTTAAGTATCACATGGATGTGAAGCATTAAAAATTCTAAAGCATCTCTGGGACTGAATTAAAAAAAAGAAAGTCAGTGTTGCAGTTCTCAATGATACTTAAAATGGAGGATGACTTTTTTGCCAGGATAGACTTTCATTGAAAAACAGACACCTTACATAATGGTGTAAAAGCCTTAGACCTTTTGCTGTTTTGCATAGTTAGCTTCAATAAAATTTTGCACTGCCACTAAGAAAGGTAAATTTTCCATAAGTATTTCAACATATAATCTTAGTCATGCTTCACTTTATGTTGATAATTTTCATGGGTTCTGTTCAGTAATTATTTGAAGATCAGTAATAGGTCTGAATAATGAAAAATAATATATTTTTCTATATGCCCTGTCTGGCAGTATAATGGTCTTTGAGGTACTTGGAGAAATGCAAAGATCTCTCATGACGTTGACTGTACCAGACTTGGGCTCTAATTAGTACTGGTTTATGTAAACCAGTTTGTGAACTGCCAAGTTCTCAGTTTCCTAATCCCTTGCAGAGGAAGGGAAAGAAAAAACCAATAACAACCCAGGAGGCTCAAGAGCACCATACAAATCTGAACTTGCTGACATTTTAAAGAAAACTGCAAGTGTTGGAAATGCCAGATTTCATTAGATTTTCTTATTAAATAGGTTTTTTTCAGTTTTAGATGGACTTTTCTGGAACCTCCTCTACAGGAAACACCAACATGAGTCTTTGCTGTGAAGTCGTACTGTATTGAGTATTCAGATTTTCATAGCTTCATTTTTTTTTATCCCCTGCATTTTCCCATATCTGTGTTGTAGGAATATTGGTATATGATTTGCATCTGAGGAAGATGTAAAGACTTGCATGCAGGTTTACTGCTCTTCTACAAGGAAACTGTGGCACAGGCTTGATGTGGTGATGTGCTTTTCATCAGTCAGAGTTTTACAGAGCAGGAATGAAACTAAAGATGCTTTGAGATTTCCCAGATGTTTGGTAGAAAAATGGTATTAATAGCTCGTCCTTTAATATGTAGGGTTTTTTCTTCTTCCAAGTCCAAACTTGAGTCAAATATACAGGTGCTGATCTTTCAGGTAGAGAAACATCATTCTTATGTCAACAGCATCACCTTATGGCACCCACGACACCAGATGTTGGCATATTAATAGCATTTGATAACCAGTGGTCACTTTAGAGACTTAATGTCTTCGGGGATAACTTTTTGCTCTGTTAAATGCAAAAGTTTGTTTATTTTACTGTATGTATACTTCAGTTTGTGATGAGATTAACACTCCAAGCAATGTAGTTTACCTCAGAAATGCTTAAAATGAAATAATCTTCACTATTTCAGCCAACTTAAAGCCTTTGGAAACTGTCTTCTATGCAAAGGTCTAGTGTCTTCCAGTGAACTTCATCTTTTTCTTGATGATGATAGAATCATAGAATCGTTTTGGTTGGAAAGGACCTTTAAGATCATCGAGTTTGTTGCATGTTGTTTCTTAGAGATGAAATGATTCTTGATGAAGAGGAGGAGGGGGGTGTTGCTAAAGTGCTCTGTTTTTGTAAACCTGGAACTGAACTGGATAGGAGGGGAGGGAGGAAATGACAGAAGAAATGAGATTTTTTGCTGATTGGCTTAACATACTAGAAAGTAAGTGGACTGTGCTTGAGTCTTGGCATTACAGTAGGATAAAATATGGTAAGCATATTTAGTCATGGTTTGGGGTGTATTAGGTCCCTAATAACAAAGGAAGGAGGGTTTTTTTCCCTTTAAATCCTTATTTAAGTGATTTTTTTCCCCAGTAAAAGAAATCAATAGAACAAAACGGTGGTGAGGGGAGGGAAGGAATCCTATGCAGGTCTCTGTTAGCATGTTGGCATTATCCAATTTCATATTTTCCATGATAAACAAGTGTTAATATGTTTAATGAAAGATACCACAAACATTTTTCATTTACTAAAATGAGATTTTTGATGGTGAAAAACATTACTGAGTACTTTTTCCTTTTCCTTCTTCAGCTGTGGGGAGAGGAACATTCCGTTTTTAGATTATAACTACTTTTACACTTCTATTAAAGTTGCTTTAGACCAGCTTTGAGTGAACTATTTAATATTTAGAGCATAACCTCTCATTGTATGACTATGGAAAGACCTACTGTTGCAGCTCCACCACATACTACGTATGCATTTTGATTCTAAATTAATCCTTGGGTAGCATCTTATGGGCAGTGTTCTGTGCAGTCATTTGTCATTCAAACAGCATTATTGAACTTCTGTCATGAACTATTACAAATTATCACACAATATACCAGACCAATGCATGATACATGTAGGATACTACTTGGCAAACATGAGCAGGTTGTTGCTGGTTTAGAGTGCATTAAACATGTTGAGAGATGTTGCTTTGTCTGGCAATGTGAAGAAACATGAAGTGACTTTCTGGAATGCAGGGATGTTGTTGGGGCTTGGGAGTAATGCGCCCTGTGGGAGCTGAGTCCTTAAAAGTGTGCTCCACAAAGGTATGTGTTGTGTTTAGGTATTAGCTTTAGATTAAAAAGCTAATTAAACCCATTTGTTGAAGGATGCCGTAGAACAGACACTAAGACAGTGTACTTGGCTTTGTTCACTAATACATTGAATAAAATTTTTGTAGGAAGCTTAATTTTTTTTTTTTTGTACAAATAGCATATCAAGGCTAAGCTGATTTGTCTAGAGACAAACAGTAAAGGCTGTATTGATATCATGGCAAAAACTGCTGAAAAACAGTGATTTGGGGCTGGAAGGGAATGTATCAGGAGGAGGAAGAGTTTGTTTGGCTGTTGAAGAGGAGCTCACTGTTCAGTGGTGTGGTTGGGAATAATCTTTAAACATATGAATGGAAGCTGGAAAGTTTTCCTACCTCTGTATGTGGCTGTCGTGTGGTAGCTACTAGTGTCAACTATTCAGGAAGGATATTGGCTAATTGGGGATGGTTCAGAGAATATCTGCATGAGGCTTTGGAAAGGGTGTTTCCAGGTGAGAATGTCAAAAAGAGCAGCCTAGTCAATGTGTTTGAAAAGCAGTGGAGATGTGACTTGATTTCCATGTTGCGGAAAATATAAATTCTCTAGTTGAAGGGCCCTTCAACTGGATAGGAAAGACTTTCGGTAAGGGGAAATTGAAGCTTAAAAACATTAGACTAGGAGTACATATAAGGCTTGTAACAATGAGGAATAATTAACCATAGAGCAATTTACTGTGTTGGAAACTTTAAAAAGCAGGAGTGAATTTAGGCAAGATTTATGAACTGGATTAGACCAGAGGTGGGGCTGGAAGATCACATTGTTACTTACTTACTGTCCTTAACTTCTTGCTATGTGCTGTAAAAGAATGACAGTACGGAGTCTAATCATGTAGCATGGAATCTAATTCTCCTTTCCTTTGGCTCCAGTCACCTTCTGTTGGAGTAAATGACAAAACCTGCTCTGACCAACAGGATACGATACTGCTTGTTCTTGCCTACGTTGGCTGGGATTTAGGGGAGACTGATATAAAGTTATAGTTGTTTAAAAACAATCACTTCTGTACCAAAAAAGTCAAGATTTCCAGATGGTAATGAATTGCAGTAAACTTATAGAATATGATGCTGAAAGCAGGACGTGCAATCTGATAAATAAAACTTTGGCTGATATATCAGTTTTGGAGTGTAATTCTAGAACACGTAATGTTTTGGAGGGTGACAGGACACAACATGGGATGCTGGTGGTGCTGTGGCAGTCTCAGCAGTGGGGAGCTGGAGCTGAGCTGAGCTCTGTCACTACCTCCCAGGCTGACTATGCTGCTCCCTTTTTGTCTAGCAAGTGCTAGAATGAAGTAGAGGTGTTGCACAACCTATTGTGCACCCATACCAGGAAGGGTTTTGTGGGTGTAGAAGCAGATGGTTGTGTTTGGATAATATTCTGAATTCCCATGGAGAGGCAAGAAGAAAGAAGGGAAGGGAAAGAAGTCTCATAGTCAACTTTTCCACCAAACGAGAAGTTCCCCAGAGATGTGTGCCACCACAAGTAAGAGATAGCTCTAGAAAATAAAACTAGAAGAGGACCAGAGAACAAGTTGTAGACACCTCTTTCTTCTGTTCCCTATTGACTTCCTGGCATAAAAAATTTTTTTTTTTTTGGCATGGGCATCATGCCAAGGTTCAAATGGTACTGGCCAGTACTACTTGTAGTAGGGCTCCCCATAAGTGTATTTTGCACACTGATAACTGTTAGTGTGCACAGAGTGAAGAAGCTGGAGTGAGTTAAGCTGATACTTCTGTAGCAATGGAAACTTTTTAATAAATAATTCAGTGAAGTACTATAGAAACTGGTATCTGTGATGACCAATATCAATCATTTTAATGGTTCTCTCTCATTTCCTTGCTATGTTAGCCATTACCTGGAGTATTTGCTATTTTAAACTGTGATGGGAAGAGGGGGACAGGAAAATCTCAGTAGTTTTGTTTGTGTGGTTTTCAGCTGTAACCTTTAAGGTTTCTGCTGAGTGAAATGCTGGCACAGGGTTTTGTCTGTGTTGTTCTGAGGAGAGACCCTGTTGATCTTGTACTTGCTCTGTTGAAGATGGCATCATCTGAACTGGACCCTTTGGGCCAAAACCATTTACTGTTTGCTAGCTGAACTAGTTTGTGTTTGTTCAGTTGTTTGCTGCTGAATTTCTACCATGTTCAGAAATCCTTATTGAATTTCTTGCTCTACAAGCTATATGCAGCAGAAATATTACTCTTTTTTAACTAGTGGACTTCTATTAGCTAGTAAAACTTGATGGTGGTAGGTATTTTGCCTTCTGAGTTTCCTTTTGTGGATGTTTTAGAAATAGTATATGGTGTCTCCCCAGGAAACTGAGAAGTAAAGGTTGAAAAATCTTGCTGTAATGACATATGAATGAACCTGGATCCAGGTTTACACCAGGTTGCAAACTTAGTGCAGTGGTTGACCAAGAAAAGCAATGTGTGGAGAAAAGACCAGCTGAATGGAAATGAGACAACTATTTCGTGGCTTTTCCTTAGAGAAATGAATGTGGCTTAAGAGTGGTTTTTATTGACGGTGCCCTTTATTTTAGTCACAGTTGACAGAAAATGTGAAAACTGTGCAAGGATCTGAGAAGTGGGAGGGGAAAGATATCTGATGGTGTGATTGAACAGGTTTGTGTTCTGAGAGGTCAGAGCAGTGAAGCGTAGACTTGAAAAGGGCATGGCAGATAAAGATGCAACTAGAACAAAAAGAGCAACAAAAGAGAGAACAGAGAATAAAAATATGCTCTTCAAAAACAGCGTATTTTGAAACTGAAGTAAATGAAAGTCTCCAGTTCTGTAGGCAGTGATGCATTTCAGTAAAATTATTCAAGAGCTCCAGCCCCCCCATCCAAATACATTGATGTGCAAGAGTTGGCTAACAAAAAGATTTAGAACAGTTTTTGATGTGAAAAACTGCCAGTGTGGAAGAAACCAAGACAAGTTTGTGTGCCTTACATTTCTCTTGAAATGACAAATAACAATTGTCAGTTAAAAACTGATGATGGATCTTTAAAGGTATGCAATGTGTTTGTGACTTAGTGAAACTTCAGTCTTTTGTTTAAAGCGAGGGCTGTAACTCTTGTTGCAATATGTCACATACAGAACAGCATATTCTGAAGTAATGCAAGTTCATGAAATATATATCAGACCACATGAAGATTCACAGCGTTGAAATGAGTGATGGCGCTGCCATGGAAGTTGTGGGACAGGTTTTAAAACCAGTGTTTAGGTAAAACACTTGAGCAAGAGTTCTCGAACCTTGCATGGCCACATGAGGAGAAAGGTAACTTCCATTCATCATCTGTAGACTTCTTAAAGGAGGGTAGTGATTTCAGTTTGTTGTGGGGTTTATATTCTTGTTACTGTAAAGGTTCAAATTAATTTCAGCAAATAGATCTTGGAGGTGGTAACATTCTGCCAGCAAAACTTTAATTTCCAAAGTGTGTTAGGAATTAAAGGAAATTTTCAATGGACAATTTAAAAAACACTACCTGTTTTGCTAACATATACCTACCAGCTTTCATGTCTGGGGCTTTTCTTGATGTGCTTTATCCACATTGCAGATGTGGAAATTTCTTTCTGCTTTACTTCTCTGTCTCTGCTGTTTTGCAACAAAGGTCTAATTAACTCTGTGGTTACTCAGAGCTAAGGAAACGGAACAAGATTGTAGTATTAATTTCTCTGATTTAGTTTTCTGCCATTGAATGCAGTATTTTTCAGGCATTTTTCTAGGGTTTTTTTGAATCTATTTATGCTCTTTGGACTCTTAACATCCCATGGCAGCGACTTCCACAATTTAGTTATGTTTGAGGGGAAAATACTTGTATTTTGTTGGTATTAAACTTATGCTAGTTGAATCCTTTATTGACTTTTTAAACCATTTATTCTGAAATGTCATAACTTTTTAAATTCATCACACTTGTGACTCCAGAGACCTCATTCTCATAGTCTCACTACTGTTGTCTCTTCTCCAATCTGAAGAATCTTATAATGGAGCCGTTCTGTACCTACACTTTATCCTTAATCTTCTCTGTGACACCTCAATTTCACTATTCTTTTTCGGGAGTGATAATTATAACTGTGCAGCACTTAAGATGAGATCACAATGTTTGCATATCGTGTGGCATAATAACATGTTTCTGTTCTTGTTCTCTTCCTTTCCTAGTGGTCTTTAGTTTTCTGTTTTGCGTCTTTGATTTCTGCTAAGCACTCAGCTGACATTTTGAAATCACGGTGGATAGTACTTCACAATCTCTTTTCCTGAGTTAGTAATAGCTAACTTAGAGCTTATTGTTGCTTGTAGGTGGGGTTGGTTTTCCTCCTTTCTATACTTCACATTCATCAGTCTTGAATTTCACTTAACATGGTGGAAGCCCATGGTGCTGGAAGAGCCTTTCGCTGCTCCTCAGTGTCAGTTTTCAGTTGGGACTTTTTGAAATGCTGTTGGCAAATGTTGTGAACTTATTCACTTCTCTATTCTTGATCACATTTTGAGGTTATTAAGCATTGTAGCTGCACCACTGCTGGAAATCTTTTTGCATTCTAAAGCTTTTAATTGATTCTTGCTGACATCTTGAGCTTCGTTCATAGTAGTTATATTTAAGAGTTTTGATTAGGAACCTTGTTAAAGGCTTTGAAAATCCAGTTAAAATTGTTTCAGATGGATTTAATATTGTGTATACACTTCTCTTCACAGAACTGTCACTGACGTGGGAGATGTGATTTACTTCTACAAAAATTACTTGGGAACCTCTGAGATTACAACCATTAACTCTTTCACAGATCGTTGTGCTTCGTTCATCTGTGCAAGGCAATTAGATAGCAGGTCCAAGATAGAAATGCTGGTGGGTTATGGGGAACCCAGTGTTTTGGGAAGGTAGATTTATGCTTTTGAAACTATAAGCAACCTGAAGGAGAGTAGTCTTTAAGTGATGGAAGCTTTGTTCAAAAAGTAGGTGTTTTTGCAGGTGCTTTCAGGATAAGCTTGGGAAGCAGGTTTACCCTTTTGTCTGCTGCCAGGAAAACCTAACTCCAAGAACAGGCTATATGTTGTTGTTGTTACATACCTAGCACTTAGGGGCAAGTGTAAAAGCAACCATCTCCTGTGATTTACCTCTAAAGTGTTTGGCTGCTATCAATGGAGAGAAAAGTAGAGTCTTACTTGCTATTTGGGCTCTCTTTGGGATTAGCAACCATTTACAAATGTTTTGTTTCTTGGAGTATGTTATACCTATTCGCATTCAGTTTGTGAGCAATCTGGAGTTACTTGTACCACTAGAAAAGATCTATGTGAATGAAAATGTTTTAGTTTCTCTTTCTGCATGCATGTGTGTGAACATCTATGAAACAAAAGTCAAGAAGCATTAAATATACCAGTTCTCAGGAGGCTGAGTGGAATCTATTTGAAATTATTTAAAAGTGAATAGTTGTGTCTCAGGATACCGTGTGTATCTGAGCTTCGTGTATTCTATGGTTGGTTTTCTCATGTTTCTCTTAAATGTTTAAGAGAACTTAAGAATTGCATGGTAGTATGCAACGTTTCTCATACTGATCTTAAACCAAGTATATTCATGCACACATAGATTTGTATATAAACATACATGTATGTATACAGTATTTATATATACATACTTGATGCATATAAATATATGTATGCATGTATTTTGACAGTATTACGGCCTGATGTGCAGCAGTAAAAACCTGGAAAGTAAGAAATTTGACAGAAACCTATTTTGGGACCCATGAATTTAAGACCCCACAAGAAAAGAAGCTATGTCTACTGAAAACCTGTACATTTTCAACAAATCTTGGGATTACAGCTTAAAATCAAACAATGCATACCTGTTTAACAGTTTTCCAGTTCATCCTTAAGGTGCTGAGTTGATGTGGTTCATTGAATCACCTTAAGTGGTGGATATTTACTTGTGAGATCATTCTCTTAAAAATGTTTTTTATAATTTTCTGCGACTTTTGTGTATGCTCTTGATCTAGGAAACCAGTTTATCTCAGATATGCAACATACATGCATACATAACATCCAAATATTGCCGAGTGATGTTGTGGAGGAATTTTTAGGGGGAGGTATCTAGAAGGAATGAAGCCATGATTTATTGTCTATTCCAGAATGACATGCACAACTTTTTTGCATCAGTATTTTATATATTATTTTTGGCTATACATGATTTTCCCATGCTGTGGTGGGCTTGCTTATTAGCATATATCTGAAGTTAGCAAACAAAGGCTGTGAGAAGGCTAAGTGCAAAAGTGAAGGCAAGTAGGTACAAGATACTGTGTCCAAGCAGCTAGAGACGTGCCAGAGATGAAGACAGTATGCAAAGCATTTTTTAAAGTGTGAAAGTCATTGTAAGCATCTTAATCATGAAGGTACCGGAAGGCTTGCCGAAAAGACTGAATAGATTCATTGTCAAGACTATTTATTAACAAGATCATGTATAATATATTTAGTTGTCACCATCATCTATTCTTGCTTCTTAACAGAAAGATTGGGAGAGCAACATAAATAGTAGCCATCTCTTCTCTTAAAATCCACAGAGGGAGGCTATGTTCAGGGGCATATAATTTCCTTACAAACCATACACAAGATCCCAACTGATGTTGACAATACTTGGAGATGACAGCAGGCTGATAAGCCATGCAGCTGGCTAAGTAAGGCTTTTATTTCAGTTAGGGCTTTTAAATTATATCTGACCATATAGTTTGTGGGTTGATACTGTTTAGTGAGCTAAAATTGGGAATTTGCTATTTCCCTTGGGAGGACTTGATGAAATACAAAACTCTCTTGAGGCTTCTGTTTTTCTTGCCACTTTGCTAATTGAGGGTGGTTTTTTTTGTGTTTTTTTTTTTGTGTGTGTGTGTTTTTTTTGTTTGTTTGTTTTGTTTTGGTTTTTTTTGAGATGCCAGAGAATGGCTCTTACTATGAGGACTTTTTACTTCTTGTTGGCTTATTTGTAACGTTAAAAAGTGGTTGTCTAAGGTACTTAGACTTCAGGTTCATGCTTCAGAATTCAGGATGGTAAGTACCTGTCTGGACTGGAGAGAAATCATCGTGGCTTATTTACATCTCTATGACAAAAAGAACTAAGTGATAGCTCAGTTTTACCTCTTATATTGTGCCTCTAGTGTGTCTCTTAAATGAGATTTCCCTGTTAAAAGGTGTAGAAGATTTTGCATCATGTTGCCCACTGTTGTTTCTCTTATAACTAGCAGTAAGTGTTATCTTGTACAGGAACAGCTGAATGTTTATATACTGTCAGTATCTATGCAATTCTGATCCTTAATGGTACTGGTAAGGAAATAATGTACATTTTCAGAGTGTTACAGTTCATCTGTGAGGCTCCTAACTAAAGATTAATGGCTTTAGGAATACAATAGAAAAGGTACTTAAACTTCTGAAAAATGACAATTTGATTTCAAAACCTTCAGTCCTTCAACAGTGAGAAGATGATCTTTTTAACAAATCATTTAAAGTTTTGTGCTTAATGCTAATTTCTATGTAGGTATACTACATGCATGAAAATGTATGATACTGTCAAAGGTTTTTCCTATTCCAGCTCATACTTGAATAAAGGAGAAGATTTGGAGTGGAAAACACTTGACACATCGAGTTCATTACAAATCTTGACTTGCAATATACTGACAATTGTTTTCTGAAAATAATTTGCATATTGAACATGATTTTGATTGCAAATTTGGATGTTTTTCAGTATCTCGGCATTCATGTGCAGTTTCTCAGGTGACCTGTCTGTATAAAACTCAAATTTTAGTTTTTGGCAACTTCTGTAATACATGAGAGAAAGCAGAATGATCCAGATAAAATGTCCTCAAACTATCAGAGTTATTCTGTTGTTCTGTCTTCAAGACCTTGCTCATACAGAATTGTGAACTGTGTCAAAGAATATAATCTGTTTACTGGAAGAAAGATTAATTGAGTAGTACAGTTTGTCATTATTTTTTTTTCCAGTTCCCACATAGCAGCCAAATGGAGCTTTCAAATTCTGGTGTGAGAAGTTGGTGCCCGAAGACATTTTTCAAGTGTTTTCTGGCTGCCTAAAGTAAGAGGGATGTTAGGGCACAGTACCTATTTAAACAACATAGCTGAAATTTTAAATTGTCCAGTGGTGTCTTTAATGGAATGAAAGATTCCAGGGATGGTTTGTGGGAGCAGTCAATACCGGAAGAACGGCATACCCATCTTCAACTCTTGCAGTCTGTCACTTTGGAAATAAAAAAGAGAATAGAATTGATGCAGTGCTGGCCAACACTCTAGTTCATGAGTGCATTCGTTGTCAGTGGTAAAGTCAACATACATAGTGTGTAGCAGAACGGCTCTGAATGGGATTTATTTCTAAAAGCATTATGTGTATTTTTTGGAAATAACATGACCATTAACCCTCCTCTATTGAGGTGAAACCAAATCCTGTAGTTGTCAAGGGTAGCAGTCAGCAACTGGTTTTGTAGGAGAAATAAAACTTGTGCAAACATCACCCATTAGAAACAATAACATGTCTGTATACTTATTAGCTCTATTTACTTCCCTATTTTTTGAAAATATTAAACTACTGTTCCTTGCCCATCCTATCTCCCCTACCCTCCCCGGTCTTACTGTGAAAGTATTACATTAGGTTTATAAAGAATAAACTTGCCAAACATGTCCATCGTGATTGGAAAGTCCTTTTTTAAAGTAATATTTTTAACTGTCTATTTTTATCTAGGATACTGAGAAAATTCCATTTGGTTCAGGTCAGATGATTTTTTGTAAGATAACAGCCAAGCAGGGTGTCTTGCACCATATAAATGTTCCTGTGTTTCATGATGAAAATACTTACCAGCAGACAGGTATCATGCTGACATCTCTTTGAGTACCCCTGGGTGCATAATAAATCCTACTACACTAGATCTAAAATACTAAGGTTAATTTTCCATTGATATTGATGAACTTTTTTGTTACCTCAGCTGTGAATGAGTTCACTGGCTTGGCATAAGTATTGTGAGACTTAAGGCTATGATTATTGCTGTTTTATTGGGCAGCAAAACATAATTTCAGTGTTACCTAAAGCATTTACTTACAGTAGCTTTTCCCACTGAGCTTCTGCAAAGGTATCATTCCACTTGCTTTCAAATTGCACTGTTGACAGTGACCTCAGTGAGAAGGATTAGCACACTGGTAAAATCTTTGCCCGAGAGCTGTATTGTGGGTAGTGTCTGGACTTGCACTCAGTTCAGTGTATCTTCACTTGAACTCTTCTGTACCACTTCCCGAGGTAGTGACAGGCTTTGCTGTCCTAAAGAAACCTGAGATTTGTTTTTTTCAGTATTAAAAGTGCATTTACTTTTCTCTACAGAGCTTCAGCACGTGTAGGAAAATTACCACTATTTTGTTGGTGGGTAAAAAAAACCCCTGAAAATGGCACTAAGGAGAAAGTTTGTGGGAAGAGGGTTTGGTTCTTATTTTTCACTATGTAATACATAATATATCACAGAATCACAGAATGTTAGGGATTGGAAGGGACCTCGAAAGATCATCTAGTCCAATCCCCCTGCCGGAGCAGGATTACCTAGACCATATCACACAGGAACGCGTCCAGGCGGGTTTTGAATGTCTCCAGAGAAGGAGACTCCACAACCTCTCTGGGCAGCCTGTTCCAGTGTTCGGTCACCCTCACCGTAAAGAAGTTTTTCCTCATATTTATGTGGAACCTCCTGTGTTCCAGCTTGCACCCATTGCCCCTTGTCCTGTCAAGGGATGTCACTGAGAAGAGCCTGGCTCCATCCTCATGACACTTGCCCTTTACATATTTATAAACATTAACGAGGTCACCCCTCAGTCTCCTCTAAGCTAAAGAGACCCAGCTCCCTCAGCCTCTCCTCATAAGGGAGATGTTCCACTCCCTTAATCATCTTCGTGGCTCTGCGCTGGACTCTCTCTAGCAGTGTGCTATATAATAATGATAATGTTTTGTTTTTCTTCTGTAACCTGTGAGCAAAGAGAAAAGAAGATTTCCCAACTGTATTTAGCAAAACAGGTTCCATATCTATATTGGTGTGTAACGTTAATATAGGAGATATATAATCAAGAACTGTGTTTAAGTAGTGTAACACTTGCTTCTCTCTTATAGCAAGTAATTTCTATTAGAGCTGATAGGATTATTTGCATAAATAACTGCAGAATTGGGAACAAAAATAGTTATGTGTTGATGGAAATGTGTTTAATTAGGTTGCTTGCTAGCTTATGGAATATAATTGAAGAAATCTCCATACATTCCAGGTTATCCAGCTGTATTGCATTCTGTTGTAAGCTCTCTGAAAACTTTATTGCACTAGTAGTCTGGTGATATACTTTACTCACTACCTACTCTTGGAAACAGTCATTGTATCTACATATGTAATTAACTTGATTATAGTAATCTTCTTGGGGAAGATAAAATGAAGTATGCTTTAAAAGTCTGTTGCTTGTGTTCATTGGTATCTACCTAATACCTATATGTAGAGGAAAATCCAGAACAGGCTTCAGCAGTGGTGAACGCAAAAGGCCATGAGTAAAGCAGTTGTACAAGTATTATAATGATGCTGAGAACATGTGGAGCTGCAGTAGCTGGTCAAGTCTTGCATACGCGTTTGTTTTTCTCTGTATATGCTTGGCTTTCTAAATGGCCTTTTGCTTTTGACCATGAGTAGCAGTTGCCCAGATTTTTCTAAGGTCCCAGACATGAGGTGCCTCCTCTCACTCTCTTTTTGGTCTCACAGGGAGCACATGCAGTGTGCTACCATAGTTTGTAACTGTGAAGGCCATGCGTAACTCCTGCTAGCTAGGCAAAGCTAGTCCTTCCAGAGTGGACTTGGATTGTAAACCACCAAATGGACTTTGATTATAAACCACCAAGTTTAGGATGAATTTAGTGCCCTCCTTGCCTACCTTGCCTCCACAGGTGCCTCTGAGAAATAGATATGAAGCCCTAGTGGAATACAGCCAGTCCAATGGGGATGTGGTGGAGAGGCAGCCTATATCAGAGGTCCCACCACAGTCAGAAAAACCTGACAGGCGTATAGCTACCTCCTCCACAAGGAAGAAGAGAAGAGTTTTAGTGGTTGGAGACTCCTTCCTAAAGGGAACTGAGGGCCCAATATGCAGAACTGACCTCCATCACAGGGAGGTCTGCAGTCTGCCTGGAGCCCGAATCAGGGATATCACCAGGAAACTCCCCAACCTGGTGAAGGCCACAGACTACTACCCCCTGCTGATCTTCCAGACAGGTGGGGAAGAAGCTGCATCCCGTAGTCTGAGGGGGATGAAGAAAGACTACAAGGCCCTAGGACGGTTGGTGAAAGAGTCTGGGGCACAAGTTGTTTTCTCCTCCCGCCTTCCATTTTCAGGTGATGACGTGGGATGGAATAGTAGGATTCTCTCTCTAAATGCCTGGCTACGAGACTGGTGCTACAGGCAGGGCTTTGGGTTCTTTGATAATGGCTGGTTTTATAAGACCCCAGGCGTGACTAATACATGGGAAAGGTTTATGTCGTAGGGGCAAAAGGGTTCTGGGACAGGAATTAGCAGGGCTCATTCGGAGAGCTTTAAACTAGATTCGAAGGGGGATGGGGTAGTAGCTGGGCTTGCACCACTGGGGCAACGCTCTAGTGTTGAGGTAGACCAGGAGTCCTCCCATCCCCCTGGGGTGAAATCGGTGTGCTCAGCTCGCTCCCTGAAATGCCTGTACACCAATGCGTGCAGCATGGGGAATAAACAGGAGGAGTTGGAAATCCATGTTCGGTCGGGGGGCTATGATCTAGTGGCAATTACAGAGACTTGGTGGGACGCCTTGCATGACTGGAATGTGGTCATGGATGGCTATGTCTTGTTCAGGAAAGACAGGCTGCTAAGGAGAGGTGGTGGAGTTGCTCTTTATGTGAGTGAGCAGCTAGAATGTATTGAGTTCTGTCCAGGGGCGGATCAGGAGCGAGTTGAGAGTTTGTGGGTGCAAATTAAGGGGCAGGCTGGCAGGGGTGATACTGTTGTGGGTGTCTATCACAGGCCACCGGATCAGGATGAGGAGGGTGATGAGGCCTTCTACAGGCAGCTGAGAGCAGTCTCTCAATTACAGGGCCTGGTTGTCATGGGGGATTTCAACTACCCTGATATTTGCTGGGAGGCCTACTCAGCCAGCCATCCTCAGTCCAGGAGGTTCTTCCAGTGCATTGATGATAACTTTCTGATGCAAATGGTGGATGAGCCAACTAGGAGAGGAGCGCTGCTGGATCTTATCCTCACTAACAAGGAGGGTCTGGTTGAAGAGGTGAAGGTTGAGGGCAGCCTTGGTTGTAGTGACCATGAGATGGTAGAGTTCAGGATCTCATGTGGCAGGAACAGAATAGCTAGCAGAATCATAACCCTGGACTTCAGGAGGGCCAACTTTGGCCTTTTCAAGCAATTGCTAGGGGAAATCCCATGGGACAGGGTACTAGAAGATAAGGGGGCTCAAGACAGTTGGTTAGCATTCAAGGACTGCTTCTTCCGAGCTCAAGATCAGAGCATCCCAGCAGGTAGGAAGTCAAGGAAGGGTACCAGGAGACCTGCATGGTTAAGCAGGGAACTGCTGGGCAAACTCAAGTGGAAGAAGAGGGTGTAGAGATCATGGAAGGAGGGGCTGGCCACTTGGGAGGAATATAAGTCTGTTGTCAGAGGATGTAGGGAGGCAACTAGGAAAGCTAAGGCCTCCTTGGAATTAAACCTTGCAAGAGAGGTCAAGGACAAGAGAAAGGGCTTCTTCAAATACATTGCAGGAAAAACGAACACTAGAGGCAATGTAGACCCACTGATGAACGAGGTGGGGGCCCTGGAGACAGAGGATAAAAAGAAGGCGGAGTTACTGAATGCCTTCTTTGCCTCTGTCTATACTGCTGGAGGCTGTCCTGAGGAGCCCCGGACCCCTGAGGCCCCAGAAGAAGTCAGGATAGAGGAGGAATCTGTCTTGGTAGATGAGGGCTGGGTCAGGGACCAATTAAGCAATCTGGACATCCATAAATCCATGGGCCCTGATGGGATGCATCCGCGGGTGCTGAGGGAGCTGGCGGAAGTCATTGCTAGGCCACTCTCCATCATCTTTGCTAAGTCGTGGGCAACAGGAGAGGTGCCCGAGGACTGGAGGAAAGCGAATGTCACTCCAGTCTTCAAAAAAGGCAAGAAGGAGGACCTGGGTAACTATAGACCGGTCAGCCTCACCTCCATCCCCGGAAAGGTGATGGAACAACTTGTTCTTGGTGCTGTCTCTAGGCACATCAAGGATAGGGGGATCATTAGGGGCAGTCAACATGGCTTCACCAACGGGAAGTCATGCTTAACCAACTTGATAGCCTTTTATGAGGACATAACCCGGTGGATAGATGATGGTAAAGCTGTGGATGTGGTCTATCTTGATTTTGGTAAAGCGTTTGACACTGTCTCCCACAGCATCCTCGCAGCTAAACTGAGGAAGTGTGGTCTGGATGATCGGGTAGTGAGGTGGATTGTGAACTGGCTGAAGGAAAGAAGCCAGAGAGTGGTGGTCAATGGGACAGAGTCCAGTTGGAGGTCTGTGTCTAGCGGAAGTCCCTCAAGGGTTGGTACTGGACCAGTTCTATTCAATATATTCATTAATGACTTGGATGAGGGATTAGAGTGCACTGCCAGCAAGTTCGCTGATGACACAAAACTGGGAGGAGTGGCTGACGCGCCGGAAGGCTGCGCAGCCATTCAGAGGGACCTGGACAGGCTGGAGAGTTGGGCGGGGAGAAACTTAATGAAATATAACAAGGGCAAGTGTAGAGTCCTGGGCCCCTCAGTTCAAGAAGGACAGGGAACTGCTAGAGAGAGTCCAGTGCAGAGCCACGAAGATGATTAAGGGAGTGGAACATCTCCCTTATGAGGAGAGGCTGAGGGAGCTGGGTCTCTTTAGCTTAGAGAAGAGGAGACTGAGGGGTGACCTCATTAATGTTTATAAATATGTAATGGGCAAGTGTCATGAGGATGGAGCCAGGCTCTTCTCAGTGACATCCCTTGACAGGACAAGGGGCAATGGGTGCAAGCTGGAACACAGGAGGTTCCACATAAATATGAGGAAAAACTTCTTTACGGTGAGGGTGACCGAACACTGGAACAGGCTGCCCAGAGAGGTTGTGGAGTCTCCTTCTCTGGAGACATTCAAAACCCACCTGGACGCGTTCCTGTGTGATATGGTCTAGGTAATTCTGCTCCGGCAGGGGGATTGGACTAGATGATCTTTCGAGGTCCCTTCCAATCCCTAACATTCTGTGATTCTGTGATTCTGTGATTCTGTGATTCTGTGATTCTGTGATTCTGTGATTCTGTGATTCTGTGATTCTGTGATTCTGTGATTCTGTGAATTGAATTATCCTGGTATAAGGCTGTCTCTTAACTAGCGAAGGCTTAAAAAAATATATCTGGTGGGCTGGTTGCCCAACTGTTGCTTACTGCATGCAGAGTTTCATGCATCTTTTGGCAAAGTGTCTGGTGTTGGCTGCTGTTAAGAGACTGAAAAGTGTGTTGTGTTGTGTCCTCGTACAGTCGAGAGCACCAATTTCTGCATCCCCTAGAAAGTTAAACAAAGATGGTACTAATTGGAAAAAGCCTTACTGCGAATTTACTTGCTGATTAGTAGAGCAAATAGACTAAGCGTGACACAGATTTGTAATATGTGAATTCTGAAAGGTCAAAAGCATGTATTTTGTTTAGCAAATGTCGGGGCTGGAGGTGATGTGGGGATTGCAAACTGTTGCCTGATAGTGTTCCTGACGGTTACTGTGCTAATATCAAAAGCTCAGCTATGACTGTCTGTACTTAGCATCACATAAAATGTTGTTGGTCAGATTATACTCTTTTATAATGCAGCTTTTTTCTGTTGGGGCTCAAAGTCAACAGACTGCTATGTCTTCAGTACTGAACGTTTCAAAGTCTTGTGGCTTCATGAGTTATCCTATGTCAGTGAACCTGAAGCAATGGAGGGTGTGTATGTTGGCAAGTGCAGACTAATCTGATTTGACTTTAATTTAGTCCTTTTTATGTGCAGACTAAATCATGTACTATATAGCTGGTGTGGACTGTCTGTACAGTTATGCAAATCAATGGATACTTGGTAAGACCTCATAACTGAGTCATGAATAAAAACAGTTAATGTTTCAATCAAAATATTTTGATGTTAATACAGGTATATTTGAAAGAACATAAGCTGCTGGCTCTGATCTCTTCTATAAATCAGTGTATCTGAATGATGGGATAGCATAAGCAATTTCAAGGTGTCACTTATGTGAAATACTGTAGCCTCTGGAAATGTACTTCCCAGTTTTTGGAAAGGAGGAGGTAGGGGGACTGTGTCTGGCTAAAAGCAACATTAAAGAAGAGACAATGGGTGTATGTACAGGGAGGGAATGGAATAATTTTGCTTTCAGGTGTATCCTAAAGCTTTTCAAAATAGGAAGTATATATAAGCTTACATGAAAGATATGTCTCTCTTTTTTTTATTGACACTTACTTGTAAATTACTTAGTGAGCCATGTCATTTAAGTCCAATGTTCAGAACTCTCTTTGCAGTTAAGCTGGAACCTAAGAACTTCTGTTAGCCTCCTCACCACATGTGGTCCCTCATGGTCTCACTTAATCCCTAAATGGGTCACTATATTTAATCTTATTAAGAGACTTATTAAAGAAATAGACTATTCGGACTTTTGGAGAATGGTAGTTTGTGTTGCTTTGTTCAATACATTATGCTACTGTTAGGGAAACGCGCTTGCTGCAGAGCTGGCAGGTTATTTTGAAGTACTGGGTACAGCCTGCTTACAGACCTATGCGGGTCTTGACCAGAGATGTTATTTCAGTTATCTAACATCGTAAGTACTATACAAGTTGTGCTCTAAGCGAAAACTAGTTTGCATAATATGCTGAAATGCTGTGCCGGAAACTCAACAATTATCAAATTGGATTGAAAGGGAAGTGTTACCAGCATGAAACAGAGAAAGTAATAAACCCTTCTACTAGTATTTTGTGAAATAGATATAAATATGATGTGAAAGGACAGAAAATGCAGGACTCTAAATGTGTAAAAAGCTAAAACCAGAAACAGTTATTAAAAGCTGTTCCCTCTGCCTATCCAGGCTGGGGGCTTTAACAGATGCAAAGAGCAGTTGGGGTATGGTAGGGCAATATAAACCACCAGATTATCTTGCTTGGGGTCTAGGAGGAGGATAGGTTTTTAATTTCACATTGTGAGATTGAGCTATAGTTAGATTAAATGCAAGAATATATTGTACATAAACAATTATGTTTGTGTACAGGGAAGCCTTTTAAATCTTTGCTTCCATCTACTATTTGAAAATGGCTTCCTGGGGTCCTCAAGATTCCTGAGCAGTAAAAATAATCAGTAATGGATGCAGCACAATAAGACTGTTGTAGAGATGCTAAAGACTTCAACACCTGCCCTTATAGAGATTAAAAAAAAATTGCTAATAGCAGTCTTTAAACTGCATTTTTCTTTACAAAACAGACTTGATATTATGTCACTTTAACATGAGTCATCTGCTTAAATCTGACTTATTTTAGTTTGTAGAGTGGATGTTGATACAGTACAGTTTTCATTTTAGCGTTTCATAGGCTTTTTACAAAGGAGCAATTCAAAGCTGAGCACTGGCTGTCTGCTGTAATGGAATGCGTCAGTTAAGGCAATTTCCTGTTGCACGGAGAGAAACCTTAAGTAGATTTACTCATTGTGACAGGAGACGTCCGCAAAAAGCAAATTATTTAGAAGTTTGGAACAAGACATTATGTTGCTTTGGAAGATTTGACTGAGTGACGTGTTACATAACAGGTAATTCCGTAGGGTATTAAATATGTCAGCTTTGGGCAAAGTATAAACACAAAAGCAGTTTTCTTGTGCCTCTTACACATTTGATGATCAGGCATATCAGACAAGACTCTTGACACGGCCTTGTCCTGTTCCTGTCCAATTTCTCCTTCTGATGGGAATGGAGAAGCAAGGGGCTGTGATAAAGAAAAGTGCACCCAATTTTAGGTAGTACTTTAATATCTGTATCTCCATTCTTTATGACTTGGCAGCAATAACGGTCCCTTTTAATGGCAGGCCTGTTTACAGCTTCAGCTGTCACAGCACCAGGTTGCTTTTGAACTAGGCTTTTGTTACTTTTTTTTTAACCTTTGCAGAAAGGGTGTTGCATTAACTTAATTCCAGTGTGCTAATTTTGGGAATTTGTTTTTTAAATAAAATTATAAATGCCACGTGTATGGCTTGACTAAACAGCAGCTATAGTTTGCCAGAGTTGACAAGTTTTAAATACCAAAGTTGTGGTGGGTTTCCTTCATGTACTACTAGTCCATTGAAATAGAGAGATGGGGTGAAACAGGGAAAATGCCCTTAGCTTGTAGCTGGCCTTGAGGGCATTCGTTGCAGCACAGCAGTCCATTTATAAAATTAAAATGAACAAACAAGCAGTAAAGGATGTTGAGGGGATGAAAGCATCACAGTAACCTACAGTGAAACAGAGTACGTGTAGTGGTGGAACGCACAGGATGTGAGACAGTTTTTGCCACTTCTGTTTGTTTAAATCTTGGCTAGAAAATTAAAGCTCTCGTTCTTGCATGTCTAAAGATTTGCTAAATGGTAACATTTTGAAGTTAATGGAAAACTTGAGTTTGAGAAAGGATTTGTCAAAAGGTGTTTTCTGTTTTTCTTCTTTTTTTTTAATAGGAAAAGATTACTTCAGGGGTAAACACTGTGCTATTTATTCCTGTTTTTTCATAAAGATCCACTGCAGTGTGACTGCTCAGAGGTAATTTTGTGGTCATGGGTTATAAATCATTTTTGTTTGAGAATTACTTCACTCTGTATGGCATGAATTCCTTTAACTGAAAAAGTGACCAGCTTCGTCTTCCCCTTCCTTATGTAACTTTGAGCACTAGCATTGTATTTTATATACCTGCATGAAAGAAGCATGCTATAGCAATGTCCTAGTACAGCTTTCCTCTTTTCAAGGAAACCTAGTATTTAAAAAAACTTTAAACACAGATGTTTGTTCACAGTGAACTATTTTTCTATCATTATATTTTTTCACTATGGAAACACAAAACAGGACGGTGCTAGCCTTTGAGATCAAAGGCAAAGAAGGCTGCATTAAGGGGGGGGTGTTCCCAGCAGGTCAAGAGAGGTGATCCTTCCCTTCTACTCAGCACTCGTGAACACGTGCCTGGAGTACTTGGTCTAGTTCTGGTCTCCCCAGTGCAAGACAGATACAGACATACTGGAAAGAGTCCAGCCAAAGGGCTGCTAAGATCATGAAGGAGCTAGAGTATCTCTCCAGTCTGAGCGTGCTGGGGGCTGTTCAGCCTGGAGAAGAGAAGACTTGGGGGATCTCAGCAATGTCTATAAACACCTGAAGTGAGGGTGCAAAGAAGACTGAGCCAACCTCTTTTCTGTGCTGCCAAGTGACAGGACCAGAGGCAGTGGGCACAAACTGAAACACAGGAGGTTTCCTCTGAACATCAGGAAACACCTTTTTACTGTGAGGGTGACTGAGCACTGGCATAGGTTGCCCAGGGAGGCTGTGGAGTCTCCATCCTTGGAGGTATTCAAAAGCCATCTGGACATGGTCCTGGGCAATCTACTTGAGCAGAGGGTTTGGACAGGATGACAACCAGAGGTCCCTTCCAACCTCAACCCTTCTGTGATTATGGGAGTGCATTTTCTTGTCAGTTAAATTGAACCATTAAAAGAGGGGAGAGATTTGTCATTCTGTTTGTGTTTGCTGCCAGGAAGCAAATGCAGGCTTGAAGGAGTGGTGCTTTTCCAAGGAAGGTAAAGGAGTCATCTCTTTTTATCCACTCCCATTTTTAAAAGCTTAAAATGACCTTATTTGACCTAATCTAAGATTATGCCATGTGAAATTATGTTCCTTTTTAAAACAGGAGTCTTACCTTTAGTATGTGGTTCCAGTATGGAAAAGATTTCCAGCTCTTGATCTGAGAGTACCAAAGCAGGCAAAGTAAAACCAAGAGTGGAAGTCTTGAGTATGTGATCTGCGATTGTATCCCACTGTTCCTTTAGAGCATTGGAGGGGTAGGGTGGTTGTACTGACAGTCCTAAAGGGAGTTATTTAATAAGGGAAAGGAGTATTTTAACTAAGAACTTACTGAAATGTTGAGATGTGTGGTACTCCTTGATTGTTTGGTTTTTTTGTCTTGTCATTTTTTTCCTGTGAGATGTGCATTATATGCTAAAGCTGCTCCTTTGGTTAGAACTGGGGAAGGGAGCATACGAATGCTTGTTTTTTAGTCTGATCAGTATTATTTTGACTCGAGCTTTCTGGAAAATAATGAGAAACGAACTGTCTGCACCATTACTTACTTGCTCAGTTTTATGATGGTATGAAGGAGAGACTTGTCATGTTAGTGTTTTTTTTTTCTTCCTTTGCTGTGTCATGGAAGTTCAATAAAGAGAAAAGGACTACAGAGATTTTTTGACCTGATCTAATGCGTAAAAGTCTGGGGTTTTCTTTGTCATCTGTGTGCACCCTCTTCTTTGTCTGCTTTTCCTCTTAATACGTTTCTCTGGTAGTCCAGAAATATTTTGAAACCTGAGCTGCAATGAGTTCTAGTCATTCGCTATGTGTAGCTTAAATAAATGCAAACTATATTTAGCATTAATAGAGCACAGCATGCTATAGGAAAGACTTCTTAAGAGAACTAGTAGGTCATGCCTCCACGCCTGAAGCAATGTATTTCATCATTCCTGGTGAAAGTTTTGAACAGTTTTGGCTCTGTGGATATACCTGCTGAGTATTTGTTCTTTATCAGGGTGTAACCTGCTTCTAAAAAGTAATTGCTCAACTGTCTTATTAACAACATGGGGAAAAATAAAATGGTCATGAACCCAAATCCTGGTTAAGACTTCTGTAGAAAACAACTTTGGGACTGAGGTTCCATTCTGTAAATGATTACTATTAAAATGGGCCAAAATATGTATGAAGCCTTATGAAATTTAACTTCCAGGGATAGCATGATTCTACTGTTAATGTATTATGGTTGCAGGAAGACTAGTGCGGTTGTGCCTTTTACATTCTTGTGGCTATCTGAATTTGTCAGCTCAAACTCTGCCAGAAACTTCAATTGAACAAAAATCACAGTTTTGTTTCTTTTGACATACATGTTTATATTATCTATACCACTGCTTCTGTAAATTGGTCCAAGTTATTTTTTTAAACACTAAAATAACTAAACTAAAAAAAGACTATGCATTTTCTTTTTCATAATTATATCACATATTCATGATTTGTGGTAACTCAATGGTGAGGGGGAAGAATACTGCTGTTGTGTGACTAAGGCTTAAATGATGCATAGGGCTGAGAAGTTAGTTTTGTAAACACTTCAAGACTATTTTAAAGATGTTCATAAACTTGGCCTTTCTCAGCCACCTTGCTCCTCATTAAAAGTGCCCTCCTCCAAAAAAAGAATCTGCAATAATGAATTTATTGGAATAAATTTTTAGCATCTGTCATGACTTATAATTGAAGGCATTCTTACTGTTTGGAGTTTTATGTACACTTAGTTGTATAACTCTGATAACTTCTAGTTTCTTCTTTAGAGGTCTCCTTCAAATGTCCATTTCCTAGATGTACCATGACTTTGCCTGTAATCTCTGTAATAAGCATAGGATTCTCGCTGTACAGATGCTGAAGGGTTGAAGACCTGCAGTTTTCTGTACCTTCGAACAGTTCAGTATCACTTTTTCAATGCTGAGTTCATGTTTATCACAGTAATATAAAAAAATGCCTTGATCCAGATAGGCAAGTATACTGTCTCCCCTTTTCATCCTAAGAGAGCCCTCCTCTCAAGTACTTTTTTGAGTAGGAAAATATATCAACAGCTCTCTACAATACAAGTTTTCTGAGTGAAGAAATGCACTTGTCTATTCATGATTTTTCTTGGAGGTGCATTATTTAAATAGAAGCTTGCACTTGCATCATAGAACAATGAAATAAACTTTTATAACAACTACTGTATTTTTAATTGTGAAATAACATGCATTTAACTTTAGCTTTTCCATAAATTCTTTACATTAAACTTCGTTATTAATAAACAATGTGCTTCCTAGTTATCTGCAGTACAGTGGGGGCAGAAAATGCCCTCATACAGCCTATTGCTGATGGTAGCTTGGCCTCATGTGATGGGTGGGAGAGAGTAGCACTGTTCAAGGCCCCTTATTCTCCATAGCTTTGCTATTTAGGTTTTCAACTGGAAATGGTAATTGAAAAGACACAAAAAGATTGTGGATAGCAGTCACCAGCTCTCTAGGAACTGAGCTGAGACCACTGGTATATTTCAGGCATGATGGGACATCAATGTAGCATCTTAATGTTTTTCTGTCACACTCTTCCCTGCCTGCTCCTTGTTGCCCATCCTGAGTAACGACCTGGAGGTGTGAGACTCCCAAAGTCCTTGCAGTAGGAGGCTTCTGTGTTGCAATGCATAGATGTTATAGGGGAGGGTAAAATGAGCTAAAAATATGTTGCACTACTGCCACAAGTATGGTCCGAATTGGTCCTAAATTACATCAGGCTCTTCATCACGGTGATATTCATGAGAGCTTTTGAATGTAAACTCTACTATGTTTGAAAATGATGATTACAGCTGGGGAGCACTGTGTCTGTCCCCAGTACTGCTAGTGCACTGGTAACTCTTCAGAGACCTAGTCGTCTTCAGAATCAACCTAAAGCTGCGTTCAAAATCAAGTAGTACACTTTGGTACCAGAACAAGTTATTAAGCTTAGTTACAAGAGCCTAGTGCCTGAACTACTGTGCAGCACTTAAATGGTTTGTTATCAGGCTGAAGGGCAAGTCCAAGGAAAGCCTTTATCCCCTCTTGAAGGAAACTTTTTCATTTCTCTGAGCTATGCCTGCAGTGCTTCCAGGAGGCCCAGCTGCCTGTGCCAGGTACCTGTTGCTTTTTCCCCACAAAAGTGCTAATGTGGGATCCTTGAGATGTGTTTTCACAGAACCAGGCTACCTGCAGGTTCCAGGCTCAAGGGCAGTTAGAAGTTACAGCTAGCTGTAATGTCTCTGTTGTGGAAGTTGGCCTTGTCCAGCCCCATGCCCTTTATATTAAGGGTCAGTTATTTATTTTTAAACTTTTGTGTGGTTGGTGACATGTTGATGAAATTGGGCTCACGTTGTTTTCACTTGGTTGGTTCATACTAACTGGATAGGGAATAGTGGGTAGCTTTGATTCAGGAGTAGTTCCCTAGATATTTCTCCTGTGCTGCCTAAGCTAAAGAAACTTCCAGAAAATACACATGCTTTTTGCTCCTTCCCAGATAGACTCACACAGACTGAAGTACGTTCAATGGTGTTGATGCTTCTGATGTGAGTCCCAAATGACACCTGATCTTCCATGCTAATTCTTGTTGTTCATTGGTGGTGTTTTTTTTCTTATCTCCTTTTTTTTTTTTTTTTCCATTCCAGCCAATTCTCATCTCTACAGCTCCCAGCATGGTGGCTGTGGAGAGTTCCTGGGGGTTTTTTGTTACAACTAGGTAAGCCTGTTTGTTTCAGAAAAATCTTTAGCCTTGTTTATTTCAAGAGCTGGAGAGAGCTCACCTGGCTTCTGAAACTGCTTCAGCTGAAGTATGTTACGGTAATTTATAACAAGCATAGGTAGTTTTGATATGACTGTAGATAGGGTATTTAACTTGGTTTCCATTTTTCTTTAATTACACTTCTGTTAGATCAGATGTCTTAACCAACTTCATATCTTAAACATAGTAATATTTCTAATGTCATATAAAAACACAAGATGCTAAAATATTTCTGTTAAATCTCTCATTTTAAAAAAACAAACCCAGTTACTGTCTGTTTTTATATTTTGACTGAACAGTGATGAGGTAAGACTTGTAGACTTTTCTGTGACAGCCTTATTTGAGCACAAGAGTATTAGATGTAGCAGAAACCTGTTATGGATATGAGCACCCAGAGGTGAATCTCTCAAAAGCTTATTTAGGTTGTGTAGCTCCATAACTTGCTAAAAGCCCTTACATGAATAAGAAATACTTTCATATGCAAGCAGTCTGAAGTCTATACGGTGCTAAAAGCGTCTGCTTTGCCTGTCACTTTCTTAATTTCACAAATAGCGTTGGCACAATCGCTTTCCATATTTTAGAGTCCTTTTAGTTAAGTATTGATTTGAACTTACAGCTTTGACATCTGCTCTTCAGTATATGCTTGTTTCTGAGAGAACAGTAAGAAAGTGTGAAGTGCACAAGCTCTTCCTTGACATGGTGAGGGAGGAGAGAGAATAACTTCTACTTTGTAGTTTATTTAATGTATTTATGGGCTGTCAGTGCATCACAAGGCCATGTTCTGTATGTGATAAGAAATTTTCTTCAGCTTTCTTGTCCCACGATTCAAACACACATTGGTATTAAGTCAGTTCATAAGTACTTAGGGAGTTCGTTCAAGTGTTTCTGCAAGTACAGCACTAGTTTTATAAGTGCTGGAAGCTGGGGACCATTTTCTCTTTTTACAGCACCTCTAGCTCTGTGTACAGGAGGTGTTACTTTTCAGAAAAGTCTCAAAACGGTTGTGTGGACTACTTAATAACAAAGATTTTAACTAATAAGGAGTTATTTACAAATGCAGGAAACTTAGGGATGACTTTCTTTTACCATTATTTCCTTGACTTGTTCCATAACTGTCAGGCAAGACCATTTACTCACAGTACTGCAAATATGGTCCGTGCCAACAATGTTTCGAAAAATGGCTGGCCTAATGCCAGCACGATTATCCTGTCATTATTCTGACAATAAAGAAATGCAGATGTGCCCCAGTTCATACTGTCTGAAACGCTGAAGAATTGAGAACGATCAAAGTACATCTGATAGGATTTTGGCACAACCTTATCTCGGGGGAATCTGGAGGGGAGGGTGGGGTTGGTTCAGCTCCCTTTTACATCAGTTTATTGTATTCTCAACAATGCTGGCTCATGCGTGTTGGTAATGGAGCTAGTGGCAAAAATGGTCTTTCAGGTACTAAAGCCATAGTTTTATGAAAATAGTGTTTTATAACATGGGAAATTTTCCCACAAAACATCATCTTTTGAAAAGTCTGTATGCTTGTAACTGTACTTCTCCCTAAATGCCCAAGCATTGTAGTAAATAGGAAACAGCGAGATGTTCTCAGCAATGCTGGGGTCTTAGATGTCTTTGCACCACTAACCTTTGTTTAGCTCTTCAGAGTGTCTGGAAGACTTAGGACTCTTAGGATTTTCAGGCCCAGCTTTCTACCTTCTTTCAAGTTGCTGGAGATTGCTTGTACCACAGTTTAATCTAGACAAATGTTCTTGACTTATATGAATTCTGTGAGAGATTCAGCATTGGAGTAAAAGCTGTTCTTTTGCACCACAAAACTTATTTTAATATTTTGAATTTCTTGTGGTGAAGGCTGTGTGCATCCATCTGTCATTGCTGTTGGGGCAGTGCTGTTCTAAATAGTAAGTTAACTTCAGTTGATGTGACTAGTTTGCCCTCTTTGCGCATGAAATTCTTTTGGGCAGTGGAGTGTTCAAGAGATGTGGGCAATAATTTTGAGCCTTAGCTGGCCAACAGTGAAATTTTGGAAGACCTGAGAGGGAATGAGAATTGATGTAGACCAATAACGCTTTCCTTTAGCAAAAGTAAGGTATGTAAAGTAGGTCTGATGCTGTTGGCACTAAATACGGGCTAAACCAGAGTGTTCCCAGGGAGGTGGGGCTGACGCTGTTGTGTAATACTTGACACTGGTGAGCATCCTGCTTTAGGTGAGGGAAATGTTCAGTGCTCCTCAAAAGGCACCTGTCATCGTAGTATCTGTTAGCTTATTTTACATCTGGGAAACATCGGCCTGTGAGAGACTCAAATGAAATAACTACAATTTTGTCTCTGAAGTTTCTTAAGTTTTCATAGCAGTGTGTCTCGGTTAATACGCTTTGCCAGGCCTATGATTCCTGAAAGTGGCTTTACAGAGATGCTTTATACAGACGTCTGCGTGTACCCTCTGACTTATATGTATTGCTTTAATCAATAGTTAGATCTTCCCAAAGTGTCTCCTTGGCTGAAAATATTGAATAAATAATAATGGTATTGAAAGAAGACACTTGATATACTAGCAGGGAAGAAGAACCACCCCCACAACATTTTACCCTTTTAATAAGGCAGAAAATGGATTTTGTAGATTGGTTATTCAAAAAGGCTTTTTATTATTGTGGTTGTTATTCCATTAGTAATTCAATTGAGAGAAGATCTCTTGAGTCTGCACAGAAGGAAGAGAATACAGATTTTAATATGTGTGTTTCTGTGTACAAACAATGTGAGCTTAGAGTGATGATTTAGATAGTGTTTTCTCAGTTTTTAAATGCAGTGGAGAGAACCTCTGCGTTATTTACTTGCTGCTGGGTGGGGCCTATTGTATTATCTTACAAACCACTTTCTAGAGCTTTGAAATATCGCTGCAAGATCTCATTTCATTTCTTGTTCCCTATAATTTCCTAGTTTCCAGCTACAGGTGTTAGTTACTGAGCTCTTCATGGAGGTGGCTGCATGTTTCCTTCATTTAAGGAATTTTTTTAGAGCTCATCCACAAGTCACTTTGAGTTCTTACTGAAGATGCACTTTTGTCAAGATTGACATTTTGGTGGGAAATTAGGTGACGGGGGGCATGCCAAAGAAAATAGTATGGCCTATCTCTCCTGTCTATCCTGATGGATACCAAAGTATGCAAAACCTGGAGAGAGAGACCATTTCTTGCTAGTTGCTTTGACTACTGTCTTCCTATTTTGGCTATTTACTTTTATTTTTTCTGTTCTGTGAGAGGAATTCAGCAATATAACTGTGCTTTTAAATTCAGGCCATCATAGTAGTGAGGAAGGAAGAGATAATAAGCACTCAATTCATAGAAGTTATCTGACGTGTCTGTGGCAAGAGCTGGGGCTGCAGGAGGCAGGATGGCTTTTGTAGCAACTGAGCAGCATTGTGGATGTCTTTGTCATTTCATTTGCATTGGGAGTTAAATGCTTGGAAATACATTTTATGTATGCAGAAACAAACCTAAATGTAAAATAGCAATCTTAAAGTCTTGGAGGAAAAGAGGATTGCCTCATAGATAGTTTCTCAATGCTCGTGGACTATTTTTTTTTTATTTTTACCACTTAGCATGATCAAATCTGGGTTTATGCCATAATGAACTGTTTAAGAAGAAAAAGGTTAAAGACTGCTTGAGTGATCTTTCAGAAAAATGGTAAGTCTTAAGGCACTTGAAGTCAGCAGTGCCCCTGTTTTGAAATAGAGACACAAAATGAAGAATGAGGCATTCTCCACTGCAAACAAAAGGCATATTACTGCACTGAACAGAAAAGGCTGATCTTCCCCCTTCCAAAACTTCTCCTGGTGGGAAATTGTCATGATTTTCATCTTTTCCACCAGATCACACCTCAAAAATGATGAGGGTCTCTAACTTCAGTCTGAAAGTGGCTAGTATTTTAGGGAAAATATTGCTGCATCATCTTTTATTCATTGTTCTGTTTGGCATGGCTAACTTCATATGATTTTTAGCGTTATTGAACCTCAAATTCTTTGAAACTCTGTTGTCTTTGACGAACTTGGGAAACCTTCCTGCCCTTCAGTGAAAAACTAGGATTTTTTGAAGTCATGGTAAATGATTCAGATCATTTTTCACTTGTGACACAAGCTGGTTTTTACAGGCTGATATCAAGAGTTTAAAAAAAAACACTTTTATGAACAAAATCATTCTAGCTTTCAGAGTTCTGATTTCAAGGCAGAAAGTCCAGTCGAATTTTAAAAAGCTGTCCTATTTTCTCTGTTTTCAGTGGGTGGCAGGCTCATATACAGTAGAAAACAAATCAGGTCACCTATATCTCAGCAGCATGCTCCACATGCCCTGTTGTAGTTCCTAGTTCATAAAGAAAACTTCAGTACTATTAGCAAGTATCTAATGACTTTGCCCCCAGTCAAGACATTTGTAAGATGGGATCCCCAAAGTATAAAGTCATTCATATTTAAAAAGTTATTCAAGCCTTCATTATCAAGGAGGAAGAAAATTCTGTTTATAAGTTTTATCTATACTGATGGCTAAATTTTCATTTGTCCAGATATTTCTCTCTATATATAATGTATACAGATGTCTAAATATATATTTAATAAGTATGTGCATATAGCAAATTTTCATGCATTTAAACATTAATTATCCACTTGAGAACTTCCTACCTTTAAAACTTTTGTTTACCTTGACTATGTAAAAAATAACCTTAAAAATTTAAAAGATTAGGTTCTAGAAGTTATCATAGGCAACTTGCTCTTTTAGTTTCATTTTTTTCCTCTCTGTTTAATTGCAATTCACTTTGCAGAGCTGCTTTTGCTGTTCATTCTCCTCCCATGATACTCTTACCTGCACCATTGTAATCTCACAATAGCTTTCTGTAGAGAAGACTTCAGACTATGAAACTTATTTTTAAATCTGCAAAAACTAATGCATTCTTAAACTGTAAGTTTAACTAGAACTTTAACTGTATCTGTCAGCAATTGAGTAAAATTGGAAACATGTGATTTAGCACTTCTGCAGTGTGATCCATTCACATCTTCCTGCCCCCCAGGTGCAGCCCCCTCCTCCCAGAAGTTAGAAGCTGTGCTTCTGTTTCATTAACTACTTTTCATTCCATAGAAAATGCTTTGAAATCAACTTCACTTAATTTGGTTTGAATTGCTTACATGTCAATGTGGGTTTCTCTCTCTGCTTTCTGTTGAGAGGTAATGGTTGGACTATGAAATGAATCTGGTAAGTAATGGAGTAGCTAAATGTCACAGGTCATTGGGTGAGCTACCTGGATTCTTCTCTCTCTGTTCCAGGGTGCGAGGGAGGCATATATTGAGTCTGCTGGATTGTAGCACTTCCCCTCCTTCCTTCAGTAACGCTTGCAGAGGTCTTCACTGTTCCTTTTCCATTTGTTTGTTTATCTCCATCCTTCCTCTGCCCAATGGTTTCTACTCCTGGCCCTGGCCAACCCATGCATCCACAGGAATAGCAGGAGGAAGCTTGACCAGAGAACACTTACTGTAAGTGTAGTTCTGTAGCATGGCCTGCGTGAGCTGCTTCCTTTGTGAATGGTGTTATGGTCATACGTTCTTCTGGTGTAGTCAAAATGTTTCCAATTCGATGTTTCTTGCACACCTGTCACTTCTAGATTTTGCTGGAAATGGCGCATACGCAGACTTCCTTCGAAAACCGGCTATGCACATCTGTGTGACAGTAGAATGAGGTCACAAAATGTTTTATTTTGCTTATATGTAATCTTAAGGAGCACAACAAATATGTCATCAGGTTTTTCACTGCTAGCTGGTTGACCAGTTTGACTTAAAACTTGAGAACCTTGAACCTGACAAAATATTGAGTTTTGAAGTGGGAACATTACTTTGAAAAAGTTTGAGCACATATGAGGGCTCCTCTTGCTTCCCAGAAAAATAGCAGTAAATTTTACGAAGCACATGTAATGTCAAGGCTTGCTAGCACTTTGCAGCAAGGCTGACTTAAATTTTAAATATTTACTTTCAGCAGAATATTTAAGAATCATTAAAAATTAAAATAAAAGAATAATTTGCCTTTAATACTGGCTGGACTTGGAGGAGGTTAGAATTCTCCCTTTTTGGCATGTTTGTTGGATTAACAAACCTTAGCTGCTTTAGCTAGACTGCTTTCACCTTTAGATGAGCTAGCAGCTAAAACCTCTGTCTTGCTCTGCATATAGAAATGCAGACGTGGGGTTTTTTTCATAATTAATATCTCTGCTTCCTCAGTGTGTTGACTTTGGGTGAGCGGTGCTCTGTCACCATGGAGAATGACTAAGTGCAAAGTAGCTTCTGACTGCCTATGGCACTCTCAAAACACAGCCTGTTCTTAAGAATAGTTTTGTGTAAATTGATGCTGTAATGGTATATTCCAGACACATGATCAAGCTGCATTTTTTTGAATAGTGAGCAAGATGATGAGCAGAGGATGCACCTACATCCAGGCCCAGATGCAGTTCTGACTCTATCATAGCCTGAGATCTTCACGTAAAAGAAGGTGATGTTGTTGGGAGGAGGGGGGGGGGGTTATATCCCATTCTATATTAGAGAAATTCACCCTGCTTTCAGCCAGAATGGGTTGCATCACTGTCTAGCTCTAGCTGAATTGCAGATTTGCATCAGTAAAAAATTAATGACTTACAGCTCAGTCTAAATTAAATATTTAAACTTCTCTATTGTGCCCCAACCTTATTGTTGTAAGAAGAACTCCAGTGTTTAAAGTTTGTCATTTGTATTGGACAAGACCTCTCAGAAAATGCTTGATTTTTATGTTAAGTAGCTTAATTGCTTTATAGGTTTCTGAATTAAAAGCCTTACTCAAGTAGCTATTTGCTAATTCTGTAATGTGCACCAGAGCTGAGTTAACTACAGTTTTGCTAAAAATAAATAATCCTTCACAATTTCAGCTGCACAGTATTTGACAGTCCTACTTTTGAAATCATAAGCCATGCCTATTAGAGTACTTAACCTGCAACCGAGTCTGAAAGGCTTTATTTTGGAGGAGAGTATACTGAATTTAGGGGTGGGAGGGAGTTGGGATTTAAATTTCCTTTCCTGCTTATGGAAGGAAGAACAGCTAACAGCAAAATATTTTTGTACTAAACTATTTCTCTTGATTTAATATCTTCTGCCAATAGCAAGAAAGGGAGTTTGTATGTGTTTCTAGGAGCACAAATTTAGGTCAGTAGTTTAGGATAAAGGACCGGTTTGGTGGGCTTACTAAATCAACCAACTAGCTGAACATGCCTTTTGCAGGTCTGTTTTACTTTTGTTCCTCACTAAAAGATTATGTAGTGACATGTGCAAATATTCTATTTAATATTCCTTGTAACTTTCAAGGTAAGAGAGCTTATGTTTGTAGTGTCACTGAACCGTTAGTACTAATATCCACTTTTTGCTCTATAACCAAAAGAGGGAGATGGTTTGAAAAAGCAGGTGACATTTATTCACTGAAGTCCTCACTGTATGGACAACATAAACATAGGATTATTTAAAGTAAGATGTAGCTCAGTAAGATCTGGGAGTAATCTGAGAGATCTAGGTTTTGAGGTGTACCATTGATAAGCTATTGAATTCAGCGAGTATTTCATGTACTTTCTTTCTGACAGAAAGCACTTGGCAGCTTGTAGGAAGAAGTCCAATCTTAACACAAATTACTTTTCTCTAAGTAAAAGGTAAGTATTCTTTAGGTTTTAAGAATATAGGGAGAAGCATTTGGATGCAAAATAGGTTTGACATATTTTGTAATCAGGTTCATCTGGGAAAGATGTAGGTACAGTAACTTAAACTGTAGTATCAGGTTACTAAACTACTGACTTTTTTTGACCTTTGCTTTGGTTTCCATAGTTATGCATGTTTATTGTTGCAGTTCCATATGGGGCAGCTGTAAACTGCAGTGTGTAAGAACATCTGGTTATGCAGACCCTTGTTGATGAAGGGAAAAGGATGGAAGTAAATTTAATGTACTAAGACTGCCGCATTAAACAAAAACCTTTCATGTGGGGTTCAAGTGTAGCATGAGTTTTGTTTCTTTTTTTTTTCTAACTTAAAGCATTTTCTCAAATAACATGTGCTTCTCATTGCATAGTTCTCTTAATTTTTTGTTCTTTCTTCAGTGTACATGACTACCTAAAAATCCAGAAAATAAATACTCCTCATCTCTTTATCCCCATTTTGAAGACTTCAGTTCTTCTAGAGGGTAGAAAGGGCTTGGAGAATTCCAGGCTGCTGAGCCTCTAAACATGCAATGCTAGAAACTGTAAATTAAACTTGTCTGTGGAAAGCAAAGCCCTTTGGACTATATGAATATCAAAGTATTATTGTGGAATCATGAAATAATCATGTTGATAGAAAAAAGCAGTCAGGTTTTACCTTGATTAGCTCCTAGGGAAATGCGTTCGCACTCTAGGCAGTGATTAGTATGTCTTCTAGAAGCACAGTGGCACTTGCTCTATCTCTAAACCACTAATAATTGGATCTTTTTGATTAAAAATTATTGCATATTTCACAAAGTGGTAACAAGCTGTGTGACTGTAACTGAATGACTATAAGGAACCTTTAATTTGAAACAGGTTGCCTATTACTTAAGTGAAAGCCACATTTGATATATTCATTAGAAGAATGTAAATGTTTTGATTTTTAGTCTGTTGCAAGACTCTTCTGGAAGCTCTTTGTCAACCTAAGAGTAACATAATAAAAGTCCTCTTAATAGATTAAAAAAGATAGATAAAAATCATACCCTCTTGTGTTATAAAGCTAACAAGCTGTTGAAAATGAAGTGCTGCATCATTGAATATTCAGATGAATACAGGTGAGCTGTGACTATCTTTGGATTTAAAATGATCGATGATTGCCCATGTGGAAGAGTAAAGAGGAAGAAGAGGGGGATGGCTGTTGGATCTCAATATTTAAGACTTCAGAAAGCAATTTTCTCTCTCCCTCTTTTTTGTTTGAATTGATGTGAGGTGGGAGACTGTAAAGGAAAAATACGTATTAGTTTTTGAGCAGTCTTAGGGATTACATCTTCATGTATCACCAACACAGCTGTTACATTGCAATACCATGTCATGATTACATTTTACAGGAGGAAAAAAGAATTAGATGAAGCGATCCTTTATGCTCTCAAGGGTTTAACATACTACTCTAACATGAGTTACAGCTTTTAAAAATAAAAAAAAATAGTTGTTTAATATTTACTTTATGGTTTTAATGAGTTAGGAGAATGTGGTGACCCAGAATAAAACATTCACAATTTACAGACCATTAAATGTAAAATGTACTGAAGTTAATCTGGAGTTACAGCAGCCTGTATGGCTGAGAAAGATTTCTCAGCCCTTCTGGGATATTTACAACAAACTGGACAAACGTGTTATTTTTTAATGGACATTATATATCTCTGTCTTGTTTTTGCAGTGCAGTGCTGTGTAGTTGCATCAAAGGAAACTCTAGCAGGGCTAGAAAAGGTAATGGTGGTGGGGATGAGTATTTGTAGGAGCTTTGCTTTAGAGAAGCTAAAATAAGCCTTGCTAGGTTGTCAGCTGTTGGGAGAAGTTTTAATGACCTGGCATCATCCAAACTAGGATGTTACTCTTCTTGAAGTCAGGTAGGGGAAAAAAGGAGATTTCTGAGTTGATAGACAAGAAAAAGGAGAGTGTTGTGAAGAGAGAATGGAGGTACACAGAGAAAGAGGGGAAAGTGCGGAGGTGGAAGGGGTGAGGTTTCTTGGTGCTGCCAGAAGTGTGGACTTCAGGGAACCTAGGAGTAATGAGAGTTGCAAGTCACAAAATGCGCAGAAGTTTTGTTTATTATATACTGTTTTTCTAAAACTTTGATTCCGAGGTGCTGATCTACTGTTTTCAAGTGGTTTGAGTTATTCTAATGAACTTCAAACCTGTGTACTTGAAAGCAGACTCATATTTGGTGCACTCTCAGCTGGGCTTGGTGAATTAGCCAAGGGAATACCCTGAGGACTGTGGCTCAAATCTTTGCTTGGAAACCAGAAAATTGTAGATGATGTGGAGTCCTCATGCCTCATATGTGAGATCTGCAGGAAGATACTGTGGTATAGTTATGTTGATAACCAGGTCAGTACTGAAGCATGTAGCATTTTAAGGTTATATTAATCAGCAGAATTTAGTTATGGTAGAGATAAAGTATGTCAAGCATATAGCTTAACAGGAAAAAGCAAAATCAAAAGACTGCACAATGAATCAAAACTACCTTCTAGAAAAATACGCTGTCATCAAAGTGCACCCCCCCATATTAAAAAATCAAACTACACATTCTCCTGTGCAAACTCAAATTCTAGTGTTTTGAGGCTAACTCTGTTTCCCTGGTGGTGTTCCTCATTCTGAAGGCCAGATAATGTTTTGTTGTGCCAAGGGTCCTAACAAATGTCAGGCTGATGTCAGTGATTTGTTTTTAAACCCACCCAGTGACTAGGTTGTTTAGATTTAGATTGTTAGCATATGGAAGAAAGCAAAAGGCATAACAAATTTAATACTTAATTTGTGTTTAAAGTATTCGGCACCATCAACTCTGTTTTGCTGCTATTAAGATCAGATATTCTTATTTACATTTCTCTGGAGGCAGAGCATAAGCTAGACAGATTTTGTCGGATCAGCTACTTAACCTGAAACTTACATCATTTAATTTAACTTTTTAAGGTTTTTTTCTCTCCTTTTTTTTTTTTTTTTATGTTAGCATTCTGATGGTGCTTAGGATGGTGAGCTGACACAGCTATTTACTGCTACTGAAAGAGGGAGACATCTCATTTCATGTCCTCCTTCCACTGCTCTGACTGTTGTCCAGCTCCTCTTTTTCAGTGGTTCTGGTGCAGTTTGGACTCTTGACTGAGCCAATGCATCCCACTCATCCAGCAAAAACATTCTGCTTTTACCATTTCTATGCTGTTTGTAGGCTGCTCACCTGTATAGCCTAGCTCTATCCTTGGCCATGCTTACTACCTTTTAAACAATTTTGCTGAAATAATTGCATCCTGTTTTTCCTGCATGCCATAGCTACTCTTGAAGACAGGGCATTAAAGTCTGTTTTGAAGAGTTTGAAAGTTTCCAGTAGTTAAACTGACTTTGAGGGACACTGCAAGTCACCCAGTGCAAGTGGAACTTGCTGATGAATTATACTAATAAGTGCACTGGTTTTAGATTTTAAAAAACTGAGCACCAGAAAATGGAAAAAAGTTGTAGATCAGGACTTAACTGCTAAATGTATCCTCAAATAGATCAAAGCCCCACATCTGTTTTCTCAGTTTCTGAAATCAAAAGAAGCAGATTTGTTGAGATGGAGATGCTTTTAATCAGTAAAGCACCATTGCGCTTGTTTCACATTCATAACTGAGCTTAGCCAGACTGAGCCTGCTGTTCGCCTGGTTACTGTCATCTGGAATGCTATGCAGTTTCAAACTTCCCATTCATTGTATTTGCAGTGCTCCAGTACTTCCGTTCTTGGCACCTCAATATTTCGTGACATTTCCTCTCCATCTCATCTTGCATGTCTTTTAGACTCCTCTATGTGTAAGGAAATAAACAAAAGGTTACATCTGATTTGTCTTTCCTCGCTGCTGGAGGTTATTGGACAAATATGCCAAAAATTATACTTACGTTTAGCTAGCTAATCGGCTACATAATTGAATGACAGTAGAGCATTCAGTATTGTTCTCTCCCAGGATTTCATCTTAACTTGCTGCTCCATGACACTGTAAAAATGGCATCTTTTTTACTTCTCCCTTGTATTTGGGTCTCACTCCTCTTTTCACTCCTTGTTCTCTCTTGGGAAAGAATTAATGCCTTCATTTTTGGCCACACGTGATTTTACGCTGCTGCAGGTGAGATGTGTAAAGTGTTTTAAGCACTGTGGTCTTTTTTCCTATCCTCTTTTAAATGTAAGCATAGTGCTAGTATTAATTGAAGGTAACAACCTGCTTTACAGTAGTTTCTATCACTACTTAAAGAGTGGATGCTTCCTTCATATGTTTAAAAGAAAAAATTAAATCCTCAACTGATACTAATGCAAAATGATTTGGTTTTATTTCAAAAGTTCAAACAGTAGAAAGTTAGAGGTTGTAGATTTTTTTTTGTCTGATTCTTGTTGCTATAATGTTCAACATGCTTTCATTTACTGTTACACTGAGGTGCAACAAAGTCTGACTTTCCCCTTTTCTTCAGCCTCTTACTCCTTCTCTTCCTCCAACAGAAATGTCCTTGCACAGATAGGAAGAAACATAAAAAACACGCACTGAGAATGTGGAAATTAACTCTGTGCAGCTGTTTAGTTCATTAGCCTTTCTAATTCCTTGTGGGAATTAGATTACTGGTGGGATAAAGGGGATGGAAGGTTCCCCACAGTGGGATTCTTGAATGCAGTGCTAATCAAAGTTCACTTAAAGATGGCATGCAACTAGTCAATGCCAAATTCTACATTTTTTTTGAGACACAGAAATGATCATTGCCCTGCTTAGTCATAGTACTGCACCAGCATAGTTTTCTGAGCAATTAGATAGTAAACCAGACTGTTTTAGGCAGTTTTATGTGACTTTTCCTGGTAGGGCCTTGTTTTATATTAAAACTTTTTTCAACAGATACTTAACCAGATATTTGTTGTGTTGCTTTTCCCCCTGTCTTAGCACATTCTCTTCAAGGGTTACTTTGGATTTTCTGCTTAGTGTGTTGGCAGCCTGACTTCTGACGTAACATGGATAAAATGATGGTGGTTATTTTGTTCTTATATAGCTCCCAACTAAACCTTTTACCTGTACAGTGACTTGATTTGGGAAAATACCCCATAGATTTTAGACTCCCGCCCCCCGCCCAAACCACCTCTATCTGTTCCATAGTCTGACCTGCACATATTGGAGTTTAAGTCATCGAGCCAGAATGTAGCATACACACGAAAGCTGAACACCCTGCCTTTAGGCCGGATCTGGCCTGCTTGATGTATTTATCTAGATCCCATGACAGATTGTGCAGAATTTTAGCTTACGGCTTTGAAATAGAAGTAAAATTTCTGATTCTTAGAGGCTAAGAGGACTAACTTCCAAATGTGAAATAATACAGTCCTGCTTTAAGTATCCAGAAATGACAACTCTTTGATGAGGACTGCTAAGCTTAATTAGAGAACTTCTAAGTCAAATCATTAAGTAACTTAAATGCATGAATATATGCATAATTTAATTGTGCCCATAAATCAGGTAAAGGGGGCAAAAAGACTCTGGAGAATAATGAAGATGCATATCCTATATCCTTTTCTCTTATCCTGAGTGGTGCCGAATACAATGCTCAGACTAGTGCGTAGTGTTGCGTTCTATTCCCAGCTATTACTTAAATCTGACTCATGGTGTCTGTAGGAGACCTGCAGAGAAGGGAGAATAACATATACCTTGTGCTAAGTAACTCAAGCCTTCGGTCCAAGTGATAATTGTAGTTCAGTCTGCTTTACCTCTAGTTTATAACCCTGCGTGATAGAATACCAGCATAAAGTCTACTTCCCTCCCATTGTTTCTCTTTTATACCATGTCAGATAAGACACTCATTTTACATTTTGTATTAATCAAATTATTTCTTTTATGAAGTGAACAAAATGATCAATAAGAGTGAAAGAGGACATCCATCTTCATAGGACTTCAAGCTGCAGACTGAAGTGTAGGCAGTGCTGTAGTTGCACATTACCATTCCATTATTAAAACCAGAAGGAAACCATGCTTACTGTCAAGAAATTTTTGCCGTATTTAGAGCTGGGAACAGGATTTAGAAGAGGGCAGATTTCCTTCAAATTGCAGGAATTAGTTTTAGTGGAAGAGGGGACTATCAAAGAAGATCATTTTAGGATGAAAATTTTTGTTGCGACTGATGTGGAATCTGCTGTAGGGCTGCCATCGTTGTCTGTCTGTGAAGTGGAATCTTTCAGTAATGGGAACAGAAGCCAGAGTTGGACTAATGCAGCAATTTCATAGTGTTGTCTTCATTGTTGTCAAGTAATTGTTTTAATCTTTTTACTTACCTAACAAGTGAATAATTATTTCGAGAGAACGTGGTTGCCTCTTTTCTCATTGCGGGGGGGGGGGGAGGGGAGGGGAACTGTCTTCTGTTTGTGTTGGATGTTTGGATTGTTTGCCAGGTTGAGCTCTGCATCTGAAAGTATTTGGCTGCTCGATCCATGTACAGAAGTAACTTGAAAGAAGGATCAGTTTTCTTAAAGTGATTAGGTTCAGCACTTTGTGCAGCCAATTGAAAACTGCTGTCGTGACTAGGTGGATTTTGGGATTTCTGCACAGAACAGAACTAGGTGGGTGGATGGAAGGGCAACTTGGTCTAAAGTCTGTTCCGTGATGGGCAGAAATTTGTGAATCCCAGTTCTTTGACAGTAGTGTCCTATTTCCCTCTCCTCCCTCCATCTCTGTCCAACCAGGACAGTAACAGCAGATCAATGTCAAAAAGATACTTGTACTGGGCAAGAAGCAGTATGTGTGGTGCGATGTCTGGAGCTGTGGATATGCAAGTTTGCTGGCCAGCTGCTCCCAAAAGGCATGTTAAAAGCTGAGCTCTGCCTGAGCCTCACTCAGTGGAGAGAAGGGCAGATGAATGACTAATTTATACTTCTTTCCTCATCTCAGATGCTTATGTTCATGAAATATGAGTGAAACTGATCATTTCTCAGTTTCTAGGCTATGTTGAGTATTTTTTGAATTGACCATTGGAATTCAGAAGTTCCTGGAGAGGACAGAATGTAGAATAACTTACTCCATACTTACTTAGGAAATCAGGCTTAGAATAGTGATTTTTAGGTTACGGTCTGTGCAGAAGTGTGCATTATTGGCATCTGGTAGGAGCAGATCTGCAAAGGAGGCTGCTGCAGCATCGCTCAGAGGCTGGGCTGGGAATCATGCTCCTCAAAGTGCCCTTTTTCCACTGCTGCCTTCTACTGACAGGAGGAACAGCGTGCTTTGGTTACATGCCTGCGATCGTGGTTTCTGGCTGGTTTTCATGTAACCTTCCTTAAGGTGATCTTTTCACCTACTATGCCCAGAAGCTCTTAGAATTTTTAAAGATGGGTCAAGATGTTATAAATCTTCACAAGAATATTAAGATCTTCATTCTGACTTAAGTTGCCGACTGAGAATTGGGGAACTGGAGGAAAGAGAGACAGTGAGGATTTAAGTCTTCGTGAAATCATAGCAGAGTTTGGATATAAGCATTATGTGATTCCCTGTATTTTGATCTGTTGTGTGAAGACAGTCTGAAGAAGATATTACTGAAATAAAAACTGAGTCTCAGGCTGTGAAATTGGGAAAATATCACAGCTTTAAGCTCATCTGTGTGGGAAGGAGGACCCTTAGAACTTATCTAGAACATATACATGTTGATGTATTATGTAGTATGTGTATGTATATATTAGATCTAATACATACATATTTTATATATATCTGTATATATATGTTTTATGTTCTCTTCGCCTGTTTTTTTTGAGACCTTTAACTGTTTATATTTTGATGGCATGAGACACCTTCCCTTTGCTTTCATCTTAAGGTGGTTTTTATAATGTGACATTTCAGAGACCTGGCAAATGGGAAGGCACATCCTATGTCTCTGGGCCTGGAAACTGCTAAAACTAGAACTGCTGACTGCAGGTAGTGCATTGGATTTTAATACTTTGCTCCTATCCCTTAAAAGGATAACGGGTCGTTTACCACAAAGTGCAGTTATTGATTTGAGAGTTAGTGCTGCAAGATGTGTGAAAGTGATGGATTTTTTTTTTTTTTAATGAGTAATGTTAGCAGAGACTTTTGAGCACATAAGAAGATATATAGGGGTAATCACAGGGATGCCTGGACCTTGAGAGTCTCGAGGAAGCTTATAATGGGTGCTTTGGTGACTTAGCTGCCTGTGAAGATGAGTGTACTCTGACTTTGTGAATACTTGTGCTAATATAGCTCTATTTTGTGTGTTTTTTGTTTCTTCATTAAGCAGGTTGTGGTTTGACTGAGATGTACACTAGACCTTGCTGTGCATTTTAAAGCGAAGTTTTCTTGGATGTGCGTCTCTTGGCTGAGTTTGATACTGAGTGTTTCAGCCTTTGTCATTCATTTGGAGAGATGATAAGCAAAACCAATTGCGTGTTAAATGAATCAGTCATCTGGTGGGCCAAAATGGAAAATGCTACTGGAAATCATCTTGGTGTTACTCTTGAATCTGTAGGAAGCTTCCATGGCTGTATGCTTTTAACTTTTTCCAAATCCTAATTAATAAAGAATGAATATGTGTGTGTGAAGGAATAAAATCTAAGATTGTCTCAAGTAGAAGGAGTGCCAGGTAGTTAACTTTGCAGGAAAGGAGAATAAGGAGGTAGAGGAAAAAAAAAAATCCTTTGGGTCTAGTTTCAGTAATTTAAAATAAATTTAGTTTAGAAAAATATGACTGAGGCAAAACTCCTACCAGCATTTACTGTAATTTTTATGAAGCAGGATGTTGTGGAGCAGGTGTTGCCAAGGCCTGGAGTCTGAATCTCTGCTAGGGGCTTGTAGATGGTGCCACAAAACAGCAAGTTACAGCAAAATATCTTTCACCTGCTATGACTAGAAGCATCACCAAGAGTTCCCACTTTAACTATTCTGCCTGTCAGGTGGCAACTTGTACTAGAGGAGGCAAACCATGCTTTTTTGATCCTAGTATGACAATGCTAGAACATCTCTATATCTAAGGGCAAGGCACATACAGATTTTCTTCTAGTTTTACTTCCATATAAAGAGCAGCCTCTCTTGTCTTCCTAACTGAGGCTGAAATATCCAGTGCTGCTGCAGGCACCAGAGCCTTGACCCTACAGCACAGGAGCATAACTGTCCGTACCCATTTCTCATCTGAGCTGCTTCAGGTGGAAGTGTCATATAGTATAAGTTTGGGGAAAATTTTTCAGTCCAGTGTGCAGTATATGCTCACAGCTTGCTTTCATGCAGTTTTTCTCAGCAGTGATAGGAATTTAAAGCATTCCACAGCAGCAGGAACTGTCCTACTTTGCTGTTAATCTCAGTTAGCAGTGCGGCACTAGTTGATAAAAATGTGTGTAGTTTTGAAGGCCAGGTAGGTCTTGAAGTACAGCTGAGGATAACCACAGCCTAGACTGCTGAAGAAACTTCTTTGCTAGCTGTAGGAGTCCAAAGCAACTCAGAATACATTTTTCATTACTTTCGTTTCGTCCTTGATGTAGGTATTGTGGGAAGCAGCAGGGTAGGTAAAGGGTGAAATAGTCTCATGAAGTAAAAGTGGTATGTGTCTGTGATGGGGATGACTTCCTTGACTGTGCGATTGTACAGGTGTTTGTACTTGCCAGTGCTTTTAAAATGTTTGTGGTTGTAATTAAGAAACTGATTATAGTTTCTTCCCCCTTTCTCATGCTAGTAGGAAGACGTGGAAACAGTTTTTGGGAGCTGAAACATTGGCTGTGTTTTCCTTACTGGTGGAAAATACTACTCTGTTCATTTGAGGCTTTCAGAACTTTTGACTTTATTTTTACTCCAGTTGTAATCAAGGACTGAACAGTCTGGACTTTGAAGGGAATGGGCAATTGTGGAAGGCAAGAGAAAGAATTTGGAGGCTTGCCTCACTTGAGAAAGGTACCCTGACAGCATAGCTAAACAAGTTGTGCTTCTATAATGAGTTCTGTGGTTGTTTAGAGATACCGTAAATAACACATTCACCACAGAGGATGTGCAACTGGTGACGAAGTCATACATGTACTGTTTTCAAACACTGGTCCCTTTTACTGCTGGGTCCTCAGTGGTGTGAAGTATATATTTGTATATACTTTTATCTGGCTGAATATGGAACATGTTGTTCTGTTGCTCTTGAAGAGCACTTTGCTTACTACCCAATTGGCAACTAATTGCTAGTTAGGATTAGGGAATTCCGTATAATCACCGATTACAATCCCTTCTCAGCACACCTTTAAGTGTGTTAGTTGACCTGTTTCCTTGGCAACTTCATGTTTATGGTGACAATTTACTATATATGAGCTAACATTTTTAATTTAACAGATCCTGGAGAAATTCCTTTCTCAAGCAGCAGGAAAATTTGGATATTCATAAACACAGTTTATTAGTTTATGTTCTTTAAAACAGCTTTGCTGTATATGAGAAACTGCACAGAAGGTCTAGCCCTGCAACTTTTTTTTAAACACATTGATTTCCCTCTACAGTGTACCTGAACAGCCTTGATCGGAGGAAATGGGTCTGAAAGTAGTCTCAAAGCCTCAAAGAAAGAATCAGCTGTAATTATAATTCCTGACATGGTTGTTTAAACTGTTCTTAAAGACCTCCAGTGGTGGAGACTCCTGGACCATGTGGAGCAGTCCTTACCAATGCAAAGCAACATCGACCTTTGGAAAATTCATCCTAATGGCTATTAGGACTGCTGAGCTGTCCAGTATATATGTAGAAAAGAGATCATTCCTCTTTGCTGTAACTCTACATGTGCTTGAAAACAGTTGGCATGTTTTAATATGTACTTACCCTTCCTCCTGTAATCATTTTTCCTTTAGGATGATTAATCCCAACTTTATCTCAGTTGTTCCCTCATTAGAAAACCTCTGTCCGTTCTTGTACTCTTCTTTGGATTCTTTATAATTAGACCCATATTTTCTTTAAGTACAGCATCCAAAACCAGACACAAAGTCACTCGTAAAGCTCTTTTATTTCCTTTTACAGTATCACAGCATGAGACAACTGACTTGTGTTCGTACACCTTCCTGCGGAAACCCCATGCAGTCAGGTGGGTGAGGAGTGCTCAGTTTCCCACAGCGCTCAAGGTACTTTGCACAGGACTGCACTGGAGGGGCTAAACTCAGTTTAATACCACTGTGCTGGGTGCTGTATAATGTTGGCCCTGTGGGTAAAAGTCTGCACAGAAAAGAAAAAATCTTGCTCCAGAGGTTGAATAAGGCTCAGATCATTGCAATGATCTGGGAGTATTTAAATATCATGTATTTGAGAGCAAAGCTCAAACTATCGTACTCCCAGCACGTTTTCTCTTTTCATTTTTAATTAACAGGTTCTCTCTGTACCACGCTCTTTCCTGGATGAGACCAATATTAGTTAATGTACCGAATTCTCTGTGCAGGCGGTAATTTTCTGTGCATTGTGTGCAAGCTTTCCCAGGTTAGGATAGCAGCACTTTACAGATATGTGAATACCTGTGTAAGGTTAAAAGCAAAGGATAATCAAGCTCCTGCACTGCAGAATCATCTCTTCTTTAGACTTTTTAAGCCCCATCTGGTACACTTAAAAGAGAAATTTCTGTATGTTTCCAGAATGATTTCTTATACTTACCTCAGGGTGGGGTGGGGGGGTGGAAACCCTCCCTGAAATGCTTTTTTCTATCCAGGAAGTGGAGAAATGGTGCCTTAGGTCTATGGTAACTATACTCCTGCCAGTCTCTGTATTAAGTCAGTTTATAGCAAGAAAGTGTTAGTGGAATAATAGGAATATCGCAGTTAGAGATAATTAGGCTAGAAGTCCATTCCCAAAGTGACTGTTTGTTGGAGGGGGGTTTGAAACCACAGGGAGTGAAATAGAGTAAAACTGTAGCTCATAACTTGTATAAGACTGACCTGCTTTTCCTTTAGCATAAATAAAAAATTTTATACTAGTTTGACTATACACAGCAAAGTAGTACAGTGTCTTGTGTTGTGACCTGATCCAGAAACACTGGCCATTTTCGATCATGGGCACTTAAGCAGTGTGACTTGTTGAAAGACCAGGCTGTGTAAGGGAAGAAAATAGCCATATGCGTGAGGCAGCCTCTTAAATAATTGAAATCAGCTTGATATAGAAGACTTTATCCTCTTTTACTGGAGGCTGTTCTTTTCATAGGAAAGTATTTCCTCTTAAGAGAAATTTTTTTTTGTTGAACAGTTCTTGAGGTAGTTGCTTATGAAATTTTTGTTTGGGGTATCTCATCTTGGTACTTCTATTGTGGTTTATAAGGTGTGGACATATTGGTAGTATGAATAACATTATTTCCTGGGATTAGGATATTAGGAGTAGAATGCATCAACAGTCAATCAGGATCTTTAATTCAGCTTTTCCACCTAAGAAAGGGGAAGAACATGCAGGAGCTGGGGGTCAGCACTTATGAGTATGTCTGGTTATACCTAACGTGCTGTCCTCTAGCAGCCTCTTTCCTTTAAGGCAGGAGTGGATTTTCCAGCTCTGTAAGAGACATATCAAACAACATTCATGTACACTATAAATATTCCATCTCAAGTAACTGATAACTTAATAGAGAAGGTTAGTGTATTTATTTTCCCTTTCTTTTGAACCTGTTTCACTACAGATAGAATTCTTCTGAAGAGTTAATTTCTTACTCATACACTATGGAAATTATCATATCGGTGTTATTTCTTTATTCAATGATATTGTTTATTTTAACATGATCAGGAACAAAAAGTGAAAGTAGTTATTAACCTGTGCAGTCATCTTCATTTCATTTTTATTGTTTAGAGACATTGTGATGTACATAAGCTGATTCTTGGGAAAAATCAACAGAAGCCTACAATTTTAAATTGTACTAAGCATGCAATAAAGGAGAATAGTTGTGTGTATTTGATCAGAAAGGGGTCTGTTCTTTGTTTTGGAAAATCGTATCTCTTTATTTGCATATAAATGCAAATAAAAAATGTGCATCAGCCTTGCTTCTACTTTGTGTTTTTATTCTTGGAGCTCGTGTCATGATTCCTGGTAAAACTGAACTCTAGCACAGTTCTGCTTTTTCCCTCATTACAGATGTAACTGAATTGCTTCCTTCCTCTTGGAATGTTTTGTAAGGGGAAGGGAGATGATTCATATGTGTGGTACCTTGTGGAGAACACTGGCAGCCGCATTCACACTGCGGAGGCCCAGTTTCAATGCAGTGATTTTTTTTGTCAAGTACTTTTTTTTTTCAAGCTGTTTCACCTTCCAAACATAGTGTGCTGTCCAGAGGAGTAGCACGTATGAAAGGAACTCCGTGCATCACCGGGTGATGATATTTTTTAAGTAGATAGGTTGAAGCTGTTGACGACATCGTAAACAAAAAGCCTCACTTCTAAGTTCAGTTCAGAATCTGAGGGGTATCTGTTTCCAAAAGTATTCCATACTGTCCTGAGGAGTCCCATGTAAGGAAGGAGCTCATCAGCGCTTCAGTGGGTTAAACTTCTAGGTTGTCCTGAAATATAGATCAGATCGTCTTGAAACAAACACCGAGGTCTGAATTCGAAAGAAGCCTGTATTGTTCTCATGAGACCAATGTTTACTGTTTTGGGATATTTTTTTTTAACTGTATTTGACTTGGAGACTGTGCAGCCAGAATGCATCTCAACCCTGTTTCCCAGTTGCTTTCTCCAGTGTGCATGGGTGTCAGCATGGTTTTAACCAGATGTGAGATTCACCTGAGGAGCTTTTAGTCCTGGCCCAGGTTTTTTCAGTGGAGAATACCTTTAACAGTGCCATCTGTGATGGATGGAGCAGTGCATGTAGGTTTGTGTTTAATCAGCATGTGCTGCAATTTATAACCCCTCACTGACTCCTGTGTCTGTAGCTTTACTGAACAGTAATGGAGGTAGGTTGGAACCTTATGCAACCTTACACAGTAAAGCATATGGGGAAGTGAAGGGATGACCCAGGGAGCTTAAGGACTGGGAAAGGTCCTAGTAAGGACTTAGAAGGACCATCTCTTCAGTGTCATCATTTGCTTTGGCAGCAATTTACAGCCAAGCTAACATGGTGCTGTGCTGCAGGATCTTGAAAAGTCTAATCGTAATGGGATGCTTTATGGCAGTCAAGGTGATGAGCGTGCAGTGATTATTACTGAATGTGGCAGAGTTTGGCCATTCTTGCTGCCCTTGCCCACCTACTTTTCTCCTCCTTGCTTTAAGGAAAATATATTTCTTTCATGCTGCTAAAAATGTCAGTTACAACACAAACATCTTCTCCAAGGCTAGCGTGGCTGTGCTGTGCTGTTCAGTTTCTTTAATATTCAATTGTTTTGAACATGTTTCAGTTGCTCTCTGCTAGCAGCCTTTGCTTGGGAAAGGCGCATCAACTGATCTGTTTCCTGACAAGTTGTTTCTGTTTCTGATTCGTCCCCTGTGTGTTGTTTTGATAAGCGGAGTTTCCTTGCTTCTCCTTTTAATTGTTGTCTTTGTAGTATATTTCCCAGTATGTTAATTAGGAAGTTTTACTTTGTGATGTTCCTGAAGAGACACTGTTCCTATAAAAAATGCTGTGCGCAGACTGCCCCATAAAGTAGGACTATGTAATGCTTTCCACTCCCATATATTTGGTCCTTTACAGTTTGTTTTGTTACCTTTCTGGATCTCCTATACATGTTTCTAGTAAGAATGCTCTCCTTAGATTCTTTTTCTGGATTATCTATATATTAATTGTTTCTTACAGCAGATCCTTTTCTGATTTATTTCTGCTACTATTGTTAATGTGTAATTTACTTATTCTTCTGTTTCTGTTGTTAGTCGAGGCTATGAAGTTTCTAGGGCAGTGCAGAAACTGCAGTTCTTATTACAGGATGGTCTTAATACCAGGACTTGGGACTTCAGTATTCACAGCTTCTTTATCTTAAGTTTGGAGTGCCTACATGCCTCTTGAGTAACTAAGAGTACTGAGAAATAGAAGGCTCACACCTGAATATCTTGGGTGTTATTCTGTGGCCGGATAACTTGTGGTCTCAGAGCACCAACATCAGCACTGGGAAAAGATGATGCAACTTTGCTGGAGCCAGTAGAGTTGAACCATTTGTGTTGGTTTGTGAACTTGGCCCTAGGTCTAAAAGCTTAGACCGCAGTAGCTCAGAGTGCTCTGAGAGCAATTAGGCCTGTTGTGTTGCATTAAGGACACAGGAAAAAAAAAGGCCTTGGGCAAGTTTCATCTTCTCTTAAGATGCTAGCAACTGTGATTTCTTTACTTGTCATCTTTTGAGGATGTTGTTAAGGAGAAAAAGACAAAAGACCAGAATTAATTGCGAAATCTTGAGATATTTGCACAAGGAAATATGCTACTTGAATACCATAATTATTAAAACTAGTGCAGTCACAGAATCTCTAGTAAGGATATTTGTACTGAATTTCCAAATGTTTGCAGTGGATTCCTAAGCCTAACAGCCTATAGGGAATGGGCAGAAAAGTGTGGGGTTTTTTTTTGTGGGTTCTTTTTTGGGTTTGTTTTTTTTTTTTTTTTTTGGCTTGGTTGTTTGGTTGGGATTTTTTTAATTTTAAATAGTACTTGTGTTGCCTTTTTTCTTCTTCCCTAGTAGTTTTGCCAGGGAATTGTCTTCTGGAAGTTCAGTGGATAGAAATTATGGCAGAAGTTTAATCTTTGCTACTATACAATGACTTTTTTCTATTTATTACAGTTTGGTTTTTTGTTTTTAGGAGATTTCTCTTTCCAAGTGAGGTTAAGGGCAATAACACTTGCACATTGTAAAGAAAATCTTAGGTAACATTTCAAACCTCTATTTCAAGTGAGGGCTTCTTGAACTTCTGTTCCATCTCTTTGTACATCCCTTTTCTTTTCATGTTTTCAGCGTTTGGTGAGCGCTTAGTTTCAGCCCCAGCGGCTGGGGTATCTGGGCCGGTTTCTGCTCTCTTTCCCAGCTTTTATTCTCTCTCATGTGACTTGATTTGCCAAGTGATACATGCTGCGAGTACTACTAAATGCCCTCACATCCGACTGTGCAGAGCTTTCAGTATTATTTGCTTATGCATATGCAGCTGTTTGAAAAATTAATCATGTACAGGCATATTGTTATGATCTGGCCTTGGAGCAATGAAGTTGTTGTTTTGCGAGTTCAATACAGAGTGATGGTATTATGCAAGTTGAAAATCTCATCTTTCAGATTTTTCATCATACTTTGTGTAACAAAAATTTCTGAATTAACTTCTCAAAGGAGCTGCTTTTAGCTCTTGCAGATTGGGACTTCCATTTACTCCCTTGAAGTAATACAATTTTGGAAGCAACGAGCCTGCTGACCTGAACAACCTTAAAGCTCAGCCAAGCTTGTCAGCACAGCACAGTTAAGGATATGTGTCAATGATGAGAGTCCCTGTGGATAACTGGGTTACTAGGATACAGCGTAGGCTCTGTTTTAATTAGGCAGTTACGCTTGTCTTCAGGCTGTCTGTCATTCATTGCTTCTAGAGATTTTGCAGTGATAACACAATTTAAGAAATAAAAAATATTTTGTTTTAAGGATGTATTTTTTGCGAAAAGTATTTGTATGCCTTGAGTGCAAAATACTACTCACTGATCTGTCATCTGCATAAAGAGAGGCTAATATAAATTTAACTGGTCTTTGCAAAAGCTTCCAGGATCTGTATTTTGGAGGACGCTGCAGTGTTGAGCATAAACAGAAAGCTTCTCAGTAGTCATTTGGTTGGATGAAAACTGACACTGGGTCTTTAGAGACTAAAAATCAAGTTGCTGTGCAGAGAGCAATTAAAAAAAGACAGGGGGAGGGGAAGAAAGCTTTTTCTTTTAAAAATGTGACCTGGTTATCACGATGAGCAAATCCGATGAGTTTTTCTTAGAATTAACATTTGTAAAGCCAATTTGAGTTTACGTGTCCTTTATCCCTGACATATGGCTTCCCACAGTTGTATATGATGATGTCATATACAACTAAATGCCAAAAAAGCATGAATGCTCCCAGCAAAAGCTACGCTTTGAACTACAGTTTGATTTGCAGTTTTCTGTGCGTGTGTGTGTGCGTGGCCAGCCAGCCGGTCACGTTAGAGCACTGAGCTCTGCACGAAGCCATTGCTTTCCTCAACTGTGAGTGATGATCTGTAGGAATATGTAGTGGCCATAGAGACTTCTGTATGGGAAACATCTACCTTTCTTTCCCCTGAGACAGAATTATAGAATCGTTTTTGTTGGAAAGGACCTTTAAGATAATCAAGCCCAACTGTTGACCTAGCACTGCCAAGTCCAGCACTAAACCATGTCCCTAAGTAACACATCTACATGTCTCTTAAATATCTCCAGGGATGGTGACTCCACCACTTCCCTGGGCAGCCTGTTCCAACGTTTGATAACCCTTTCTATGAAGAAATCTTTCCTAATATCCAATCTAAATCTCCCCTGGCACAACTTGAGGCCGTTTCCTTTTGTCCTATCATTTATTCCTTGGGAGAAGAGACCAGCACCTGCCTTCTTTCAGGTAGTTGTAGAGAGTCAATAAGGTCTTCCTGAGCCTCCTTTTTCTCCAGACTAAACAACCCACTTCCCTCAGCTGCTCCTCATAAGACTTGTGCTCTAGACCCTTCACCAGCTTTGTTGCCCTTCTTTGGACTCGCTTCAGCACCTCAATGTCTGTCTTATAGTGAGGGGCCCAAAACTGAACACAGTGTTCGAGGTGCAGCCTCAGTGCCAAGTACAGGGGGATGATCACTTCCCTAGTCCTGCTGGCCACACAATTTCTGATACAAGCCAGGATGCTATTGGCCTTCTTGGCCACCTGGGCACACTGCTGGCTCATATTCAGCTGGCCATCAATCAACACCCCTAGGTCCTTTTCCGCCAGGCAGCTTTCCAGCCACTCTTCCCCAAGCCTGCAGCATTGCATGGGGTTGATGTGACCCAGTGCTCATACAGTTAGCCTCGGCCCATCGATCCAACCTGTCGAGATCACAGAATCACAGAATGTTAGGGATTGGAAGGGACCTCGAAAGATCATCCAGTCCAGTCCCCCTGCCGGAGCAGGATTACCTAGACCATATCACACAGGAACGCGTCCAGGCGGGTTTGAATGTCTCCAGAGAAGGAGACTCCACAACCTCTCTGGGCAGCCTGTTCCAGTGTTCGGTCACCCTCACCGTAAAGAAGTTTTTCCTCATATTTATGCGGAACCTCCTGTGTTCCAGCTTGCACCCATTGCCCCTTGTCCTGTCAAGGGATGTCAGTGAGAAGAGCCTGGCTCCATCCTCATGACACTTGCCCTTTACATATTTATAAACATTAATGAGGTCACCCCTCAGTCTCCTCTAAGCTAAAGAGACCCAGCTCCCTCAGCCTCTCCTCATAATGGAGATGTTCCACTCCCTTAATCATCTTCGTGGCTCTGCGCTGGACTGTCTCTAGCAGTTCCCTGTCCTTCTTGAACTGAGGGGCCCAGAACTGGACCACAATATTCCAGATGCGGCCTCACCAGGGCAGAGTAGAGGGGGAGGAGAACCTCTCTTGACCTGCTGACCACACCCCTTCTAATACAGCCCAGGATGCCATTGGCCTTCTGGCCACAAGGGCACATTGCTGGCTCATGGTCATCCTGCTGTCCACTAGGACCCCCAGGTCCCTTCCCCTACACTGCTCTCCAACAGGTCTGTCCCCAACTTGTACTCCATACATGGGGTTGTTCTTGCCCAGATGCAGGACTCTACACTTGCCCTTGTTATATTTCATTAAGTTTCTCCCTGCCCAACTCTCCAGCCTGTCCAGGTCTCTCTGAATGGCTGCGCAGCCTTCCGGTGCGTCAGCCACTCCTCCCAGTTTTGTGCCATCAGCGAACTTGCCGACAGTGCACTCTATTCCCTCATCCAAGTCATTAATGAATATATTGAATAGTGCTGGTCCAGTACCGACCCTTGAGGGACTCCGCTAGACACAGGCCCTCCAACTGGACTCTGTCCCATTGACCACCACTCTCTGGCTTCTTTCCTTCAGCCAGTTCACAATCCACCTCACTACCCGATCATCCAGACCACACTTCCTCAGTTTAGCTGCGAGGATGCTGTGGGAGACTGTGTCAAACGCTTTACTGAAATCAAGATAGGACCACATCCACAGCTTTACCATCATCTATCCACCGGGTATGTCCTCATAAAAGGCTATCAAGTTGGTTGAGCATGACTTCCCCTTGGTGAAGCCATGCTGAGTGCCCCTAATGATCCCCCTATCCTTGATGTGCCTAGAGACAGCACCAAGAACAAGTTGTTCCGTCACCTTTCCGGGAATGGAGGTGAGGCTGACCAGTCTATAGTTACCCGGGTCCTCCTTCTTGCCTTTTTTGAAGACTGGAGTGACATTCGCTTTCCTCCAGTCCTCAGGCACCTCTCCTGTTGCCCACGACTTAGCAAAGATGATGGAGAGTGGCCTAGCAATGACTTCCGCCATCTCCCTCAGCACCCGCGGATGCATCCCATCAGGGCCCATGGATTTATGGATGTCCAGATTGCTTAATTGGTCCCTGACCCAGCCCTCATCAACCAAGACAGATTCCTCCTCTATCCTGACTTCTTCTGGAGCCTCAGGGGTCCCTCTGCAGAGCCTTCCTACCCTCAAGCAGATCAACACTCCTGCCCAGCTTGGTGTCTTCTGTAAACTTAGAGGATCGCACTCCATCCCCTGGTCCGATCATTGATAAAAATATTAAACAGAGCGGTCCCTGACACTGAGCCCTGGGAACATCACTTGTGACTGGCACAACTGGATTTAACTCCACCACGACTCTTTGGGCCCGGCCATCCAGCCAGTTTTTTACCCAGTGGAGCATACCCATCCAAGCCATGAGCAGTCAGTTTCTCCAGGAGAATGCTGTGGGAGATGGTGTAAAAGGGTTTATTAAAGTCTAGGTAGACAATATCCACAGCCTCTCCCTCATCCAGTAAGCGGGTCAGTTTGTCATAGGAGATCAGGTTAGTCAAGCAAGACCTGCCTTTCATAAACCCATGCTGACTGGGCCTGATCACCTGGTTGTTCTGTACGTGCCATGTGTTGGCACTCGAGATGATAGGCTCCATAATATTCCCTGGCACCAAGGTCCGACTGACAGGCCTGTAGTTCACTGGATCCTCCTTCCGGCCCTTCTTGTAGATGGGTTTCACGTTTGCTAATTTCTAGTCACCTGGGACCTCCCTGTTTAGCCAGGACTGCTGATAAATGATGGAAAGGGGCTTAGTGAGCACTTCGCCAGCTCTCTCTCAGTACCCTTGGGTGGATTCCATCTGGCCCCATAGATTTGTGCGTGTGATGTTCAAAATGGTGTGAATTGTCACGGCTAATTTGCTTTCTCACCTCTGCATTCAGGTATCTCTGTTCAGAGAAGTTCTAGAGAGGGACTGGCAGCTCGAGGCATCTTGGTGCTACAAGAGCTTTATGCAGTTCCACGAGTGAGAGTTTCTGTATTGTTTGGGTTTGCAGGTGTTGTGCAGGCATGACAAACTGTTCTGCGCATGGGTTTTGTTCCCAGCCCACTCGTGAGCAAAGCTGTGGTTTTTCAAAAATAATAATACTGTTTGGGAGGTGGATCTCACCGTGTGCTAGTGTTTATGGAGTGGTGGGGTTGTTCACTCTCTCCCCATATGTATGCTTTCCTGCCCTTGCTGCCTGATCTGGTGGTGTGCTGTTATCTTTTGTGTTACAAAAAGCTTCACTTGGGTTGCAAGGTTTTTCCTCTCTTCATGGAAAACGGAATGTGTTACAGTGACATTAAATAAAGAGAAGCTGTGGGTTGTTTTTTTTTTTTTTTGTTCTAGCATTTACTGTAAACTACTACAGGGTCCTGTTCTGCCTCAGCAGTGGATATGTTAGGCAGATTCCTGGATCAGAACACAGGTTGCAAGTTTTCTGATGAGGTGTTCCATCGGCTGTGCGGTGGAAGTTGGGATCACAGACTACCTACAGCTCTTTAACATGATGGTTGTTTAGCCTGGAGAAGAGGAGGCTCAGAGGTGACCTTATTGCAGTCTACAACTACCTGAAGGGAGGTTGTAGTGAAGTGGGAGTTGGCCTCTTCTCCCGGGCAACTAGCGATAGGACAAGAGGGCACAGCCTCAGGCTTCGCCAGGGGAGGTTCAGGTTGGACATTAGGAAGAATTTCTTTTCAGAAAAGGTTATTAGACATTGGAATGGGCTGCCCAGGGAGGTGGTGGAGTCACCATCTCTGGATGTGTTTAAGAAAAGACTGGACATGGCACTTAGTGCCATGGTCTAGTTGACAGGGTGGTGTAAGGGCAACGGTTGGACTCGATGATCCCTGAGGTCTCTTCCAACCTGGTTGATTCTGTGATTCTGTGTTACCAGCAAAAGTGTCCTAAAGGAAGTTTTGAGGTTTGTTTTTTTTTTTAATGTTGGATAAGGAAGAAAATGTAAATGCTAGTGCCTGGTATTATAGGTTCATTGGTATTGGTTTTCAAATGCAATACTTGATGAGGAGTGCCATGATATATTTTTTTTGACTCAGGTATGAAATGCGGTTAGACTGCCTTCTACTAAACCTCTTTCTTTACAAAGTCTTCATAGACTCTGCTGGCAAGCAAGGGTTTATCTTTGCCCCTTGCCTTTGTGCTTTGGTGCATCTTTTCTCCTCATGCAGAGTTGGAAGCTCTGTGCTCATTTGCTGTGAAGGGCAGGGGGTTTCTTGTACACTTGCACCTGGGCAGCAGCTGAGCCACATCTGTTTGCATGTGGATAAGAAATGACTTCAAGATTTTCCTCTTCTTTCTTGGCTTGCATTGAAACCTGAAGAGTGCAAAAGTGAGCGTGAGTGTGCATAGCCATTCACTTTGCATGCTTCCCATTAACACTATTATTTTTCTCTTAATACAACTTTTTCTATTTATTATGAAATTTTATCTTCAACTGCAGTCCAAAAGAGTGACGAGGCTTAGCATAATTTTTTTCTTTGTTTTCTCTTTTAGCCTTTCAGGTGGTACAAGCAGCTTAATTAGTGAGAATTCATAAGTGCGTGTGGTAAATGATGAGAGATAGTCTTGATTTTTTACAATAAGAAAATGAACATCTTTCAGAAACAGCTGTTAGGACTCCAGATTATTTGTGTCCCTTGCACAGCCTAAGTGTGTGCTGCTCCAGCGTTGGGCATGGGTGCAGCATGTGCTCCAGGGAACAGAACCTTCCAAAAGCCACCCAGAGCCCCACAGAGGAGCTGGGAGCTGGAGCTCGGGAGGCGAGGAACAGCACAGGCTCCCATCCCCTCCTCTCCCTGGCTTCTGTGTGCCGGGGTGGTGACTGCCACTGTTTAATCCCTGCTGAATGCCTCCCAGAGAAGAAAGCAGACAGCTTTTCAACTGCATGTGCTTCTGTGACTGGTATTTTCCTACAAGCCAGACACGTAAGAAATGTAGTTAGAGGCTTGCAAGAGAGAACTGTGTAAATTTTTTGGAAGGACCTAATGCGTACAAGCTCTTTTTGACGGAAGGTGAACTAAGTGATGTTAAATAAATTAGAAAGTTATTAAGTGTTAAGCCATATGAGGAGGAGTTACGATTTTTTTCAGATACATTTGCGTCTAGCATTCTCTCTACCCTTGGGTGGTCTCGTCCTACGCTATGTTCAGTTATTTCAATTTCTTACTTCCCATTTCTCAAATAAAAAGTCAAATAAAAATGTTGTTAAAAGCTTGCCTTAAATGTGATATGCTACTCTATCCCATAGTTAGGGAGCAGCTTCAAGTGGTGAATATTCCTAGTGAGTTCATAGCTTTAATAATTTGGGAACTGTTGTTATTTAGCTAGTTAATAGGAATTTTCCCATTATACTTGGAATGTGTGTAGCCTCTCTACCTAAAATGCCTCTGTTTGAAACAATGGGCAGCAATAAAAGAACAATTTTTCTCCTTGCCTAAAAAATAAAGGTACTAAAATTTAATTTCATAGACCATTGTGTTAGTACACAGAAGATTTTTATTTTTTTTTTTGAAGTGATGTACGTTTTGAACTGATTTGCTGCTAGTCTGCTGGCGCTTTCTGATGTTTGCAAACTTTATTCGCTGTTATTTAGTTTCTCAAAAGTAATAGAGCAAAAATTACTAGTTCTATTCTCAAGGTTTAATTTTATCACAAGTAAAGACTTCTCTGTTGTATTGGTTGTCATGCCTGTACCTATCACCTATAATTTAACATCTTCCTAATATAGGAAATTACCTACATTTTAGCAGATATTGATAGTCGTGATAGTGTACAATTGCCAAATTTTAATAGCAGAGTGCAGAAAAGTGATGTAACTTTTTTTGAAGTCGCATGAGAGATTAGTGGCAGAGGTGAGATTACATCTTGGATGCTGCATTTAAAAAAATATGAAAGTATAGTTATTATAAATAAATGAAATGTGAAAATATGAAAGCATATGAATGTATGCATATATTATGACAAATATACATTTGAAAATAATCCTTTTTTACTTTATTATATAGAACAGACTTTACTTTTCAGCACTGCAGCTCCAGGTAGGATGAAAATACATCCCTTTAATTACTTTCTGGAAAAACAGCTAGTCTAGTTCCCAGTTTATGAACACACATAGTTTTCTGGCAAGCTGACACAGTATATTTTTGTCACCAAATAAGTCTATAGACTGCAGCAGTCCTTTGCTGTAGTCATGGGCAAGTGCTGTGCTGGTGTTACGGCCCTTCCGAATTCAAACAAGTCTGCGCCGGCATTGACGGTGCATGACTGTGCTTCTGCAAGTACAGATTTGGAAGCTGAAGGTGTCGTCGTGTTCAGTGACAGGTTTCATTACTTGTGGATTTCGTCAGGCTCTACCAGTTTTGGGGGCAGCAGAAGCAGCAGAGAGTTCGTCACCCCAAGCCCATCAGCACATTTTCTTTGCTGTCACTCCCCCTGAGCCCAAATGTCGTTGTCTTAGCTGAACCATTGTACTGGTGCCATCTGTGTCTCCTGTGGCCCCTGCCACAAGTGCTCTCCTTTCCTCTGCTTTGCTGTAGCCTGGGGTCACAGCTTTGCTTCCTCAGCTATCTATTCTTTTTCATAATGTTATCAGCTTGGTGGAGTTTGGCTTGTCTGGTTGTCATCCTGTCATCGTTGCCTAGCTCAACAGCAGTACAGGACAGCGAAACTGTCCCCCAACAGCAACAGCTGTGCAAACAAACAAGTCAGCATTGATATTCATCAGTAGCTTTGTGCAGTCATGGCATTGAGATGCACCAGAACATGTGCAATCTGTCTGCTTTCTTTGTCCCACGGTGTAGCCAGATCGGCTGCGCTGCACTGATGAGGGCATGATCGCCATGCCGTGGTGTGCCTTCACCTCCTTCCCTTTTTCCTTTGCTTTTCCTTTCTCTTTGTGGGCTGTCTGGCTGCTCCCAGGCACATCTGCCACGCATCCCATCTGCTCTCCACGAGAGGCGCGCGCAGTTCTGATAAGCAGCATTCAAGTAGTACGCTGTTGTTCTGGAGACAACAGAAAATAATTTTTATTACTGATGGCATGCTACTAATGCTCCCTGCTTCTAAAACACTAAGTAAAGCAAATAGCATGGACCATGGGCTTGCGGACTCGCTGGTGAGTTGTTGTCAAAATCCTATATGCTCAAGTGACTTTTTCCCACTCTACCTACTTCAAGTAACAATGTTCTTACCTTGTCTTATAGCTTGTAACTTTTTCAAGACATGGTATGTTTTCCTTAAAAAAATGAAACATCTTTTTCAGAAGTTGCATTCTTTCCTTCCTGGCATCAGTGACAAGATTCTTTACATTAAGAGGTACAGGTGTATGATAAAATTGTTATTTACTATTACTTTGTGTCTTTCAATTAAAAAAATATTAGCAGACTGTAAAAAACTAATTCTGAAGTCAATATGAATTTAAAGCCAAGATTGCCCTAGCCTTTTATGCATGTCTATTGGACAGCATATGGTGGTGCAAGTAACTCGTCAGAACATCTTTCTGTGATGTGTGGTCACTTCCAGCAGGATCTTGCCTTGTGACAGCTCCTCTATCAAATTGAACAAAGATAAAGGGAGCTCTCTATGGGTGAAGGAAGAAGATGATACATAGCATAGGAAAGTGTAGGCAGTGAAATTGTTAGTGGAATCACCACTAGCTTTGGGTCAAAGATTTGTGCAGTTATGTGATCAAAAGTGCAGTTAATAATTAGTATATATGCACCTTTGCCGGTCATATTAACTGTCATGTGTAGCAATTCCATGTTTATCACGCTTACTGTGTTGAAGCTCACACAGCTGTCTTGCGTTACTGCCGCAGGGATTTACAACACGAAGCCGTGATGAACAAGAACAACTTTATCTGTTAGCATGTTTGCCTGCAATTTGGAATTCACTGTAAGCAAGTGCTAGGTGTCTGAAGTGTGACCAAGGTGGACAGGATTTTACAGGGCTGGCTAAAAGGAATTGTGCATGTGTATAGTGAGAGAAGTGATTTATTTTGGCAGTGTTTCATAGCCTTGTCAGTCTTTTCCTTTAGTAACTCCCTGCTTACTCAAAATGTCACAAAAAGAAAAGTAAAGGCTGGAAGCTTGAGTCAAAGGAGCGAGGCTAAGGACACTTAGCGAGGAGAAAATATTGAACAGCTTTTCATCAGCAAATGGGGCTGGCTCAGAGTCCACGTTTCGGTTCCGTGCTTGCTAGAAGCTGCTCTGTTACCCACGTTAACTGTTTGTGAGAGATGTTATTCCATGGTGGCTGCACTGTGCTGTGTTCATACAGCTGACCTCCCTGGAAGAAGTCAAGGATGGACTTGCGTATCTGTCTTACATAGCTTTTACAAGAGTGTATCTGGGGTTTTTTTTCTTTTCTTTTTTTTTTTTTTTTCCCCTGCGGGCATTGTAAGGCAGTGTATTTTATCATCACACCGCAACTAAGCATCATAAAGCTGGAAGTGCCTACAGTGAGTTTCAGGAGGAAAAAATGGACTGGGACTACTTGAGAGAATAATATCTGCTATGCTGCAAAACATTGTGCATGTTATCTGTAAAATAAAGTATAAAATCACAGCATTCATATTTGATGAGGTGTGATCAGTGGTACAGTGGTATTAGCTGTGTGCATTAATTCTTGTAATTGTGCTATTCAGATCAGCAGCTTCAAAATTAATTAAGTTGGTATGACAGCACTTGAAAAGTTGTGTCAAGGAATTTAGCAAACAGACCGGGCAGGAGGGGACAGTTACAGCAGTTTATCACCTTTGGAAAGTGGTGTTAGACTGATAAGTGTGTAACAGATAGGTGAGCTACTCCTGCAAGATCTACCATGGGCTGCTGAGTTCAAGGCATCCTCTAAAGGGTTACAAATGTAGTTACAGTTGAGCAGTGTACTGTATCACTGTCTGGCACTTTATACTATCGATGCTAGTTTTTATTTTAAACTGATCCCTGGTGGTTTAACTGAGTGGGATTCCACACACACACCCTCCCCAGCCTTTTTTATGTGTGTTGTCAGTGGGCTCCAGCAGCACTGCGTGGACACTCCTGTATGAAAAGAGGATGATCAGGTGGGATAGATAATTAAGGACGAAGCCTTTGTGTGTATCCTAGAAAAATGTCCTGCGGCAATTTTCTGTTATTTCCTTTAATATTCAGCTCTGAAGGGTACTAATCCAGTCTTGACACGTCAGAAAAGTATACAAGCAATAATCAACCTTTTCTCTGCAAAACATGTCCGTGGTTGGAAAAGCTTATATACAGATCTTCTCTGTAACCCAAGAACGCTTTTGTGAGAGTGGAAGAATTATAGTCAAGTTATGCAAATGATATTCATGTATGATTTTTGCACATATCTTGTTAAAATTTTTATCTGGTGAATTCTTAGCTTTTTTCTCCTTCGTGTTTGAAGCTGACTATTACTACAAACTGGAGCAGTGCAAGTTTTATTACAGGTGGCTCATAAACAGAGTATTCCTGCGGCAGGTTGTGAGTAAAGATGGCAATTGTGTAATGAAGCAATTTGTCACTGGCTGCTAAAAGGCCAGAAGTTAATTGAATGGCTGACAATATAAGCATAACTACTTGACATGTTACTTAGCTAATTCTTGCAGCTGATATCAGGTCCACACTTGCCTTACAGGAAGGGAGCCCCTCTTCATCTCTCTTTAAGTGTCACTTATTTCTGATACTGGGAGGATCTGGTCCTTGAAACAGATCAAATCTGTTAGTGAGCCTAATATTAAGAAATAATAAAACCAGAGGAAATGAAGTGATAATAAAGGAAAGCAGAAGACGTGAAGTTACACAAATTTTTTCCTGGCATTGTTCCTTGTTACCCTTTTTGGTTTGTATACTTTGTGAGACCATTAGCTGCCATGCACTGTAGCCTTGCATAGGTCAGAGGGGAGGCACTTTCTGTCCTTCCATGGGGCTCGCTAGAGTGCTGCTGTAGAGAGACAAGTAGGTGTAGAGTGAGAAGAGCTCATGTTATCCTGCTCATTTCCAGGGAATGAAGTTTCACAGGGAATCTTATTATTTGTGCTGACTCATTCATGGAGGTTTTTCATGTACTGAGAGGTTTTGTCTCAGCCCTTGAATTCTGGGCAGTTGTCTCCTGAAATACTGTGTGTGAGGTTTGCTCATTGTGATCTTACTACTTGTGCTAATCTAGTGGCTTTTGTTTTTCTCTCTTTCTCTTTATTTAGGTGACAGGTTGATGGAGCAGCAAAATTTTTCATTTTTCTCAATGGACTCAAAGACGCACCAAAGTATATCAGACAGCAGGACACAAACGGCCTTAGCAAAAAGTACTTTGGAGTCCCAGGAAAGTAATTTTCTTCAAACGGTTTTATCATCAGTTACCACTCCCTTTGATGTGACTTTATTTAACCAAGAAGAAATGGTCAGGGTTTCAGAAGGGAGAAGTATGCCGTTGATGGATGTCTCTGTAACAAGCAATGAGGCATTCTTAAGCGACGATGAATTTATTAGCTCATTTCCAAAGGCACAGTGGACTCCTCCGCTGAAGTCTTTTGCATTTTTAACAGATCATCACTCAGTAAATACAGTAGAGCCACCAAGAGAAACATTAGAAACTGTGTTGCTAACACCTTCATTATCTGTACTTTTTTCACCGTATGATATCTCAAAAGCAGCACAGCAAAAGACTCTGTTGAGTGCTGTTGCTGAACACAGTAGCACTCTTACAGGATTGAAGCCTTTTGTACTAGATAGTGAAATGCTAACTGCAAGCAGAGACTTGCTGTTATATCCTCCAAATACAGCTATTTATTTCACTTCCATTCCTCCAGAGGCGGGAGTTGCAGGACGGGAAAACGTAAACGCAAGTTTAATAGCTCTGCCTTTTGGGGCTGCTTCAGAAGGGTCACTTCTTCATCTCAAGCTGCTGGATAAAACTAGTCCTGTGACCTCAGATGCCACAGCACAGAGTGCAGACCTGTATGGTGACATTTACGCTGACGAGAGTAGCAGGGCATCAGAAGCTCTCAGTCGAAGGACCTACCCCACTCCAAGCATTCCCTGGGCCACACCGGCTTCAGCGGCCAGTGCTGAGCCTGCTTTGTTTCTTATGAGTCTTCCACTTGCATCTTTCCCACTTCACTCAGCTGCCATGTCCGTGGACTTTAATACGGTTCTTAATGCCAGCCTGTTTACACATGAATTCTCCCGTACAACACCAAATTTGCCTGCCAGTTCAGAAATACCAAGTCAGTCAGAGCTTGTTAGTGAGCTCACGAGTCCAGTGCCTTTCACAAGATCGTACGGTTCTTGTCTGTATTGTGACTCAGTTTCACTTCTGCCAGAAGCAGGCTTTTCCCCAGAACATGATGTGGGCTCAGGCGATTATGTTGAAACTTTGTCCATCAAAGCCTCTGAAGTACAAGGCATAACTCCATTTACAACTATAATTACTGACGAGTATGAATTAGAGGAGCCAACACCTGAGATTTTTGATACTTCTTTTCCATCAAGACCAGTTGTTTCATTTTCTTCGAGAATCGCAGAAATTCCTGATTCAAGCATGTTTTTATTAAGCACTACGAACACTGTCCTTAATAACAGAACACCTGTAACAATTTCTCCTTCTTACAATCAGCTCCCTGGAGGAACATCACTGAACATCTCTGCTGCCCAGTTTTCCCTCCCTGTTCTGGAAACAGTTTCATTGACACTAAACACACGTGTAGAACTTCCTGATGCCACCACTGTTCTCTTTGACCCAAGTGAGCCGGTAGCATCATTTGCAGTCGGTCATACGGCTTTGCTGGAGTCACCAGAGTTAATGCCATCAGAATCTGTGATTTTACTTGGTAAGACATCTACAAGGGAAGAACCATCTTTAAATATTTCAGATTTTCCATCCAATCTTTTATCAACACTGTTTCTTATTGAACCAAGCTACTTGTCTTTCTCATCGTCCATGTTAAATTCTTACCCTGTCATGCAGAGTGATTTATCAACACTCTTACCTCAGACCTTGTTGACTGGGATGTCAGTACTTTCTGAGGATGTTTCCAGCTGGGACTTAGCTACCACTGTCAGTTCTGCCACTGACGCTGAGGTTTCTCAGTTCCCTCTCAGTCAAACATCCTACTTTTATTCGAATGCGTCCTCTGTTCCAGGTGCACGTGTTCCTGAAGCAACGCTATCGTCAGATTTTTACTCTGAGTCATCTGTGTTTCTGGAAGTACCCTCAGTATTGGCAGAGGGCTCTGAAGTTGTATTTACCTCAGCTGTTACAGGAGCTACCTCTCAGTTGGAGCCTTCACTCTCCGCCTCTCACTCTGTGGTTCCTACCCTGGTGCTGCCCACGTCTGACACCCAGTCTGTTACCAGCAGCATCTTGCTCAATGAAGCAAACCTGATCTCTTTGTTTACTACCTTTCCGGCAACTCCTGTCTTAAGTGTATCTTCATCTCTGCTCTTAACTGCTTCGGCTTCCGATGAGGATATTGGTGCTACAGTTAACCCTACGCTGCTTTTAACATCTCGCAGCGAGGGCAATGCCCACACAGCCCTTCCTTCTGCAGACTCCGATAACCTGACGTCACATGCCGACACCAGCAGCGTGATACCCTCTCCTACAGCATCTCTGTCTGTGACCATGTCTTCTGCTCCCATGCAATTTCCTTCGACTTCTAGCCCTCCCAGTGGATATGAAGTTCCATCAGGAAGCAGTGTCCCTGCTGCTACTGATGCATTGGCTGCTCCCACCACTGTCCCCATGACCACGGCCACCGGTGCCACAGGCAGCCGCAGCACGACTGCTGCAGGCAGCCTGGGGACCTTCTCCTCCACCCCGCTGGCGACCAATACTCCGTCTGCACCTGTGGTCATAACCTCTGCTGTGACCACTACTAGGCAACCCTACGTCTGCGACATCACGGTTCCCGATGCTTACTTAGTCACTGCGGGTAAGATATTCCTAAAATTTTTATTTTCTTTTTCAGAAGCCACTGTAGTGTGACCCCCTAGCTAAATTGCAGGTGTTGAATTAGCTAAGTGAACCTTTCAAAGAAATATGGTGTAAATTTAGACAAACAGCTGTAAAAGCATTGATCTATCATTTACTCTTGAAAATAGTAGAATTCACTTGAACAAAGTCCATTGTGATAGTGGGTTACATATACATTACACTGCACAGAGAATGAAATTGTCTTCTAAAATTGCTAATGCATATGTAAAATTGCTAGTGTGTATATACAAGTATACTGATTGAGAGGCTGCTTTATCATTTCATGGGTTGTAAATGAATGTTTCTGTCATGGTACTGTTCTGTCAAACTATTAAATGTTCTGACTGAGTAAGTTTCTCCTTTCAGTTGTTGCTGCTGTTTGTAAAAAAACCTGCATGTGAGGTAATGTTGTAATATGAAAGAGGAGAGTTGGTTTAAAAAATGTTTGGTTTTCATTACCATTTTTATAATTTTACTGTACTAGCTTATGTTTATATTTTCCCTCCTCACATACTTACTTCAATTGGATTTGGTGTGTTTGTAACCAGAAAAAGTGACGTTAGTGTGTTTCAAAATTAATTGTCTCAGCATCTGTGTTTGCTTTTTTGGTGTTTTCCTACCTCTCCCTAGCTTGTTAACAAAACAATACCAGCGAACTAATCCAGGGCAGCTGCAGAAATGCTGCATGGTCTGTGGTAAGCAATACATTTTGCCCTTAAGATTTACTTGTAATATGTAAAGCAGAATGAGCATAATCTCATCCTCCAGATACAAAGGTGAGCTGGCTATGCTGGTGATGAGGAAGATTTTTTTTTTTTTAACCTGTAATTTGAGTAGTTTTGTAGGCAAGTTACTGATGGAAAGTAAATGCAGGATGACAACATGACACTTTTCAGTTGTTCCTTGACCATAGATAGTCACAGTCTCAGGTGTAACTGTTACAGACATGACATCTATACGGATGTGGGGATTTTAAAGCAGTTTCTTACTCAGTGGATAACCCTTTCAGTAATCAATGTCACGTTTGTTTACTTTTTATTTAAGAGAAAAGCAGATGCATATTTTCTGTGGCTTTTTTCTGACCTCATCTTCATTCCATGCATTGCCTACAAAACTTTAACTGCGTTATGACAGCAGGTTCATTGTGCACAGGTCAGACTGAATGTGCTGCGACTTTCAGATCCAATTTGAATGCCTCAGTGGCCCTTTAGAAGATTCTTTTTTACTAGAATGCTAAAGACATTAGATATGGAAAACAAAACGAGAGAGAAGATAAACCTGGAGTTCCTTAAACTATGTACAGTCACTTTTTAGGATACAGTCACACCTTTAACTGTTTCCTTGTCCATCATCTTACCCGTTTGATGCAGTTGATCCCATTGCCTGCTTTATCATGCATTGCACAACTGAAAATGCAGCTTTGAACCAAAGCCCAAGAGATGAAGCTGAAATGTATTTACTGACTGACATTAATTTCCAGGGCTGGCCAGAAGAGCTGTTCTACAAAATGTCAGTGAATCCATCAGAGAAGTGCTCAGAGTTCGGTTCAGGAGATCAGTGGAGCTAGAGGTAAGTGGTATGAAGTGTGTACAAGTAGTCTTTGATCAATATAATGCAATAGTGGTTTTAGTTCACAGGCTAAAACAGTGATTTAAAAGCAACCCGTGTGGTACTGTATCAGAGAGACGTTTATTCTAACTTAGTCACGGTTGGGTGTGGGTTGTGGGTTTTTTTGTTAACGTGAATATGACATCATCTTTTTTTACTTTTAGAATGTCATCGTTTTTTAGGACAGACTTTTCTTGGTTTTGCCAGAGGTGAGCAAGCAGTGCCCAGCATCTACTGCTCACTTCCTTTGGCTGGTGAACTGAAACTGAACTGAAAAGCTTTTACCCTTCGAAATACCTGTTAAGAAGTTTTGTTTCTTCTGCTAGCTGATTATATACTTAGCACGTTAAACAAAACAAAACCTTCTGCACAGCCCTATGCTATTTTATGTTGTAAGTGAGGCCATCAACACTTGCAGGGAAAGTGGTGGGATCCCAAATGCAGGATTTGGCAGATGAAAAAGGCAGGGAGAAAAAAATCAGGTGTGCAGTGGTAAGACGTTCTTTTTAAGCCTTCAAAGAGGTGTGACTCCTGGCCTTCCCCCATTCACAGGGCTAGGAATTGCTGTGCTGTTGGTTTTTTTTGAAAGCTTCATCTGCTTTGATGTTCAAGGAATCATCTTTGAACAACGTTTTGGTGTTGTTTCCTAACCTCAAAGTGAGTGTTTGGTTGAGATGAGGTTTAAAGGCTCTATTCCCCCCTCTGTCTCAAACCTTCTGAGAGGAAAAGACTGTAGAGGTAGTTTGGGGGTGCCTTTGTTGTGTAATCAGATACTTCAACACTGGGGACAAAATGAAAAGTTTTAATGGAATTACTGGAGTAGGTGCAGGTTCGGCTGCACTTGCAATTTTTCATGTCTGCATTCATCCAGTTGTGAAAGCCCAGCACCACGTTATCTTACTTTTTTGGGTCTATAAAGTTTACTCAAGTAGCAGTTTGCATTTTGAACATAACTTAAATTTCTCCATGCACAGAATCTGCATGGTGCCTCTAACTTCTGCTTGCCAGTCTGTGTGGGGAAACAATGTTTTCACAGCTCCTGCCATAATCACTTCACTCAGTAATTAAACAACTCCTGTCTGATGTTTGAGAATATACCTCTCTACTACTCGGTCAAGATAGGAGTGTTAAGAATTTCTGCCAAACTTCAGCCACAGTGAGCTGCCACTGTAAATTAGGTTTAGTTTAAGGTCCTTTTAGCAATACCTGCCCATAAGCTTTTTAGGGTTTTTTGTAAATAAGAGATTTTTCTTCTGCTTTGTGAATTATACCTTCAGATTGTGCAAACTGGCATAGTCAAGTAGAAGTCAAAAGTTCATGATGATAGAACTACACTAATTTTCAATGACCCTATAAGCCTCAATAATATGGAAGCGCTTATCCTCTTAATATCAGCAGTAAGACAAAATCTGTGGCTAAATATTTGAAGGTTGATTGGAGTCAGCATTTAATATCTTGCTTCTTTATATTTTTTTCCTTTAAATTCCTTCCTTTCATGCCCACTGTTGCCTTGTAAAGCTCTCAATAGGGTGTTTTGGCCCTAAGGCTGCTCAGAAGCAACTGTTTTTTATAAATAATGCAGTTAGTTCAGCTTCATTCTTTGCAAATTCTTTTTTATCAAAAAGAGAAAACATCTCTGTGGAATCAGTTATGCTTATTTTATGCTAGAATGCTGCTATCATATGTATTCTTTGTGATGCCTTGGGTATGGGTTTTGCACTAAAAGTAATTACTAGCAAATGTCTTCACCTCTAACAGTGAAGTACTAACAAAACTGTTCTTTTAAATAAAGGGCTGTCTGTACTATCGGCATGTTTAATGGTGATGTAACGCAAAATTTTAAACAGAATTCGTCCATGTTGCTCAACTTCATTAATCAAACAGAGCTGACTTCTGTTAATTGAGAGTACCCAGGAACTGTGTGTACGTTTGAATGTTACGGTAAAGCAGTGCACTTCTCTGAGCTGCTTTTTTACTGTGTCTCCTATTACAGCTCACAGATGTTGTTCCCTTGCTGTGATGTAATGCACAGTAAATCAGGAGACAGTCTTGTTAAATTCAACTTTGTAGTAATGTATGCTTTAAAAATAAAATCCATGGCAACAATGGATATAACTGCTGCTCACTTTAAGTACAAACCAAGTTTAACACTGAAAGAAGAATTAAGACTTTTTTTCCCCAACTTTTTCAGTTGAAACTTTGGTCTCTGCTTCTTTATTATTTCAAACATTCTGAGTTGTTGAAATGGAAAAAAAAAAAAGGAGGCAGGCTTGAATCCTGCCTAATGGAAAAAACTTTTGTCAATTTTTTCCTAGCAAAAGCCCTTACAGCAAAGTGAGAATAACCTAAAATTTTGAAGTTCTTTCCAGTTGGTCTCAATGTATTGCATCTGCAAAAGAATAAGACCCTATTGTTTGGATAAGAGCAATTTTTGTCAACTTTCTCTAATGTAAACCTTATGATACTTGGGTAAGATCTGTTATACAATGTTCCCTTGACTAGCTTTGTTGCACTGGGGTGTGAAATAAAATAGTGTTGGCAGTGACTTGCTGCCAGGACCCCTGGTGCCATTAAGTTCATGCCAACGGGAAAAAGCTTTTTGACAGCCTCATTTGTGCTTTGAAATTTTATTATGCGGTATAAAGTATACCTCAGCCACTTTGTTGCTGTATTTAATGTGGGGTTTGGGGCCTGTCCTTAGTGTATTGGTTTCTATAATCCAAAATTAGTAAACCTCTGCCTTCAAAGTAAGGAGATCAGTTTACTGTCAGGCAGTTAAATACCTCCTTCAAATATGCCACCTGTGGACTTGCGCTGGCTTCCTCACTACTCACTGCTGCTGAAATTCTGGCTGGTACCGTTTAGGTGTGTAACAATGGTGAGAAAATTGTTGCCTTAGGATCCTAACATGCGTAGAAGTAGAAGCTTCGTTTCATTTTTAAGACCTGTGAGCCTGTGTAGCCCATCTTCAGGAAGTTAACCGCTCTCTGCAAGCTCTTTATGGGATGGTTAATAAGGTGGTGGTGAGGAAATTGGTTGTTTATGCTTTCTGCCACATGTTTACACAGCATAATACAGTGGAGTGTAGGCAAGGGTGCATCTAATCAAATATTTTAGTGGACAATAATCAATAGCAAATCTTAGGGAACATCATAAGGGATGGAGTAAGCATACAGTGATGTTTTCCCCAAATACTCTTCTAGCCTCTCTTAAATCGAGGCTTGAAAACTTTCTGTACTAGAAGCTCTCTCTCTTGTGAGGGTAGCGTTGAATGAGGTTGTGTCCTGGAAACTGCAGAGTTGGATTAGCCGTTGCACTTTGGAGAAGGGATAGCTTAATTTGAGGTGGTGTAAGGGTTCTCTGCTCATACTGAAGGTTTCTGCTTTTGCTGTGGGAATGGCTCCAAAGTGTAGATGGAGTTTTGCGTGCTTCTCCGGCTTTCTGGCCCAAAGTGTTAAGATAAGAAGTTTGTACTTGTTTACTTTATTAGGTAGCACTTTAAAATGTGATGGTTCAGCTAGCTAATTTGTTAGCATCTAACTGTCCTGGCAGTAGAGGTGAAACCTCCAAGAGAGGGTTGGGTGGGCAGCTGCGTTTGTGAACTGTTAGAGCTGTGCCAAGAGGAGCTGTTCTCCTTTGTGAATCAAGAGTCAAGAGCTAGACTCATCTATCCTAGATAACTTTGCAAACTTCTCTGTGAATTAGCTTATAGGCAGCATCATGCTGGTACGGCCATATTATTCCTGTCATCTAAATTAGGCTGTAGAGAGCTAACTCTAGTCAACCCTGCAATATCTCAAGCAGAAATAGCTATTGTTCTGACCCGTAGTGTTTCTAATCTACCTACCTCAAAATTACACTTAGAAGTTTTTTTGAAAAGTTTCCGTTCTTCTGGAGTTGCTGTCGCTCTTCTGCTGCAGCGAAGCACAAAAAAGAAACAGCATTAGCTGTTCAGATGAAAAAGTCGATGCAAAATTTCAGGGGGTGTTCAAGGTAGGCTGCTTTCATTGCATCTATGGTGCACTGCAACAGGTCGAAGATGGAGACAGCTGAGTTGGTTGTCAGAGGCTTGCTTTCTTGTCTGAAATACCTAGCTCTAGTGCATAAGTATATGCTGGCTACACTAGGCCACTCTTCCTCAGCATATATTGCTTTAGAAATCACCAGCAAATTGTCATGGAGATTTGTAATTCTAATTCCTCTTTTTCTTGCCTTTTAAGTCATCTCCTTTGCAAGTAATGGGCAACTTTCTTTTGGCATGTCTTACCCATTAAAACTGCTGTTTCCATTTCACAAACTGAAGCTGCAGAGATCATTTCATCCTGAGATAAAAGGATAAAATTTCAGATAAGAGGAACTGAGAAGAGCTGTGCATATTATTCATATCAAACAAATCTGAGTTCTATGGGTCTAAATCCATTTAAAATAAAAGCTGGATGCATTTTTTTAGTCCATATTTGTGGACTAAGAAAGAAAAAAGGAATAATGAGCAGCGTAGATTATTTTTTTTAATTCCTTCTGCTATTGAGGTAGTTTCTTCTGGTGGAGATGATCTCTTTGAAATGCATGGTTTTTAGAGGACAGGAAAGAGCTGCTTACTCTCTCATCGAAACAGCAATTGCCATCACTTTACACTGTTGCAGAAATACCAGTAAGGAACATGTGGGTCACAATTTAAGTAGCACTGTGCTTTCTATAAGGCTGATACTGAAGTTGAGGATATCTATCCCTTCACCAGCACAAAACCTGCAAGGTGCTAACACCTCTTCATCTAAGAGGTGTACATTTATCAGAACCTTTGGGTCTCTGGTTTAGATTATTTATTTATTTGTGAAGCCATCATGTTGGACATCTCAAAATATTTTAGTGTGACTGCCTTAGGCAAAAAAGCAAACTGGGGGCATAAATGAAAGAGGAAAAAATTAGTGCTGAGGAAACACATGTCCTTGATATTGAGAGAGTTTCTCTGAAGGAGAGAAGACACTGCAATATGTTTAAATAAAAGCCTTCAGTTTGTTTTTACTTAGGTGACACAGAAATGGTGGACAAGAGTGTCTGCATGGAAACATTTGCCTAGGTTTATACTAACTTACAATTGCATTTCTCTTACACTATGACTAAGGCTTCTCAGGGTTTTTAAGAAGACTCAAAGTTAGGAGATGAACTGGAAGAGAAAAATTGTACCTGTGGTAACTATGCTGAAATAAGCAGATAGAAGTGTTCTCTGGAAGAAAGCATTCTTGAGTGTGACAATTATATCCATAAAACACAGGTGCTGTGTATTTTGCTTCTTGCATATCACGTGAATGGTATAGGATGTATTCGCTATGCGATATATAACGGAAATGCAGAAGCTATGCAAGCAGTACAGCAAGTAAACAATGGTTTTCTATGGGAACTCTTATGTACGACGGGAGAACACAGGCGAGGGGGAGTGCTACTATGCTGGGATGTGATAAATCAAGAAGTGTTGAGATTGGTGTGTCATACTGAAGAGATTCTAGTAGGTGCACCACGCAAGAAGTTGTCTCTCTGATGCGCTGGAGCAGAGGCTGCAAGGCACAGCACTATCAGAGTGTTTATGCTTCTGCTCTCTCTTTGAAAAATAAGGATTGCGTTTTCCTACCTCTTGATGATATGGCTTTGAATGTGTGAGACTATGTAGGTCTAAAGTGTTGCCAAATTTAACATTGAAGATTTTTTTTTTCAATTTCTTTATCTTTTTTGTAGGTTTATAAAATTTCCCCAGAATTTGCTTTCTTGGTGACATCAGGTCCTTTTGTTTACACGGCAGTAGCTGTCATAAATGTGCTTCTGAACAGCAGTCTTCTTCGTGGTGAGGCCCCCTTGATCCTCTCACTGCATCCTTATTTCACTGTGCCAGATAACAGATTCCAAGTTCAGACAGGTGAGTTCTTCCTGACATGAAGAGGAGGAGATGTAGCTTCATATTCGTATTCAGATTCACGCTTCTTCACTTGTGATTAAGTATGCAAGGTCGAGTCAAAACCCTGCGTGCTACTGCTGTGAATCGTAATTCTTTGTTGTTAGTGAAACGCTTGTCGGAACTGTGTTTGAGGGATGATAAATTGTAAACAGTTAACCCCATAATTTTGTGATTCTTTTCAGGAAAATTTTTTTGGCACATTGCAAAATAAGTGTGGTCTTTTTCTTGCTTCAAAAGGTGAGAAGAGAAAAAAATTTCTGTGAAACATATACTCAAATCACAGTGCAGCTACTTTATAATGCTTGAGTCAAGTTTCAAATTATATTTACCTTAAATGCTACTTTTTAGAATTCTCATAATGTAAGCAAATTGGTGAGCAGGAGGATTGATTGCTCATGTATAGTTTGAGCAGGAGAATTTCTCATGTAGTATTCAGCTTTCCATGGCTGCTATATGGCAGCAGTTTGTGAAGGCCATGACTACTAATAATCTAAAGTAAAATATTACCCATGTAATAGATTTTGAGAATCGGTGGTATCATTTAAAATCTTCTTCAAGCACTATTTGCATAACAAAACCACCTGCCTGGTTGGTTGACTGTGTAATGAGGTAGTGACAGGGACTGAGTACATAGGTAGAGAGTTAATGAATGTCAGACATAGGTGCTTTTGTTCAGGTATGTTTTATGTGTCGTTTCTGTTCTGTTAATAGCTGTATGGTAAGACATCACTTCTTTAATTATGCAGGTGTGATGTCTTTTTCCACTGCTTAGCAAGGTTATATAGATAGACAGTAGACATATTTTCTGTTCTTGAACCTTGTATAACATTGCTGTTAGGGTCTGTAACCTAATCATAGCATTTCTTTGGGTAAGAGTATATCAGGAAATCCACAGATGTGCGTGTAGTTAAGGTCTGTGTGCCTGCTCGCATTCCTCTACGCTCACTCTTTCTCTCCTGTGCTTGCTCTTTCTCTTCTGTGAAAGACTTTAAGGCGTGGGTATCTAGATTTAAAAGATTGTTTGCTAATTAGGTGTTTTGAAAATGTTAGACTGATACTAATGTGTATTAATGGACCCAATAGGTGGTCTTTTAGACAAGCTAAATACTATATTTCAACCTACAAGAAAAAGAGATTTGTTGCTTTTTTGAGATTTGTTGATTTTCATTGATGTGTTGGATACTAAGGATTTCACCGTGGCTGATTCAGTGTTCAAGTCCTGTAAAATTAGCCACATGTATGTAGTGAAGGTCTTTTAGTATGCAAGAGGAAACAGTGGGTATTTTGTTGCTAATATCTTTCAGTAATCTAATTAGTGCTGCAACAGATTAATGAGTAGAAAACTAACTGCACCAACACAAAATTTATTTCTACTGTATTTTTACCCAGTGTTTCACTAAATATGTCCTGAATTCCATGAAAAAGTGATAGCCCTGTGGATTCTTTTGCTTGTTTTGTTCTCACTTATGGAAGTACTTGTCTGTGGGAATAACGTGTACCCTTTGCCTTCAGTGCTTCAGTTTGTGCCTCGGAACGTGGATGTTGGGTTCTGCAACTTTAGCCAGCGCATTGAGAAAGGGCTGACAATGGCATTCATGGAAGTGAGCAAACACCAGGACTTCTACAACTTCACTGTGCAGGTAGGAAGATTAATGTGTTTTGTGTCTGTCCCTTTTTCTCTTCACCTTTGGTTGTCCTGTGTTTCATCCAGCCGGTAAAATGAGTTAGGTGTTCCCTGGCTACCACTTGCCATCTAGATCATGTGGAACTATGAAGCTTTGTCATGAAGTCGGGATTTTTTTCCCCTACAAAATAATATGGCACCAGATATCCCTCTGGTTTCAAGCTTTTTGAAAAAATGATCCAAGATGATGAAAGCATTATTGAATATACTAGGGTTTATAGTTTTTCATATAAAGGATGCCCCAATCCCTATCAAAGTCATTCCCATCAGATTTTACTATTGCAGAGTAGGGTGTGGTTAGAATGTTTTTGTTGGAAGACAGCTTTCAGGTCTCATTGCTACTCAGGGGATCCTATTAGGGTATATAGGATTTATATGCACTCTACCATTGTGTGAGCAAACACGCTAGTTGCCTCTGAGGGTCTAGAAATACTTAGAGCAATATATGATGTCCATGGCAGCTGCTACTGGAACTTCACATATGAAATAAATGTATTGCATATGTGCTGGGTACTAAGTCACATAGGAGAGCTTAAAACTCCCTGGAAAGTGAGTAATTCAACTTAATGAGACCAACTCCCTCTTCTGTCTGAATTCTTAAATTTGATCTAGATTTGTTGTAATACAAAATTAGTAAAAAATTTTATCGTGTTATTTAACCGGCACCATAAATGCATGTCTGCAGTACCCTAAAATAAAATCATAGCAGGAAAAATGGCATAAACTTTATAGTACCTAAAGTACTATATAGTACACATAGTAAAGTACTCAGAACTGTGCAACTGAATGACACAATGTGACTGGATAGACCGAAGACAGAACACACAAAACAATTTCTTGAACTGTCAGCTTAGCAAACTTGTATTTTAAATACTTCCTTACCCTCTGGAAGAAGTTTATCTACATGAACACAGTTGCTGTGTACATTGGTGTCAAAATAAGGCTTCTAACCAGTGGTAGGGTCTGGGCGTGCATGTGGAGGAGGTTTTGACCATGAGAACATAATTTTTAGAATGTTTCTTTACCGTGGTCTCTTCCTGTCTGTTCCACGCAGTTTTGGTATTCATCTAAGATTTCTTTATTGGTAGATTTATTTTGCTGACTGTCTCTCTAGGTGTTTTTTTCCAACATTGATCTGAAAGCTGCAGTCCAGAAATTCTGGATTATGATTGACCTTAAAGGATAACTCTTCTAAGAGGAATTCACATTTAACTGCCTCTTCTGAGACTCAGCAGTTTGAACCAATCTGGAATAGGTGTTCCTCTGTTTTGATGTGAACTGCCCCCCACATTCATATTAGGAAAAAACAATTCTATGAAGGAAGGAATGGAAATGCCAGTGATTATGATTTTGCTGACCCTGCTTCAATCTTGTCTTCTCAGATACTGAATATAACTCTGGGCAGGCCTGGGGTAGCGTTTCGGCAAGGCCCCAGTGAGCATTGTTTTTGCTGTCCGAGATAGATACGGTTTTCTAAATGGTCTCCGAAGTCAGTGAGCAGCTAAGAAACTTGTCCGTGGTGGAATTCAGCTTCTATCTGGGCTTTCCTGTGCAGCAAATTGCTGAACGTGAGTACTTGCTGTTTGACAAGACTGCAAAATACTTCTTTTAGTATTTTTTCCTCTCTACAATTTTAGAGTAATTTTGTGCATAAGTGATAATGCAGCTTCAAGTACCTAACTTGTATCCTGAATTCTGCAGACCAAATCCATGCCCCACTCTGCTCACGTACTGCATATCAGTGTTACAGCAACCTGTTGCTTTTGTTATCATCCTTTTGCACCGGGCCGGTTGTGCTTAACCTAGCTTTGTTAGTCCATTGGTTTTAGTCCAGATTAAAAAAAAAAAAAGTCTTTGATCAGTATTGCTGTGAAGTGCAATCCAAGGTGTGTGTCTGTGATTTTGTCTGCAGGGGCCTTTGCTGCTTCTCAGCAGAGTTTACTACTTTGGGCTTTGCATTGCACTTAACTGTGGCTGACTTCCAGGAAGCCTGGGGCGCTTGGCAGCATAAGTGTATATTTGCCAATATAGTCTGTCTGGGTTATCTGTTAGTTAGCAGCAGTGCTTTTTTTGAGTAGTCTGTATTCTTTTACGGTGTTACCTTTTAAGTATCTCTCTTGTTTCTTATGTACAACTTGCATTGCAAGTCATTTTTTCCAGTCCATGGCCATCCTAAACTTACACTAATGGGAACTGCCTGCATAGCAGAGTTTGCCCGACACTCAGCCTTGACAACTTATGTTTGGTTAGATTTTTAGATGACCTCAGTCTCATAAATAAGCCAAGTTTCTAAACACAACACTTGTCCTTGTACACTAATGGATTGTTCATGACAGAAATAACTCATGAATGTAAGCAAGATCATGAGAGAACAGTACTTTCTTTTCACCCTGGTGGGTGTTACTGTTAACTCAGTCCATTAATTCCCCATTTCTCCTGTCTCACTGTACTTTCCAATGCAGATTTTTAATCTTTGGAGTTATTTTTGTGAGCTATGTAGGTCCATATCATCTGACACAGTGATTCTTTCTATACAGTCAAATGTCTAGTGGAAAATTGGGCTTAATGGTAGCTGCTGTTCATTATGCAGCTGTGCAGTATTATGTCGATGAAGATACTGTAAAGAGAGCGATTGTCAACAGAAGTTGTTCTCCATAGGGACCTTTAAATCTATGTAAGATGATTGCACAGGATGCTTTCCCAATGACTAAAAGTAGTTTAAACGTATTAATTTTTTTGAAACTGTTTTAATTTTTCAGCATTTTTGAACCCTCCGCTCCCATAATCAATTAAAAAATGGATGAGGTTGTTGACTCATTTCCTTTAAACATTTCTGCTCTCATTCAGTCTGACATAGACTGTACCTGTGCAGTGGTAGCTGTACTTAATTGAGACAGGACCAAAAACCTTGAGAATCCTGTGCATAGGTGGCTAGCACTTCATTTGTTCCTTGTGAGGCCACAGAACTTCTCAAGTTGCAGGCCATGGTCTTTATTTCTCACTCAATTCAAATTAAATGTTGCTCTTACCTTGATTGCTTGAAAGACATTTCTCTTTACTCCCTGTCATCTCTTTTGCACCTTTGTCCCAGAATTTATTTAACTTTTACTCTCTTGGGTAATATTTTTGGTGTCGTGGGGCTTCTTTTTCCTATGATGTATGCACATCTGGTCCTACAGTTTTTAGTTTTGTCCACATATTCTGCAGTGATATTTGTAGTGCATTTGCAGGTTGCCCCTTGCTGAGAATCCATCTTCAGGATTGTGCAATGGAGCTACAGTGCAATTAAATGATAATGGAATTTCTACCAAGGCCAGTGTATCCTGAAAGACAGGCTGGTCACAGGGGAAAAACATTCCTATTAAACATGCATGTGCACTGTTCTCCTTATTTTCCTTTCCTGATGGTACTTAGGAAATTTGAAGGTAATTTCTTTAGTGCTCATCGCAGGAGCTCTCCCTGTGTTTTCTGCATGCTTATAGTGCCTGGCCAGCAGAGCTGATTCGTGGCCAGTGCTGGTGGAGCTCTGTGGTAGCTCACGTGTTAATGAGAAAGTCATGCAAAGTAGAATGAGTGAAGAGGTCAGGCGGTGCCTTCGGAAAAAGGTCCCATTCGGATTTCTCCTTCTTTCCTGACTACTCTGAGGATTTGCAATGAAATAATGTATATGTTGGCTGTTACAGCGTGGCAAATTTAGCCTCTGTTAGTACAGTGGCATGTTCAAGCCTGTGGCTGAGTTATTTCTATAACTTTGTTTCTCAAGCTTCAGGAATTGTTTGTTTATTCCTGTTGATGATTTTAAACAAGTATGCCAACAGCGTGGTAATTTCATTCCCACCACAGGCCTCCAGATTTCAAACACAAGATTATTCTTCCTCCCCTCAAATCCACCAAATCTCCTAAACAATACCAAACTTCCAAATCTCAAGCAGACCCTTAGTGTAGGAAGGCAGAGTTACTCATCAGTGGCAACTAAGTCCATCATGATGCACACTTTATTCCCAGATTCTCCTATTTGGAGCTCTTGAAAAAATGCTGTTTTCTTTGGTGTGCATCCCCAGCAGCGGGGATGATGACAGCTGAACAAGTTATGTATACACCCTTGCCTTCAATGACCCCACCTAACTGCTGCCATAGTTTATTGAATGAATGTTACCAACAGAGCATAGCACTTGCCTCAGAGATCTTAGCCAGAGTTTGTTGGTGGTGGTGTCTCTTAGTGTATTTGATAGAGAAATTTTGAAGATGACCTTCAAATTTGTCTAGACTGAGTTTTCAAAACATTTAATGTTGTATTAAAATAAATAAAATGGATGTAATAAATCAAATTAAAATAAATATATTAAATTTCAATTTAGTAATTTAGAGTTTTTAGGAAGGATGAGATCTTCCCAAAGTTCCCAGTGTAGAAAACATGAGGATTTGATGGATATGGTGTCTTAAATCAAGGAGCGTCTGTCAGCATTTGACTTGCTCGTTGCTACGGGAACTCGTATTTACTGCAGATTGAGCCCACTGCAGGACAGCTCATTTTGATTTGAACTTGTCTAGTTTGATCTCAATAGTGCTTCGGCACGTTGTAGTCACTGTTTTGGAACACCAGACATGGTGCGAGTTGGTAAGTCAGCAACGTGGGAACACAGTTTCTCAGCTTGTTAGAATCTATGGGTCCGTCTGTCAGCGAGAACAATAATGAATGTGGTTCATACGCTTTTATAAGCGAGGCAACCACATTCGGTTATTTTTAGCTGTTTCTACAGTTTTTTTGCACTGTTGCTGTGACTGTATTTTGAGCCAAAGGATTTTAGATCTTCAGTATTCAAAGCCAGAAATCATGTCCAAAGGCTCAGCAGCATTGGGCAGATCCTTCTTCAGACATGATATTCAGCAGTCTGTTGAGGATGACCGACAGCCCAATCCTCAAAGCTGCTTTGGCAGGAAGATGCCTAAAAGTTTTTGTTTCCTAGGCCCTGAACTCTCTGCTTTCATGGTGTCCCTCAGTCTACAAAAGTGTCATAGCAAGGAAGGTGTTGTGAAGACCTTCCTTAGATAGGTAGCTGCTTTATGCGAATTAATATGCAACCCTCTGCTTTTCAGTGTGAAATTTTGGGGGAATTTTGGATATTTACATATAAACTATTTACGTATGTTATTGTTTATATGCAAATTGTTTACATGTAAATATGAAATGTTCCTTGCCATACTGTTCTATGCCATTTGTGCCTTAGTAATCAGGCATGGTAACAGTTAATACTCTTGGTGGTGACTTTTCTTTTCCCCCTCAGGGCTCTGCATATGATTTTGTAAGTTTTATAGTCTGCATCTGAAGAAAAAGAACTGATTTGTAGATGAGCCGAGCTGTCAGGGTGTTGAAGTTGATTCATACTAAGAAAAAGATACTTGTTTAATATCACTGTATCTCAACACTGTTAAATGAAGTGAGACCTTGCCTTCGATATCCCAAATATGAGCCTTGTTTGAAGGAATGTATTTGCTCTCTGCTGCTTGCTCACTTCACATTGCCTTTCACACATGGTCCTTTCACTGGATTTTTCGCATAACTAATATGTACTGTTTGTACTTTTAACTGTGTGGGTTGTCCCTGTGTAGTACGTCATTAACACTGGAATTTTTTGTCAGCTTTTTCCTCTCTTTTAGAGTCAGGGTCAGTAGTGAAAGTTGTTGGTTTGACAGAATGGACTGTTCTGTGTGGGAATAGGTTGTTGGAGTGGTCAAGCCTGGAAACTTCCAGCCTTTATTTTTTCCCCCACAGGCTTCTAGGCAACTTCAGCAACATGCTTGTATTCAAATGTTCAGTTTATACCTTCCTGCATGCTTATTTTGTGTTGTCTACCTTACATCTCGCATTTTAGATTGCAAACTGGTTAGATGGTCATGAACGACATGTCAGCAGAAAGTTTTTGGGTGCTAATTCATTAAAACAATAGGAGATAATGTATTTGGTATCTCTTTGTGGCTGGAAGATTTCTCTGAGGAGAGGCAAAGGCTAGTTGTGGACTACATGAGGAATATTGGCCTTCATGAACTTATCCCAAATAGATCTCTCTGTTTTTATTATGACTTTAAATAGAGAGAGTTGCCTTGGGACTTGCTATTTTTTCACTGCCATAAGTAGCAGTTTGATGGGTGCCATCTATTTCGGATATCTTGGTTGCAAGGCCAATAGGATAATATGAAATCGTATGATACAGTCCAAAGACTGCAGAAATATTTGGCAATTTTTATCTGGGTGGATTTTGGATCAGACTTTTAACAGATACAGTGTGTTACTATTGCCTGCACCTCAATATTTGTGTGGATCTTTTTTTTCAGTTGATATCGTCTCATTCCAAATATTGCATTCCCTCCATGCTTTCTATTACTATTCCTCCATTTATCAGAAATAAGAATGATCAATATGGTACCAGTTCTATCCTGCATGGTCCCACACATCTCTGTATGAGCGGGTCAGAGAGATCCTTGTTGGAGCATCTGGTGAAGGCCATGTTGCCCAAACAGTGTAGTTTAGAATGCTGTCAAGAGGTTTCTGGGTGACTAGGTGACCCTTTGCCTTTTCAGTCAGCATTGAATCGATGCTGTTACATGGTATGGTGCTTCAGGGCTGCATGTTAGTCTTCTAATGATGATAGCATCTACTTCATTAATCCATCTATAGTCATTAGCAGACCAGCTGCAATCTAACTAATAATTGCATTTTGTCTGTCCAGCTTCCCCCTCAGAATAGCAATCAGTCTGTGCTGGTTTTAATCATTAGTTCCAGGGGTCATTAGGAATCTTGCAGATATGATCTTGCTGCAGTGCTGAGTGAGACTCCAGCTGAGCTCGGGATCTGGCCACGTGTGTGCTGGTGAGACATTTGAGTGACCTATGGAACAGGAGTTGGAGCCTGGATTTTCTGACTTCTCAGCATTGTCTCAGTTGCAGAAGTGTCCATCGTTTCATCTGTTCTTTGTCAGGTTTTAGAACCTCGCCTTAGTTGCCAATGATCATGGCATAACTTCCTTTTCAATTTCAAGTTTTTCTGCTCAAGTTGTTTTATTTTTAAATGTCATTAATTCTGTGAGAAGTTTAAGGGAATAGACATCCAGCAATTTGCATGTATTAAATAATTTTCAAGTACTAATTAGAGAAAGTGTGAAGAGCTTGTTAAGTATTGAGGCAAAACATGATTTTGGTTTAAAAGAAGAAAAAACTCACAACTGCTGGCAGTTCAAAGTTTTAGGGCCATTGGAAGGTTTTGATTTTCTTATCTTGCTGTTGCCATGCTTTGGAAAAACAACAGATGCAGTTTAATTTATGCTTTTTTGTTCAGGTTGTATTTCTAAATTGAAGTAAACAATTGCATGACCATAGTAAATAAAACTCTAATCTAAAAGCTATGATCAGAAGAATTGTGTAGCAGGATTCCAAAAATAAATGTGTGTGTTTAAATGGACTGTTAGGTGCTTTTTTGTGCATCTGAGAGTTTTGGAAACTTGATGCATCCTGGTCGGTGTGTAGAGAGCCAATGTGTCCAGTTCAGAATAAAGGACCATATTCTGATACCCTTCTGAATAATACTAAGTCACAAAGAACCTCCCAGGTGGTTCTCTTGAAGCTAGTGATGCTATTATGGAAATAAAGGTGGAATAACCAAATTTTCATTTTTTTCCATAGAATTATTTATAAATTTATGAAAATAAAAGGTACCACGTAACTAATGATTCTTTTGCTCTTTCCTTAACAAAAAATTCGCAAGTTTTTTAAGTTGACAGAGGTCAACTACTCTACAAATCATTGCATAATTAAATTAGAAAAATGGTAATTTCTATGTCTCTGAAACATGCGATAATGGCAAACTAGTCTACAACTGAAGACACGACATCTTTACTCTAAATTGATTTAGCATGGACCAGGTCACTCTATTGTTATATACTGCATTCTTTCTATCCATTAAATGGTTTAAAAATTAACCTTTGTATAATGCTTAGCAAACTGCATCTGGATTAAATATTTTGAGAAAGTTAAGACCATTCCTTTTGATTATTGCCGTAGTGAAGCTTAAAACTTCCCTTGAGGAAACTGTTGGCCCAGCCCCCATCTTCACTTGTTTCCCAACATGTCTTTACTGCTCTCCAGTGGAAACCTTGGGAAAAATCTTATCCGTAGTGAAGTCAGTGGAAAAGGGCTTTATTTACTTCACTGGGGCAAGGAGCACTTTCCTTACCGTTGTGTCTGCATAGCCTCAGGAGTAGTAATACATCTGTGTAAATTAAGATGCTTACTGACAGTATAAATTATGAAGGCTTCTTGTTTTCTATATGTTGTTGAGAATACTGTTCTTACGGATGTTTTTCCTCCATTCTGTTTTTCCCTCAGCCTTTCATTATCCTAGCTTAATGTGTCTCAGTTGATGAAATCTTCCTGGGTGAGAACAGGTAATGTACAGTCTCTGTGAGTAAAGTAAGAGTGCAATTATTGTTGTTAGCAGGATAACTAGCCTACATAAATATCTATAGCTTAGGGGTTCTGCATTTTTATGAGGTAGAAACATGCCTGAGCTGAATAAATTCTAAAACTAAAGGCTTAGTGACCTGGAATATCTGGGAAATGTATTCCCAGGTCTAGAATGAACTACTGCAATTCCTTGATAATGCACACAAAGTAGTTTCTGTCTATTAAAGCAGTTCATTCTTAGTGAGACAACTTACATTATCAGGATAAGGCGTCTACTCTGCATGCTGTCAATATACCACATTGATTTTTAGGTTTTTGTTTTATTTTAAGTGAAAATTAAAATTTTATTGTGTGGTGGCACTTTCTACCAAAACATGCCAGGAATAAAACAGAATGAAAATAGACATATTCTGAGTACACGAAAGAGTTTCATCACATTTCATTGATCTCTTCTGATTCATTCACAGCAGATCCCTCCCACCCAAGTCATCTGGATGTTTTATTCTATGATTCACAGATGTGGTTGAGCTGTCACGTTTAGATGCTCAAAGGCTGTTGAGGTTGCCTGTACACTGTAGGTCTTACCTGCTTCTTTTAAGCAGAAAGCCTGAAGGGTGACCAGGCTATGCCTAGCAAACTTGCTGTTAGGGGTCAGATGCCCCACTGGATACACTTTTGTCTACCCACAACTTTTCTACCTGTAGTTCAGCAGTAGTACAGACTTACTTTTTTTCAGGTATCCCTGTCTCCTCTCACCAGTGACCCAGTTTACTTTTTAAGCAGAAAACCAAGTTGCAACTTAATTTCTGAAGCCCACGCAGTTTCTTTTAGAGAAGAAAAATGAAGAATTTCAGATTATGTTCAGTAATGTGAGAGAAGCTACGTGTGTGTATCCCACATCCAAAGTCATCCTTCCTTAGAGATTTATGTTGACTTTTTTGGTCACACCCCCACCCTCTCTTGCTCAGCCTTAGGTTTGCTTTGTCCGTTGTTGCTGGAAGTTCCCTTAGATCCTGCAGCAGGAAGAGGGTTCTTCCACCTCAGAAATCATGTCCTTTTGGGTTTTTCTGAAATTCCAGACTGTGAGATTTTGAAAGCCAATTGCAGCACCTTTTTTGCTGTAGAGGAATTTTTTGTAATCCCAGTTCTTGCAGGCAGCCTGGGAAGAGCTAGTAGACTTTGGCTGGATCAGCCCTTTCAGTCTGTATATTGTATTGTAAGGGTAATGACTCATGACATAGGAAAATGATAGAATTTATGCACATAAGGTGAAATTTTTAATATTAGATTACCCAGATATATGTGCACGTATCCCAGTAGCCATAAAACGCTGGGATATGCAGTGTTCTCTTAGCTGTTCCTCTCAGTTGTAGAATACAGTTCACTCTATTAAGCATAATTCATTGATACTGGAATTCAATACATAGGCAAGAACAGTCTTCTACTTGCTGTATATAATAACCTTAGGCCATTTTATATTTATTTTACTATTTAATTCTGAGATACTTAGTCTGTGATTGAATTTAGAAGGCAGATGCTGTTAATCTCTGAGAAATCATGAATATGTTTCCTTTTTCTGACAATTGCAGTGAAAATTTTTAGATAGAAAAAGTGGTTTGAATTTTTGTTTTAAAAATTAAAAGAATTAAAATTATATTTAATTATTTTATTTAATTGGATGGCTTTTTATTAGGCATCACACTTAAAAAAATAAACATGAAAACACTGAAAAAACAAACTTTTAAAAAATATAAACTGTTTTAGTGGAGAGCCTCAGGAATGAAAACTGAATTATTTTACTGCAGTCAATGGTGAGTTGGTTTACTGTCCTTTAAGGTTGCTTAGTTAGGTTGTTTAAATGACTATCGCTCCGTTCACTCCACTGTTCTTTTACTGGATGCCATCTTGTTAGTAAAGGTCCACACTTTTTTCATGTTTCCTATGTGGTGTTCCTCAGGGATTCTTCTCGGCATTAGCTGCCCCAGTGACCCGGAGTACCTGGGGTTGGGAAGTGAAGTGGGCAGAGCTGCTAACTGGGTTTTTTTTTTTTGCGCTACAATTGCCATACTTGTTAATCTTTATCTTATCTAGGGAAGATGCACTTGGAATGCACAGCTTCATTCATGTGCTGCTGGTCTCCTATTTTTTCTGCTTGATTCTGAACCCTTGCCCTGCCCATATTCACCTCTGTATCACTTCGGAACACAACATTTTGACTGAAAGTAGTTGCAGCATCAACTTGGACTGAATTATCTCTTTTGTTTTCAGACAATTCATTGAATGCTCATAAGTTCATGGGTTTTTTTTTAAATTGAAACTGTTTCTTCGATATCCTGGGTCTGTCTAGACTGGTTGAGATTCCAAAAATGCCCTCTGCCTTGATTCTTTTATTTTTTTAAAAATTGATTTCTTTTAACCTTTTCCCACCCAATGTCTTCCTTTCCAACATGTAACCTCTGGCTGAACTGGGAAGTATATATGCATACAGCTGCTCTTGAATTGTCACAGGGTGACTCAAAGCTTGTAATTGAAGTTGCAGAAAAGACACTGAAAAGTTTTACTAATTCATTTGTGTTCTTGGGTTGCTTTCTCTGCAATGTAGTTCTCTTGGGTGTCATCAACCAGCGAATTCAGGAGGAAGTGTTTCAGGCTGAGATGGAGCGGAAACTAGCTCACCTGTTAAACGAGGCTTTGACCAGAGGGCGGATATGGAGACGAGCCAGTTTTGCAGGCAGCAACGTTGTGCAGGTATTAAGAGCTCAAAGTCAGAGGAAGAAATAAAGGGGAATAATTATTGAATAAGGTAATATTGTCTAGGTTTTGAGTCGAGAAAGATAACTCAAAAGCATTTATCCCATTTAGCTAGTTGATGATGCTTGTGGTTTGGACCTAAAATATGGTTCTTATGGATAACTTGTCTTTTAAGCTGAACATAACAAATTGAAACAACTGAGTATTTTAAGTGGCTACTGAAAAATTCTGGTGCCTAGCAAAAGGAGACAGGATGCTCATCTGAGTCAAAAAAGTGCTCTGCTGGAACAGCTACTTCACAGATCTCTGTGTTGTTTTGGTGGAGGTGTAGAAAAATGAAACAGAATCACATGTGGCTTGATGCAGCAGTAGTATATTCTACCCCTTAACTGCCTATTTCTCACAGTAGTCCTGGTCACAGGAATGGCTTTCAAGTAAGAATGAATTAATCATGTCAAATTTGCACACGTGGCAGCTTCTGCTCTCTGGATTCCAGTGCTGCTTTATTGTTTGTCGCAGGTGGAATTATTCACATAATGTCCAGGAAGACTTGGATATTTAATTTTAAATTTTAAATTCTCACATGTGTTCTTCCTAGTCAGTTCAACAAACTGAAAGCCAAAATACTTTTTAATGGCTCATCTTCTTAAAATTACTTCTTCCAGCCAATTCATCGACAGTTGGTTTACTTCACAGATTCCCTTTTAGTAGTTCAGACCTATTATCTTTCTTTAATCTTACAGTTTTTGCCACCACTTACATTTCCAGATGTTGGGATTTTCTTACTTTTGTTTTCCTGTCTTGGAAACATCTGTTTCAGTAATAGAGATTTTATTTTATTTTTCTTTTGTGCGGCTTTGAATTGCTGTGAATAGATGTCTGCTTCAGATCTTCTATTCCCAGCGCCTCTTATTGCGCTTTGTTCTTTATGCCTCGGTCCTCCCTTTGCATATAAATTAAATAAATATTTTTATGTTGCTAGCAAAGATACCACAGCCTGTGAAATGTGTTTGTGTAGATTACGGTTTTACTGTTTTACATAATAAAGCTCAGGTAATTTATTTTTGCATGCATAACATTACAAGCAGGTCCTTTCTAGCTAAAGAATAGTATTTCAGAAAGTGAAAATACAGCATTTTACTTAGGACTTTGTATTACTTACTGGGACATAAGATGAGGTCTGCAGGTTATGTTCCAAACAGCAGCGCTGCTCATTTATGCCACTAAATTAGTGCAAAGAATCTGCAAACTGCTGTCTTTGGGCAGTGAAGGATTCTCTTAGTTACAGTCAACACATCATACCATCCCACATAACACAGGGCTTCTCCAGGTGCTCACAGCCCACACTATTAGATAGGGTAGTACTGTAATAAAGGAGATGTGGAGATAATAAGGAGTAAAGGAGTACTGTAATAAAGGAGATACCTTGCTGCTAGGTGTCTGTGATTAGGTGTCCTGCTTTCCTGCACGAGAATGGTAGGTACCATCAGGTACTATAGCTTCTTGGTAGCTTGCTTTGGCAAGATGTTCAGGGGTGTAGTAGGTGAAACAGAGAGGCTTAGAGGCTGTTGTGTGCAGCTGGAGTGATGCACCTGGTAGTGGGCTCCTGAGTGGAGGACAATTTCTTTCAAGGATGCTCCCCTGTTAGCTGAGGATCTGGTCCATAGTCATTTGTGATAAACCTTTTAGTTATATTGCTTCTAATTCTATTCCTTATAGCCAAGTTTATAAGCTGTGGTTGAAGTGTGTTGCATATATGCATCTGTTCATGTCTTCAGGGAGAGCTATTAATGTTTTCTGTGCTTTATATTCAGATTTTCCCATATGTATTTCTTGCACGCAAACCAGTGAGTGCTATCATAGTAGGCCACAATGAAGTGAAAATAGGAACAAAAGCTGCCAGCAACACCAGAGTGTTGGATACTTTTATTCTCAGGACATGCATACATCCATGAAAGACTAGACATACATTTTGCTTGTGTTGAGCCCCTATAGACCGGAGTTTTTCCTAAGGTGAAAGATACTTATAGTGTATTGAAATGTGATGTTTCTAAGCTCTGTGGAAAATCAGGACTGTGGGTCAGAAGGTGGAGCAACTATTTATGAATGTTACTGCAGGCATATTAATTTCCTTTCACGTACTGAGAAAATAGAAGTGATACGTTGAGAGCTTTAGATTTCATTTTTAAAGGCACGTGTTAGGATCTAGGAATTTAAAAAATTACTCTTTAAATCTAGACACTTTGAATAAGAGCTTTGGACTACCTAGGGTGCCCAAGAAACGTGTTTTCCCCTCCCATTTGCCTATCTGTACTATTAACAGGTGGCACTCCATGATTAAAAAAAGGAAAAAGCCTATAATCATTATGTATAAAAAAACTCTGAAATCCCACCCCTGACTGTTATACACAAGATAGTTGCGTTCATTTTTGTGTAATGTTTATATTAATGTTTCACAGAGCAAGTCATATGTATTTTTAATACGTATCTGCTGTTGCTGTAAATTGGAAGGCATATGTTTAATGCAGTTTTCGTTGTGTCTGCACAGGCTAGGCCACATGCTATATTTGGTCAATAGTTTATCATAATAACTCATTAAATTTTTTGAAGATTAAATGGCGTAATTGTAGTTTAAAAATATACCAGAAGCTAATGCAAAAATATTAATTTTCTTCGTTTCAGCATGCTTGGTCTTTTGAACCTAATAGAAAGCGAAAAGGTGATCCTACAGAGTGACCAAAAAGAACGACGTTCGGATTTAAAGAGCACGTTAGGCGACAGTGTAGTTGTGATTGTGTGTGAGGAAGTAGTAGCTATGAGGGGACATAATGACTGAATTGAGCTTTTTGTTAAGGCAGAAGTTCATTCTCTTGGTTTTCTACTGACAGCTTATGTGTCTGTCCCAAGGGTGTAACCTGAGTTAAGGCTCAGTCTTGCTGGGAAGTTTTAGGTTTTAAATAGAGCCTTTGGGGACTGCCACTGCTTCACCTTCTCCTCAGAGGCATTTCGCCCCTCGATGGCCAGCTGGACAGAGACCAGCCCGTCCGTCAGGTCACCCACAGCCTGTTCCTGTCTCTGTTTTGGCAGGCCAGTTTCTCGGCTGGCCAAGCAGAGGGAATTTCCTTGGCATTGCCTTCAGCGCCCTGGCCCTCTCTATTCACTTATTGGTCTCCCCAGCTCAGCGCGAGGAGGGTCCACCAAAGGCAGGCGAGTGTTTGGTGCCGTGGCGAAGTGCTGCCCTGTCCAGCCCCAGCCGGAGAGCTGCAGGGGGGAGCTGGCTGCCCGCAAGCTGCACCGCCATGTTCCGTCCTGGCAGGTTCCCGTGAGAGCTTTCTCAGACCCAGGGCAGGTTATGTGCGATGCCTGTTTCACGTGTGTTTTATGTTGCGTTGTCTGCTGAACCGTTCAGACCACAGTACAGCTTTGATTTAATTGCCTGGACACTAAAATCCTACTTTTACTAAGACAGAAAGCAGAATCTTTTTTGATTATTATTTTCCCCTGGGGGATGAATATAGTGAAAAAAGGAAAATAATCCTCGTACATGCATTTTGGAGACTGTGTGTTTTGTGTTTGCTTGTTTCTAAGTAACACTCATGCCTTTGAAACCCTGAACCAGTTCACCCAGGGTTTCCTTGCTCCTGATGGGGTTGCTGACTGGGACATCCCACTGGCTGACTGACACTCTGCAAACGCCTTGTGAGCTTGCCCACCACCTGGATTTCCCTGCTTTAAATTATGACTAGATTTGGTTACCAAGGCAACTCTGTTCACTGACCTATGATATTCTCTTGAAACACTTTTAAATTAATTTACTGACATCTGAACACAGTTAAGAGCCCTTACTCTGTGGAGGTTAAATGCGCATCTGGTATCAACAAAGATGGTATAATTGTGTACACAGAAGTTGAATTAGTCTTTTCTTTTCCTTTTTTTTTTCGTTTTCTGTCTCCCATATATTGAAATTCTTGTATCTCCTCCTCCCTATGTCATCCCGCACTGCCAAAGAATAAGCGTAAAATGCTGAATGCTTCCTTACGCATGGCTGCATTGCTGATGCCTGGAAAATATAATTCTGCTTGCATTCTTAGCACTCGAGGATAGAGACACCTCTGTAAAATATGAAACAAAACACAATCTGAAGCTGCACAGAGTATAATTGGAGCAAAATGGCACAAAAAATTACTATACAGAAACTGTGTAAAAAAAAAAAAAAATGGGCACAGTGTCTGTGTACCTCAGTTTTATAAACAGACTTAAAACCAGTTCAGAGCCCGTGTGCCATTTTTTTGTGTTGCAGCAACTCGGATATTAGTTTTTAAAAAAAAAAGTTTTGTAGTGAATCAGTGTGACAGAGGTGAAAACTGAAGTACAAGTATTGTCACAGTTGCTGTATTTATGTACAAGGCTAGTTGTCTTGTAGTCCCTCAAGAATACCCTGCTCAGCCATCAACTTTCCAGAAAAGAAATCCATAACCGTCTCCCCTTGGATTTGAAATTTTGTCTGCAGCTTCCCTCAGTACGGTGTGAGGACTCATAAAATACTGTGTATTCAGAACAATTATTTCAGCTAAAACTTATATTAAAACAGTGAACTTAGTTCGTCAACATCAGCCTGCACCTCCACCCGCCACTGAATTTCTTCATGCTCGTTCCCATGTTCCCTGTACTGTGCCAAAATACCTGCAGCTACTTCTTCCTATTTCCCCTCTGACCTCACCCATCCCTGCTCCTCAGCGTAGGGAGACGTACACTGTTGTTTTTAATTCTGTGTTAAAATTGTAGTGTTTCAGTTGTGGCAACTTGCACTGCTATCTGTCCTCCTTCCCCTCCGCCCTTTCTAAAGGCAGCTGTGGAGAAGTTCCGTTTTTAACCTATTCAGCTAGTTTCTGACTGTTTACCCTCTGTGTATAACACACATATAATTATAGTACTTTTTGGGTACTCCACAACACCATGAAATGTATGACGATTCAATTTAAGAATCTTTAAAATTTCTCTGATTCTGTAGCTTTACAACACAGAGACAGGTTTCATAAAATTAAACAAAGAACCCATTGACTTTCAGTCATGCATGGTCTTTCAACTCCCTCACTCTCCATGTGAGTTAAGTGCTACTTAGGAAAGGTTCATCCATGCTGAAAGCAGGTAGCAGTCCATACACCCTGTTGCTCTGCGCACTGAGGCCAGGCTTGTGGTGAACGCAGCCCAGATGAAGCAGAAATACGAAGCTGTGGACATTTGTTAACTAATCATATATCTGGGTCCCATGAAACCAGATTCAGTCTTAGAGTTGCCGAATATGTGTGTTGAAACCTTATTTATTGATACTCTTGTTGCCTTCAGTCAGGGACTGGTTGCCCCTTAGCTGGTAGAGGAGTGAATAGCATTCAGGATGAGAAGTGGCATGGGTTAATGGGTCCTGTTAGCAGGTCTTGCTGTGTTTCAGAAATTTGCACATTTTTCTGCTCTATTTGTAGGTGTTCTGATTCTTACATCAAACGTGACCGACATTGAACATTATTCTTTGCTTTAAGTTGATTTGGCCTAGAAGACTGTCGTGACAATTGTGCTTTCTCTTTTTCCAGCAGTTGCCACTGCTGGGACATGCTTTTTTAGGAATAGTGAGTCGATGTTCCCAAACACCAGAACATCATTGCTGTTGAGCTAGAACATTGCACTGCTTTCCTTCAACATGATTGTTTTGTTGAAAACCAGGAAAGAAAAAAATGTAAAGGTTTGCTTTTCTAGGCCTCAAACATGCAAACATTTGTGTGTTTGCTTTAATTGAAGCCTATGGGCAGTGTTTGAGATTTGAATTTATTAAATATGTACTTCATAGTAAAGGATAATTCTGAAGGAAGCCAAATATATTGCTCTATTTGTGGCAATTCCTTGCAGAGTGCTTGAAACTCTGTTTTACATGATAGAATACCTCCTACTTTTTGTTTGGCCTAATTCTAAGTTGAGCTCACCATTACCTGTAAATGGTTAAACAGAGGAGAGTTATTATATATAAGATATAATTTTACAGGAATTCAGAATTGTTATGTGATTCTCATATGCAGTGTAGATATTTGGTGGTTAGAGAGTATCTACAGGGCTTCCTCATAGCATGCATTCTTTTGATTATTAATGTCTTTAGAAGTAGGTAGGAAGAATTGCTTCCCACAGTACCAAATACATTCCTTCCTGAAGAAAGGTTAATGCCAGAGGGAGCTGTTTGGAGGATGAAGGTGACTGTGCAGGTGCTTTCGCTGAGGAAGAGCAAACAGTTCTATTTGAAGCTAACAGAATATTTGCCTGTGTAGCTGCTTAACATTTGGGAAAACTGGAACAGAGGTGTGTGTTATGAATAACAAAGCAAAGTCAAAGTAGGTATTTAGAGAAGGAAAAGTGCAATCACACTTATCTCTTCAGTAGCTCCTAGTAACCAACAAGTGCTAAAGGTGGTAGAGCCTTCTAGGGTGGCATGGTGTTGGCATCTTTAGAATGAAAGGAGTTCTCTTATTTCGATAGTAGATCTCTACTTTGTCATGAAACAAATAGGGAAGAAAATGGAAACTTCAGGTTTGCCATTAAAATGTATTATACAAGGGATCGCTTCCCTGGAAATTTTCCTTTCAGTTACAAAATAGATATTTCTGTAAATTTCCTGGGGTCCTGGAGCACTTGAGTAGTACTTGTGTAATTAGACACTGATATATTATTCCAGCAATGTTGTCTTCCCCTGGAAGACTTCAACTCAGAATCTTTAGTATAAGGATTAGGTGAAAATAACCTGAATTTTAGTTTGGAAGCATATTATTATTACTGAATATTAGCTTTATGTGTCTACGCTTGTCCAGCGTTGACTTAAGCTCTTCTCTCAGTTGAGAGAACTAGCCTGTATTTATGTTGCCTTTGCTGCATACTGTATTTTGGAGCACTACAAACAGCACATCTTCCCATCAGTATTCTCTGGATATTGACAATTTCCAAACTGTACCAGTTCATAGCAGTTACATGGTTAGTATAATATCATATTCTTTGGTGTCATAGATAGAGGGATTTTCTTTAACAGCAATTGTATTTCTACATCATAATACAAGGGGAAATCTTTTTTTATGCACTAGGAGTTGCACACAGTGACAATTAAGACAGATATTGATGCCGTCTTGGCAAAGCTGTTCCAGATGTTTCTTTTTAAATAAGTGTCCTTAAGGTCCAGGCTCTGTGAAAGGAAGGGGAAGAGAGGGTAAGGACTGAAAGACCCAATGTATGGGAGTCCCAAATAAATACAACTTAAAATGTAAAAGCTTTCCAATTTCTTCTCAGATTGTGAACGTGTCACGGTTAGTTGGTGTTGATAACCCTGTGGAGCTGATCTATTTTGTGGAGGACCAAGATGGAGAGAGACTCAGTGCTCTGAAGTGCTCAGACCTGATGAACAGAGTTGATATCCAGCGGGCTGCAATCATCCTTGGATACCGCATTGAAGGCACCGTTGCACAGCGTAAGCCCTGTCAGATCCACACTGATGCCAGCAAAGAGAAATAGGAAGGGTAACATTAGCTTTGGAGATTATGGCACTGCAAGTGTTGCAGTGTTTTGTTCTTGGGGTGCTGCAATTTTGACACTCCTGAGGAAATAAATTTTAGCAGTCTTGTAGTGAGCTATGTGGTGTTGCTTTGCTTCCTGAAGGTTCTGCTGAGCTTGGAATTGCAACAGCATCCTTAAATGAAAGCTTCACTGCATTCACTTTAGTGCTTGTGCTAGAAAAATACTGTGCTAACTAGATACCTTCTTGCCATTTTCGTATCTTTCTCCTAGTCTGGTGTTTCTGTACAGCTTGTCTTGCCCAGGAGCTTGCACAAAACTCACAATTGTGGGATGGGAGGGCGTCAGAGTGAAGGGGGTGTTTCCTTTAGCTGAGTAATGGCAAGTGAAGTTTAACACAAGTCACAATTTTTTGTTTGTCTGAATTGTCATTTCTGTGAGCAAAAGTTGTAGGCTAATGCTAATTGAGACATTTTGGAGGGTATAAGCAAAAAGAAACAGTTTATTTCCTTCATTAATATGATTGACCTTATTTTTATTTGTTTGTCCAACAGTAATCTATAAGTAATGTAATCTTTTAATAAAGATAATATAAAAGTAATGTGATCTTTTACTAGATGCACATCAGAATAAATATGACAGGTCATATAAAGTCATGTAATGACCTTATTTGGGAAGCTTGGTGTATAAATAATTTGCAGTAAGGAGCGAGACAGAAGACCTACTCAAAATTTCATGTTATGATTAGGAAAGAAACTTGAAAATATTTTAAAACAGTAACACACAGGTATATGATCCACAATACCTCATTGATACAAATGCTTAATTACCTTTTCTGTTTTCTGTGCATTATGGAGGCGTGAGTTACGTTGTACCACAGGGTATTTTGCCAATAGAATTAGCATGTGTCTGATTTTTTAAGTTCTCTGCAGAAAGAAAAGAAAGAAAATAGTAATAATGGGACCATCTGGATGTGTTTCTAAATTTTGTCCCTCATTAAAACGGTAGTTTAGTGATAGGTCAGTAGCTCATATACATCTGCTTAATATCTGTTAATGGACTGTAATATTGGTTAGACAGAAATGGAAAAATGTTGCAAGAATAAATTTCCTTTACAAAAAATCATGAGTGTTGAACAAACTTCATGAAGTGTTTATAGCTTATTCTGCATGTTGAAAATTTGACATGTCATTAGAAAGTTCTGTTAAGAGGCACAGAATCATAGAATTTTTTAAATGTTTCTTCTTATTGGAAGAAACTAGACAAAAAAGGGTTTTTTTATAGCAGAAAATGTAATTCATAAATGAGCTGTCAGATGATAAAATATAAGAATTATAATATTTTCCTTTAATATCTAGGTTCATCATTAGAATGACTATTAATAAAAATTATACATAAAAATAAGATTACATAGATATACTGTTTTTAATGTGAAAACATAATTTTAAGAAAGTGCATCAGTTTGACTAGAAATGTATTAGTGCTGCAGTTTTTAGTCCCACAGATAACAACTATGCAAGACAGAGCAAATGAAAGTTTTGTCGATTCTTCCAGTTCGCTTTTTATGTGCATGACTGGTTTGATTACACTTTCCAGTAGTTTTTTTCTTCTTTTTGGGGCTAAAGGATCTCACGCATTGTCAGTGAAAGAGAGAAAGAGAAAAAAAGTAATAAAATTGCAGAACTGTACACCTTGGGGAGGAGGGTCTTACTGATTTCAAATTAACTGTGATTATTGGTGGGGAAAGTAACAAAATACATAATGTATAACTAAAGAGACAGCTGATAATACTGCTTAAAGCAGGATACAGGCAATAAGGTTGGAAAGTCCTTCTCACCTTTGTTAGTGGTAAGTCATTTTTCTGGACCCATTTCACTACGTCAGCTTAGTTTTGGATTACAGAATGATGTGGCAGAAGCGTATTTTCATTAGTGATTTAAGCACGGGTCTTTTAAAGGTAGGCCAGGACAACTGATCATCTGCTCCATGCTTCCTGAGTGTGACATATGTTAACTTATAAGTGGTATGCCATTTCCTGTGATGTATGGCTGGTTTCTGATAAATTCATTAACTACCATTTACAAGAACATAAAAATATGTAACCTTGAAGTGTCCTCATTTAAAAATACATAACCACATAAAATTGCTGTCTTCCTTTTAACTTCACAGCTGTGGAGAAGCTGAAGGAGTCCACCTCAGAGTCACAGAATAGCAACCTATGGATTATTGTTGGTGTGGCAGTCCCAGTTGCTGTGGTGCTCCTGATCGTTATTATTTTATACTGGAAACTTTGTCGAACAGACAAACTGGAGTTTCAGCCAGACACGATGAGCAACATTCAGCAGCGACAGAAGGTAAAAGGGGAAGCTATGCTGAGAGGAGCTTAAGTATTCTGAGCATAAATGGATGTGAGAGTCTAGGGAACACCTAGCATCCTTAACTAGCATGTGGGAACACAGTTTCAGAGCCTTCTGGTTTCAAAAAAAGAAAAAGGAAAAAAGTCAAATGATAGTTGAAGTCAAGAATCTCCCATAGTGTTTTATTTGCTCTCCTAGGTATATGATAACTGCATTAGATACATGCTTCTGAAATGAGGGCACTGAGGCTGAAAGGAACCTTTCTTTATCGCTTCATTTCAAGGCTTTGTCTAGGACTGAATAAGAAGAAATATACTAAGTGTTGAATCACTGACCTTGTTTTCTGCAGAGGGCTGAATTTTTCATAGGAGAGCTTCTGCTAAACTAATTTGACAGCTAAACCGCACCATCCGTTATACCTCATGCTGGAACTAGAATTTGCTAGAGCCTATGCTTGCTGCTCCGTGTGCTACCGGCACTCTTGTGTCGCCATTGTGAGAGCCAGTTGCAGGACTAGAACTTTAATTAGTGGATCTGCATGAGACTGCATGGGTGAGTGTGTTGGCTGGAGTGCTGGAGGACTGGGTTAAGATGGTGAGAAATTCAGTAGTCTGTCTTTTTCCTGGCCAAGACTGTAAATTAAAAAATACGTGGTCCAGGATTGTCACAAAGGATGTATTCGGTAAAAAGAGTGGAAAAGTGACTAAAGGGTTAAAAATCCTACTTTTCCTTTTTACAGCTGAAGAGAACTGGTCTGTATGTCAGAGATGCTTATGACTGACTATACCCTCAGAGGCATTATTAAAGGCAAAATAATCTGCCTGTGCTAATCCTCTGGTACTGTAGTCATGTTCTTGTACTGTCACCTCATGTTCAGTCGTACAGTTTTCTCTGTGACAAGCCTTGTCTGTACACCATGCTCTCTTTCAAGATAATTAATGATGTGAAAGATGAGAGAAGCAGAAAGCGGTTGCACTTCCAAAGCAGTCAGAACAAATCAATAGTAACTTCCACTTGTCTTGCCACTGCAGATTGAGTGTCGGAATCAAGGTCAGCAACAAGTGGTACCCTTTGATGAACTTCACCCCCTGGCACCTTGTTTCACCTGTGCTGTGGTAATACGTAACACAGATTTTGATTGAAGAAGTTCCCCACAGTAGTTTCAGCTAATTTGAGAAGGGTCATACAAAAAAAAAGCAAGAGGGGATCATTACCCTTGGTACACTATTTCATCACATACATTTTTGGTACCTCTCTGCTGTCACATGCTTTTGTAAGAAAGCAGTTGGGTTGGGTTGACTATAAGGCCAGAAACATCTTTCATAGTTTTACTTTCTTTTGGGAAGATGGCTCAGTTGTTTTTCTCCACTGCTTCCACAGTATTCTTCATTTTAATGATTCGTGAGTCAGAAGCCTTGAACTTGTTTGTATGCAAGTCTCATTTCAGCTCCCCTAGGGAGCCTGTCACTTTGCCTTCTTTCGGGAAGTCACTGTAAGCAAACTAGAAAGAACCAGTAAGAACATCTAGTCCAGTCGCTGTGACAGTGGATGGTTCATATGTTAATACTAAATGAGGTAAAGCAATTAGTGTCTTAAATTTTTATCACATAGAGCATTAAACTGGCAGAATCTACTTTGAATAGCATTTTCCTCCTTTGCCCAAGATCCAGAACAAAAGTAGTACTGCTAATAGCAGGCTGTCTTTGGGCTTTCTTCATGTCTTCAAACAGTGGGTTGGAATTCCAGGTCAGAATAGGGCATATTTAACAAGCACTGAAGCCTACACGCCCCCCCCCCCCCCCCCCCCCACATTCCCCCACCGACAGTCACAACAGCATACAAATGATTAGAGAATCACAGAATCACAGAATCACAGAATGTTAGGGATTGGAAGGGACCTCGAAAGATCATCTAGTCCAATCCCCCTGCCGGGGCAGGATTGCCTAGACCATATCACACAGGAATGCGTCCAGGCGGGTTTTGAATGTCTCCAGAGAAGGAGACTCCACAACCTCTCTGGGCAGCCTGTTCCAGTGTTCGGTCACCCTCACCGTAAAGAAGTTTTTCCTCATATTTATGCGGAACCTCCTGTGTTCCAGCTTGCACCCATTGCCCCTTGTCCTGTCAAGGGATGTCAGTGAGAAGAGCCTGGCTCCATCCTCATGACACTTGCCCTTTACATATTTATAAACATTAATGAGGTCACCCCTCAGTCTCCTCTTCTCCAAGCTAAAGAGACCCAGCTCCCTCAGCCTCTCCTCATAAGGGAGATGTTCCACCCCCTTAATCATCTTCGTGGCTCTGCGCTGGACTGTCTCTAGCAGTTCCCTGTCCTTCTTGAACTGAGGGGCCCAGAACTGGACACAATATTCCAGATGCGGCCTCACCAGGGCAGAGTAGAGGGGGAGGAGAACCTCTCTTGACCTGCTGACCACACCCCTTCTAATACAGCCCAGGATGCCATTGGCCTTCTTGGCCACAAGGGCACACTGCTGGCTCATGGTCATCCTGCTGTCCACTAGGACCCCCAGGTCCCTTTCCCCTACGCTGCTCTCCAACAGGTCTGTCCCCAACTTGTACTCATACATGGGGTTGTTCTTGCCCAGATGCAGGACTCTACACTTGCCCTTGTTATGTTTCATTAAGTTTCTCCCCGCCCAACTCTCCAGCCTGTCTAGGTCTCTCTGAATGGCTGCGCAGCCTTCCGGTGCGTCAGCCACTCCTCCCAGTTTTGTGTCATCAGTGAACTTGCTGGCAGTGCACTCTATTCCCTCATCCAAGTCATTAATGAATATATTGAATAGAACTGGTCCCAGTACCGACCCTTGCGGGACTCCGCTAGACACAGGCCTCCAACTGGACTCTGTCCCATTGACCACCACTCTCTGGCTTCTTTCCTTCAGCCAGTTCACAATCCACATCACTACCCGATCATCCAGACCACACTTCCTCAGTTTAGCTGCGAGGATGCTGTGGGAGACCGTGTCAAACGCTTTACTGAAATCGAGATAGACGATTCAGATATCTCTATCGAGATAGAGACATTTGGTCTGGTCCTGCCCTTTAAAATTGTTTTTTATACTTCTTATTGCAGTAAATGCAAAGAAATGATCAAAGGATTGAAATCATGTGGTTAAGGTTTTAGGTCTGTAAATAAACTGAATTTAAAAACGGACTCAGGCTCCCCCTTCCTCACCCCACCCACAATTATTTCCAGTCCCTCTTTACAGAGCTTGATTTTGTTAATTGATTTTTAGGAAAGTGAAGGCCTACACCACATCTGTAAATGGAAGGATACTTAGGTTAAAGGTCTGGGTTTTTCTCTTGGAAACAATGTTTCATTGGTAAAAACCATAAAGATACATTTGTAGTGCTAGCTCTTCTCACTGCCATTAATCTTTAAAAAAAAATTCTTCTTTTAATGTAAATATAGAGAGGTGCCTGAGGACTGGAGGAAAGCGAATGTCACTCCAGTCTTCAAAAAGGGCAAGAAGGAGGACCCGGGTAACTATAGACTGGTCAGCCTCACCTCCATTCCCGGAAAGGTGATGGAACAACTTGTTCTTGGTGCTGTCTCTAAGCACATCAAGGATAGGGGGATCATTAGGGGCACTCAACATGACTTCACCAAGGGGAAGTCATGCTTAACCAACTTGATAGCCTTTTATGAGGACATAACCCGGTGGATAGATGATGGTAAAGCTGTGGATGTGGTCTAGCTTGATTTCAGTAAAGCGTTTGACACGGTCTCCCACAGCATCCTCGCAGCTAAACTGAGGAAGTGTGGTCTGGATGATCGGGTAGTGATGTGGATTGTGAACTGGCTGAAGGAAAGAAGCCAGAGAGTGGTGGTCAATGGGACAGAGTCCAGTTGGAGGCCTGTGTCTAGCGGAGTCCCGCAAGGGTCGGTACTGGGACCAGTTCTATTCAATATATTCATTAATGACTTGGATGAGGGAATAGAGTGCACTGCCAGCAAGTTCGCTGATGACACAAAACTGGGAGGAGTGGCTGACGCGCCGGAAGGCTGCGCAGCCATTCAGAGAGACCTAGACAGGCTGGAGAGTTGGGCGGGGAGAAACTTAATGAAACATAACAAGGGCAAGTGTAGAGTCCTGCATCTGGGCAAGAACAACCCCATGTATGAGTACAAGTTGGGGACAGACCTGTTGGAGAGCAGCGTAGGGGAAAGGGACCTGGGGGTCCTAGTGGACAGCAGGATGACCATGAGCCAGCAGTGTGCCCTTGTGGCCAAGAAGGCCAATGGCATCCTGGGCTGTATTAGAAGGGGTGTGGTTAGCAGGTCAAGAGAGGTTCTCCTCCCCCTCTACTCTGCCCTGGTGAGGCCGCATCTGGAATATTGTGTCCAGTTCTGGGCCCCTCAGTTCAAGAAGGACAGGGAACTGCTAGAGACAGTCCAGCGCAGAGCCACGAAGATGATTAAGGGGGCGGAACATCTCCCTTATGAGGAGAGGCTGAGGGAGCTGGGTCTCTTTAGCTTGGAGAAGAGGAGACTGAGGGGTGACCTCATTAATGTTTATAAATATGTAAAGGGCAAGTGTCATGAGGATGGAGCCAGGCTCTTCTCAGTGACATCCCTTGACAGGACAAGGGGCAATGGGTGCAAGCTGGAACACAGGAGGTTCCGCATAAATATGAGGAAAAACTTCTTTACGGTGAGGGTGACCGAACACTGGAACAGGCTGCCCAGAGAGGTTGTGGAGTCTCCTTCTCTGGAGACATTCAAAACCCGCCTGGACGCGTTCCTGTGTGATATGGTCTAGGTAATCCTGCTCCGGCAGGGGGATTGGACTAGATGATCTTTCGAGGTCCCTTCCAGTCCCTAACATTCTGTGATTCTGTGATAGAAACCAAATGTATAAATATCAAAGTAGTTTATTAACATATGCATGGCATATCCATACTGGAAATAGACAATTCTTTTCAACCATGTAATATGTCTACAATATGTTTTGCACTTGAAAATATGCATTGATTGGAAGATAAGAAACTGAGACACTCTTTTCTTGTTCAGGTGAAATAGGATATCATACTGCACTGGTGGATCTCCAGAGGTATCACCATTCTCTTTTTCAGTGTGTTTAATTAGCCATTTTAGCATAGCAGATCAGTGGGCAGCATAATAATCTGTTAGAATGCACAGTAGCAGCCGAGAGCAAATTATATCACCTGTGACTTAAAAGTCTGGAACAAGGTTGGGAGTGGGTTGAGGGGAAAGCCTGTTTGCTTCATGCTGCTGGGGAAAGACTTTGCCATTAAAAAGCTGGTTCCTTGAAACGTCAAGAGGAGAACTTCTGTAAACATACAGTAATGCAGATTACGTAAGTAAGACATAAGTTTTGCAGGAGCTTTTTATTCTCAGTTTAGAATATCTTTTACAAATCTGTGTCATTCTCTTCAGGGAGATGCTTCAAAGACACTACAAATTTTCCTGGATTCTATAGCCCCGTGTGTCATTCTAGTACCATCTTTTCTTTCTTCCTTCCTTTCACTTAATCACTTAATTCTGGTTATAAACTCCTGCTTTTTACTGAAATATTTTTATATGCATTCAGACAATATAATTATTTGAGTTTTAAATGTTTACTTTTTCAGAGTAGGTATGATTTCTGTGTTCCTATGACCATCATTAAAAGTAAGTCATAAGCTGCATGCCCTCACAGTCTATCTTCTGATGAAGCAAACCAGTAGTATTATCTGTTGGTAATAAGACCCTATATGCCTTTTGGGTGTGCCCCGAGGGTATGGCTGCCCAGGTACACCTCAGTGAGGTAAAGATCACTAGGGAGTTGTGTTACACAACAATTCAGTCATACTGGCCAGCGTATCATGCCAGCACAGCTAATGTGCTTTGGTCCCTTATCTGCTGTGTGGACACCCCTTCAGAATATTTGGGTCACAGTCCCTCACTCGTGATTGTCAATAATAGGGTATTTCCCACTTCGGCAGGCATAGCTGTGTCGAAAAATATTCAGTTCCTGCAGTGACAAACCTGTAGAAGTACTCCAGATTGCATCTATATATATGTGCCATAGCAGCCCTGAAGCTGGGCTTGAGTCCAGATTTGCTGCTTGTCCCCACCCTCAAGGCCAGGTCACTCTCAAAGATAATCTAGATAATAGCAAAGATAATGTTTCTTCTAATGTGATGACATGGGCAGGGTAGATTGTATTTAGTAAAGGCCTGTTCTGCAGATTCAGTGTACCATGCCACTCTGCCAGTTTCATATCAGGAAAAATTTATTCACCAAAAGGGTTGTCAAGGATTGGAACAGGATGCCCAGGGAAGTGGTTGAGTCACCATCCCTGGAGGTATTTAAAAGCTGTGTAGATGTGGTGCTTAGGGACATGGTTTAGTGGTGGACTTGGCACTGCTAGGTTAACGTTTGGACTTGATGATCTTAAAGGTCCTTTCCAACCAAAATGATTCTATGATTCTATGATCTGGCCTTCTAGTTTCATCACAGGAACAGTGTCTTGCAGACAGGATGGCATAAGGGTCCTTCTTAAAAAGGCTCATGATGTTATCTTCTGCAAAGGGTATATAGAGAGCCTGAACTCAAACAATACTAAGGGATGTTTTACTTCTGGATTGTCTCAGAAGTCTGCTACTTCAGTGAATATGAGCGTAAAAACATAGGAAAGAAAACTTTTGTGGGAACTGATGCTAGCAAAATGAGTTTCAAAGATAAAATAATAAAAACAAAAAATGGATCTTGAAGAGGCTCTGATTAGCTAATCCTTCCCTTTGCCTCAAAGCAAGATTAACAATACCTGAAAAAATATTAGGTTACCTTTTTCATTCTGGACATTAGATGGGAAAACATGCTGAGATCAAAGTTGTTTGGACCCTTTTTGAACTGGGAGCTAAGGAAGCAGGTCAGAGCAGTGAATTTCTATGCAAGATTCATTGGTCTGTGCAAGGATAATTCTTTCCAAGAGATGGAACTAAGATATTTAAAGGGCACATCAAGTATTCATGACTTGTTCTGTATGCCGTAGCATCCTACTGGAAGTTCGCCTTGATGTGATCTGGGTTGTTGCACTGGATAAAGATGTCTTTGCCTTTGGAAGTAAAAAGATGCGTAAGTGGCATTTTTAAATTACAGGATTCTCTCTCTTCCCATTGCCTATATCCACCACAACATTGTCCCAGCCTGAGCCTTTTTTCTTGCAAAGAAGCTGTGCCTTTTGTAGGCAATTGAATTTTTGCCATGGGTTATTTTTCTTCATGAGAAAATGGATACGTGTCTTTAATGCCCAAACCATCATTCTGCTCTGTGCTGGACTACTGACATTTTTGAGCGAAAACACTGTCAACCCCTTTCCTCTTCCCCAGAGAGCAAAAAGAAAAAAACATTCTACATATTATCTGTAATGCAAACAGAGTTGGAAATACTATTTCTTTCTCTATGGACATGCAAAAATTAAAATGGAACCTGGTTCACTAGGGATTTCACTTTCCCTGCTGCGTTTGGAGGAAAAAGTCAAATCCTTTGCCTAGGACTTTTCAGGTCTAGGCAGTTATTCATGGAAAGGCTCCCTGCACTAATGACAAGAATCTCACACCTGTGGACAAGCTCATTGATGGTTTATTTAGGTGGTCTTGGATGTTCTGTAAATGCTGGGCATGCTGAAGTCATTGCCTTTGCAGTGTTAACTTGGACTGAGTTGCTACTCAGCTCCCTGTTTTTCTGAGGCCACATCCTAAAACCCTAGGGGGAAAAAGCCTGCTTCTTCAGCCAGGAGTTGCTTCTCTCTGGGGCCTTCTGCATGCCACTATGGTTCTTAAAGGATGAACACATCTCTCCAGCTCAGTGCCCCTCCTGTGTGTTCACATGTGGGAGAGGTGGAGTGGCTCAGTCCTCATGAAGCCTAGGACAAAGCATACAGTACCCCACCTTGAGTGGTAGCACAGATAGTGTTGAAGCTGGAGGGCTGCCAGTTCTCATCGTATGCCAACAAACCTCAGCTAATGTGTAATCACCTGGGGACCGTTAGCGGCCCTTGCGTGTCTGCTCTAATCTGCGCTGCTTCTGACAGCCAGCCAGACCTCCCTGTGTCCCTCACGGTTATAGGTAATGAGTCATGCGTTCTGCAAGATGTCTGAGAGAGGCTTGTGTGGGTTTTTATTTTTCCCCCCAAGGAGGGACATCTGATATCTGAATGTCATGTGTCAGGTGTAACGTCACACCTCTGAATTGAGAGTTTTGCTTATTATTGTGTATTCAGTAGACTACCTCTTGGATGTTCTCAGGATCAAAGAGGCCAGCCCTGCTGGAGGCTAAATACTAGGCTTCTGCTCCTGGTATAAAGAATTCTTGTGATGTTTTGTCATCCTGTAATGCTTTTGTTCATCTGTATAATGTAGAGGCAACAGCTCTGCATTGCAGAATAATTCCAGTCAAAAGAGACTCATGTTAAGAAAGGCAGCTGACACCAATCATAAAAACTACTTGAAAACTGACATGAGTTTCTGCAAGAGATTCATGTCTCTGCCTACTGTTTGCATAACAAGTGTCATTCATTCTAATAGCAACCTTAACTAACTAACCAAAATGTTGTCTTTTTGGATAGGCATACAGATTCTGCTGATTCAGAGTCACTAGCTGGATTCTAGCAAGGAACACAGTATTCAACATCTTAATTAGTTCTCAACAGTACATTTCTCTGACGGCAGTTCCTCTGCAAGAGCTCGTTTGTGGGGACTCTTCTTCTGTAATGGGGATTAACTATTCACAACAACTGTATAATAAAATACCACATTTAGATATACTGCTGATACTGATAGATATAAAAGAAAATGTCTCCATCTGCTTTTTTACAAACATTTGAGTAGCTGTCTGAGGGTCAGACCAAAAGGCCAACTAGCCCAGTGCCAAAAGCAAAAGCCTGTAGAAGGGAGAACAACGGGGAAGTACATGTGATGCTTTGCTTGAGTAACTCTTCAGACCTCCAGTTATTTGTGGCTAAGGGACTTTCTCTAGAAGTGGTGATATTTAGCACCCTCAACAGATTTCTCTTCCATGAACTTATAACAGTCCTTCTAAACCCATCTGAGCTGCTGACCGGGGATTTCCACAGCATGTTATAGAAGAACCACGTCAACTTCTTCATCTTGCTTTTATCCTGCCACCTCCTTGTTTTCTGTGATGCTCCCTAGTCCTTTTATTGGAGGGGACAGTGAGCAGCTGATTCCTAAGCACTTGCTCCTTGCCAGTCCTGACTTTACAGATCTCTGTCATGTTCCCATCTTCATCATCTCTTTTTCCAGACAGAGGAGTCACACTTTTCTTATCACTTTGTGTTTGAACTGGCCTTTGAACCAGCTGCTAGCCTTTGAAAAGGCTAGAGACATTTTCCAATTCTTTTCCATTGTTTTTGAGAGGGAGAAACCTAGAACTGCGTATGCTCTACAAGATTGTGGGTGACCCATGGATTTATAGAGTGACATTTGTTTAGTGGCTACTTTTGAAAAGGAGTTAAACAAAAAGAATCCATTTTCAAAATACGGATAAACTTTATACTGCCCTAAACATAATACACCACTGAGACTAGATTAATACTGGGAAAAAAAATTCTGTCTTTCCTAACAGAAGACAATAGAGTTTACTGTAGAATTTAGCTATTTTGGGAACAAGGAAATGGGGCCAATATCAAATCATTGCCTAAGGTTTTAATGTTTGCTAATCACTTGTAGCTTCATTTCAGCAAGCAGATTATTTCTGCAGTATATATGAATGCACTTTCTTTCTGTGTGCATTAAACCCTTTTTAGATGTAAAAATGTGTTTGAGTCACTGAGTCCAACAGAATAGCACCACAAAAATAAATGAGAATTGCTGACCTATGCTCTTCCTTAAAAATCTGTTAGCACTTTTGTCGTCATTTGCAGAGAGGAAGTGTTTCTGGACTGTGTTGTGTATGTGCTCTGTCCAGATGGTGAGAGCCATGTTATGAATGTATTCTTCTGCCTCACAAGTTGAGAAAAGAATTTCCTCAATTTATTATTTATGTGTTGTGTTACCTCTCTTAGAGGTTGCAGTTGATCTCGGTGTTGTGTACATGGCCTTGGAGGAGTAATTGTTTGACAGAACTTATGGACAGAAGACTGGTGGAACGGAGACACAGCAGTGACCTGTATATCCTATGAAGCTGGTGATCTTTTTCTAACTTACTCCTGACACTTTCATCCAACCAGTGTGCAAAGGAACCTCACCAAACTGTGATTAAGATAGTATCCACCCTGCAGCATTTCTGTCTGAGAAGGAAGGCTAAAACTGTGTGTGATTCAGACACAAAATTCTGCCTGTTACAGCAGTTATCCCAGCAGCCTGTGGGCATAGATGTACTCAGAGTTACGGGCTTTCAACATGATCCCTCTTGTATTTTGTGAAATTTACTGAGCTGTCACGGTAATATTAGTGTGGCAGGAAGAAATGCACAAAGGAGAAGAGGGATGATGAAAATCTGTGAAAGAATCTGTCTTAAGAAAATATTTCAGAACCGGTGTCTTGAGAATTTTCAGGCTTTATAAAGTTTTGTAAGTTTGGGATTTTCTTTATTTGTTTTTAATCCTACTCCAGGAGCCAAAATTCCTGAGATGGTATTTTTGTGGGATTCCTGCTTTACTTACTATTTGTAGGTGGTGAGCAGTAAACCACAGTTTTGACTTGTCAGAGGAGGGAAGGAGGACCAGAGGCTGTACACTAGCTTGTTCTGGTTTTCCGTGCCAGCACTGGCTATATCGTGTGCTACTTTTCCCTGACTCAGTGGTAGAAACCTGTGCAACTATGCTCATGTTACTTCTCCACAAGGACATGTTTGCTCAACTGCTTTACCTATTCCCAGTAATGGTGATAGTTGACAGAAGTGCAGTTGTAATGACAAGTGTGAGACATAACTTGTATGAAGAGGTGCTTGGTCCAAGATGAGAAAATGGGCAGCATTTTGTACATACAACCCCTTTTTTGGCCCTCAGATCTCAAAATACTGCTTCTTTTTGAGATGGGGCTTGTTATAGAGGGTACGGGCTGTAAAAAACTGTAATGGGATGGTGATTACATCCCACCTAAGAGGCAATATAGTGAACTGCCATTGCACATACACGTCTTTTTACATACCTACACGATTATCAAGTGAGGGTATTTAAATTGAATTAGAGACGTTCGTTGTTTGGTGCTTAAAAACATTTCCTAAATCAGCAGCAGCTGACGGATCCCTCTGCACGTTTCTCAGCGATGCTTAGTATTTTTTCTAAAGTAGACCTCTGCACGTTTCTCAGTGATGCTTAGTACTTTTTCTAAAGTAGACCAGGAAAGAGTCTGTGCTTATGGCACAAGTTGGTTGCATCATATCCCATTTCATAGGGAAATTGTGTCAATGGCAGAAAAAGACCTTGAGAAATACAAATGGGTCTTTTTTCAGTATTTTGAGGGAGGCTATGGAGATGGAACTCTGCTTCTATGTCATTTCCTGATATGCTTTTTTCATCAAGAAAGGTTTCTTGTGTCTTAATTCAGATAAGCATTATTGTTATTGAATCGCATATATAATTTGTATGCATACTTTAAAGGCAGTCCCTGGCTATGATCCCAAAGGGTTTGATGTTGCAGGGGAGCAATGTAAACAAAAATACAGAGAGTATACTTATGTGCATGAGGGGTGGGAGTGATATTAGAAGAATGAGCTGAATATGAAAGTGAGACTGAGAAACGTGAACATGCCTCAGTACTTCTAAATTCTTATTTATTGGTAGATTGGTAGGTCTTTTAAATATCTCTTGAAGCAGTCACTGCAAACAATATGGATGGCTGATCCTCATAGGAGCAGGAAGTAGGTGACATCTTGGATGGGATAGTAGAAGTCTGGCAAAAAAAAATGAGTTAAAATTAAGACAACCCTAGCAATCGCAGTAGCAGCTGCAAATAATTGTCCTTACTGGTGCATCATGAGAGTAGTGCAGTGAATTCACACTACCCTATGCTATGGTGCCCTGGGAATACAGAGAAGGGTTTGGTGGTGTGAATCTCAGATTGTGGAAGGCAGTTTGCGATGTTTAATACCTTTAAGCCATCCTAAGTCAGACTGACTTATATCTTCAACCCACATTAATTTTAAGAACACTGATTCTCATTGCTTTGCTGTGTTTAAGCTAGTAGACTGGAAAACATTGGGTTTGTTCTGTAAAGTTTCTTTATCCTGTCATTTTTGTAGCAGTCCATGTGCTAGTATGTTAGTAAGATCAAAAGTCAGCAGGCCTTCTTTACAGGGATTCCTGTCCTGTTCATAGATTATGTACCGACACTAAAGTAATTATCTTTGAAATCATGCTTCCTCATTTGTTTCCTTAGAAATGTATTTTAACAGCCTCTGCTCAATGCATCTAGCTCTACAAGGAAGAAGGCAAGACTGTGGTATAAAATCAATAGAAAATTGTCTTAATACGTTACTCTTAATATTATGTCCAAATTCAAATGCCGCTTGTAGGAACTACAGGAAGAATACTGAGTAAGTGTATTTCTTCTCTTCTGCTTTCTGCTGAAATTATTCATTGACCTGTGCGTGCGGTATTTGCTTTCTTGAGAAAACAGATTGTTGACATTCCTGGTGTGTTTCTCCATCTAGCAAAACAATATATTGGCAACCATGTTAGATTTCTGTGACTTGAACAGTACTGAAGCTATTAGATGATTTCATGAAATAAGTCTTGACCAAGGTGCACAGACTTTGTAGGCTTCTGCAGAAATTACTTGATTTTTCTGTGAATTGAGCTTCAAATACTTTTTTTTCGTTCAGTAGGTAACAATAGAATTAAAGCACTGTCTTGACTTACCGATTTGAAATCATCTTCCCCTTAGATTTCAGCAGGTATTTGTATAATATAATGCCTTACAAATGCAGTAGTGTAGACATGTTCATTTGGTGGGTAAGCTTCAGAGTGGTTTATCTTTTCCCTTTCACAAATAAATAAAGATAAAAGAAATGAAAAACTTCTCTAACAACTTACATTTAAAACAAGAAATCTTTGCTAATACTGGGTTTTGTGCAGTCTTAGGTAAAGTAAAGGCTCTTAGGTAAAGGAACTTGGGGCTGGTAAAAAGAGGCTCAGTTTCAGCACCTCGGCAGGTAGTGGTATCAGCACAAATGTGCTCTTAAAAAGAGATTGTATTCTTTCCTTGGTGGTGGTTAATTTATGAGTAGTAGATGACTGATCCACACATGGTATTCTGACTACCTGTCCTAGGATGAGCAGAGGTCATCCCATCTGTTACACTTGATATAATGAAAAGGAAGAATGCGGCAGGTGGCACACAGAAATTCACAAGAAAATGTAGGCAACCTCTTCAGTCTGTATCAGCACTATTCATTCGTTCCACTGAGTCTCAGTGATCTGACAATTGAGTCTTGCAGAAAGCAGTTGTTTTCAGTGTCCTTCAGACACTTTTCACTCAAATGTAGACTTTGGTTAGTATCACAGTTCTCAGTTAAAGTCATAATGTTGCCATGGTGTAAGAGGTGAGGTATCAGAAATGTAGATCTGTGTTTAAGTAAACAAAGTGAGTTTCTGCCAGTGTTGTTTCTGCAGTAGTAATCATATTAGTATTTCTATTTCTCAAATAATGGGTATTATTTTTAATAAGTCCTTTTATCAATTTTTTCATTGAGGACCATCTTTTCATATTCAGTTGGGTATCATGTTTTGTATATATTTTCACATATATTTTCTATCATGTTTTTTCATTTACATGTGCGAACACACATATATACATGCATACAGTCTCTCCTACTGTTCATATATTGTCTGGAGCTGGTAGTGCCAACTTAAGCTTTTTTAACAGGAGATATCTAGAAATGTTATCATTTGGCTGTACAGAACTCTGCAAGATTTGAAACATTCAGGATGAAGTTTTCCATTCAAGTATCAGTTTCATACTGAATGTTTTTAAGATGATAAGAAGAGCTTGTTCTTTCAAAGAACAAGGTTAAGAGAAAATATAGTGCTCTGTCCAAATTTAAAAAATCATTTGGAGAAGCTCTAGTGCATATTCTCAGCCTTTAGGAGTGCAGGATGGGGAAAGAAAGGTAACAGGATCAGGAGGTTGTTTTGTGTGAGGGGAAATGCTTTTGCTGATTCTGTGGGGAATTGCCCATGTCTAAGTTTTAAACCTTTGGAAAAATGTTTGCATGGGATTGACAGAGACTTGTTAGAGGTTTACCTGTTAAATTCTCATAGGATTACACCTGTTCTGTGCATATAAGTTCTGTAGAGCTGTACCTTTAAAAGCTGAGAGGGTTTTCTGTCTGTTGCTGTACACAGAGGTTGTTATGAGGCCAGGTAAAGGAATAAGGAGCAATGAGCCTCAGGTGCTTGGATGTGTAAACTGGAACTGGCAGCTGGCAGGCAGAGGGAGAGAGGAGCAAGAGGGAGGGATGGAGAGACTGGTTCTGCTTGGCAAGGAACAGTAAGACCAGATGAGGAGTTTATCTGGCTACAACTTTAGGAAAATAGAGCCACAGGTTCTGTGATTCCTGGGGTGAGTGCGTCTTGAGGCCTGGGATAGTGATACCTGAGGCTTGTCAGTCCTTTGTTGTGAGCAAGTGTCCATGAAATCCATTGGCAAAGAAGTCTCAGCCACCCTAGCTGCTGATGGTGCATAAAAGAACATATCCTTTCTCTTCTTATATCCCCTCCTTCTTTCACCATGTGTTTGGCAGCTTCTGCATGAAATGAGATGGGTGTCCTGGTTCTACAAATAACATTCTTATATTCTACCCAACTTTGACTAATAGCAGAAGGCCCAGCCTATGCCAAGGATCCAGCAGGGTGGGAGAGAGCCGGAGGGTTCCTGTGGAAAAAAAGAATTTATTATTTTGTAACTCAAGACTCTATTGCAGTGCCTATGCATGAGAGGATCCAGTTGTGATTGTGTCACGGTTTAAAGCTGGGCCGGCTATTAAACCTGCGGCAGACGCCTCTGTTAACCTCCCACCCACCCGAAGGGAAAGGGAAAAGGGGAGGAGAGGACTTACGGTTGGAAAGTTAAACAGTTTTAATAAACCTATAATAATGAAAAAGAGTAATAATAATAATATTGGAATAATCAAATATATACAAATATATATATACAAAACCAAGATCGAGCTCCCCCCGATGTCGGCCACGTCACCACCGGCACTGCAGGGCAGGCTCCGGAAGGCCCAGGCTGGGCACTAGCGACAGTCGAGAGCTGGATTCAGGGATGCACGGATCGGAATTGGGGGCAGCAGGAAAACAGTCGGAGTCCTCACTTGGACACCGGCCATAGCAGAAAGAGACCGAGACCCTCGTGATTCCCCCCCGCTTTTATACCGAGAATGACGTGTATGGGATGGAATACCCTCGTTGGTCAATTTTGGGTCACCTGCCCTGTCCTGCTCCCCCCTGTAGCTGCGAACCCCCCTTCGGCTCTTCACTCCATAAGCAGTGAGGGAATTCAGCAGGACCTTGGTTTCTCTAAGACTAAGTACAGCAGAGAGCCTTACTGCACAACATCCCTACCAGTGCCTCAGTGATAACTACAAACTTCGAGCGTTATCAGTCTTGGAAGCGGACCACTGTCTGCAAAACATGTAGTTAGTTTCAGAAAGTGCAGTTACTTAGAGGAGACTTAGCTGAAAGTAAAAATCACTGAAAGGAAAATCGGCCTGGTTTAGGCCAAACCAGGACATTCCACCCCTTATTCCATACCATTCATGTCATACTCAGATCACCACTAACTTTTCATTTTAAAATATATACAGATAACATTAGTTTATGATTCATCTCTATACAAAAAAAAAAAAAAGTTCATCAAGTTCATTTAGTTCAGGACTGTGGGTTTCCATCTGGCTAGGAGTCTCCCAGGGTAGGAGAGATGGTATGAGCTTTGTCACAGTTTGTGCCCACGGGTTGCAGGTTAAAGATGTCAGTCTCGAGGAGGTTACTGGACGCCACTTGCAGCTAGCTCCATTCCCATCACCACTGCTTCAACCTGAAAGACACTTATGAACACTGTTAGTATTATGCAGCAATTAACATCATGCAGTTCAGAATTAAGTATTCTCACCCAAGATCAGATCACCTTCAGGGACACATCGGACTCCACCATCCTGCAGCATCACCCACCAAGTACATCCAGGTCCCTGAGCAAAAGCAATCCCACGAATGGGTTTACCTTTGCCTGTAGCAGGAAGAACCCAAACAGTTTTTCCCAACAGGTTCCTTTCATGCACCACAGGGACTTTATCTCCTTCTACTGTATGTAGAAGGTCTGACGGAGCAGGGCCAGCTCGATTGATAGATCCCCTGGTGTTAACTAACCAGGTAGCTTGTGCCAAATGCTTATCCCAGTTTTTAAAGGTTCCACCCCCCATTGCTTTTAGGGTAGTTTTTAACAGCCCATTATAATCCGTTCCAATTTTTCCCAGATGCTGGTGCATGATAGAGGATATGATATACCCACTCGATGCCATGCTCTTTGGCCCAGTGTCTATGAGACTATTTTTGAAATGAGTCCCATTGTCCGACTCAATTCTCTCTGGCGTGCCATGTCGCCACAAGATTTGCTTTTCAAGGGCCCAGAATAAGTGTTCCGGGCAGTGGCATGGGGCACAGAGTATGTTTCCAGCCATCCGTGGTCGCCTCCACCATGGTAAGCACATAGCGTTTACCCTGGCGGGTTTGAGGGAGTGTGATATAGTCAATGTTGCCAGGCCTCCCCATATTTATATTTCAACCACCGCCCCCCATACCACAAAGTTTTTAACCGTTTTGGCTTGCTTAATGCGGCGCATGTTTCACAATCATGGATAACCTGTGCAATAGAGTCCATAGTTAAGTCCACCCCTCGGTCACGAGCCCATCTGTATCGTTGCATCTCTTCCTTGATGCCCTGAAGTGTCATGAGCCACCGAGCTAAAAATAGTTCACCTTTATGTTCCCAGTCCAAATCTATTTGGAACACTTTAGCAGCTTGATTCCGCTTGGTTGGTTGTTTCGCTGTTCCTCAGTTGCCCGACTTTTAGGTACGTGAGCATCTACGTGACGTACCTTCACGACTAGTTTCTCTAGCCGAAGTAGCAATATCTTGCCACAGTTCAGCAGCCCAAATAGGTTTACCTTTACCGCTGCCAGTTGCTTCGCTTCCACTGCTTTAACCACCCCCACAAGGCATTTGCTACCATCCATGAGTCAGTATAAAGATACAGCCTTGGCCACTTTTCTCATTCAGCACATGTCTAAAGCCAGCTGGATGGCTTTTACCTCTGCAAATTGACTTGATTCACCTATGTCCTTCTGTGGCTTCTGTGACTCGTCGTATGGGACTCCGTACAGCAGCTTTCCACTTCCGATGCTTTCCTACAAGACGGCAGGATCCATCGGTGAACAGGGCATTACTGCTTCTCATCCTCTGGTAGTTCATTATATGGTGGAGCTTCTTCGGCACGTGTCACCTCCTTTTCTGGTGGCATTCCGAAGTCTTTGCCTTCTGGCCAGTCCATGATCACTTCTAAGATTCCTGGGCAATTAGGGTTTCCTATTCGAGCCCTCTGTGTAGTTAATGCAATCCATTTACTCCATGTAGCATCAGTTGCATGATGAGTAGTAGGAACCTTACCCTTGAACATCCAGCCTAGTACTGGTAATCGAGGTGCCAGGAGAAGTTGTGCCTCAGTACCAATTACCTCTGAAGCAGCTCTAACTCCTTCATATGCTGCCAGTATCTCTTTTTCAGTTGGGGTGTAATTGGCCTTGGAGCCCTTGTATCCTCGACTCCAAAATCCTAGGGGTCGACCTCGAGTCTCCCCTGGTACTTTCTGCCAGAGGCTCCAGGTAGGACCATTGTCCCCAGCTGAGGTGTAGAGCACATTTTTAACATCTTTGTCCCGTACGGACTGGTCCAAGGGCTACTGCATGCACAATCTCTTGTTTAATCTGTTCAAAAGCCTGTCGTTGTTCAGGGCCCCACTGAAAATCATTCTTCTTTCTGGTCACTTGATAAAGAGGGCGTACAATCTGGCTGTAATCTGGAATATGCATTCTCCAGAAACCCACAACGCCTAAGAAGGCTTGTGTTTCCTTTTTGTTAGTTGGTGGGGACATAGCTGTTATTTTGTTGATCACCTCTATCAGGATCTGGCGACGCCCATCTTGCATTTAATCCCCTAAAAACTGGATCTCCCGGGCAGGTCCCTTGACCTTGCCTCTTTTTATGGCAAAACCAGCTTTCAGAAGAATTTGGATGATTTTCTCCCCCTTTGTCAAAAACTTCTGCTGCTGTATCACCCCACACAATGATGTCATCAATGTATTGCAAATGTTCTGGAGCTCCACCCTTTTCTAGTGCAGTCTGGATCAGTCCATGGCAAATAGTAGGACTGTGTTATCCACCCCTGGGGGCAGTCGATTCCAGGTATACTGGATACCTCTCCAGGTAAAAGCAAACTGTGGCCTGCACTTTGGTGCAAAGAATAGAGAAAAATGCATTAGCTATGTCTATGGTGGCATACCACTTGGCTGCCTTTGACTCCAGTCGTATTGAAGTTCTAGCATGTCTGGCACAGCAGCACTCAGCGGTGGCGTAACTTCATTTAGGCCACGATAATCCACAGTTAATTCTCCATTCTCCATCAGACTTTCGCACTGGCCATATAGGACTATTAAAGGGTGAGCGAGTCTTACTAATCACTCCTTGATTTTCTAATTGTCTAATCAGTTTATGAATGGGGATCAGGGAGTCTCAATTGGTGCGATATTGTCGTCGGTGCACCGTGGTAGTAGCAATCGGCTCCTGTTGTTCTTCAACCTTCAGCAGCCCCACAACAGAAGGATCCTCTGAGAGGCCAGGCAAGGTAGACAGCTGTTTAATGTCCTCAGTCTCTACAGCTGCTATACCAAAGGCTCATCTATACCCTTTTGGGTCCTTAAAATACCCTCTCTTGAGGTAGTCTATGCCAAGGATGCACGGAGCATCTGGGCCAGTCACAATGGGGTGCTTTTTCCATTCATTTTTAGTTAGGCTCACTTCAGCCTCCAATACAGATAACACTTGAGATCCTCCTGTTACTCCTGAAATACTGATAGGTTCTGCCCCTTTATGATCCGATGGCCATTAGGGTGCACTGTGCACCAGTGTCTACCAAGGCTCGATACCTTTGTGGTTTTGATGTGCCAGGCCATCGAATCCACACAGTCCAATAAACACAGTTGTCCCTCTCCTCCACCTGGCTGGAGGCAGGGCCCCCCTAATTAAGAAATGGATTCGTGCTGCTCACAGGGACTGGACCTTCATTTCTCCTATTCACTCTTGGGAAAAAGTGATTTGAGGCCCATCTACCCTGACTGGGGTCCTGCTCACTGGTAACTGGAGCAGCCATCCTCCTAGAAAAATTCTCTCTGGTATTTCTTTTAGCTTGCAACTCACGTACTCGTTCCTGTAGGGTACTGGTAGGTTGTCCATGCCATCTGCTCATGTCCTCCCCATAACCACGCAGGGCAAACCACAGGATACCTCGTGATGTGTTCCGTTTCCTTTGAGCTGGTCCTGTAGGAGAACATTTTCTCTTAACAGCTGCAACGCGTGCCTGTGTAGGTAGAGAGTCAAGTTTATTCTCGATCCTGGGACAGTTTGTCTGACAGTTGTTTTAAATGAGTCCTTGATTCTCCTTAGTCAGTTTTTCCACAGCCGAGATTGCGTGCCTGCAGTGGGGAAGAAATACTATCTTCATACTGTCGCATACAGTTAGCCATTTCGCCCACAGTAGAATGTGCCATATCATCTTCTCCCCATACTAATATTGACAATGTATGGGTATGTGTCGGTGGAGCATTCTTTACAACCTTCCGGAACATGGATCAGTTGCATTCCACTTCATCAGGATCTACAGGATCTATAATGTCCCGTGGGTGTCTATAAATGATCTCTTGCACAGCTAGTTGTCTAAGGTAGTTAATACCTTTTTCTATAGTGGTCCATTTGCTTAGGTGGCTCATAACATCATCTTTATAGGGATACCTGCTCTTACAGCTGACAAGAGTCGCCTCCAGAGACTGTGTTTGACTTTCTTGCGAGCGCCTTATCAATACCACCATCTCTGGACAGGGATCCCAACTGTCTGGCTTCTCTGCCATCCAATTGCATTGCTATCTGCCCCATTTATCCCAGCATCAGAGCAACCAGGTAATAATAGGTTCACCGTCATAACGGCTGAAGTCTTTCCTTATATTCTCAGGTCCTTCAGGGATAAAGAGTGGTAGGTTATCTCTACGTCCGAGTCCTCCTCCTGTGATAGTTCTGCTTTAGAAGGACCTTTCTTCTGTGATGGGCCTGCTTTAAAAGGATGATCGAGGAAACCCCCATCTGTGTCAGGCCCTAACTCTGCCTGAGAAGGGCCCTCACCTGGGTCATATGATGGCTCTGCCTTAGAAGGACTCTGAGTCATCATCCCTTCACTTACACGAGCTGATTTCTTTTGGTATTTCTTTCCTGGTTACAGGAGCAATTGGTACAGAATCGATAGATGCTGGGGTCTGAGTAGATGCAGTGGCTGTCGTGGGAGTGCTGAGACTCATTAGAGTCTGAGTAGCTGCAGTGGCCATCTTGGGGGGTGTAGCAGCTGTGGTGCAGGCTGCCGAGGTTTCAGTGGATTTAGTGGCTGTAGCGGCAGCACACGCTGTAGGATCTGAGGTGGCTGCACAACACCTACAACTGTCCCTGCACCGATATTTAATCTTATCCCACATCAGAAACACATTCAGGACAACCGAAAATAAAAACATGCCACCTAGACAGCACCATCCTAATTTCGCAAAATATAGTGGAATCAGCTTGGCAGAAAAGGAGAAGGTACTATTTCCCAGAGTAAAACTGGAAGTGTAATCATTAACAGAATCAGCTAAAGGACGCCTGGAGCGTGCAGCTGAAGTCGCTGCTACTGATTCGCGATTAAAGCTGCCCATCATTGTGTCATAGAGATAAGAGATTGGAATAGTAACTGCCCACTTTATCATAGCATAAATCAGTATCAAACCCCATACCAAAACAATACATTTCGACCAGCGCCCACTGCTAAACTGCATGTAAACATTCATAAGAAGCAAGCAATAACACAGTGCCCACGGCAGGTAAGGCATCATTGCAATACTCAACTGTGAAAGAAACTCTATAAAAAGACGAGATAACACAGTATTCAAAAATGACATCAGCATCTTCACTATCTGTTTTAGTTTCCAACCCCTCGTAAATCTCAAAGGAAGAAATCTGATACTCTCTCAGCTGAGCTCTCCGGGTCTCCTCCCACCAGAGCCAGGATTCAACTTATCAGAGCAACCTGTTGGAGCTTCTCTCGTGCCCCACGTTGGGCACCAATAAATCTGTCACGGTTTAAAGCTGGGCTATTAAACCTGTGGCAGACGCTCTCTGTTAACCCTCCCACCCCACCCGAAGGGAAAGGGAAAAGGGAGAGAGACTTACGGGTTGGAAAGTTAAAAACAGTTTTTAATAAACCTATAATATGAAAAAGAGTATAATAATAATAATATTGGAATAATCAATATATACAAATATATATACAAAACCAAGATCGAGCTCCCCCGATGTCGGCCACGTCACACGGCACTGCAGGGCAGGCTCCGGGAAGGCCGCAGGCTGGGCCTAGCAACGGTCTGAGAGCTGGATTCAGGGAATGCACGGATCGGGGATCGGGGGCAGCAGGAAAACAGTCGGAGTCCTCCTTGGACACCGGCCATAGCAGAAAGAGACCGAGACCCTCGTGATCCCCCCGCTTTATACCAAGAATGACGTGTATGGGATGGAATACCCTCGTTGGTCAATTTTGGGTCACCTGCCCTGTCTGCTCCCCCCTGTAGCTGCGACCCCCCTTCGGCTCTTCACTCATAAGCAGTGAGGAATTCAGCAGTGACCTTGGTTTCTCTAAGACTAAGTACAGCAAGAGCCTTACTGCACAACATCCCTACCAGTGCCTCAGTGATAACTACAAACTTTGAGCGTTATCAGTCTTGGAAGCGGACACTGTCTGCAAAACATGTAGTTAGTTTCAGAAAGTGCAGTTACTTAGAGGAGACTTAGCTGAAAGTAAAAGTCACTGAAAGGAAAATCGGCCTGGTTTAGGCCAAACCAGGACGGATTGTTCTGCCAATCTCAACTGTGCCATTTCTTACAGTGTGAGTGCTTGTCTTTGCAATACTAACAGTCTTTTAATGCAGCTTCCGTGTGGTCTGTCTGCAGATAAACATTTGTGCATACATATGCTGTGGTGTATGTACATGTACACATAAATAAATATATCTGTTTCCATAACTGTGCTTAGATGAAAGATTATGTTAGACTGAAGCTAGGAATAAGACTATTCAAACTTAAAAGATTAAAAATTTCTATTTTTGCATGTTGCTTTACTCCCCAGAGGATTTACAAACCCAGTATGCTAGAGTTAACTCTAAGGTATGTTGAAATGCATGCTTCAGACATGCAGCAATCTTAATAAAACCATACTAGTAATTCCAGTATTACTAGAATGTTTGTCTTTTTAGTTGTCCTTGCCCACCCCATGCATCACACTATTCAAAAAGGAGTAGTAACTTTGCAGGTCAAGTCAAGGATGCTTAGGAAAGGGTAGAGCACCACCAAATTTATTTGTGAAATAGTTGTGCCCAGCATGTGGTGAAGACTCATCACCTTTGGAGCAAAGGGGACTGGAGGCAAGGGAGGGGAATGTAGTCAAGTAGAGGAAGTGTGATCATCAGGGATCAGCAGCAGGGCTGTATAGGCATGAGGTAGAGTATGAAAGGGTTAGAAGAAGGGAAACCACTGACAGGGTTCAAAGGAAGAGTGTCGTACACAGGAGTATCTTCAAAGAGAATAGACATAATGTCAAACAGATCGAGGTGGAGGTGGGGTAACGAAGAGGAATTTCAGCAAAGTGCTGCAAGCTGATGTGATAATTCTGACAGCAGAAGTGAAAAGTTCCTCCTCAGAAGTATTTTTTGGGGGAAAAAAAAAAAAAGCCTGGCGTTTGAGGGAGAGCGGTTTAAGCAAGCAAGATCCCGAAGACAGTGTTTCAGCTCTGAAGGGGGGAGAGTTTCAGAATGGGTTCACTGGGTGGCTGTGACTCAAAAAGTGGAGTTACACCTCCACAGTTACACCTTCACCTGCTCTAGCTCAACAGTGCCTTTTTGAATCGGTGGTTGCAGTCATTTACATAAATTCAATAATTGAGTCACCCATAGTGCTGAATTGAAGGGACTGTTGTAAAGCCCAAGAAAAATGGAGTATAGTGGAAGACGTCCAGATCTGTTCAAATAATAAGCTTACTCATTTTGTGAGAAACTCCAAAACCTCGACCATTCAGATAGTCGTTGGATTTTACAGGAGAGCTTTTATTGCCATCTACTGGTCTAGATAGGCACTTTGCTCTACTACAACATCCTTTCTAAGAACCATTTGGAAAATGTTTGCTTACTGAGAAAATATTTTGAAGAGATTGTTTCAGAATATTCCTTAGGCAAGTTTATCTTTGGCGTGATATCAGACGAGTCTGTTTGTAGTTAGCTATGCTGGTATGCCAAGCTTTATGAAAGGGGGTTCATTTAAACATCTGGAACCTGACACACCCATAAACGCACTCCAACACATGCTTCGCTTTGCAGGAAATCAGCTCTAGGAACACACAGAAGGTTTTGTACGTGTGCTGCGCAGTGGGTATGTGTGCACGCACTTTGAAAACTGGAGTTGTCAACATTTCTTTCTACTTTCAATTTCCAAGCTACATAAAATTGAGCAGGACTTGAAGAAAAACTTTCTCTTAATTAATTCTTCAGAATTTCTAATTACTCAAAAGCCCCAAAAAATCAGCAGGAGAGCTTGAAACTCGGAGGCTTGATTAAATTAAGTCTGAATCAAGTCATTGACGAGGTGAGATTAGCTTTTTTATAAATACAGTTACGAAAATGAAAGGCCCAGTTCTATGTCTTTCTCAAGCAAGACCCATATTGAATCCATAATCCCTTAATACGATCTCTAGGATAAGTATCTAATTTCTCTAAGCTCCAAAGCTTTTTATATTTTATTGTGTCTATTCAGTATGAAATTCCTAAGAGCTAGATTTTTGGTTCTTTTCTGGAGACATCCATGCTGGCTGAAAAGTCATTGCCAGGCTGCACATATAAATCAGATCTGCAGCATGTTTGTCCTTCATCAGATGAACTAGGTGTTTGTACAAGCACCCCCAGATATGAGGGTCAAAATGCAGATATGGGGAGGTCAAAATGAGGAAGATCAGCAGTGACATGATTCAAATGATTTAAACTCACTTCACTCATTTTGACTGAAAGAAATGGAAAGATGACCTGGCAGTGGTAATAATTTCAGTCAGTACACAGGTGTCTACAGTCTTGCACCCATAGGTACACAAAAAGCTCGTCACACAATGATGAAATCTGAAGAAATTGCTGGAAAAGGATGTAAACAGCAACAGAAGGCTGTTTTTTTCACTAGATTTGCTGATTCGGAGTTTTAAACTGTGTATCATATACTGAAGTAAGATGACAGAATCGAGGGGGTTTTATTTTTCTTTTCCCTGCAGCTCTCATGTTCATTCCTGAGACTACCATATCCTGACCATCCTCCTAGTGCCCATTGTTTGCGGATCTTAACCAAAGCCTTTGTACTCATTGTCACTCATGTCTCCTGTTTTTTGTCTTTGTTCTCTCGCAGCTACAAGCCCCCAGTGTGAAAGGCTTTGATTTTGCTAAGCAGCATCTGGGCCAGCACAATAAAGATGACGTCCTCATTATCCATGAGCCAGCTCCTTTACCAGGACCTATTAAGGATACTACCCCGTCTGAAAATGGAGATGTGCCCAGCCCCAAATCCAAGACTTCCTCAAAGCCTTCAAAGACTGTTCGACACAGAGGGAGGTCAGTTCATAGAGGAAAAACAAATTGTAGTAGAATGCAGTTTATTAATGGCTGGTGATTACTGTATTTTTAGGGCAATTTCAGTGGAAAGACCTGTTCCAGAGCTCTGGGACTTGCGTTTTCTAGTGGGCCATCAGAGTTACACCTCGCTACTCATTAGTACAAGGTTGTGAGAATTTAGAGTCCATTTTTCTCTTAAAGGCAACGTGCCCAGTTAAGAGGGGTATTTAAAACACTGCTAGATTGGCTGGAGTTAAGTTATTGCTTATTTAGTGGAAACACCAAGTGTATGTTTTCTGATGCATTCTCTTTGTAGTGATCTGTAGCTACTAAGGCAACAGGTGGTTAAAAACAAACTAAAACCATTGACAGATAGTAGTGTGTTTCAATAATATTAATGATCAATACATGTCTGATAAGTCAGAATTCCAGAAATAAGCCCGATCTCCAAAATTCAGGGAAGATGCATGAGTGTGTTTGTGGTTATCTGGTTGCTCTCAGAGCAAACCAGCTTTGGTCAGGAAAAGGAGTGATAATTTACAGCTGTGCAAGTGGAGAAGTGTCTGTCAACCTTCAGCAGTACTTTCCTAACCTTTTCCAATAATCAAATGATGTGAATGTGTCTTGCTGGAAAGGATTGTGTTTGTAGGATAGGCACTGTAACAGAGCTACGCAGTAAAGAAGGATCTGTGCATTAAAAAAAAGGGGGAATAAGTGGTAAGGTAATAGGTAGGAAAAAAAATAGAACCCTGAGGAGGGGAGTGTTATGATGAGTCACAAACAGCTCCTCACTGCAAAGCTCCTCTGTGCTCCACTTTCCAGTGATTCTTCTTCCTCTCCATCCCTCTCATATTTTTGCACTCCTTTGTCTCCATCTCTGCGTCCCCTGTGCTTTTACCTATGTTCTGTTGCACAGTGGGAGAAAAAAAAAAAACAAACAACCAAGGGCAGGGTTGAATGAGCTTGGAAAGAAACTAACAGTGGTTCTTCCTGAGCTGCAGGTCTCTGTGACACAGCTTGCTCCTCTGCTCAATCTTCTGTGCTTCCTCTAAAGCTCCAGTTGTCCTAAGATCTTCCCCATGTGGGCTTCATACAGCTCAGTTTCCACCTTCCCAGATGCTGTGCCTATCTTCCTCACTCCCTATAGGCCTTGCAAGTAGTAGACTACCAGTAGTACAGTGGAAGGTGGGCAAAATTGGAAAATAATGGAAGAAAAATTACCTAACTCATCTTGGTGTAATATAAATCAGAAGGACAAGTGTTTCTGTGTTTCTTTTAAAGTTTAAAAGTGGCCTAAGACAGCGATGATACTTAGGGGGAGGGAAGGGTATCTATATTTACATGCACATAATAAGAAAGAAATTTAAACTTGAGGCTTTTACTGTATTTCATCTAGAATAATTCAGAAAATGAAGCAGGAAGAATTTTCAGAAGGCAACGTTTTAATGCTTCCCCTGAAGACAATAATGAATCATTGATCAAATTTGGAACAAAGATATTTCTTTTTTAAATAGCATCTAAATTCAAACACTTCAAAATGTTTTCAAAAGAGAATTTCTCTCTTTTCCCTCATCCTCCCTTAAGAGCAAATCTCCCTTTAGGCTTAACTATGGAGATGTTACCCTCATTTCCCTAACATGCTGACATTCCCATGTCAGCTTGAGGTTTAAAACATTTATTCCCTGAGGCAGAATTTGAAATGTGAAATGATAGCATAGTGTGTTATGTTGGTTTTAGCTGTTTTCTGTTTTGTGAGGAAATACAGAACTCAGTTCATCACAATACCATTCAGGACTGTATGTTGCATGCCAGGAAATAGAGTGGTGATGCGAGTACACGTTCTGTATCTGTAAAAAACAGCAAACGAGAAAAACAACTGAGTTCAGAAAGCACAGCATCTCTAGGCTCCAGCTGAGAGTTGGACTTGTTGTTTTGGCTTGAGAGGATACATCTGCATATTCCTCAGCACTTACAAAGAATGACTGATATTGACTCACCACTATTTATTTTTGTATAATTTACTTAATTTAGATAGACTGAGGAAAGAGTATGAAGGAAAACAAAGCACAATGGGGTCAAACAGTCAGTAGGAGATCTGGAAGTAGAACTCCAGCCTTGTACTGTGCTGAACCAAGACAAAGGTGATGGAGATGGTAGCTCTGCCCACCCTCTCCACCTTAGAAAAGAGGAAAAGATGCAATGGTGCAGATCTGTAAGCTCATTGAGAACCATTTCTCCTTTTTCCCGTGCTGATTTTTTTTTAATTGGGATGTGACTTATTAATATTACAGTCCTGCAGAAAAGAAGGAAAGACAGAGTTCGATTATCAGTGCATTGTTCAGGGAGGAGAAAAAGGGGAGTTGGATTCACTCCTGCTGCAAGGAGTAGGTTTAACTTTCAATGAACTTGTCTGGCTGGGTGTAGTTACCTTAGTCTGTGTGCTCTAGGCAGGTTGATGTTTAGCCAGGAGCCTCAGTAACTAGTTCAGATATCCATCTAGCCCAAGCAAATCTTGCGCTTAACGAGGTTAATGCACAGACACATTGCACACTTTAGGTGATTAACTCCCTGAAGGAATAGAATATGAATGTTCACAAGACAAAATGGTCACTAGAGACACTATCACAAAGGCTGATCCCATATGAAAAGACAGGCTTTGGTGTCAGCTGGGCAATGGTGTGTGCCCTATATTTTTGCGATTTTTATACTATCTGAATAATTTTACAGCTGAAGCATTCTATTGGGGAAAATCACAGTATTTCTTTATATTTTTTTTGTAATCGCCCACAAAAATTATGAACACTGAGATTGTAATTTGTAGGTAACATATTTTTAAGAATCTCATGACTGCATGAGATAAATACATAAAAGTAGAATTTTTGAATGGCCCTACATTTAACTAGTCAGGAAAATATTCACATGGACTTGTAGTGTTAGTGAGAGAACACGAAGTTAGCAGGTTTGAATATTAGACTAATTACCTGTAGGGGTTTCTTATTTCTAATGTAGTTCTTTTCTCTCTGAAAAGTAAACTGCTACTTATAAATGCAGAGTTTTTTCTTGAAGTGTATTTTAAAGGAAAGGTTAGTTAATCTTGTCACATGTGAATCCTGTTGCAGTCAGTTTTCAAACGCAACAACAGTAACATCATGGCAATGAATATCTATGATAATTTATTATAAGAGGAAATTACTAGCAGTGTTCACAAGATACTTTAGCACAGAATTCTTTGCGTGTCAGAACTGTGCCCCTTCGCAAATTTGCGTTACATGTTGGTTTGTTTTTTAATGTTTGTGGCAGAGTTTCGCCATCAGATGCTGACTCCACAGCAAGTGAACCATCCAGCGGGAGAGAGACAGGAGAAGAAACTGCAAGACCCTCAACTGTTGCGAATGAGGGCAAACCACGCAGAGCAGTGAAGAAGGGTTTGTTACTTTTTTTTTCCCTTATGTGCACTAACAGTGTTTTACTGAGGTTGAAGAGTTGCTCTGGTGCTGTAACTTCTCTAAACTCATCTTTGGCTGTTAATTTTTTCTGGTTTGTGTTGCAGAAAATTTTCTTCCTCTCTTTTTTGGTTTAGTTTCTTCTGTTGAAATTGAAGATCTACGCATTCCTTTAATTCCAGCAAGCTTTTGAAACTAATGGCTTAGCAGGAGTGAATCTTCCCTCCTTTTTTTCTCCCACTCATCCCTGGCAAACCTTTTTCCATTTAGGCCTAACTTTGGCTCTCGTGGTAGCAATCTTGCAGACAGTTACATGGGCAGTAGAGGTTACAGCAGGACTTCATACAGCATGGGTATATGTCTGTAACTGTAACTTCGAAAAAGCGAGATTAAGAAAAAGAGACCAGAGTGGTAGAAGTTTTACAAATAAGTTCTGATTCAGACATCAAAATGCCTTCATGATTGTGCTTTAGAAAGATGAAAATCAAGTGCTAATACGTTAATAACAGTGAAATCTTTTTGTAAAGAACCATCTTTCAGGTGAAGTGCCACCATTTGTCTTGGAGGTACCCTAAGATATATTTCTTTCCTCATTGAAAAGTCGATAAAACACTGCAAACCCACTTTCATTTTTTTAATTAAAACACTCTTTTAAATTATTTTCCTGTTTAAAAGTGTGTGGTTAACTGTGCCTACACAAACATTAAGTGTTTTTTCTGAGGGCCTTTTGCGTTCAGATGGCTTGCTCCTTGCTTGAGGTTTTAGTTAACTGATCTTTGCCTTAAATCACAATAGTCTTCCTAGAGAAAATTCTGATACTAAATGTCTGGTAAAGGAGCTTGTGATATCCCCATCTGTTCTTAATACATATGGCCTTGGCAGCAGCAGAAACTGAGAAGAAGAAGAAAATATTGACCACATTGTGAGCAGTCTCTTCGATACATTGAATGTTTTTGCATGTACTCTGAAATACCAGCTGAGATGTAAAGATGGCTACTGCGGAATGCAGTGCCAGTGAAATTCAGATCATAGCAGATAATCTTCAGTTTTTCCTTATGTTGAAGAAATGAGATCGAGGAATATGTAAGATAGTTTATATAAAACATTAGCTCTTGGGTGGCTAAACAGCAAGTTCAAATATGTATGATTCTTAAATTTTCATAATGTGGACTACTGCTGGAAGAGCAAAGGTGACGGAGCAGGCTTTCCTCTGTAAAGAACATGTAAGAAAACAAAGCACAGGATCTGCTCATGTGACTAGAAAGTTGTACCTCCTAATAACTCAGCAGGCAGTGTATGCTGTGTGTACTTTACACAATTTACAAAAAGAAGATACTGTACTGATGCTATATGTTTTAGTGCCTTAGGTTTGCTCTAACGACCAAAACTCATGCTCAAGTACATATATAGGAAAGAAATTATGCTATGACAGAGCTCATCTCAGGATAGTTTGAGTTGCTCCAACCTATCTGACTTCACTTCTGTTGCCCTGATTTAGTGCTCTTCTACTTCTTATTACCTGGGAACTCAATTTTTGTCTCTTCGTTTTCCATATGGCTTAAAACCCTTACCTAAGGTTTAACATGCCCTTTTGTTGTAGAAGTGTTAGGTATTGCTGCATCTGAATTACTGGCAAAGGCAGCAAGGATATTGTGTGACGTGTCCTTTTTACCTATCGTACCCTTACTGGATCAAGTACACTATTTTTTTCAGCATTTGGTTCTTCTAGGTTGGTGATCATAGGGACTATTTTTAGCATTCAGAATTGGAGGCTCTGTCTGCAGGGAGCTCGCTGTCTGTTAAATGGCAGATTCGGCTCCTTTTTTGTGCAGCTGAGGTTTGGCAGTTTAATCCAAGTTCATGCATTTCATTCAAAAGTAAATGCAGTTATCTTAATGGTGTGGGTTTTTTCCAGTTGCCATTCCAGCTGAATTATTTGTAATAATGTCACGGTTTAAAGCTGGGCTGGCTACTAAACCTGCGGCAGACGCTCTCTGTTAACCCTCCCACCCCACCCGAAGGGAAAGGGAAAGAGAAAAGGGAGAGAGACTTACGGGTTGGAAAGTTAAAACAGTTTTAATAAACCTATAATAATGAAAAAGAGTATAATAATAATATTGGAATAATCAAATATATACAAATATATATACAAAACCAAGATCGAGCTCCCCCGATGTCGGCAACGTCACCACCGGCACTGCAGGGCAGGCTCCGGGAAGGCCCAGGCTGGGCCTAGCGACGGTCGAGAGCTGGATTCAGGGATGCACAGATCGGGATCGGGGGCAGCAGGAAAACAGTCGGAGTCCTCCTTGGACACTGGCCATAGCAGAAAAGAGCCCGAGAGCGAGACCCTCATGATCCCCCCGCTTTATATGAGAATGACGTGTATGGGATGGAATACCCTCGTTGGTCAATTTTGGGTCACCTGCCTTGTCTGCTCCCCCCTGTAGCTGTGACCCCCCTTCAGCTCTTCACTCATAAGCAGTGAGGAATTCAGCAGTGACCTTGGTTTCTCTAAGACTAAGTACAGCAAGAGCCTTACTGCACAACATCCCTACCAGTGCCTCAGCGATAACTACAAACTTCGAGCGTTATCAGTCCTGGAAGCAGACACTGTCTGCAAAACATGTAGTTAGTTTCAGAAAGTGCAGTTACTTAGAGGAGACTTAGCTGAAAGTAAAAATCACTGAAAGGAAAATCGGCCTGGTTTAGGCCAAACCAGGACAAATAATTACTGCGTTGTCTCTTCTTTTTCCTTTATGTTGTCAGGAGCAAACAGAGTGGGTAAGTAACCAGAGCCGGTAGTTGAGTACAAATATGAACAGAGGTGCTGGGGTAGCTGCAGTTATATCTTAAGGATGGAAGGATTTGTCTTCTGAGTCTAAAAAAAACAAAATTGCTTTTGAGCTACTGAAGTATTAAAAATTCTCAGTAATACAAGTTATAGTCATCCAATTTAGGCACATTTTTCTAATTTCCTCCCAATTCTTTCAAATTATTGAGGAAAACATTACTGTGAAAGAAGCAAAACTGAGGCAGCTGTTGGTCCTGAAACTAGCTTTGTATAAACAAGTTACAGATATTGTTAGAGTTAGTGTCTTTACTGGAAGCCTGAGACTTTGCAGGCTACCTACAAAGAAGCACAAATATTTTCTCATCAGCTAGTGTTTTTCTGATCAGGACTGGGACGTTGCAAAGATGGGACAGCAGAAAGCTGACACTGTCTTTGTTAATGCATACCATATCTAATGATAAATTAAGGACTGTGTCCTCTGGTATCAGTTTCCATCTTATAATAGTAGAGAATAATGGATCCAAGGCTGGCTATGATGCTTTCCATTGCTGGGTTTGTACAAGTAACTAATCAGAGTCATCAGCCACATCCCGGGGACATAGTCAACTGGGATACAAAGAAACTGTGTGAAATCTATCTGAAACTGCGTACTCTGACATGATTCAAATACCAGTGGATCAGTGGAAGATTCCCATTGACTTTACCTGATTTTGAATTAGGCTTTGTGCACCTTGGTTGCTGTGTCTCTTGTTTTTATTTCAAGAGGGTGCAGGAACCAATAGCCTTCCTCTGTCTCCAGCTGTATTGGTTTTCATATGAAATCGTAGCTTCCTGCAGAGCAATTCATTTTCCTGACATTTCAGTTCAATTAGTAGTTTCAGCCCAGGGAACAGTGATGAACATTGATCCTGACATGTGACCTATATGGACTAGTTGTTTAAATGTGTTCTGTCCAGTATTTGGGTATTAATTCCTCTCCATGATTTTTCGGCCTCAGCGTCTAGTCTGAGATCAAAATTTCATTCATTAGTGCCATCTGATAGCTTTATAAGGAAGATTTTTCTAACCATGGACAATAGTGTAATACAAGAACTTTGAAATGAGAAACCATTCTTATTCACTCTGTCAAAACTTCTAAAGGAGCTTATTCATGTGTTAAGTTAGAAACCGTTTCTCCTTTTGTTGTATGTGTACAGCACTGTGCAGTTCCCGGCTTTCTTATCTACTGTGCTTCCATCATGGTTTGTATTTATAGACACATTGTGTATGCACATAGAGAGGATTTAAAGGTCAGGTGGAGCTTATGGGGTTTGTGTGTGTGCATCTTTTCTGCAAAAGAGAGTAACATCTGATGTTACTGTAGAGCCGTGCCAAAATTTGACAGTGGGACTTTTGGACAGTTTTACAAAATGAGTTTAAGAACCATTTCAGCTAAGAGGCCTCTGCCAAGCACTTGTTTATATGTGCAAAAGGAAAGGTTATGGATGAAATGACAAAGATTCAGAGGGAATGAATATATTGGACCTTGTTAACCAAGTCAAAGGAAAATAACCTTAAAATTTTATGTTGGAGGTCCGTGAGCTTTGAGAACTGCTGTTAGACTGGAAAGGTTGGAAGAAATGACTAATGTATGGGGAGAACAGGAAGGATGGATGCAGAAGTTCAGATTTCCATTGTGCTACAGGATCACTCTGAAGGATTCACACTAACTACTTAATATATCTTGTGCCCTTCCCTGTGAGAGACAATGCTTGCATGCTTCTAAGAAATGCATGAAGATGGGTCTGTGAAGATGACAAATGGTAAAGATCATATAAATAGCTACAGAAGAGAGATGGATATATTTCATTTAGGCTCTGTGTCTTGCAAAACATTTGGGACACCGAGGTCCTTAGTGGAACTGTTTACCTTCTTTTTAAGGACACTTATACAGGAAAGTCACATTTATAAATGATGCATACTATTTATAAATGTGTACATTTGACAATGCATCGATCACGTTTGAGAAATATGAAAAATGATAATTTTGCTTAGCTCGTGGCCAGGTTGCTTTCCAGCCCAAAAGTAATGTGCTGTGAATATAATAAAGTGCACCATTCCTTCCCTCTCCTGCTCCCTTTATGTGGTAGAAGAGGGAAGCAAAGGAGCAAGTCATCTACTATGATCTTCTACAGGAGAATAGCATTCACTCCTCCTCTGAACCCTATACTTCATTACCAGCACATGTTGCAAATGGATGAGAGCAGTGGCTGTTTTCTGTTGCAGTTGGATCAGGTTGATCAATAGTTGGTTCTGTTTCGGAATCAAATGAGATTCTCCTGATTTGAATCTGAGAACCACAGCCCGTTATTAGAAGTCTGTGCAAGGATGTGGGACTATGTCTGTGGGACACTGTTGTGTTCCTCCATAAGAAGCCACAAATCTTAATCTTTTATTGCTTATATTTCATGGTGAACAGCAGTTTGAGAATTTGTGACATTACCATGTGGACAAGACAAAATATTATTTTGCAAGTCTTCAATAGTTTTTGCAAGCCTAATCCAAACAACAGTTCCTGTTGTAGGCCTAGCTCCAGCAAAAAATACTTAAATATGTGCTTAACTGCAAACCGCTGGGGTGATCCTACAGGTTTCAAGTCTTTTGAGGGAGATGATCCATTTGTGTTGAAGTGATTACCTTTTGGCAGGACCAGGGCCACAACTTTCATGTGTATTGGTTTCTATAATGTCTTGCTGATTGTATTTGAGTTGATTTAACCTCTTCAACAAATTATAACATGGCAATATTTGTGCAGCTGGCTTATTACTGTGAACTGTTTATCCTGCCACAGAGAATAAAATAGTGCTTTAAAAGCTTGAATCAGTAAAATGTCTAAAATTCTTTGTGTTTCTAAGGTTTTTTTGTTTAGTTCATATATCACTCCTTCTATCACTTAAGAACTGCATTTTGCAGTGAGACACCTTTTATTGCTCTTTGAACCTCCATTTGAGGAATTTGCATCTCCTTAAGTACTGATAAGAAGAACCATTAGCAGAATGTACTTGAACAGCTTTTTATGAAGTAAAGTACATTGAGATTTTGGGGATTTGCAAATGCCAAGAGCTTGATTTACAGAAATAAAGAATGACAGCTCACCTTCTGGAAATATAATGGAAAAATGTTTATAAATTGCAAACCACTGGGTAAACTTGTTGTACACTAAATGTGAATCAGCTGGAAGGCCTATAGGGCAAATGAAACACAGATGGAAAACATGGTGTAGTCTTGTAGCATAGCATCTATAGAGCTTAACATTTGACTGAGATAACCCTAGAAGCACTACTTTGCACTGTATTTGTTCTGGTGATTTAGGACCTCCACAGACCAGCAGTGGAAACGAGCAGCACTCCTCAGCCTCTATCTTCGAACATGTGGATAGGATGTCACGTTCCTCAGATGCCAGCAGACGGGTCCCAAGCAAGATCCAGCTGATTGCTATGCAACCGATGGCAGCACCTCCGGTTCAGAACTCAGTGCTTTCTGGTCGAGTAGCAGAGACCAACAAAATTAATAAAGAGGTATTTTTAAAGTGCTTTGAATGTTTATGGAGGACTGTATGCCTAGCCAAGAGGGAAGTGAAAAGTATCCAGTTTCTTGTTATCAGGAGTTCCTCATTAGTTCCTGAGGAGTTGAATTTTGACAAGTTACAGGAAAAATCGTGTTTCTGTCCAGAGAGATACTCTGACCTGTTTTTAAGAAGTACCTAAACCAAAACTTAAACACTGAGAGAGGAGCAAATTCGATGGTCAAGATACCTTGTGTTACCATCTTTTTGCTAGGACATGACTTCAAGAGTTGTGTTAATTGATGTGTGAGAGTTGGAATGTCTGACCCACCTTGATTTTCATTCTACACCATTCTTTTGAGTTTTCAACAACTCAGGATGTGGGTCGTACAAACAAGTTATCTCAAGACATTCTGGGGTGTGAATTTGCAGCACATTCGTTGCTTCCAACTTCTGATGTGTTTACCTGACAGTAAGCATACAGAAACTTCCTGCTTTCTCTGAGGCTCACGTTACTGTAAGCAGAATACGAGCATGCGTGGGGCATTAGGAAAGAAGGTAATGTGCTGCAAAACCACATACGCTGCCTGACAGTACCATGTACCTGCGTCCTGATTTTGTATGGGGTGTAAGATGGCATCTTCTCGTAATTCAGAGCAGAAGATTACTGAAACCTTTAGCTGTGTTAGGATACTGTGTTTCTGAGTACCTTACAGAAGAGACGTAGATACATATATCTAGTATGCAAGAGGGGCCACAAAACAGAAATCTGATTATATGGGCAGAAGACATATAATTCTAACTATAGATGTGAAGAGTAAGTCTGGCTTGTGTCCCTTTTATGCTTTTTTGGAATTTTCTTGAGAGAATACACAAAAATCAGTTTTTATTTGGTTTTTAATTCGCTGCTGCAGATGTGTTCCAGAACTAGTCCAGCACAAGCAGAGCAGTTGTTGCTACCTGGTCTGGTGCCCAAGACTTTTCCATTGATAAGAATGATTTCAGTGAGTGTTGGGCCAGGACTTAAAAGTGTGGTGTTACAATAGCTTTCCCCAGATGATGAGATGCACTCTGGGGAATTTGAAAAAAAAGGTGGGAGAGAGGCGTGAAAGCTCAGCCTGCAAGGAGACATAGAGCTGATAACGCCATGTTCATCTACAGACCTGAGCCCTTGTATTGCTGCTACGTTTCTGCGTAGCTTGTGGCGTCCTCTCATGCTCAGCAGAGGCACTGAGCTGAGCTCAGTTAGCTCTTCTAAGTTCTTGCTTCTTACGTGATAAAGGTCGTTAAAGATGGACTCCAACTCTATTGATGAAATGTATCTCTGTTTGACAAGCAAAGGTAGATATAGCTGGTATTGGTTAGTCTTATTTTTTCAGAGCAGTGTCACTTCTGGCAGGCAACAGGAGTTTTTTGTGTTCCTCCTGCCTTTTGTTAACAAACTGCCACCTCTCTCTAATTGCAGCTGCTGTGCTGGCAATCATATTGTGTATAATAGTACATCTACGTGGAAAGACAATGGGGATACTGCAAAATATCCGTGAAAGAAAGTGTGTAAAAATCGTATGACTTATTTTAATCCTTCAGAGATTGGGGGAGGAGGGAGGTAGGGGCAGGCAGGGAGGTGAAGAGGAGAGGTTTACAGAAGAGCAGCAAAAAGTTCTATTTGCAAAAACTACAAATGAAAAATGCACTTTATTTTTTCCCCTCCTTCTCAAGATACAAACAGCCCTGAGGCATAAATCTGAGATTGAGCATCACCGCAATAAGATTCGTCTTCGTGCCAAGCGCAAAGGGCACTATGAATTTCCAGTAGTGGATGATGTGGTGGTGGTTGACTCCAAAGAACAGCACAGAATATATCGCAAGGCACAGATGCAGATTGACAAGATCTTGGACCCTGGAGGCAGTGTGCCTACTGTCTTCATAGAGCCCAGGAAGAGGTAGGGATTTCAAAGATGGGAAAGAACAATTTTATTTTAGAGTCAGCATCCAAAATGCATCAAACCTGTACTTCTGAACTTTCAGAGCTTAAAATCATTTTGATCCCTAGTTGAATTTGAGTTATCTAGGTGAAAAGGTTTGGGTTGTTCTAAACACTTTTATTTATTTCAGTATATGCCGGTATGTTTTATTTTCAAATTATTCTTTTACAAGTGCTCAGGGGTGAATTCTCGATGAATAAACCCAAGGGTATGAAAACTGTCTTAAAACCATTTAGTATTTGCTCTACCATTTATTTGAATAATTCTTGTGTGGTGTAGAGGGATCAATAAACACTAAAAAAACATACACGGGAAATATAAACTACAAGAAATAGGTTTTTAGTAAAGAGGGGAAAAGTTGAAAAATAAGGAAACTCTTGAACAACTTAAAAAGCATGAAGATTCTGAATGTTAAAGGTGAATTCACAAATCAAGGAGATAACCTTTTGCATATTCCCTCTGGGTCATGAGGCACATTTGTCAGCCTCACAGATCTGTCTTCCTGGCCTTGTGTTTTCAGAGAAAGTCTTCTCTGAGCTCTGTTTAGGGCTTATGAATACTGGCACTTTGTTCCCTAGTACCCTGTGACTGCTTCTGCACTGATAGGAAGTAGCTTTTCCCCAGCTACATGGGTTCCTCAGCTGGTTTGCCTGGTAGGGTTAAGCCCAACGTGCCAAGCATAAAGCCTTGTTGTCAGTGTGGTCTGTTCTGCTACTGCAAATACGTCAGACATCGGTCGGGGGAGGCTGGAGCATGGACAGCTTTGGAAAATGAATGTAGAAGGGAGGTGACACTGGAGAGAGTTTGGGGGAGGAAGGCAACAGTTTGGAGAGGTGTCAATGAGAGTATTATTAGGAGAAGCCTGAGGAGAGAGATTCAATGCTGACTAATGGGACTGGCATGAAAAACTGGGAAAGGGAAGAGAAACAGGGCTGAGGCAAGGATGACTTGGAGGGAACGAGCAGAGGAATTCAACCTTGAGCAGGATGAGAAGAAAAATTGCAAAAAGAAATGTGATTATTTTTGTCTTGTTTGTTTTTTCTCTCTCTCTACTTTTTGTTTTCTTCCTGTTAAGTTCTCGTGCAAAACGTTCTCCTAAGCAGCGCCGGCGACATCAGATCAATGGTAGTCCTATCGATGCGGAAAAGGACAGGTTAATCACAACTGACAGTGATGGGACATACAAAAGGCCTCCAGGAGTCAATAACTCTGCATATATTGTATGTATGTCTCTTGAATGACAGGAGTGTTCTCATAATTGTAATGACAGCTGTGACATGGGGAGGTTTTTGGCCTTCTGACTATGGTCTATATAGCTAATTTCATTCACATGTAGTTAATGTATAAATCAAAGTGCAACAAAGATTTTATTGGCAGTCTGCCAGTATTAAGCAATAAAATTCTGCCAAGTATTCCTTAATAATAAAAAGGCCAAGAAACAAAACCTTGTTTTCATTAATGCCACTGTATTATGCACATGAAAGTGTGCTTGGCATGTTCCACAGTATGTTGAACATAGTTTCACTCTAGTTCAATTTGCTGGATGTTATATATTCGTATGTTACAGAAAATTTCATCCTTTGCTCTCAGAGTGGAAGACTCAGCTCCTTTCATGAGAAATCTTCTCATCTTTAAAATGTGGGAATTAATTATTAATGAAAGAGAAACATGTCTTTGTACTGCAGTAACTTGAAACAATTTTAGTACAATGTGTTGAAAATTAATTTTGTTTCCTGTCTAAAAAAGGCCAAGACACTGGAGAATGCTTCTGTTCAATCATATCCATGTCACAAACTGTATTTAGGCATCTTTAACCACTTCTAAGCAGATTTCACTAAGCCTAATGCTAATATTGGAAACCCCTGGACAGTTTTCATCTTGAAAGATGGTTTAATCATTTTAAGAATTTCACCATTAGCTGCATATGCAGTCAATTGACTATAATGTCGATTTCTGTGGTTTCCCTCTGCCTTCAAACAAGAGTGTGATGATTTTAATGTCATGCTGCAGCAGAATGAATTATCATCTGAAGCTGTTTAATTAAGACGTGTCACACAGCAAGCTCAGCCCCTTTGGCATCTGTAGCGAGACAGTACTCAGAATGCTAAGTTCCTGATGAAGTAGACGCTTTCACGTCTTGACAACTGATTTTGCAGTCTGCATGCAGTGGTAGGAATGAGCTTTGATAATAAGTCTGCTGCTGCAAAGCTCATTTAATTTCCTGTTAGTGATGAGCAATAAGCCCATGTGGTAAGATCCCAGGTAGTAATTGTGATGCATGCCTCAGGTATTGCTGCTATGAAGCACTTATATGAATCCCATTCAGGTGATTCACCCAAGTTCATGTTCCATGCAGCTAACCACTTAGTTGCTTAACAGCTCCCTTTGTGTATTTTTCTAGGAGGTAGTAATTGCTTAATATCACTGCTGATGTGGTCAGTTGTAAACTAAAGACTGAATTAATTTATTGGAACTGCAAAAGCTGCAGAGAAGTCAAAGATGTAGACAGAGCTGATTGTCTTTTTCTGGGTGGAGTAAACACTCTCTGCATGACTTGGTTATATGCTTGCAAACCACAAGATTTCTTCTATAGCTGAGTAACTCCCGCACAAAGCTCCACTGTCTTACCTGAGATCAAGTCATTCAAATCACGCTGAATGAAGTATTTGAACAGCTGGTGTCACGTATGTGCATGCATATGTGCATGCAGAAGTGGGGAGGGTAAGGGGCAGGTTTTGTCCAGCACCAGCACTTGTCATTTATCTCTTTGTGGTTCTGGCAAAGAAAATGTTGCTCAGACTTAAGGCCCACAAGGGCTTGGAAGCTGGCTGGTTAGATCTTCTCTCTGGCTGCCCTTCACCTTCTTTCCATCTCTTCCAGTCTGATCCAGACTTGCCTCCTGAACCTCAGACATCATCTTCAGCTGATCTGGGGAAGTTCCCCGGCTTGCCTTCCCACCCAGTCTCCCAGTACGTCCCACCACAGCCATCCATTGAAGAGGCTCGGCAAACCATGCATTCGCTGCTGGATGATGCTTTTGCACTGGTGGCTCCCAGTAGCCAAGCAGCCAATTCCACGGCCGTCACACCACCCGGGGTCTCTGCAGGACAGCCGGTAAACAACACTCCTGCTCGAGCAGGGAGGGGAACCACATGCACCCAGTGGGGATCACCTTATGGTCCAACTCAGACAGTAAACAACCCATTTAATGTGAGTGAAGCAATTTAAAAGGCTTTTCTGGGCAGGTAGTTTGCACCAGTTGAGCCATGGTCACTGTTACTGTGCCCTTGATGTCAGGACTTATCAGAAAAGTGGAACAGTTTCTGCAACCAGGAAGATTCAAAAATGACCATCCAAGATGGTGAACTTGCTTTTTAAGCTGTTTGGATTATTTTCCCTTTTTCCATCCCAACCACAAGAGAAGATAGGAGTTATCCTCCTTTAGGATAACTTTTCCATTCTTCTAAGTTATGGTCTTTCACAGATCAGTCTTGTTATGTCCAAGAGTAAAACCTTATTTTTTTAAAATATATGTGCTAGTTCATATTTGACAATGAAAAAAAGGATGTGTTGGTCTTAGGTCATATTTTTTAGCAGGGCGCCAAATACTTTCAGGAGGTGAGGGATAGGAAAGCAGTATTTCTGTGTATGATTTTTTGAATTTTATGGAGCACTGAGACACATGGATAATCTTTCAGGTCATCTCGAGTTCCACAACAATTCAGTAGAAGTTTCATAACGCTATTGGACTGTTGAGTCCGAGCCCTGGGGTCTCTATGCTACAGTCTGGTGCTGGTTGAGGTATAAAGAGATTTCCAAATGCAAGGCTTAGTTTGCTGAAAGTTTTAAGCTAAGTAGACGTTGGAGCAGCCCTTGATCTTCTGCAAGTGAGAGAAAGTTTTTTTTGAAAGGTTTTTAAATTAAGTAAAGGCTCTGATCAGACAGAAAAGGCTGCTAGCCCACTGTAGCAGTGATTCCCAGATCTTCTTGTGCTGCTTGATTTGTAAAACTGAGCTCTCATGGTTGCAATCAAGTCACACATACAGGCCTAGCGATCTCTGCCATTCATCACTTAAAAGGCTGACAGTGGACTTCCCAGGGTATGCATTTCAATTTTAATTTGTTTTTTTTTGTTGTTTTTTTTTTTTCATTCTTCTGACAGAGATACGTGGAATTTGGAATGACTCCGCCAACAGCACCAGGTCTCCTACCAAGGTAGCTTTTCACTGACAGAATTATCATTTATTCTTTTCCTTGAAATTCCTCCAGAGTTCTTACTGGCGCTGGTATATTACTATGCAAAGTACCATATAAATGAGAAGTAACAGGAGTCCAGATCCAGCCTGTGTAATTTATTTATGTAGCATGAATGACATATGCATGCTGTATGGAATCCAAGCATCCATTTAAAAGAAATGTGTTTCTAGCCCCATGGCTATAGAGATATCCTTCCAAATACTGAGTAAACCACTGAGTTTCAGCTTTTAGAGAGCCTGAAACAGTTACTCAGATGCATGTAATTCTCCCAATACTCTCACATTCATCTTGTTTCTGTAGCCTCAGGGCCACACTCACTCACAAGAGCTTGCAGGTGACTAACAGATTCATTCTGTTTTTAACCAAGTTGAGAACAAATTACAGAGCATGGTGACCCTCACAGGGAAAGCCTGCTATGCAGGCCTATTATTATAAAACTGGGGGGAAGAGCAAATTTTCCATCTTCTCCTGGCCTTGCTGTGGTAGAATAATGTAAAGAGAAGAAAACAGTTGTCCATGTGACTGTTAATTCCATGTTTGGTGTCTGTGTTTTAACTACACGTGAAGCTGGACTCTTGAGTCATGGTACCCACTGTGATCAGACTTGTCTCACCCTGTCCAAGCTGCTGCAGCCAAGGTGGTGAAAAGGTGGCCTTGTGCTGCTCTCTCATTATCTTCTTAGAGCTCACCATGTGATATGAAATCCCATTGGTATCAGTGTCATTCATTAGATTTCACCTGAAGTCTTCACTGCCTTGGAAACTTGATGGTAAAATGGATATGATGAACTTTCCTTTATCCAACTTTATCCATTTTTCTGCAACTTGATTTTGAAAGGACTAACTAGAAGAGGAGTCATCTCTAACCACATTTTCTTACTTAGGTCTTGACTGAAGGTGACAGTTTCAGTGTGCGTGGAGCATACATGAAATGGCACACAGTATGACATGCAGCGTATTTTTTGTAATGTAGGTTACCCTGAAGATTATGAGTTTTGAAACTGCCAACAGAAAGCATAACCAATTGTTTCTTATTGAGGATTTTCTCTTTGGCCTGTTATGCATTCAGGGAAAATGTGATAAAATAATAATGAAAGTGCTGTAACTCATGTTAATACACCTGAGCAAGATAGTGTCTTTGCAACATATTTTTTTGTTCAAAAGTTTATCAGCCTTTGGCATAGACACTCTGGATTTCTGTAAGTTAAAAATTAATGACATTGTTATTAATAGTTCAAATTCTGGCTCTGCCAGTGCTGGCAGATTGAGTTTACAATTTGCAAGGTCATTGGCCTTAACAGGAAGAATTCCTTTACATTTTCATTAAAACAGAAGGTTTCCTAAAGCTTGGTCAATATAAAACAAGGGAAGAGTTGTCATGGTTGTGGAGTGGGGGTTATGCTCAAATTCAGAAGGTAATGATAAACAAATTGATAGAGACAGTGCACCAATTAGAGGAAGGAAAAATAACCTGAGGTCAGTATGATTAGGTGCCATGTATCAGTGTCATAGTCCATTGACTTAAATATCCAATGCATGGAATAATAGTTGGGTGACTGTACTGTTCCCTTCTCTGTACAATGCCGTCAGCATCTTTAATGGGGTGGAAACAACCTGGGTAAAAAAAAATAAATGTAAAAGACCTAGGTCACATAACAGCTAGGCAAACATAGAGGCACAATCATATCATAGAATGGTTTGGGTTGGAAGGGACCTTAAAGATCATCTAGTTCCAACCCCCCTGCCATGGGCAGGGACACCTTTACTCTAGACCAGGTTGCTCAAAGCATCATCCAATCTGGCCTTGAACAGTGCCAGGGAGGGGGCAGCCACAACTTCTCTGGGCAACCTGTTCCAGTGTCTCACCACCCTCACAGTAAAGAATTTCTTCCTAATATCTAATCTAAATCTACCCTCTTTCAGTTTAAAACCATTCCCCCTCATCCTATCACTACTTGCCCTTGTAAAAAGTCCCTCTCCAGCTTTCCTGTAGGCCCTGTTCAGGTACTGGAAGGCTGCTAGAAGGTCTCCCTGGAGCCTTCTCTTCTCCAGGCTGAAAAGCCCCAACTCTCTCAGCCTGTCTTCATAGGAGAGGTGTTCCAGCTCTCTGATCATCTTTGTGGCCCTCCTCTGGACTTGCTCCAACAGCTCCATGTCCTTCTTATGTTGGGGCCCCCAGAGCTGGATGCAGTACTCCAGGTGGGGTCTCACGAGAGCGGAGCAGAGGGGCAGAATCACCTCCCTCAACCTGCAATGAACAGCTTTTACCACAAAATGAATGTTGCATCATGCAGCAGAGATAGAGATACTTAGCCACGGTGGATTAGTGGTGTAAAATTGATTTTTTGGGGCGGTATCTCCTCACTTAATTGAATAACTGGAGATTAATAATTTTTTTGAATGTGCAAAGATAAATTGAAGGCTGAGTCTCAGTCTGAAAATAGGAAGAAGCACTAGAAAGCTTTTATTGTACAGATTCAGAGATGTATCCCGTTTTTCTACTCTTACGTTGATCTCTGACTTTGAAGAGTAGCTATATATTATAAAGAAGATTGAGAGGGTAATGGGTTATTAAACATGCACCTTTCAAGTACAAACCATCAGCAGTAAAGGATATACTTCCTGTCCTCTGAAAAATTGGCACAAAAATAATACATTTGCAGTAATGTTGAGAAAATATTTTCTTTAGACAACATCAAAGAATTGTAGTAGTTTCTCAGGTACAAGATTCCAGCTCAGCATTGCAGGCATAAAGGGCCAGATGATCACATGCTTTACTGGTTACAGTGATTAACATAACAGAAGTGATGTTGTTAAACATTACCTACCCATTCAGGCATTTATTTTAACTAGCTTGTAAGTCTGGTTGGAAATGGTTTCCTCTGGATCTGCTATGTGGACAGGTGGGATTTTATGCAAGGGAGCTGGGGAAATTCTGGCACTTCCACAGTGGGATTGTTGCAGCTTGAATCCCCTTACCTCCTCCATTTAATACTCTACGCCAAGTAGCTAGTACTTTAATTTACAATTACTTATTTGTGCTTTATTAGGCTCTTATTTGGCTTTATTAGGCTATTTATTATGATGTCAACTTTCTTTGCTATCTGGCTGTCATACAAAGGTGGCTAGTTTTCCAAATAAAGCACAAATCAAGAATAGTTTGAATTAGATGCAGTCATGGGATTTTCCTGTAGAACAAAAGGGTGTAACACTGAGGTCTTGAGGAATGGGATAGGTTACAGTCCATAGCCTGGAAGGGCTTACGTGCTATTGTGGTAAAAGGCATGTAAAACTCATCCCTAGTCCTCACTTTGTGTAATTTCATGTGCCTGACAGGGTGTTTGTCGTGCTTTACTTCCTTAATGCTCACCAGTGAGAGGCTCTTGCAGAAAATTGTTCAGTGAACCTAATCTTTTGCTTTGAACGCCTCTTGAGGAGCGTGTCTCTTTGATCATGCCTGGAGTCTAAGAGAGACTAGCCTAGTAACCTAAGCACCTGAAGTCTGGGCATCCACACCTCCACCATATTGACAGGAATCAGTAATCCTTGAAAACTCAGCTGCCATCAGTCTTTTAAAATATAATCTCTCCATGCCAGGGTTAAGATATGTTAATAGGAAGCATAGGAAGACCAGCATTTCCATCTCCTTCTCTACTCCTGTTCTGTGAATGAATTATAGGGTTTCTTTTACAAGTCCCATTACCTTGGCACAATTAATAAAGTTAGATTGATGACAGTTTCTGTTAACACTTTTCAGTAAATATATAACAATAATGACTCCAGCGCCAGCCTGAACTATAGGAAACATTAATTTTAGTATACATTGCATCTCTTCGTACGTGCTAATGACAGCTTTGAGTTATTTCATGAATCTTAAAGAGCAAAGTTTTGAACATTTCCTGGAAAATTACCAGAATGCTTGATGAAATAATAACTGTTCATGAAATACACATGTAATATAGTTTGTATGGTGTGATTTAGACCAAAACTGTGTGTCCAGAAACTCTTGAGTAAGAGTCAGATGTGTTGCTAAAGTAAGCAGCCACATCACTACTGCAGTCTTATCTTTCTTTCTTTCTTTTTTTTTTTTTTTTTTTTTTTTTTTTTTTTTTGTTAAGATGCCTTTGTCCCCACAGGGAAAACAAGATTTGTGGGCTTTTTTCTCTGATTGGGAGACTGCAACATGTGAAAAACCCTTGTGTGAAATTTTGTTAGAGTTTCTTACTCCTGTTCCTGTGCAGTGCAGGTCATGAAGGTGGAATATATTTTTCAGATGTAATTATTTTCTTTAACATTTAAGGTTAAAATGTATATTAAAACGCATAATAAAGAGTTGTTGTATGAGGGACACCTGCATTACTGCTTCTGATGAGGCAATTCACTTATTGTAATCTTGAGTCCTTACTTTTCCACAGGCAGAACTTTGGGCCAGGTTTTCTTCAACCTGCAGAGTTAATGCACCCAGACCAGCAGCCACCCGAGGTTCAGTATTCCTCCAGAGGGATGTACTCAGAGGAAATGCAATCAGTGGCACGGCCACGACCAGTTGGAAGCACTGCAGGTACGCCTCACTTAAGTTGAATATGCACTAAAATAACTGATCCTTTTCCACATCTACTCTTACACTGAGGTGACCATTAAGATGTCATTCTCCTTCAGCCGCTACACTTGAAATGTGGTCCTTGTCTTCACGGCCAAAAAAAGTGATCACAAAGTGAGGTTAACTTTACATCCGTAGGACCCTGCAGGAAAAGGCAGTGCTTTGCCACCTTCTTAGTATCTTATAAGCATTGGTTATCATACAGCGTATTTTGAAAAAAACCCATTCTCTAAGAATGGAAAATTACTTAATTTAGAGCATACAGTGTATGCTAACTTTCCACTGCTATTTCTTTTGTGCTAAATGAGCTAACTGACGCATCCCAAATCAGCCTGCTAAATAACAAATTTTTTAATACTTTTCTGCATCTTTATTTCTCATTTCTTTTCCTAGAAATGTATGCATAAAAGCAGGATCTTTTAGCTTCTGATGATATTATCTATTGCTGCTGTCCCATATGAAATCATCTTCCCTGATTTGATTGTGAGATAATTTCTGTAGCACTCATCAATGTTATCATAAGATTCTAACATCACATGGCAATTAAGCAGCTAACACTGATTCTGAGAGTAAACTATTCTATTCTTATGCAAATGCCACAGTTCATTTTCTCCAAGAGAAATATTTTTTTCCTGGGGAGTTGAAAAAGACTGGAAATATGATCATACACTCATGTCAGAGTCCTAATTTTGATAGCTGCTATCATCTCCCTGTAAATGTTAAATGAATGAGAATGACAGGGATGTAATGAATGTTATAGTTTAATGATGATTATTTTATTGTCTGATTCACACTATTCTCTAAATGTTTATGTATATTGTGCTTTAAAGTCTGGAGGCAATTCAGATGATTAGTTCCTTTCAGCACAATTACATGCAAATATCAAACTTCTCAAATATTGGATTTTTTTGAGAGGAAAGTATGAAAGTGACCTAACTATCCATCACGTAAATCACACTGTTTTTTATCTTTTCCTCCTTTTTTTGTACACACACACACATACACACAGAGTTTTCTATTATGTATCTGTGGGTTTATTAAATGTGTTTCATTTCTAATGAATAATAAAATATAATAATAATAAAATAAATTTTGTCTCCCTGTGGGAGCAAATTCAGGAAAAAGGGAAGCTGTCGTGTTGTTACATGTCTCTTGCAATTAATGGTAGTGTCTATCCTTGCATGTGTTTGAAAGCAGCAGGAGGGGAGGGAAGGGAAAGGAGAAAGGAAGAGGTTAGCTTTCAGGCTGAAAGGAGATACAGTGTGTTCTGACCTTCTGGTTAGTCAACGACAGCATCGTTTAATATTTAACCACAAAGCAAAGCCGAAAGAACCATACTCTTATATAGTAATGTATTTTGTTCTTCTCAGAGGTGGAACAGAAAGCAGTCTGGAGAGCTAGCGTCTTGCCAGTGTGATGCAAATAAGGTGTACCATGGGAGCAAAGTCTTCTCTTTGCTGCTAAGTAATTTACATGAAAGCATTGCCAGGACTTTCAGTAAACTCTGTTTGGAAAGGGCTGGCATAATTTGCAATGAAGTGTAGTCCATGTCTGAGATGCATATATCTCCACCTCTTCTTTCAGTGCAGCGGCAATGAAAAGAATCACACTCAAATGAACTGCACAAAATGCACATAACTTTTCCTTCTTTATTCTACACTGACAGTCTTCTTTCTGCTGATTTTTTCTATTAATTGCACAGAAACAAAGCTCCACTTTCTTCTTGTCGCCTGCTTCCAACAAAGTTTTATGTTGTCATTTGTCTGCCCTACAAACTTGACTGTGTATAAAGATGAAAAAAACAATATTTGCTTTTAAGGTTCTCAGATACAGCACCTCACTCAGGTGGGAATTGCTAGCAGGATCGGAGGTCAACAAGTGGAGATCCCCTCAGGCAGAGCAGGGCATGGCCAGCCGGGGGGGCCAGGGTGGCCCCAGTGCCGTGGAGAGGATGAATATGCTAGGCGAGATGCAGTGAGTACTGTGTTACACATTTGCATAGTTTACAAAGTAGTGATATGTTCGGGTATTTTTTTTCCTGCATTACTGTTTGGAACTTTTTCCCCCCTGGAATAATTTCAGTTGCTTCTCTGACATTCTCTGCTTTGCTCTTCAAACCCTCGTTAGCTCTTCTAACTTTTGCTTGCTGTTTTTTCACCTTTGCTTCTCTCTAATTGCTTTCTCTCACTTTACCCTAACCTTATTTTCTTTTCTCACTTGAGGCCTCCACCCATTAATTGTAGTTCACCCAGTTCTGCTTCTGAGCTCCAGCAGAGGTGGATACTGCTTTCCATTTTCTTCTTTGAAATATGCCTTTTTATTTTGAGATCAGTATAAGTAGAAAACATTGAATTAAATTGTCCCAGACTACCGTCCTACTTTGTATTGGTATAGTTCTTTTGTCTTCTGTATCAGTGCGCAACAGCAGGAGTCAGGGCAACAAAATAAGGTATATACGTGCACAAAACAGTAGAGGTATTTCTAAACAAGTTATTTTCCTAGCGTTAGTCAGCAGAATGTGGTAAATTAATATGTATTCGTTTACTAATGTTGCCTAGGCAGCCATCGTAATTTCATGTTCTTGGCAGTGGTGCTTCTAGAGGTTGACGTTTCTGATTCAACCAGATTAATAAGGCTGAAGACAGTATATGGCCTTTCCAGCAAAGATACAGCTGCCTGCTGCCAGTCGTGTTTGATGTACTTGCATCCTGAAGCAGCTTGACCTGTGACAGCTTTATTGTAGTACTCTTGACAGTGACAACTTTATGCTCCTTCTTTTGCTCCTTTGCTTAAACTATCATTTTTCTGATTTCTTCCTTGACGGAGGAAGGAGGGATCTCTTCCTTTTGAATACTTAGGGCAGTGTGTGTTCACACTACTTGAAGATACTCTGCAGTATTGCGTGTTCTTGAAATGGCTTTACATAAAGAAAATGCAATAGGATGGGCCTCATCTTTAGATTTTGGTGAAACTGAGCTGCCACCACTCCACTTGAGCAGCATAAGAACTGGGCACACTAGACACAACTTCTACTGGTACTATTCGAAAACTTCTACTGGTACTATTTGAAAACTTCAACTGTCAAAAGACGAAAGATGTATTTGCCTAATTTAACTTGCTATCTGTGCTTGGAACTGTGGTATTTGAGTGCAAGAACATCATAATTTTAGTTTACATCTAGAAGAGCACTTGCGTGAGAGATCTTAGTGTCTCTCTTGTTCTGTTTTCTGAGGCATCTCTAGGTTACCAGTCATTGCCCCTTCTTATCATTTGTCATTCTTTTCTGAAAATTACTTTTCTAGATTTGTAGGCCTTGCCCTTCTGTCCCCCAGGTGCATGTTCAGCCATTACTTTCTTAGTATTTTATTACTTGAATTGCTAACATATTACTGAAAATTTACTTAGGGACCCATTATCTGAGATGCTACACAAACAGTTGGTTTTGACATCACTTGCACAACTTTCAAATATTCATGGCCCAACACTATATGATTTGGTTGCAGTTTGCACCTTCAGTCACCATTTCAGATGGCTACATGTCACCTCAATCCAGGCTGACTTAATTAATCAGAGTTCAAACAGTTCGTCAGCTTTCACAGAACTTTTTGATCACTGGTTGCTGCAGTTCATATGTTACTGCAATGTGACTTTTGCTTTTCTTTTTAAAAAAGCAAAAGAAAGAGATCATGGACTAAAACTATCTGAGCATTGTGTCATTTAGTTACAGGAGAGGTCACCTAGTGCCTCCACTTTCCTTTTCCTATGAGGAATTATTTCTTTTTTTTGCAAAGGATTATTCCAATTTTTAAAAAAAGCAATATTAGATGAGCCCTAGTCTTCTGTTTTCTGTAGTTAAAATAATTACCTTCAGAGTTTGGATTCCTTCACTAGGACAGAGCTCTAAATTTGTCTTTCCTCCTTCTGGAAAGGAGGATTTACTTAATGACAGTCATGTTCCTTATGGTGTGATACTCAGTCCTTTGCAAACAATCTTACTGTTCCCTTATTCTGAGCAAATTTCTAAAATTAAACTCTGCATTTAGGAAGATTAGATCTAGAGCGTTCTTCTCACCTGCAAGCTCAAGAGGGATCTGCATTTGTGTTCCTGCAATGGCCCTTTTCCTCACAGTATCCTTACCTGTTATTCCTGTCATCAACACCTGATTTTCCGCTGGAATACGACCTCTCACTTGTAGCTCCTGACCCAAAGCCAGTGTGCAAGTTACCATCAATTCACCTCAATTCTCCATCTAGAAGGGCTAGGACACCAGGACAATTACAGCATTTCCTTAGCTGACACAAAATACAATACTGAGCAAGTGGTCATTTGAGCATCAGAGCAAATGAAGCCTGATTTCTTACAGATATCTGTAGTGTCTTGCATATCTCTACCTCCCTACCACCACCTGGCATCACCTCCTATACATCTGCAATCCCCTATAGCTCTCCACTGTTCTCCCAAGTCTCCTCCAGGTTTCCAGTGTTTCCTCCAAGCCACCCTTATCCTTTTACTCTATTTTTATACTCTGGCTGCCTACCGTAGTTTCTCTAAACCATCTCACCATACTTCAAGACTCATGTGCCCTAGCTATCTATTCCCTGTGAGATGTGTGCTGGCTGACCAGCTGAGCACCACTTAACCTGGCCTTTCTGCCACACAGAAGCAGATTCAATGACAGCACAAATCAGGTTATGTGTAATTAGCTACCTATTTTTGTTAATTGTATAATATATGTCTGTTCATACACGTACACATGTATGTGTGTGTATGTATTTATACATCCAGTTCAGTTGAAATTGGCCACAGAGTTCAACAGTTATTAAACTGAGATTAACAAATGCACAATGTGATCTCATAAATCTTCATTCCTTAAGAAGGAAGGTTCAATAAAGATATTTGTCAATTATTTTGTACTTCTGTTAATTATACAGAAGTTTCTATATAAAAATATGTAATTTATAGATACTATATAAACTATATATTGTTACTTATATAATATTATGTAATATATCTACATTTATTTCTGTTGGTAAAGAGATTTAAAAATTAAAAAAAAAAACAGCAAAAATTCTTCCAATCTTTTTACTGTCCTTATTTTGCCATTGTAGTTTAGTATAGGTCAGGTTTCTAAACCAATCTGGTTTTGAACGTTCTCAGACCTGTTTAATTCTGATGGTTATATATGAGATCATAAAATACACACTTTTGTTTTTCTGAGATATTTAAGAAAACTTTGATAGCCTTTATGTTAAAACACAGTCACTCTGGCCATCAGATGTTCTTCCTAACTTCCCTTAAGAAACCATTCTTATGGTGCTAATTCAGTGCAGTATGAGATAGGAGCTGAATCACGTAATGCATTTTAATGTGAAAGTAACCTGGGCGTAATTTAGGTTGCTGTTAAGACTCATGTGTCAAGGAATGTTTGCTTTTAGTATTTTTTTATGTCATCTCTTTTCTATAAACCCACAGAGCACTTGTCAGGTTTGCTAACTCTAGACTGCACGTATGAATTCATTTCAGGTTTCACTGCCAAATGAGTAATTCTGAACAATCAAGAGACCCATTCATTCCTTTCTGATACTAAAATCGCCTCGCTTTTATAAGAAGTAAGACAGGATGTTACTTGGAAAACCTTCTTTACCTATCATTCTTCTGTTAAAGCCTCTTTTCCTCTTAATCTCTCTCCCCAAATTAACTGTGTAAATGATGAGTGCTGTACATGAGCTGTGCAAGACAGCCAGAATCTATTATTAGTTCTGCTTTATACAAAGTAGTTTAGATTTTGTTAATTTATATTATGAGAGATGTTAAGGACCATACTCTCGTGCACTTTTGTGTTCTTTGCACACTGCTGCCACAGTCACTCCAGGTCCCCCATATCCTTCCCAGGCTCTGCTTTGTAATCCCTTCGCTCCCCTCCCACTCGCCCCCAAATCCTCTTCTAGCTCACCTTGCTGTCCTTTATTCCCTCATCAGATTGCTCTCCCTGCTATTACTTGAGGTTTATCCATGGAGAAAGGGAGTGCTCACTAAATCGTGACCACTGTGATCTGAACTTGCTGCAGCTAGCTGCTCCTCGTCCCCAGCGCAGACCCTTTGAAAGGGGATTACGCTGCTTTGCTCCCAGTTGTGTGTTCGGCAGGGTGTGTTCAAGTCCTTTGTGTCCAGTGTTTTCTTCTGGCTGCCTCTCAGCCTTCAGCAATACGAGGCAAGAGGAAACACTTGTTTTAGGGATGTCAGCTGGAATTTAGATTTTTGAAATGTACATCGTTTGTGTCCATACCAGGAGTCAGTGCAGTCATCTAGTGTACTGTAAATTCATGCTTTGTTTTAGTGTAAGCAAATTTTCTTCCAGATAGACAAGCCCATAAACTCAGGCTTCTGTTTTGTTTCTCTCTTGTTTTGTTAGAAAATGTATGTTACTGAACAAATGCAGTGTTAACCCCTTTCTGCCCTGAAACAATGATTGTCCCTAAGCTGGGATAGAGTTTCTCAGATATGTAAAACAGCTGTTGAGTGTAGAACGATCTAATCTTTCTGATTTGAGTAATTTTCTCCTACTGCTTCTTTTGTTGACAGTATTTTTCCTGGGCACTGGTCAGTCACAGGGTCCTCACAAGTTTACAGTCTGAACAGGCAAGCCAGGCAGAGAAGGGGAAGGGGAAAGTAGTAGCATCTCTATTTATAGATAATATGGAGAAATGACAGCCAGGAAGAGAGTGATTCTCCTGTTGTCTTTTAGGAAGTTGATGGCAAGGCAAGGAAAGAGAAGCCAATTCTGTTGACTTCCAGTTTTGTAGTTTTTCTCTCCACCTCCTTCCACTTCAGTATCTAAACATACCATAGATTAGAAAGGGGATCAGACTTTTTAATGGATGGTCAAAAAGATTTTGAAAATCCCTTGAGGCAGTTCAGCAATTTTGTGTACACTTGTTGTTTTGTGCTCCATAAGAGGAATCGCTCATTCATACAACGGAAGAACAGTGGCAGCAGATAGAAGCATCTCCATGCTGCTTTCCCTCTGTTCTTTGCCTTTTTGCTTTCTTGTCTTTTCTGGGATTATCACGTTTGTTCAGAAAGTACAATAATGCTTTCTACCTTTTTCCAGACGCATATGCATGGACACCAAGAATATTCCTCCTCACCAGTATTCCAGATGCCGAGGACTTCAGCCAGGCAGCCTTCAGCACCCCCTGCTCAGCTTCCACACAACAGCCTTCAGGGCCAGGGCCTTTGCTACACCACCAGTTCCACTGAGGACCTCCAGCCAGGTCACTCTTCAGCCTCTCTTATCAAAGCAATTAGAGAAGAACTTCTACGACTTTCTCAGAAACAGACAACAGTGCAAAACTTCCATAGTTGATTTAGTTCGCTTGCAATTCTGCCAGGTATCTGCTTCCTATGGAAGCAAAGACTTAGAGGGAATCAGCAATGTTGTTCTTTCAAAAGAATGAACTTTCACAGCTCTGTTGATATCACTCTGGAAAAAAAAATGAAAAAGGCAGCAAAATGAGGATAGTAAAGAGAGATGGGGGACAAACAGGGAAAATCATCAGTGTCATCACAAGTAATATTAATTAATCTGCTAATATTACGGTGCTCCTCTTCTCTCCCTACTCTCATTCAGCCTAACAAATAAATAAAACCTTAGGTTAAGAAGTCAACACTCCAGCAACAAAAAAAAAAATCACAGGAACAAACTCCCAAGTATGGTGGACTCCTTTTTCTAAGGTAGTAAGTGGAAGTTGGAATAAACTGAGATAACATTTTGCAGGAGATTACAAGTATTCTGATTTCTCCAGTGCTTATGGGGAACTGGTTTGTGTTGCTGTTCTGCAAGATTACAAACTGTATCAGCTCAAGGGTGTTGAAGGTGTGATCCCACATAAGAATCGCTTTGGTTGTCAGGAACAATGGGACTACTTAGAATAAAAGTCTTTATGAACTACTTGGAACAAACTGGAACAATAATTGTTATAGCTCTGTGCTTCTGAATGGAGCTACCCTCTGCACTCTTCCTTGTTTTCCTTCTGGTGCTGAAGCTTCAAGTGTTCCTTCATCTTCAATGTTTGCGAAGTGAAACATTGGCCTTGTATAACTAAGAAAATATCTGTAGACTCATTCAGGCTGGAAAAACAAAGCAAAGCATCCAAACAGAAAGGGCTCGGTATTTATTTTGTTTAGAAATTATTGAAAACTGGGAGAGAATACTCAGACACAGTTGAATTTGGGGAAATATGTATGTATATCTTTAAAAAATATATTTACATACTAAATGCTCTTGCAAGACCAGCGATAAAATATTGCCACTCTGTAGTTTGCTTTGTGGACAGAAACCAATCCAGCCTGACTGGTACAGGGTCACCAGCATTACGTTATAAATTGATGTCCTAAATCATTGCTTATGTTTGGATCTGAATAATTTTAGTGAAAGTCAGTGACAGTTTAGAGCATTAACATAGGCTTAGATTTGCAGTTTTGAGACAGTTTCTATATTTATACTTGTTTCCACTGTCCATTTGGACAAAGGGTAAGCATTATCCCCATGGTAAGAATGGTATGTGCCATGGAACTGTTTGTCGCTGTTTTTTCCAGTTTTAATTTAATATTAGCTACGAATTTACTAATATTTGGCCATTGCATAACTGTAACTGACATAATACATATGGAAATTTTACTTAAGTCATGATTTGTTGGAGTGTTTTTATTTTAAGATCAGACTGAACTAAAGCTAACAAACTGGCACGCAGATAGAGGGTAAGCTCAGTGTTTGTGAGGAGGCTTGGGAGCCTTGCCCTAGAAAAATGAAAAGCAAAACTATTGGTGCTACAGTGGGAGTATTTCAGGCACTAGTAGGTGGTAGTCGTAAAAGGTCTAAGGAACAGTAGTCCACCAAAGAGATCACTAGGCAGTAGGTCAGGGTAGGGCTGCATTTGCCTCACTTACTGGGGTAGAAATGGCATTGGGAAAATACAGGTCTATAACACCGGTATGGTGGTCTTTGGCTACCAAATCTGTTCCTGATTCCAGTGCACAGTTCAATAACTGTGACAGGACTGACTTGGGCTGAAATGAAAACAGGTAGGAGGACACCATGGAAGAACCCTACATACCTTGTTCATGAAGTATGTACATAATATTCATTGCCAAAGCCAAAACTAGGAAGCAACTGGCTGCTCACTGATGTGGGAAAAAAAGGTGGTATGTTTCCCCTCTTTGTTAGGAAGCTCAGTTATTTTTCTGTTTACCCGTGATCATTAAAAGGCTGTATAAAATTGTTTTGAGGGACTTACTGTAGCGAAGCAGTCTAAATTAACTTCCATTTCCCTGGCCAATACTTAAAGCCCTCATGGGCACTGGTTGAGGTTTGAATCAGCATGGTTGTGAACAGCAGTACCAACACGTTATTATGTTTTGAATTTTTTAACCTTTTTGTGTGATAATCACTTCTAGGATAAAAATTTTTAAAAACATTTATTTTCTGCCAAGTTTGTAAACAAGAATGTTGCCAATACTTCTGCAAAATATCAGGTTTTGCAGAATGAAGAGTGTATCGGGCAATGTTCATTTGGTCTTGTTGACAGTTCTGAAGACTGACTGTTCTTAAGTGTTCCCATTAAAACCATCTTCTTTCATAGCCCACGTCCTTCTCCAGCTTAATTCTGCAGTGAGGTCAGAGGCCAGTGCTTATAATATTAGCACATTACTGTGACTTCATTTCAAGAAAATGTGGGCTTCTAGAAAGTAAGTTTGTTGTCTGGCTGCTGGTTCCAGCTTTAAGAAGGAATATGAAATACGAGCTTTGAAAGTTAGAGGTACTTAAGTCATTTCTTCCTCATTTTTGCTAGTGATGGTGATGCTAGTATGATATTCCATCTTTTTATGTTGGGAAGAATGTCTTTTTTCTTTTCAGTCCCAAATCTTACGAAGAACATGTACAGGACAAATATATACTGGTAAATAAAAGAGGCTTTCTGATGCAAAAATCTCTCTTTAAAACCTTACAAGTTCACAGGGAAGGACAGAGTCAAGTATAAGAAGTCGGAAAGCTGTGTTTGGAAGTTAGGTTCTCAAACTGGCTGGAGACCTGATCCACTGTTCACAAAAAATGGTATGGCATAGTCTGTATCTACATATAGTAAGAAAAGTAACACATAAGACACCAGTTCCAAGGATGGTCTTAACAAGGGAGACCCACACTTTACTTTCTGCAGCTACAGGATAAGCTGGGTTTTTCATGTGCTACAAAGGGACTCTGTGGAATGCATGTGCCAAAATGTGTGTTTCCACCTGGGAATTTAGGGAAAAAAAATCTGTAAGCTTCTGCATCCCCATGTGCTTGAGCTCTTTTGCCATTTTTTTTTATTGCCCTATTAAAAGGCGGGGGGGGGGGGGGGGAACCAAAACCTTTTCTTCTGAAACTTAAAGTATCCTGAATTTAAGTATCTGTTAATGCATCTACCAGTTTCTGAAAACACTGATCAGATGAGAAGTTGGTACAGGCACAGAAAGCTGTTACCAACAGTTACATCCATTTCCATGACTAAACCATCTGGTTCATGGAATCCTTAGGCTCTTCTGTTTCTTCACAATTTTCCTTGACATTTGTGTTTAGTCTGTGTTTAGTTTGGCATATAGAAGAACTTGGCAAGAAGAGGGCTATGTAATTTAGCTTGATTGGTTTGCTTTTCCTTTCCATGGCCAAAATGCAGACCTCTAGCCTGCTTCTTGATTGTCTTCGGAGCTAAGTGGAATTTTACAATTATTTTTCCATACACTCAGTTTGAAAGGCAGGGCACACTTCATTACTATAAAATATTCTCTACCAGGATGTAACACATGGTCCTGTCAGTGACTGTGGGCATGTGACTCAGGAAAGAAAACCTTGCTTTTAGGAGGAGTGAGTTGCGTAGGTGCTGGACTCACTCATAATGTTAAATATGCACACTTACGAGCAGTAAGTGGCATTTCACTGACCCTTTGCAATGCACTCTACTTGCAGTGGTTTGGAACAGGCTTCATATATAGTGGTTGGAGAGCAGCAGCATCACACAAGGTCTATATATCATCTCTGCACCCAAAGGAGTGATTGGTGAGCTGTTAGGTACCACAATATCATGAGCCTTTATGCACACACACACAAATACATAAATAGATTAATCACCCAAAAGTGCATGTTCCTACCAAGTGCTGAAGCCGGTGCCTTTAAATTAGACCACTGATGGCAGGGTTACAGTGTTATCTTAGAGGGAAGCTGTTTACAGGGATCATGACTTCCCAACAACCAAAACAGCTGACGCTGTTGCATGCTAACTCACGGCTTGAAAACACATTAGGTGGTTTACACAAGAAAAGCTAGTATGTGTTCGAGCCCAAGTGAAGTCACCAGTTGTGTGATGTGGATGGCAGTAGGCAGTTGAACTCATTTTTTGACTCTTACCCTCACTACATTCTCCCCTTTTCCAGCTTTAACAATTTTTCAGCTCAAGCAAGAAATGGGCATTTCCCATTCCATGCCTTATCTAGCAGTTCTTTGTTAACAGGTGCCAGTCCTTGAAAAAAACACATCTTGGCCAAGAGCTTTGAAGTGGCAGGACGAAGAACATCTGTGACTTTGAGGTGGGAACATGTTGTGGGCCATATTTTTGCAGCAGTAAAGAAATAAATGGATTAAAAAAAAACCCCACCTGTTTGGTGTTTTCTGAATATGGACATAAAGCTGAAAATAGATTAAAAGAAAAAGGATGACATCTGATTGTCAGAAGGCAAAGGGCAGCAACCACATCCTCAGGACCGCCTGTGACAGTGCACTAAAAAGAGAGATGAAATTTTGGTGACTCCACCTGCCCCCACTCAAGCTGATTCCATAACACAACCCCACTTATGTTCAGTCCTTTGCCACTTGCAGTGCTGGTCTATACAAGTGTGAGGAACATGTCTCATCAGTGAGACTCCCAAAAGCCATTTACCATGGCTGTAAAATTTCTCCAGGACTGTTTAGATGTGCCTAGAGAAAAGTAGCAGCTTTAAAGTGCTTAAATGTGGAAATAAAAATCCAGTACTCTCTTGTGGTGGTCATCTTTTCCCTCTTCCTGTTACATTTTGTTTTAAAATGAGGGGGGAAACCCTGGGTATGTGTTTTACTATCACCAGTCTGCTGTCATTCATGTGTTCCAGTATCTCTAGGTCCTAAATACTGAGGAAGCAGAAATTAGGAACGTAAGTTTTAGGCAATGTTGATGAAGATTCACTGTTAGTTCTGCAGTATTTTGGTGTGAGTGCACTACAGTGCTTGAAAAGTCAGGTATCTCTGTTATAGTGGGTGTCCCTTGAAACGCAGCTTATATCAGAAGGATGACTAAAAATTTTGTTCTGTACCTCTGACACTAATTCAATGAGGGCAGAACAAGCTCAGCTTGTGACAGCTCATACCACTAGGATTGGTAGTTCAGATCCAAATGTTGTCTGCATATTGTCCCTGGTCACATCTACATGACTTCCACTAAAAAACATTTAGTCGCGTGTGTGCTTTGGAAAGAGAATTTATCCTACAAATTCTTTAGTACAGTTTGGGATGCACTTGGCAAGCTGTGTCTAGCTTTGACGTATAAGTCCCAGGGTGAGTTTACTCACCGTGAGAGTAAGAAACTTGAGAAGCAAAAATCCTGTGGAGTTGCACTGCCTTTTTAAAGAGACCTTTCTGGAGTAGAGCTGTAGTCCTGAAGACTGATAGATGAAAAAAAGTTACATTAGTACTAGAAAAATACACATTTCTTTGCACTTCATGGTTTGTAGAGCTGGAATGTTTTGTCTTGATTTCGTGTTACTTTTTCTTAATACTCTTTACATTTAAAGTATGTGTTTTCCTTTGTAATGGCCACTCCTGTTTACTTTTGAGTAGTTCTTACTCCATAACTGGAAGTTTATGTTTAGGCTGTTACATCTTGCCTTAATCAGAATAAAATGTTGGCACATTTGAACAAATGCTCTGAAGATTCTTTTGAAATGAATGCTAAACCTCCGTGGATCCCTGACACGGTGGTTTTCAGGTTCAGTTACAGTAATCCTCTTATTGCCACGTGCCATATTGCCACGTGTAGAGCAGGCGAACTGAAATGAGAATTAAGAGGGTAGAAAAGCGACTGGAAGATGAAAATTATTGTTTTGCATTTCCAATTGTATTCTAATGTACACACTTCTTAAGAGCTCTGTCATGTTCCCGTGAAAACTTCTCTTAAGATTTCTGTCCCAAGGCTTCTCGGAAGTTGGTTTTCTCATCCAGGCTGTTTGAATGTTTTAGTGCTGTGTGTGATTTAAAAGCGGTAGCTGGATATTGTTTGTGTTTCAGGAAAAACTTCTTCATATTCAAGGAAAATTAATGCAGTGTTATATTTGGCAACACGCTGTACTCTTTTGGTCCTGAAATGCAGAGCTGAAAGAAACTTGACTAAAGAAATAGAAATTTAAAAAATACCGCAGTAATAAAAAATCAGGAAGCTTTTATCCTTGGACTTAAGGGAACAGGAGAAAGAATGGATTAGCCACTATCAGTAGTACTTCAACATAGTTGCCAAATATGAAATTCCTCACATTCCATGCAGTGCAGGTGATCTGGGCATCCACAAACTCATGAACCAATTACTGGATTTGTTAGTCCATGCAATCCTGGATAAAATGGTTTCAGGTAAGTCACCTTGCATTTTGCATGGAACACTTCTTGTTAAGCACTTCCATGGATGAGTTTGATCCTTATGATAGTTTCTGTCTTCAGGCTTGATCTCAGCAGCTTTAAACAAGAACGCTTCAAAAATTCAAGATTAAAGGTGAGGAATTGCCCATTTAGAGGATTTGTAGATGTGCAGTCAAGTATTTACATTATTGCTACATCCTCCTATACTTCACTGCCACGTGGAAGAAAATTTGCTGGGACACGGAAACCACATTCTGCTTTTGCAGAGTAGAATTGCAAATAAGAGAAGTTGCTTGTCACTTCTAGCAGACAGCATCACTGACACAGTATTGCCTACAATAATCTCACCTCTGCCTGGGAGCGGAGCACTGTTTTCTGCAGCTTTGCACTTAAGAAGCACTCAACACTAGTGCCAATGAGCATTAGTTAGTCCTCTATTTAAGGATGAACTAGTGCCTCTTACCTAACATCACACATCTGTACTAGATGTTAGTATAGCTCAGCTGAAGCATGGTGATTTCTTCATATACTTGAGCACAGAGGGTTGCCACATTAGAACTGAATGTTGTTGGACTGATGTGGTTTAAATATATGGTGTGTTGAAATGCCACAAAGGGGAAACAGGCTAGCAGAGATTGCTTTGCAGATACCTCCTTTCTCTTCCTCCATTTAGACAAAGCAGACAGAGCTGTAGAGGACCTGAAGAAGTACTATAACTTTTGCTCCAGAAAGTCACACTGAAAAACTAATTTCGCTTAATCATGTGATCTCGAAAGTACAAGCTAGGGAAAGGTGGTTCTGGTTCTAGTGACTCACCAGCCACAGCTCTGTATGTTGGTACCACTTGTTTTGTCTTTATGATTAGATAAATCAAAGAGATTGGAAAAGCCACTGATAGGGTATTAATAAAAAGAACTTAGTGAAGTCATCAGAAGAGAGGTGGAGCTTACAGAAATATGATCAATTGGGGGTTGATTTGATTTCCAGTTCTCCTATGGAAAAGGAAGGACAGGACAATGCAGGTCTTCTGGGTTGTTGCAACCAACATTGGGCACAGCTGTGGGCAGAGAATGAAGGGAAGAAACCTAGGGTATTGAGTAAATGGCGAATAATAAACATAAAGCTGAAATGGGTAAATAATTTAGAAGATAACGGCCACCAAAGAGCACAGAGGCAGCAGAAAGTTTAGCTAGGACTTGAGGATTAGATATATGTCTTCTATATGCTTGTTTTAAAAAATAAAGCCACTCATATGAAATAGTTGAAGGGTGACACACTGTGTTTAAGTTGGTGCACAAACTCTCAGTAGTGAGTATGTGAAGTTTATGGAAAATAAGATCAGCAGGAGAGAGAAGGGTGGGGGAAAACCAGAGTGATTGTAATCACAAGGGAAAAGTTGAAAAAGTCATAGAAAGGTATTATTGCATTAAACTAACTACAGTCCTCAAAAGGTTAGTTTCAAAGCACTGAGGGGAAGAGCTGCTGCAAGAGAGCTCAGTTCTGTATCAGAAGGGTGCTGTATTGCACCTGTGAGCTGGGCAGAGAAGGGGAGGGGAAGGGAAAGGAGGATTGCTGTATGCAACGTGCTTTTGCCTTCTTCCCCAAATACCCGCTGCTGGGAGACAGAACTGGACTAGAGGGGCCTTTGGTCCCACCTTACTGTTGCAACAGCATGCAAAAGGTCTGTATGACCTGTGGCATCTTTGTCTAAATTAGGTTGTAAATCACCCCAGGCTGTTTTGGTTCCCTCGAGTGGCAAACGAAATTCGTGGAGCCGGGGCAGGGGGCGGGGGGTGACTTTGGAGAGACAGAGAAATGGAGGGATTTGGGACTGACACAATGTGAGTGGTGTCTAGTTCACGCTGTCCCCAAAATGTGCATCTGGCAGGTTTACAGATAGAAGATGTGACTTTACCACGCATAGTAGCAGAGGGAGAAAATATAAACTTTTAAAATTAGTTTAGTTCTTTAGCTCTTAGAGCCAAGGGCACCATGACAAGCGGGGTGTGGGGTTTGGAGCAGAGCTTCGTTTGCTGGTTACTGAGACACTTTTTCCCTGTGAATGCAGAGAGGCTTTCTTTTTGGAGGGAGAAGTCAGTTCTGGGGCAGTTTTATGTCAGCAAGACACAGGGACTCCTAAACCATTATCTGTGATAGGCGAACAAAAAGGTTAACTGAATGTGTCTCTAGATTTTATACCATCAAATCGGACAGGAAAAGTCTTTTTGTCTCTTAAAGCTCTTTTTCCAAGCTGTTTGCAGACTTGGGAGACAATACTGCATTGTCTACCCTGTGTTTATTTCCAGAAGGTTATTATGAAATAGGAGTTGGAAATAACCTCTTTGAAAAGTGCATGTTTGGTTCTGGGACAGAAACCTGCAGCCAGGTTTGAATTCCACAACAGATGCTGGTACCACTGATACCATAAAATAAGTGGGATCTGCAGTGTAAGGATGAGAGAGGGTAGATGTTTCCCAACTTTGCCTGTATTTCATTCTTTGGCTGTAATTAATTACAATAATATTCTGAAATCCTAGTTTTTGCTTTATCAAAATTCCTACCAAGTCCCAGTACAGAGCACCTTTTCTTATGAATTTAACCTCTGCCTTTCCTGTGCGTGTTTCAGGCAAGTAGGAAGCTCTGGTGCTTGCCAGTTTTCATCCCTCTAGTGATTTTGCAAAGTGTAATCATTGTAAAGTGCAATTGCTTAATATGTAGCTCATTCACTAAAACCCCAAGGATAGAGGCAGTGAGTAATGTGAGTCATTACCGGAGCAATGGTATCTAAAAAGATGAAGGGTCATGCATCAAGTACCAATCCATTTAGTCTTGAATTAAGAATTTTTAAAAAAATCACTAGTCAGATGTGATGGATATTATCTCCAAACAAATTAAGTAGTTACCATGGAACGTTGTCCTGCTACTAATGTTTTTTGGTATTAGAAGTGCTGATCGGTTACATGTTGCCTGCTGCGCTGTTTATCTATTGCAACACTTGTTGACCAACAGCTTTCCCAGGTGCCATCTCCATCTCTCCTTCCCAGGCAGTGCATACTTTAATGCCTGAAATTCAGAAACTTTGTCCAGAAAAAACAAAGAATTGTTCTGGCTTAATCAGCAATGTTAGGCTTCTAACTCATCTTTTTCAGTCGCGCTTACTTATTTTTAGCCATTCAGGTTTCAACCATTTTTTGCTTTTCTTTGCACTAAATCATGAGAGTTGGAATAGATTTCTTCTCCATCTCATTCCAGCGGGGAACTTTTTGGTCCAAGGACATAGAATTTGCCTGGACAATGTGCTATATGACTGGAGTGTTATCATTTCCATCATCGTTCTGAGAGGGTAGTTTGCAGCTTAATAGGTGATATGAGCTATCAGCTTATTTTTTACATGCTTTGAGATGCACAAGAACCTAAACCAGCTCAGTGCTACAGCATGACATTGTATGTAGAAGTCTGAAGGGGCACCAAGCTTTAGCACAGGTGAAATGATTCGTGCACACTGATAAATCGCTGATAAAAGCTGTGAGAAGCAAAACTTGAGGTTTAAGTCTACAACATTCCTTGAAGGTAGCTGCACACAGCAGACTATTTTGGAGAGTGTGAAAAACAAACAAGCTGTTCTTTTAAAGGCAGGCTTTAGGAAGCCCCCCAGAATTGCCCAGTTATTATGAAGCTAGTTTGCGGGGGTAGTGCTGGGCTATACGACATCTAGAGCTTGCGTCATGTGCTTACAACTCTATAGACTGGAATAGATTTACTTCTGTGACTGGCTGCATCCGTGTGCTCATAGCCTTAGCCAAGAAAATATGAAAGCTATGAAACATAATCCCCTCAAAGATGAAAACCAGTGCTGTATCCAGCAGCCTATTCTGTGTTTCCAACCAGGAGAACAGTCTCCACAAGATCGGAGAACTGTAGGAAGAGGTCTGCAGAAGGTAGACACCAAGGCAGTGCGTAGAGGTTTTTTCACAGTATCTGTCACATTGCTTTCAGGCCAATGCACATTTCCCACTATTAAAACTAATAAATCAGGGAAAAAATGGTGTATGTAGCTAGAAGATTTGTTGTCCGTCAGTGATTGCAATGGTTATTAACTGTCAACTCACAGTTCTTTCAGTCAACACCAACAATAAGACGTAAAGTCCTTTGTTTCTATAAGTTTGTACATATACAAGTTTGATTTGGGGTTTTTTGTGTGGAAAGAAGTAGCTGGCTGGTCCCACACAGAGATTTGTCTTGTGAAAATTACTTTTAATTGTTATATGTTGAAATGTTGATATTTTTTTTCTTAATTGAGCAATAGTTTGTGATTGTTTACTACTAGTAGTATGGCGTGTGTAAAAAGAAAAAAACCCAAAACAACCAAACAAAACACACACAGTAAAAAAGCCACAAAAGAATTAAGCCCTTCCCTTTCAAAACTTTCTTTCCTGATGCTAGCGTCTCTGCTCAGTGTTGCACTCCAGAAGACTTTTTGTGTGAAGTGATACTAATGATAGGGAAGGGCATCTTTTCCTCAGTGTCTAACTTGTACCCAGTCCTGTTGATGGTGGATAGTTGATAAGGGATGACTGCCCATCACTCTGAAATGGCACAGCGTTGTCCTGGGCAAAGTGTCTCGTTGTGCCAGAATCAATGATGTGAAGAGTCTTACACTGATGTGTATCTTTTCTAACTGGAAGAGTTATGCATTGATAAACTGAAGGGATGCTTTAATGATATTTAATAGATACAAATCTCCAATAGAGCTTTCTTTGGTTTAAGAGTAACTTCTTGTGTTTCATTTCAGCTGGTCTCTAGCAGATTTGCTAATCCTGTGTATGTCTAGATAGGTTTAACACTGATTTATTGTTTTACTAATAGATAGAAATCCAACTGGTGCAACTGCCCCAAACCAGACAGTTTGACTGCAGTGAGGCAAACCCTCCTGCATGAATATTTCTTGTTAGAATCAGGTTTCTAACAATTTGGGTTGGGTAATTCCTTGCCAATATAAGCTTTGTTAATATAAACCAGTCAGTGAGAATCTTTCCATCAATAAGAGTGTTTATTATCATCTTGCATAAATAGGAACAGTTCTGTGCATGAATTGGATATGCTGGTTTAAATCTACTTGCCACAGTTCAGCTTGACTTAGTTAGTCAGGCAGGTGCAAGCTGAATAAATACAACCAATGTTAAATTCCTACAAAACAATTCACATATAAACTGCACTGGAAAAACTAGTTTTAATTTCAAACCAGCCCAAACAATCCTTAAGTTTCCATAACAGAGTTAATAGACTTTAAAATACCGCAGGTTAGTGAGTGAGAAGGACTCAGTGTAATCAATGATGAGTTACATCTGCCTACTGGTGTAACCTGGCCTATAGCTTAGTAATGGATCAGATAACATTGATCCTCTACAAAAGAGCTTTATTTGCCCGCTTTCTGTTTGAAAGTCAAAGGTTATGTACTGGGTTGTCTTAAGGCAAAATGCTATAGACTGGAAACTGGTCCTTCAGCATCTCATTGCTGCTGGCACACTTACAGCAAGCATGAAAGGGCTCAGGGAAAAGGTTTTCTGTGCACTGTGGGACATACATGGTGGCTTGCAGGGACTTGCCTGCTTCACACCTTGGCTGGCAGCTCTGACCTGCCAGGGAGGATGAAGCCCTGCTTAGATCTGGCCTTTTTTGGCTGAAGGTACATCCCCTTTCTTTCTTGTTTCTTAGGAAGTGATTGAAATGCTTTGTCAGTCTGTCTGTGCCTCACTGCTCCCAGGTGCTGCTGCTTGCTGGCTTGCCCTGCTTCAGGCCACCAAATATTTGGGTTCATCAGGCCGGAGTTTCATGACCTTGTCCACGCAGAGCAGGATGAGAGTCAGAAACCAGAGGCTCCAGCCGACGGCCGCTGCGATCCATCCATAATCATCCATGCCCGTCGGGCAGCACATGGCCGCTTGTGTGCAGAAGTTCACGTCTGGTGGTGAAGAAATTAAGAGAGCTGATGGGAGGCTAGGTACGTAACAGTTTTCCTTTGCTAGAAGGCAGATGAGACAGTGGCTTCCCTGTCTGCCCTGTGGCCTGTCACTCTGCCTTGGCATCTTTCCCCTAAGCCTGGCTCTTAACCTGGGTGATGGCAATATGCCGTTTCATCTGTATGTCTTCAAGACTCAGTCATCCCTGTCTGTCCAAACACCTGAGCAGCACCTCTTACCGCTGTGCCCACCATTATGGAAATATTTTAAAACACCTACTTAGCAGCTCCTTGGTCAGTTTTAGGAATGGAGTATGATAGAAGTAGCTAGTTAAAAATAAACCTGAAGTAGAGAGACCTCCATGTGAGAGAGTAAGAGGATCTCTAGCAGAGACACATTCAGCAGGATCTCCCATAGTTTAGGTATCCAATAACTCTTCCAGCAATAGAAGCAGTGTCTGCTGGGCTGTTAACTGTGACTTGCATGTAACAACTGCAAAACACATCACCATCAGGGGATCTTGTTTTATGTGTTTAAAAATGGAATAATTTTTAGCAATGCCATGTATTTTTCTTGCACATTTTGCATCTTTTTTTTGTTTGTTTGAGTCAGTCCAATTTCCTGAAGTCAGTTAAGGAAGTTTCGTTTAGGCTGTTATTTAAAGACATCTGCCACACTTTTTCCATCACAAGGGCACAATGAAGATACCCAGCCCTGTATCTGAACTGTGGGTGGTAAGGTGTAAATATCGAAGGGAGCCTGGAGGACCATGGTATCTCAACCCCTTGGGCTGGAATAGAAGCTGAGCATGAAACCACAGCACCCAGGAGTGCTGAGGCAGCCAAAACCACCTTGCAGGTATGTGCATTGTGTGTTGACCTGCACTACACTTGTCAGCTAAGAGAAGTGAATGCCTCCTGAGCCTGGTGCAGGGCAGCCAGCCTCTTGCACATTTCCAGGGAAAAGGTGAGTGCAGGTGCTGCTCAGTTGCTCTCATTCACGTATGTCGGGCAGGACCATGTTCCTGTGCATTGGCCTTCAGTGCACACAATACAATTGTCCTGCACTGCAGAGACCAGCTCTTCTCACAACCAGAGAGACACATTTTCTATGTGCCTAGAGAAGGGAGAGGGATGCCTGCCCCTTGTGCCTATGCCATGCTTTGAAGTAGCATAACTCTATTGGTACATGTACTGTAATTTGGGAAGTGCAGGACTGTAGAGATGTTTGACATTTGGGATGGAGGATGATTCTGGGAGGACTGGTGGGATTTCAAGTTGCCTGGGACTGGCTGTTTGGGGAAGACCTGGTAGGGTAGAGGAAAGAGGCACTCCTAGGAAGCCACATTGTGCCTACAGGCAGGCAGTCTGGTAGGGAGCTTTAGGACACACAAATTGAATTAGCTATGAATTAGTCTGTTCAAAGCTATGAGTCCACCTGAAGGTACGTAAGATATTATACTGGGCATGCTAATGGAGGAGTCTTAGAAATGCGTCCTAGAGTTTTAGCCACAATGAAAGCCTTGACAACAGATAAATCCTTTTCCAGGACAGCCTCTCAGTCACCTGTGTAGTCTCATTGCCTGGCTTTATCATGGTAGTAATGATTTATGAAGACTTACTAAGACATGGTGCTTCGTACTCAGTTGTGAACATGGAGCTTGTTGAAACATTGGAGATGTCTTCAGCTGCTGCCAGAAGGAAAGCATAGGAGAAAAAGGAAAGTTGGATTAGAAAGGTAATACTGGGCATCAAGCACGAAAATCTGAAAGCCATTGGCCTTGCAGAGGTCTGTAGGATGGAAACAACTTGGAGAAAATAAGTTCCCACGCCTAAACATTTCTGCATCAGGGTATGCTTTCTAATCCCACCACTGTCAACACAGGCTCTAGAGTCCTGCTTTAGCACCAGCCATAAGGAGCAGTTGAATCACTGTGCCTCTACCTGAGTATGACCCTGATGGGAGCCATTCACTTAGAGCTCAAATTAACCACCATCCTTTCCCAAGTTACAGCGGCAGAACGAGCAAGGACTGAAGTGAGAGAGAGCATTCAGCGGCATGGGGAGATCCATGGCCAGCAAACTGTACATCTACCTCCTTTTGCCCTTAGAAAAAATCCTGGTAGCTCTCTGGGGTGTGAAGGAGTCACAGGGCTGAGCCCATCAGTGCAAAGCCTCAGCAAATCCACCACAGCCTTCAGCAGGAAGCTTTGGCTTTGCAGTGGTTCAGGTGAAGCTGTGTCTGACGCTCATTAACCACCTCGGACTGGAAAATACAACTGTCATGGTTTTGTGGAGATAAAACTTATATAATCAAGTTTCTGTTACATTTTGTTTTAGTTTGCAGCCAGCCGTGGTGATGAGGCCTTTAGCAGTGAAAGCCGGGCAGCTGACCGGGGATGGCCCACAGGTGTGTTCTGTAACATTAATACCAAGTTCACTATAAATGGGAAAGCTGCTGGGGAGGGGTGGGGTTCTTTTTGCTCTTCTGTTTTCTCTCTTCCCTCTTTCTCCTTCTTCTCAATGATTGGTATCTCTGGAGTGACTTGCCACCACTCTATGAGCTAAGTATAATTTTGTGTGCTTTGTATTACCATTGATATTAGGTTTCTTATTTTATTAAATCTGTGTAAAATTTTAACCCATGAGTCTCCCTCCTTTTCCCAATTCCCTTTCTCGGTTGGGGAAGGGACACTGGGTGAGGGAAAAACTGCTGATTGTTTAGCCCTGGGTGCGGGCTAAGCAAAGACAACAACATACAGAAATAAATAAGGGAGGGAGGGGGACAGGGGCTTCGATGAAGGTTTTGCCTCTTCACCCTGCTTCCTACCCAGAACAAGAGCTCACTTTCACTCTGGCACAGCTCTGTGGCTGGTCTCTGGCCCTCCACATCTGTACATGGTGTCACAGGCCAAAGCTTCCTTAGACCTCCTAATACCACCCCCTTGCCCCTCAGCTTCAGCATGCACCTTGCAGCACTGCAGGATCAGATGCAAAGACGGCTGCAGGAAGCCAGCATGGGAAAAGCATGGGCTGTTGTGATCCCTGTGCATTAACACCAGCCTGTCCCCTGCTGCAGAAAGAAGGGAGTCAACGAAATATCTCTTCCTGTGCCACTATGAGCAGTACAGTTCAAGTTCAGCCAGGTGAAGTATCCCATGCTGAAATGGTCCCCTGCAGAGATAGATGAAAAAGCCTGGAGAGGCTACAGGAGTAAGGGCTCCTGCTGCATGCAGATGGAGGGGCTCCAATGTGCTGCTGGTCCACAGACCAGGCAGGAGCTACAAGAGAACTATTTCCAGTCAAACAGTCACTCTGAGCTGATAATTTGGAATGTGATAGAGAAAATTAGTTCCAGCTTGATTTCACTGAAGACTTAAAAATAATGGCTTAGGTATAGTTTCAGCTCAGGAAAACAGAGCAAAACCTCTGACCAAACCTTTGCTGTGAGTTTGGTATTTTCCAAGGAACATCAAATGAACTAAGGTTGTCCTGCAGGAGATGTCCCCCTTGGGTGCACCTGCTGTTGCCCAGCTTTGCGTTTTGAGCTGACCATCAGCAAGACCAGAGCTTTCCTTACGGTTGCTGTCAGGCAGCAGGTCCCTGGGCAGCCTGCTCCAGGGAAGGGTCTGAGTACTCCCCATTCCTCTTTCTGACTCTGCTAGGACTTGCTGAATGACCTTGGCCAAGCCCATAATTTGTTTTCTGGGTTAATGAGTACCTCACGGGAGCACTGGGAACAATCATTAAAAACTCTGTATGACCTGTGGAAGAAAGTGCTGCAGAATACAGAGTGTTGGTTCATGTTTATAGACTTTGCAGCCCAAAGGACAGGCTGTCAAAGCTAACCCATCTTTAAACATCTGGCAGGTCTCAGCTAGTGCTGATGTACAAATGCAGGCAGTAGCCTGGTGGGAAAAGAGCAGCTCACAGGTCTCATGTACATTTTGGTTTTAGGCAACTTCTCCAATTAAGGCGCCACCAAAGTCAGATTTCCTGCAAAAAGCTGTGGGGTTTCTACGAGACAATGGTCACATACTGAACGAGCCATGTCCAAGGGGGTGGTAGTAGGTGGTGATGAACTGACCAATCATAACGACGAGCAAGGACCTTGGCTATTGAGACAAGCGAAATATGTAGAAGTCGAAACAAGATTGATACAAGAAGAATGTCATGACAGCATAGTATGGCCTGTTAGCATAAACCAATCAGAACTAATATAGAGGCGCGTGGACAAAGCATGCTCACCAATCATATTAGTACATGTAAGGTATGTTAACCAATTAGGATTAAGACGACACGCACACAGAGCGTGCACGGTAGTGAAATAGTATAAATGTACCCTCAGATAGGCGAATAAAGGAGATTTGCTTAACGACCATATTGGTCTGCATGCATTTACTCCGTGCCCTCTCGTGGATTGCGTCGTGGGACTCTGCTACGACAAAAAGCACCTAATAAGAGCTAAACCAGACTACAGTGAGCCTCTTGGATGGTATTTCAAAATGATCCCTTGCCTCAGCAAGCATGTGAAAGCCAAGTAACTGTGGTCCCCTGTCTCCTTGCCATTCAGTGGATCAGCCTGCAGCTCAGTCACAATTACAGTGGATCTGTAAATAGCTGGCAAAAGCACATCTCTCAGAAAGATGCTGTGATCAATCATGTCAAGTAATTCTCCTTAGCATTAATCAATTCCAGCTCTACACTTTTTAGATGAAACAAGGGAGCCCACCTTGTTTTTAAAGAACAAATTACTGTCAGTGGGCAATATATTTAGGTATTGAGAGGAGTGGGGGAAAAGGCAGAGTATAGAAACTGGAGCATAAGAGAAGAGAAATACCTGCTGAGCAGGAATACCAGAGCACGGTGGCAAAGAAGAGCACAGCGAAGGCTGCCCAGGGCTCGCCGAAGTGCTTCATGCCAGGGGTCCAGCTCCCACCTGAGTGGCCACACAGATCAGGTCACTGTCACAGGCAGTTCTGGTTCAGCAAGTCCTCGATAAGCTCAGAGAGCTGGTGTGCAGGGCAGAGGGTGGAGCAAAGGAGCTTTCTGCTGCCAGGACACCTTGAACTTTCCTGCCACAACAGGGTGAGCAAAGAGAAGGGCTCTGACCAGCAAGAGGTGGATACCAGTGCCGAGGCAGGCGGAGGGCCACTCAAGGTCAAGCCTGAAGGTTTCTCCCCAGGATCTGCTGCAGCTGGAGGGAGGAAAGACCTCTGGAGCCAGTCCTTCCCAACGGGGTCCCAGGCAGCTTCTGTCTTCTGAGTCTCTTTTCGGTCCTGCGAAGATGGTCTAACAGAGCTGGAAAGGAGCAGATCAGGGTAGAGAATTTGTCTCCCTGTTTGGCTTTGATTTTGCATGTTTGCTGGCTTGACCTCCCCCAAAACTGCCCAGCGGTGATGCTTTTTTGGAAGGGCTGTGTGGAAGCCTAAAAAAAAATCAGCAGTCTTTGGTCACGCTGGCACAGCCGCTGCTGAGTTAGGACAGGGTATGGACACATTTCCACCAAGGAATGGGATTAAACCAGTTGCTTCATGTAGACTACCAACAGCTATTACACAGTAACAATGGCCTTTCCTAAGGGCCTGTGTTGGGTTATGGGCTGGGATCAGTTCAAGCTTGGGGCCTCCACACAGGAAGAAGGTGTTGCCATTCTTGCCCCATGAGCCCAGCTGTGTCACTGCCTCCATCACCCACATGCAATGTGGTGCTGAAAGAGCATTTTTTCTTCTCTTGTAGTTACGACCCTCCATCTGTGACAGGGGCAAAGCCAGGATCTGTGCCTTCCCACCAGCACAGCTCTATCTGCAGACCAGGAGGGCTGCTGGCCAAATGGTATCGGCTGGAGGGCAAGATTTTTTCTACAATCCTGGCTAGGAAAGCCACACTGTTGAAGTGCTTGTGTTGTTGTCCTGGTCTGATGAGCACTGATGTTGCAGCTGTTCCCCAGGCTGTTGGCTCTGCTTATTCTTATCTTTGGCCCACCATTATGTCCTTGTTAGAGAAAACTTCAGGCATTAAATCAGGCAGGAAGGCAGTGGGAGAGGTGGGTTCAGCAGGGAGCAGGTTGCTGGTGCTCTTCAGCGGTGGTCACTCATGGTTTTGGGTGCTCATGTGAGAATGAAGCTGTCTGGGACCTGTTCTGGATGTGCAGTCATCCCATGGGAGGCAAGGGGGAAGGTACTTGGGGCAGGAATCCTAGTAGGATGGGCACTATCTAAAAACTTCCTCTTTTTTCCCTCCACACTGCTGAAATCCGCAGGGAGGGGTGTGATAGACTTCCCACGGGAACTGTGGTGAGCTACATACCATGAGGTGCTGCTGTGCAAAACTGTGAGGTTTGTTTGGTCTCCCTTCATTTAAGAAAAAACCTTCAGAGCAAAACAAATGAAGGCTTAGCCCTGCCCAGCGTTTCTGTGGGGTGAACCCCCTTGTCCTCCCCACTGTCCACCTTTTGCCACCAAAAACACTCTGCTCCCCTCCATCTGCGAATAATTCCATGGTGCAGCAGGACACAGGCAGCCAGAGGTTTCCCTGGGAGAAAGGACACTCCAAGCCGCAGATGAAGGCAGGCCAGCTGAAACAGGCACGTTTACCCACCTTGTCTCCCTGTTTTTGCGTCAACATGCTGCTGGGGCTGGCGGAGTTCAGGCTGTGCCAGCCGGTCTGCAGCAGCCACCTCCTGCTGCTGTGGGTGTCCTTCGGCCGGCACCCGAGGGGTGGTCCAAGGTGTGTCTGCTTGGCTAGCAGCCAGGCTGGGTGCATGACCCCAGCAGCCGTCACTCTTGGCCTTGGTAGACATGAGTCGTGGCAAGAGAGATGCTGTAAAAACACTCCGACTGCTCAGGGTTGCTTGAAATTAGCCTACAAAATAATTTTAATCTCTGCCTCATTTCAGTGTCTAAGTACTTTCATGCTAGTTGTCTTTAAATTGTGCTTTTATCTGAGACCTCTGTTGCATCAAAACTAAAACTCAAGGCTCTACTGGGGAAGGGCACTCCACTTTCTTCCAGCTTCACCTGTCCCTCCTGAATTTCTCACCCATGATTCCTGCTGAAAGTTGACCTGGCAGTTAATTTTTTGTAAAAATAATGAGTACAAAAGTGTTCTGTGCAGCAGAAAATGTTTGAGGGGAAATGAAAAGACAAAACTGCTCTGCTATTGCATGAATGATTAAGGGAGTGGAACATCTCCATTATGAGGAGAGGTTGAGGGAGCTGGGTCTCTTTAGCTTGGAGGAGACTGAGGGGTGACCTCATTAATGTTTATGAATATGTAAAGGGAAAGTGTCATGAGGATAGAGCCAAGCTCTTCTCAGTGACATCCATTGACAGGGCAAGGGGCAACGGGTGCAAGCTGGAACACAGGAGGTTCCACACAAATATGAGGAAAAACTTCTTTACAGTGAGGGTAACTGAACACTGGAACAGGCTGCCCAGAGAGGTTGTGGAGTCTCCTTCTCTGGAGACATTCAAAACCCACCTGGACGCGTTCCTGTGTGATATGGTCTAGGTAATCCTGCTCCGGCAGGGGGTTTGGACTAGATGATCTTTCGAGGTCCCTTCCAATCCCTAACATTCTGTGATTCTCTGAATGATTCAATTTGTAATGAAATGTCTTTTGAATTTTAACTATTACCTAAATGCTCTGTCAGCTTGCAGGTAAACGTGCGCATTTTTGAGGGATGCTGAAAATGTTTTGCTCAACTAACGTAATGTATTTATTTTCCTTTCCAAAATGTGTTCCCCCCGCGGTTCAGAAAGAGCCTGCTACAAAGTCTCCTGAAGCAGTGAACAGGCTGCCCTTCGCTTCAGTGATTTTTGGATCAGATTGGAAATGAAGGCCTTGCTCGGTAAATTCAGACACAATGGGAGCCCTACAAAATAATCTCCTGAGACAGATTTGGGTCTGTTTCATTTCTTCTGTGTAACACATTCCTATTTCAGTGCTGTGACTGCCCGAAGAGTGATAAGACTCTCCAAGCCTTCTCTGCACCAGCAGAGACAGGGGCTGCCTGTCCTCAGGCTCCCGTTCCTGTGCAGTTCTCAAAGCAGGACTCTGTTTACTCCAAAATTATGTACTTCCCCACTGCTCCCCTTGGAGACTCTTCCACAGCGTGTAGAGCTGCTGGTCAGCTTTTCCTGATGATAATTAAGGAGGCAATACCTACCGTTTGGTGTATGTTGTGCCACAGAGAACTTCACAGTTAAAGTTCTCTGATGACCAGGGTATTACCTATGACACATCACCACCAGGTGTGGCTCTCAGAAAGTTACTGCCTTTCTCACACACGTACGCACTCACTCTGTCTGTACACATACAGTTTTTCTGTTTTCATAGGCAACATGTTTATATTTTTAATTCCAAATGAAAGCTGATTGCTGCTGCAATCCTGTTCCTTCCCAGCAGTGACCAGCATGATGGTAACAGAGCCGTAGCACGGTATTTAACTCAGGGCAAAACACACAACCCATGAGAGCACAGCAGAAGCAGGTACATCACCTCTGGGCACATCAGTGATAAGAGGACAAATCCCTTTTTGCCATATGACACTTGAGGTTGGGTTAACTACACCCCTACTCTTGTTTCAGCATACCTGAAGTGCTACTCTGCTTAGCTGCTGCAATAGGAGGGAGCTTTGGTGAGAAAGAGCTCAAAAATTAACATTCCATGTAGCCACACAAAACCTTCTGCATGGTGGAGCTAAGCATGAAGTGATTATAGCTGAGATACTGATCCCAGAGCCACCTACAGCTGCATGAAACCTGCCCATGCTGCTGAAAGTGATGACAGCCTGGCGAGAGGGGTTGCATGTTTGGGACCCCCCTGAGGTTTGTGTTGACATGCTGAAATTGATGTTTAGCTGACAATTCCCAGTTATTATTCACAAGGGCACTGTGCGGCCTTTGAGGTCTCGGTGCTAAATGCCAAGGAGGATGCTTGGTGGTCTGTGCTATCGGTGAGACCACAGGAGTGGGCCTGTATCTCCTACTCTTACTTTGCAGGTAGCAAAATCTGCAAGGACAGCTCTGGAAAATGCATCTCCTGGAAGAGCAGGTCTGTTTGTTAGCAACCCACTGTCTCTGTATTGTGGGGTGAGCTTCCTCCCAGGTGGCCTTTACAAAGCTCATAAAAGCTTAAGGACCTTTATGAAGTCCTCAAAATGGCTTTAAAAAGCTCAAAACCTTAAGCCTGATGCCAATAATGTCTCCATCGAGGAGGGGGCTGTTTTGTTTGGTATCTTCATTGATGTGAAAACTAGCCATCTAAGGTAAAGCTACCTGTGAACAGGGGATTTGATTTTTAAAACGAGGCAAACAGAGGAAAAAAAATCAAAACCGCAAAGGTTTTACTCCTTAAATGAAAGGCGGCGAGAGGGGATCTGCTTTCAGTTGCACAGAGGAAAGCAGCTCTGGCATTTCTAAAAACTCCACAACCGTGCCCTTTGTGTTTTCCAGTCCAGTCCAGCCTGGGGTTGCTATTATACAGATGTTGAGCCTGTGGCCCTGCTGTGACCCCACACTGTCCTCTGGAGACCCCAGCGAGGAAGCCCGAGACCAGCCGGCCGGGCGACGTGGGGCTGCCCGAGAAGTGCTGCCTTCAGCTCGCCTGGGCAGAGCTGCCAGCACCAACAATGAGCCCACTGACGGGGCTCCTCCGAATGGCATCTCATCATCAGCCGTCATCATCTGATCTTGAATAATAAGGTGATTATAAAATAATATTCTGACTTCTACATGCCAGAGGCATGAAATAAGATGTGCTTTCTGCTTCTCTCCTCTGGCCAGGAAGGAGGGGAAGGAAGGGCGAGAGAGATGGCTTTATCCCCACGCTCTGTGTTCACACGCTCCTCGGCTGACGGGATGGAGTGGCCGGCACAGCACGGCTGGCTTTGGCGATGAAGTGTGCACTAGGAGCCCCTTCTGCTCCCCACACCCTGAGAGCTTCTAGGGGACTAGCTGAGTGTAACTGTGGGGCTGAATAAGACTAGCATAAGTGCAAAAGAGAAGCAAATCTTGGTATCATCAAATGAACATAACAGCTTTGTGGGGGAGAAGAATGTGCTGCGGGTTCAGAGGTGGGAGGAGTAGCCTGAGAAACTCTTTTGTGTCAATATATGTCAGTCAAAAACTGAATGATGGCTCCTGTTATTTAGCATTACAGCTAGGGCTGGAAGGCAGTGTCCTTCCTTTCCCACACCAGCTTCTCCACAGCCCTGTTTGATGGACATGCGGTTGATGGCGGTGACTTCACTTCTGCCTTACCAAGAGAAGTTCCAACTTCCCAGCAGAAAGTGCTGACTTTCATCAGCCTTTACTCCCTGTCTTTGGTAGCGCCGATGCAGAAAGCAGAGCTGACCACCAGCGGTGGCTGGTACGGGAGGAGCATGGTGCAGACAAAGAGGGTGGGAGGCCAGGGAGCCCTGTGGCCAGCTCAGCTGGGCAGATGCTGAGCAAAATGAAAGTTTTAGGCCCATCCATCAAAATTACCTTACCATTTTTAATGCCTCCTTTTTGGGCTGCACAGCTTGAGGCAGCTGGGTTTTGGAAAGCGGTGGGAGCACTCTCACCTAGCTGACCTCATGAGGCAGGGCCACTCTTTGTTGCTTTTGAATAGAAAACCTCTGATGGGAAACTCTCTGCTGTTACTCACCTTTCGGCATTGTTCCCTTGGACAAGCTATACCCTTCGGCTTGTCAGGTCAGGCTTACTGGGTGCCTCTGAAAAAACAGGTCTGAGAAAGCATTCCTTTAAGGGGTACTTTACAATTTACATATAGACATGCATTTTCTTTAGAAAATCTTATCTTTTATCTTTTGAGATAAAACTTCTTATGGGTGCTAGATTTACTAGTGACCCAGCCAGCCTTATTTACCAGGATGAAACCCTGCCTCCTCTGACATCAGTGGGAGCTAAGCCATTGGTTTTAGGAGGGGCCGAATTTCTCTCTGGAGCCTTTGCTTTAGCAGCTAAAGTGGGACAAAGTCTAGAAAGCCACTTTTTCTCACAGCATTTGTTATTTCAAGGGGTGAGAATCAAGTTCCCGTGTCTCTGCGTTGCCCCAGGCTAGCGCAGCCCTGCTGACTGAGCCCCTGCCCTCCCAGCCCTCTCTTTGCTGTTTAGCTCTGCCGGTCCCCCAGCTGCAGGAAAATCATTAATCTCCCATTGTTTCCCTGTCCCTTCCCAGGCTGCCTTCAGTGAGGAATAACCAGTGAGAAAAAGTGCAGAAGTTTTCCACCTCCTTGGTGACTGACCCTCCATCCAGGGCTCGCAAATAAGTTTTTATGGGTTTATAGCTCTCTGGGCACAGCAGGTTTCAAAGGCTCTCACTCATCAGGTGGCCGGGGCGGTGTGAGCTGGCATGCCCCATCTGTTATTAGTCTCAACAAGCTGCGTGCTGCCACAACAGGGCTCAGCACTTGTCACAGACCTGGCGCGGAGGTTGTGACCGAGCCAGAAAGCACTGGGTCCAGACCACTGGGGGGTTGTTTCAGGACAGAAAAGGTTTTCCTTCTCTGGTCGGGACCCGTTCTGACCTTAAAAGAAAAGGTTTGCTGTGCCCTACGCGAGACAGGACAGTTGGCCGGGGCGCTTCGCTCGCCGCCCTCCTTGCCCCGCTGCGGTCCTTGCAGCCATGCCAAAGCACAACCCTGCTGTCATCGCCTGACGGGACTGCTGGGCAGCCGAGGGGAGAGCTCGCCCCTTCCCCGGGGAGAGGGTCTGCAGGAAAGGAGCGCGGTGGCTGAGAGGTAAAGCCGAGTGACACCTTCGCCAAAGCATTTACAGCACCGGGATTTTCCCTGCCCAAACTCTGGTGCGTTGTAACTCAGTGCAATACTGCTGGAAACGAGCGACCGGGGATGGTGTGAGTGGTTTCTCAGTTAACTGTTCTTTGGCCAAAGAAAAAAACTGGGGGGGAGCAGGGGTGTTGATAGAGGCATGGCTGGCAGCAAGTGGCTTTGGGCAAAGCCCTCCTGTAGCTGCAGGAACAAATGGAGGGCGAACGCTCTGCCTTCCTCGGAATGGGGCTGGGAAGGGTTTCCTGGCTGGAAAGAAAGGAATGTTTTTCCTTTTTCTCTCATTCCAAATGAAGGCAAAAGTGAGCCTTCAGGGTTTTTACTGACTGATTACCGAGGAAAAGTAGAACCCTGGGTTTGCATGCTTTGAAGCAGTTTAACTAAGATATTTCCAAATATTTCATTTGAGCTTTGTTCTTTTACTTCTAAGGTTTTAACATTTTTTAATGGAAGTTAACTGCAGGTTTAGAAATACAAACTGATTTAAATTGTAGTCTCTTTATACTTTTCAGTCTAAGGAAGTTAAGATGGGACATTTTGATGATCTTTGAAACTTTTTGAAAATCTTTTAAGCTTTTTTTTTTTTTTACTTTCTTGCATGAGTAGGGGGGGTCTCTTGTAGCTTTTGTGTCTTTTTCCTCTGAAAAATATAGTTTGCTGAAAGATGTCCAACCAACGTTAAAGATTATACCCTTACTCAACCCGCTGGAGCTGACACATGATATGTTTTATTTTACCAAGCTACTAGTTGTCATATATTGTATTTTCAACATCTTAAATCATTTAGTGAATGGGTACAGAGTGTAAGACAAGGAAAACTCACAGGACAATAGAGCAAATACAGACTTGTGACTATGGTGCTCCTATTGAACAAGGCTTTAAAATCTAGTAAAGTGTTTATCTCACATTTAAGATAAATTTTTCATATGTTATAAAGAAAATTAATTATTAGAGTCCACATTAACAAAATTGTTGCAAGACAAGGTTCCTGGAGAGAGAGAGAGGGAGGGTTAAGGACAACTGACTTCCCATCCCTGTCAACAAGTAGCAGTGTGGATATAAGGGGATTGTTTTGCTATTTGTAAAATGTAGGCTTGCTACAAAATTAAATGTGTGCAAGAGTGTATCTACTTGCATGTTTTTCTCTGGGTAATAATAATTACTGTGTTTGTGCATGCAAATCAGTTAATTTTGGCAATTTGTATGTTCAGGTTATTCAAAGTAAATAATAAGCATATAGACAAAATGAACTTTTATGCAATGCATGATATTTCATGTATCTTGTTTTGAAAACAGTCCTTTATGGGGAGAAAATGCTTTTTAAATCTTAGTTTGTTTTAATTTAAATAAAACTGTTCTCTCCCCATCCCTATATAACACGCTCCAGATGTGTTTGCAATGTTGTGTTCACACTACCAATGAAAGTGATAAAAAACAGTCAGGCCTCTTTCACCCATCTAATTGCAAGGTGAAATTAATGATTTTTCTTCTCTATCTTGTGGAAGACAAAGATAAATTGAGTCCTTCACAGGCTCAGCATCCAAAACCCAAATCAAGGGCCTGAGTGCAGTGGAGCAGTCCTTGGAATAGAGCTACTCCTTGGAGTAGCCCAGCAGAGGACAGGGCAGGGTATTTGCTCATCATCTGTCCTAGGGACCCAGTGGCTCCCCTTTTTCCCTGTGTCACACACACACCTTGGCATCCATCACCACACTAGTGGGATACATCCTCACGTGGGTTGAGGAGGCTTTTAGGAGGTGAAGACTCTTTTGAAAAACATGATGGGTAGTGTTGGGCTAGCTTTCAGCACCTTTACTCAGTGATCCCAATGTTCCCACAGTGCTCAGCACCTTCTGGCACCTCCCTGGACGAGGAAGACTGCGCCACTGCCACTAAGGCCCCCACGGACGCCCGGGTCAGAGGAGGGCAGGCAAAATGGCCTCAATCTTCCGGAGTGAGGAGATGAGCCTGATGCAGCTCTTCCTGCAGGTGGAGGCTGCCTACTGCTGCGTGGCTGAGCTTGGGGAGCTGGGTCTGGTCCAGTTCAGAGATGTGAGTAGTGCCCAGCCAGCATGCCGAGCTATGGGAGATGTGCCCTGGGGTGTGCTTGTTCTACTCTGAGAGCACTTGGGGAAGCTGCACTTACAGGGTGGTCAAAAAAAGCCCATGGAGAGAGTGGGACTTCCCCAAGGCTGATCTGAAAGCCAGTCACCATGCTGAGATCCAACCTGTTCCTGAGTCCGCATCCAGTGCTCTGCACACTTTAGGCACAACCTTAGGACAATTCCCTCCACCACCATCGTAAAACAGGGGGGGATCTCTCCATGAGACTCCATCTATGACTCCTGCTGTCACATCAAGGCTGGCTGGAAATGAGACTAGTAAGGCCATGATGTCCTTGGCCCTAAGGAAACCCACAGTATTGCCCTGCCTCTGGGAGTCTGTAAGAGGCAGCAGCATTGGCCGTCTGTACCAAAGGTGGTCGTTCTGTGCTGATATTAAAAATGAGCGTGACAGCATGCAGCTTCCAGCCTCAGGCTTGTTTTCCCTCCTGTTTTTAGCTGAATATGAACGTGAGCAGCTTCCAGAGAAAGTTTGTGAATGAAGTGAGAAGGTGCGAATCCTTGGAGAGGATTCTGCGTAAGTAAACGCTTGTCAAATGCTATCGGCTTTCCCCCAACTGCTGGTGTGGGATTTATTTCTCTGTTAAGTGCTCTCACACTGCGGAGCAGAATTAATGGCAAAACGGTGATGCTTTCATCTGAGCCCCTGGAAATGTTTTGCATGCATCAGCTAATTACCGCTTCACCCATATGGGCAATAAATTGTTGACCCTGTTTTGAAAACTGAACTGAAAGGAGTTTAATTAGCTTATATAAAATCACAAGATAAATCTGGGGCTGGGCGAGAGGCTGATCCAGATAACCAGGCTCTTACACTAGTGTGCCAGCCATTGGCATACGCTTCCTGTGGCCAAATGTTTCAGCCTGGGGACAAATCCTTAAAGCCTGAGCAACAGAACTTATGGTGCCTGCTCTCCTATGGATGTGTGTCCTGTGAGCTCTGCGCTCCCCCCACCATGACACTGGTACCCACCATAGCCACTGTGGCAAGGACAGCACTTCCCATTGCTAGAGTGGAGAAGCAAACCCTGAGCTTGTTGTGTGCCTTATTCGCTGCCCCAAGGAAGGGGGTGCCATGCTGGCTATTTGTGCCAGGGCTGAGGGCTGTCCAGGGCAAGAGGGTGGGAGCAGCCACCACAACTTCAGGAGAAACAGCATCCGCACTGAGAAAGGAGGCTGCTGGGTGTCCAGCTCTTGATGGTTGTGTATATGCATTGGGATGATGGCCCTTGTATATCACTGCCCCTTGTCACACCTCCATGTGGTGCCTCAGTCCTGACAGGGGGTTTAGCAGCAGCTGGTGACCAGGATGGTGCAGCAGGGATGACTCTGTATCAAGACTTCTGTGTCCTTTCCTTGCAGGTTTTCTGGAAAATGAGATGGAAGACAATGTTGAGATAGTCAAACTAGAAAAGTACCCAGAGACTCCCCTGCCTCGGGAGATGATTGATATGGAGGTACAGAATTTGGAGTGGGCCAAGGAGAGAGAGAATGGGATGTGCACCAGGATGTCTGTGTGCTCGATACAGCCCTCCCCTGCAAGGAAGGACTGGGTTGCTGAGGCTGGCACAGCTCTCCCTGCCTGTGGAGGTGCTCCCCAAGCTGCTGTCTCAGCAGTTAGGTTAAGGCTGGTCTTACTGCATGTTCCTAAAGGAGACCAGTCTTTTTACCATCCCCTGTGAAACATCCCTCTAGTCCCACATATTAATGGAGTCACTATCACAGAATGCCCCCATCATCCTGCAGGAGAGAATAAGAAGGGTTTTAGTGATTAAACAAGAGAGCTGATGTTAGAACTGGCTTCACTGCATGAAAACCCCAGGGCTGTCTGTCCTGGTGGGAGTAGGGTTGTAATATAGTAATACTGGGGCCTGATACAAATATTTGTGCCTTACTTTTGGATGTGCAAGGGATGCTTTATTCTAGCCCGGCTGGAAGGTAAGTTTACCGATTGGGTAATTTTTAAATGGTGCACACGTAGGTGACTAGGAAGAAAAATAATCCTTTCCAAGGGCTTCAGCTTCACAAGCAAGGTGTTTGCCCAGTGTGTTCCTGGACCCAAATCCTCACTTAATTTTTGGCCTATGGCTAATGAACCTAAGCTAATGGCCTTGTTGTAGGTGCTTTTGTAGTCAATAGACTGACAGCCACTCCACCTGGGGTCTGAGCTGTCCTTTGGGGAACCACAGAGGTGCCAAGACAGGCTGAGACACCTTACACCAAGTACCCACTTAACTGCCTGAGGTTTGGTAGAGTGAGTCAGGACTCTAATGCTAAAAGAGGACAAAGGACCCAGTAGGGAATGTGGCAATGGGAAAACGAGGCACTGGCATTAATTAATATCTTCCTACAAACTCAGTGTTTATTGAAGTGCTCATTGAATATTTCTGTATTCCCCCTTGGAAAAAAACAACCATCTATTTTTTGAGATTTAATATCAACTTGGTAAAGGACCATTGGTCTGCTTCAGAATTTTTGTGGATGTGCTTGGACCCTAAACAGTCAGTGCTGGAGAAACTTGAAGCTGAGCTGCTGGAAGCCAACCAGAACCAGCAAACACTGAAGCAGAACTTCCTCGAGCTGACAGAGCTCAAACATCTGCTGAAGAAAACCCAGGACTTCTTTGAGGTGAGAGGCCTCTTTGCTCTTCTCACAGAGATGTGGAAGGCTGCTAAAAATACTGACATTTTCATTTGGTGTGTGTTGCTGTTATTAATTTTTAATCAAAATCCAGTGGCCTTTACCACAAGCCAGCAAGATATGTTTGCAAAAGCACCTCAGTCGCTTTGGAGCCTGCATCACTTCGTGAGTCAGCGGGTCTCAAAAACTTGGTTCCCAGATCTTTTTGAAAATGGCGTTTATGTTTTTCAGTTGCTAATGTATACTTTACTTTTTTTTTACCTCCTTTTGGTCTAAATCTCTGTGGAGATCTACCTTTGGGGGAAAAAAAGTCAGGAGAAAAAAATGTGAAAATAGTTTTCAAACTGTCAATGCTGAATAGTTTCTAAAACTAATCTTTTCCAGGCAGAAACCAACCTGCCAGATGATTTCTTCAGTGAAGACACATCTGGACTGCTGGAGCTGAGAAGCACTCCTGCTGCTGCAGCTGCCAAGCTTGGGTGTGTATTGGTAATGGCCCCCAGCTCGGCCAGGCTTCCTGCCTGCGTTGCATTGCTGTGACACTGGTACACTTCCTTCAGCTTCTTAGCAGAGGTTGCTCACTGGCCTCTTCAGCACAACTGTTTAATGAAGATGAAAGAGCAACTGTCATCTGAAGTTATCATCAAAACTGTGGTCACGTTATGGGTCAGTGGGACAAATGGACTTTTACTTCCAGGCCATCAATTCCAGTGACCCCTTAGCAGGTATTGACTGAAAATTGTTGTCTTATGGCATCTTACCTGTGGCTTCTGGACTCAGTCATCTGGCTACCAGCCTGGTCCTCAGGGCTAGATGTCTAACCACAGCAAAAAAAGCCATGGGATTGCTTGCACTGGGCTTTGTCTGCAATAGAAAATGGCACTGAGGGTGATAGGGCAGAAGAAACACCACTGTTCATATTGCTGATGGTAATTTGGTGGACAGCATAGACTCAAACAGCTTTCCCTTGTGTTTACACCAGCTTGGTGTGGTGAAACTCACTGATGGTGTTCTTCTAGGCTGGTGTTTTTAGCTGCTCATGCTGGTATTTCTGAAGTCCTGTTTAACTCTTTTATGAGCAAAGTATATGCCTGCAGAGGGCTTGCCTTGGTAAGTGTGTACCAGCATGTCATGTTGCACTTCAAAGGAGCAGTCTGGTGCTTTCTGGGAAAAGGAGACAGGAGGGAGTAAAGATAAACCACCACTTCAAAATTGCTACCTCCTACCTCTGCCATTCAGGCACTCTTTGTCCACGTGACTTCAAGCATCTCTCCGTTCCTCCATTTCTAGCCAAAATTGTCTCTTCTCCTTTTTCTGTTGATCTGGGGAGAACTTACAATGTTTTAAAGAAAGAACAACAGGATAATGTCAATGGATTGAGATAAGAGCCAAGCTTGTGCAACGAGGTCTTTCCTAGAAGTGCCTACAGCAGCAGCAGAACCGCGGCTGTCATGGACTAGAAAACAAGAGATTGTAAAATCATGTGTGTTACAGGTCCTAAAAGACTTAGAATGGGCTTGTAATTTATTTCTCTTTTAACTCTGCTCAGATTCACAGCAGGGGTAATAAAGAGGGAAAGGATGATACCCTTTGAGCGTTTACTGTGGCGAGCCTGCAGGGGAAACATCTACCTGAGGTACGCCGAAATGGACACCCCCCTGGAGGACCCTATGACGGTAGGTACTGACCTGTTTTTGCTTCACGCTGCTCCTCATGCATGCCTGCTACCTGCAGAAACTGAACTGGTGCCCTGGTCATGCTGCAGCACCGTCTGCCTCACCAGAGCTGGGTGTCTGAAGGCAGCCTGCAGAAGAAAGGTGGGAAAGTATGAGGATGGGAGAAATATTTTTGACTTTGTTTTCCTTTTTTTTGCCATTATCGAGGCGGCTTCTTTGTCCTCCCTGTTAAGGTGCATGTGAATCCTAGCAGGGTGGCTGTGTTACGGGGACCACGGGGGAGGTGGGCTGTGACTGTCCTCACCTGGGCCTGGCCATGGAGTGTTGATTCCCCTTGGTGTCTCTGGGGTGAGCCTGTATCCCAGCAGACCTCCTGTCCCCTACTGCTCCACTCCACACTGCTCCTTCCCCCATAACCCAGAGCTGCCACCCATGCCTGGTCCCTGAAGCAGCATCTAGGGACAACATTGCTGCTGGAAAACTGGGGCTGGGAGAAAAGAACAGCCCAGTGAAGAGGCTGCTGAAAAAAACCCACCACCTTTTCCACACTGGACTCTTTCCTCTGGGTGCTTTAAATCCTTCTTGAATTGTGTTGCAGAGAGAAGAGGTGAAGAAGAACGTGTTCATTATCTTCTATCAAGGAGAGCAGCTTAAACAAAAAATCAAGAAGATTAGTGACGGGTAAGGGAGGCTGGTGGGCAAGCCACAGAGACTCCCACAGAAGTGTTTACCTGCCAGCCTGGGCTGGCTGAATTTGGAGCTGGAGATTAGATCTCCACACCCTGTCTGTCAGCTCTGCCACTGAGCTCCTTTTTGCTCCTTGGCACTGCTGCTCCTAATCATCAAAGATAGCCGTCACCCTGGCACTTGGAAGTTGAGGTCCTAAGTTTTCCAAAGTGACTTAAAGACCTTGGGAGCTTCAGTTGCTCAGATTTTAACTTGGGACATCTTAAAGGGGACTGGTTTTTAAGAAATACATCATTTCCCCTGAAAATCAGGGACCTTAACAGGTTTTACAACTTGGGCACTGGGAACACAGTAATCCCCAACCTGCTCTCAAGCCTTCCTGCATTTCAGCATAAAAAGATGATGCTGGAGTTTATTCAACCCTTTCCCAAGGTCTTTGGGCAATATCTGTGTAATCAGAGACAGAGCCTAGAAGAAAAATGAAAGCTTCATACAATCTGACTTGTTTCCACCCTGTTAAGCATCTTGAAAAGATAATTCAGGTTGAATATTTTGTTACTCTTTCATAACGCTGAGGACCGATGGGCTTTGTTGCAGTGTAAATCAGATTTGATGAGGGGATCTATCTGCTGTCACCAAATCCATTTCAGGTATAGCCCCTGGCCCAGTGGGGCCTGCCAAGTGCCTGCAGGCTGCAGGAGGTCACAGGAATGGGTGAGCAATTTCTCTTACCCAACATGTGCACTCAGGGCAAGTCTTTCCTTACCTCCTGCCTTTAATCAGAATAAAAGCAGGAAGGTCAGTTCATCCAGCTGAGAGAACTAACTTCAGTCCTGTGAAGCGATAGACCCCTGGGGACTTTAGCAATTCGTGCACTAGAAATGGGGCCCTCCAAGATGCCTTCTATTAGGCAGTGGAGGGCAATGGTCACCCTGAGAGCAGTTCAGCCCTCCTGAGGTTGGCATCTCTCTCTATAAAGCAGCCAATGGGGCATGGAGAGCTGGGGGAAGACTCCCAGGTCTCAGTGACTCATTTCTGATCCTGAACCTCAGACATGCAGGGAGTTTTGCCATTGCCACTGTGCAGGATCAATCTGCTGCTCCAGTGGTCTTTGAGCTGTTGGAGAGTCTCGTTCTCTTTCTGGATTACAATTTCTTGCTTATATCCCATTTCTTTGCCTGCTTTTTAGATGCTGTTCAGTACCTTTCTCCCCTTCTGCACGCATGGGCAGTTGCTGGTGGTGAACGCTTCCCATTGCATTTGCGAGTTGTCAGGATATACATTTAGGGTGGGCTGGGGCTGCCCACAGAGTGTTGCAGGCACTTCATTTTGGAGGATTTTTTTTTTTTTTTGCCCTGCAGCATTTTAAATTCCTTGCAATCAAAAGCCCAATACTTTTTTTCCTGGGTGGGAGTAAAAGAACAGGCAATGCGATGCCTGTCAGCATTTTTGTTATTGATTGAACCCAGAATCTTTCAATCTGGAGGCACGACCTTCTGCAGAGGGATGAAGCCGGGAGCGTGAGGCCAGGCAGGCACTGGAAGTGGGAGCAGATCCCTGCAGGGTGGGCCATGACGTGCAAAGTTGTTATGAGCTGGTGGCATGGATGTGGTGGTAGGTTTATAGAAAGGAACTTAGACTGGTTTCTTTCAGCTTCTTGTAGCTGAAGGAAAACATACCTACCTAAGACAATTTCACAGGATGCCTTTTGTGGTGCTAGAGCACTGGTTTTTCTTTATTGCCAACTCATAAGGCTACACTTGAAATTGTCCTTTATGTCTTTTCTTCCCCCCCTTTCAAATTTTTTTGCTTGCTAATATGCACGTATATATGGTTGTTTTGCCGAGTGGCAGTTTTTTAAATGTATTAATCCCATGACTCTCCTTTTGTGCTCTGTGGGCCGACAGGTCAAGACATTTTGGTCTGGTCCATCTCTAAGGCAGGGCTGACTATACCTAAAGCAGATGGCAGTGTCATGCCAGCCCCAGCAGGATGTCTCTGCTTAGCACTAAGTCATCATTTGTGACAAGTAAATATCCTGCAAAAATCATGGGACTGGTATAAGCCAGTCTCCTGCAAGGCTGGCTAAGATTTGTTTGCAGAGCAGTGTGCCTCAGGTTACGCTTGTAGCCCCTGCTTGACTCTAATTGGTAACATTAGTCTGCCAATTTCATGACCATTAAGTCCATGCACAAATTTATTAGTGAAAGATGTAGAGGGAGCAGGGAGGAGGAAAATGTAAGAATTTTTCTTTTCCTCCTTTTCTTGCGGCTGCCTCAGTGATAATGTGAATACTAAACTGGGTTTATCAATGTAAGCATTGCCTGCTGAATTCTCCTGGAGCTTTCAGAGATGTCTGTGCCATTAGGGAAAAGCTGATATTCAGTATGCAAAATGGCTGTTAAAAGATCAAAGCAACACTGCTGCAATAACGTTATTGGAAATGGGGGAACTGTACAGCATGGAGGAATAAGCTTTCAAGTTTGATTAAAAATCCATATTAAAGATGAACTAAGAGCTGTGAAGAATAAGAAGATGGAAATAATTAGTTAGGGTGAATAACCTTTGGAAACGAATACTAAGTGTTGAGTAAGGAGAGATTCAATTCTGGAAAGGGAACTGTAGCTGAAGAGCACATGCTGTCATTACACACAGCTCTGGGCTGATCTCTAGGAAACTGATGCGTGTTTTGTTCAAACTGCAACTGTCCTCACTTGTGTGTATACTGGAACTGATTTTGGAGAGCAGGTGGCGATATATTCTGTGCTCAGACAAAGCCAGAACATGATGCTTATCTGTACACAGACCATGCACATTTTTGTCTCTTAAACAGGGATAGACCTCTATGACCCTCTTACATCTTCTTTTAATTCATCTCATGTGCAGAAAGGCAGCCCTTCAGCAACCCTAACTCAGCGTAACTCCACTGCAGGACTGTGGAAGTGTGTTGCCTTCAGTGGGCAGAAGATCTCCTCCCTGTAAAGAGGAGTGACCTCTTCCTGCAGACCTCTTGGGGCAATATTGAAGGACAGCATTTATAATGCCCTTGAATTGGCAGGACTGGCACAAACACTAGATGTCACTGAACTAATTGAGTAGGAAAAAATGGAGCGATCTCTGCTATTTTAGTTACTGCAGCACCTCAGCACAGTTAAAGCTTGTAGGCACAGAACCTTGCCGCAGTGCACCTTGTGATCTGTGAGGTCCCAGTGGGAACTCCTTGCGCCTACTCTTCATGCATGAAGTGTACTCTGGGACTTGTTTTTCAGGCAGGACAGGTAGCCGTACACTTTTCAGAGAGACACGCTACTTACTTATTTCTAGTTGGGTGTATTGGGTTCATAACAGTGACTTTATGACAGTGCAGTGTGCTGTACTAGTGTAAGCACCTTTACACTAGTATGACTTGCAGCTGTACTAGAGAAGGTCGTGTTGCATGCTAAAGAGGAAGCAGTATACAACACCTGCATGGAGATAAGACCTTCACTCACATATTATAAGCCCACATTCGTCCTTTTAATACCACATTAAACAAACCAGCTGAATCTCCCAAATACAGCCTTGGGGGTAAGCTTATAAAAGCATTTATACTGGCCTGGCCACATGTTACATAACATAACAGATACCACTCTCAGGTGTTTTAAAAGACTTCACCCATCCTTCCCTTGCTCCCAGGCTGTCTAGCCAAACTGATGGACCAGAAGCCAAGAGCCGGCTGTATGGTCATTCTCCTCTTGTTTTATCCTGGAAATACAGTCGGGTTTTTTCCGCTTTTTCACAGGGTTATTTACTCACACAGCCTGCGCGCACGAAGGGTGTTTGCTCGCTGTGCAGCAGCAGCTCCGCTGATGCCTTCCCCCAGTGCCTGCGGGCGGGCGGTGCAGGAACAGGGACACGGTGCTCTTCCAGCCTCGGTGCAAGAAGGACACCTCTTGGCTGCTGTCTTGTCGGGGCTGCCTCGGCCAGGGTGGGGTTTTGTGGCCCTTTGCAGCTCGAGCATCTTCCCCAGGCGTTAGCAGGGCAGCCTTAGCGTGGCCATAAGGGAGGTGCCTGTATATTAGTGCTGACCACTGTATAATATCACGTACTTTGTACACCTGAGACAGGGAGGGTTTTTTTGGCTAGAACAGGCAAAGGGATCCCTTATCTCATAAGGAGATAAATGTACCTTTTTGGACCTTTCTGGGATACCAGGCACAACTTTGTAGTATGTAAGAAGAGTATATATACTACTGGGTGAGGAATAAACTTCCCCACCTTTGAGTTGAGAAGAGACCAGAGGAAGAAAAGGTCAGTCAAATAAATGGTGTTTCTCTCTTCTCTCTCACTGCGGCTAGATTTCGTGCCACAGTCTATCCCTGTCCAGAGTCTGCCTCTGAGCGCCAAGAAATGCTTGATGGAGTCAACACAAGGATTGAGGATTTAAACACAGTAAGTGGCAGCGGCTTTACTGGGGTCTGAACCCTGCAAGTGGGACCTGCCCAGACATGTGTCCTGTCTGAAAGCCTGTGGCCATGGTCAGATCGCAGGCTTGTTTTGGGAGCTGGCTGGGGGCTGGGGATGAAGCCACCAGCCCAGGCAGTCCCCCCACCTGCTGCAGGGGTCAGTGGCTGTGCTCTGCTCTGCCCATTTACACCCCCAGGAGCTGCTGCGGGACAGCCTCCCACGTGAGGGTCTCAAAGACTACTTGCTGCTGTTGGCTCTGCAGAGGTCAGTGGTTTAGACCATATGATACGGGGCTATGGGGTGTGACCTAAGGTCATCAGCAGGCTGCAGGTGCCATAACCAAATTGCACATTATGCAGGCTGTCCAAAATGGTTTCATCTAGCTCTTACAGCATGGTTTCTCTCAGCAGCTCATGAAGTTGTTTAGTCACAAGTGTAGTACAACTATACTAGGCTCAGAGAGGACTCTAAAGATTTTTTTATATTAATATATTTAAATTAGGTTTTCTTTACTGAAGAAATTGATCTTGGGGTTCTTGTCACACAAGCAATGAAAAGCTAAGACTGCTCTTCTAGAAGTACAAGTAGACCTTTGTATTGTCACACATGACAGTCAGTGGGTTGCAAGGCCAGAGGAAATTGTACATCTACATACTGTATCAGGACTTTACGCATTTTGGAGGCACTCCTGCCTGTGACTTTTGTATAGTCACATGTGACAGTCAGTGGGTCCTGAGGCAGGAGGGAATGGACACCCCATTTGCCTGAGGTGGCCCATCTGGCAGCTGACATCCTGCTGTCACCCCCTCTGTGGATGCCTGTGACTGCCAAGCCTGCATGCAAGTCTGCTTCCAAACTCGCTTTCACTCCTGAGCATCATGGGCACCTAAGCTTCTTCAGCCCTTGTAGACCACACAGGTTATCTTCCTAACATGTTATCTCCATCACTCATTTATGCAGCAGCACTGTGGTGGCCACATGATGCATGGAGGTTCCACCGGGGCCATGAGCTGTAACTCTAGCAGGGCAGACATGCTCGTGGATGTGATGGCCCCCAAGTTCGTGGCACACAGCTGCCTACAGGAGATGGCAGGGTAGGAACGCATGGTGAGATGTGACCACTCTGTAAACAACTGGGTAAGGAGCCAATCCCACAGCTCAGTAACTCCTGATGGTCTCCTCTATGCTTACAGAGGCCCAGGGCCATGCAGGGAGAGTCCTTAGTGAACAACATTGTGCACCTGGTGTCAAGTGCTCCTGTCTCCAGACCTGCAAACACTGCCATCCAGAATACCCCACACATTCATACAAATCCTCCCTTTCCGCAACCCTCTTCCACCTGCCTTCCCCAAATAACTGCTGAGTAGATCACGCCACCTACACCTTCCTATCTCGAGCACTGCCTGTGCTGTGTTTACAGGTGATAACCCAAACCGAGTCCCACCGCCAGCGATTGCTGCATGAGGCAGCAGACAGCTTGTGGTCCTGGGGGATCAAGGTGAAGAAAATGAAGGCCATCTACCACATCCTGAATTGCTGTAACATTGATGTCACCCAGCAGTGCGTCATTGCAGAGATTTGGTTCCCAGTGGCTGATGCTGGCCGGATAAAAAGAGTTCTCCATCAGGGAATGGTAAGAGACCAGCATTTTGGGTCCCTGAAGGTCTTACCCAAACTGCATTGTTTGTATGTTGAGCATATGTCCAGACCTCTGTCTCTTACAATAATGCTGGGCTCTTTTTTCTGTTTTAGTTAAAGTTGAGGTTGTCACATGATGACTTGGCCTCGTGGAGTTTAAGGTCAGCATTAAATCTTAGTGGGTTTGTGATCGACCCACAAGAGTCAGCAGTGCTGGCAGCTTTCCCTGAACAAATCAATAGCACAGAAAATGGAAAAATCTGGGTATTAGAAACGGGCTTGAGATATAGCACTCTTAAGACCAGCTTTCATGTTGCTGCCTGTGCACATTTGGACACAGACCTTAGTTCTCTGGGACCGGTTCCTCTCTGCTAGCCACCCTGACTGTGTCTGTCCTTGTCACTGGGTTTGCAGGAGCGCAGTGGCTCTACTATTGCCCCTATCCTGACCGCCATACACACCAGGATGGCACCACCCACCTTCAACAGGACCAACAAGTTCACAGCTGGATTTCAGAACATTGTGGATGCATACGGTGTGGGCAACTACAGAGAGATGAACCCAGGTGAGAAACACTCAGCTACCTGCACCTGGCTTGCTAAAGCCAGAGTGAAGCCTTTGAGCTCCATCATCCTAAAAAGTACACTCATTGCTGATTGAAAAATGCAAACCGTATTTCCTGCTGGTAAAAACTGGCGCTGTTTGGTGCTGTCACCGTTTAAGTCTGGGCAGGTGGTTAAATGGATGGCAGATGCTCTCTGTTAACTTTCTCCTTCCCCAGGGGGGGAAAAGAAAAGAGAAAAGGGAGAGAGACTGACACCAGTTGAGTAGGGATGGCCATGGCTTCTGTCACTGAGGTTTGTGTAGCTGTGGTGGCTGTTGCTGGAGCTGGAGTAGTGGCAGTGCCTGTTGTGGGGGCTGGTGTGGCTGGGATGCTTGTTGGGGAGGTAGCAAAGGTAGGAGTTGAGGTGGCTTCACCTGCACTTGCACTGATGTTTAACCTTACACCACACCTGAAAAACATTTGAGAGAACCAGTAATAGGAGCATGCTATTACGGTGGTCCCAAGAGCATCCAAAATTCCCAAAACCCGGTGAAGTCAGTTTGGCAGGAAGAGGAGATGTATCACTCCCCACGTAAAGTTACAAGTGTAGTGATTAACAATGGCCGACAGGAGGCGCTCGAAGTGCCCCGCTAAAGCCGCTGCTATTGGCTCCCGCTGCCCGTCAGGGCTGCACCGAGATAAGCCACCGGGGCTGGAGATAAGCCATCGGGGCGGTAATGGCCCACTATAGCGCGGAGTACACAGACAGTAAAACGCGTAACGAAACAACGCCTTTCACCCAGCCCTGACAAACCGCACGCACATGCCCGTGAACGACTTGTACGGCAGGTGAGACAGTAACAGGGCACGTAACTCAGGACAAAGCTGCAGGAAAACATGACAAAGGATTGTGTTCAGGGACAAGGATATCGGCGTGTTGCAGACTGTTTTAGCTTCCAGCCCCTCGAGACTCTCAAAGCAAGGACTCTGGTACTCCCCCGGCTGAGCTGGCCGGGTTCCCCCTGCCCCACCGGAACCGAAACGCAAACCCCCGGCTGAGCTGGCCGAGTCTCCCCCCGCCGGAACAGAAATACAAATTAATCAGGGGACCGGCCGGTCGGGGCTGCTCCTGTCGGGCCCCACGTTGGGCGCCGTTTAAGGCCGGGCGGACGGACGGCAGACGCTCTCTGTTAACCTTCTCCTTCCCCGAGGACGGGGGGAAGGAAAAGAGAAAAAGGAGAGAGACTTACGGGTTGGAAAGTTAAAAGAGTTTTAATAAACGACAACAACAAAAAGAAAGAGTATAATAAATAATGAACTGTATACAAAACCGCTACGGAGCGCCCCCCCCTCCCCCTCCCCGCGATGCCGCCCACGTCCCCGCTGACGCTGCAGGGCAGGTGCTGGGCAGCCCCGGAGCCCCGGAGCACACGCGGCAGCAGCGGAAGCCCGGCCCGGGAACGACGGCAGGAGCCCTCCCGGGATGGCGGCCGTGGGGGAAGACAGCCCGACCCTCGTGGTCCCTCAGCTTTATACTGAGGATGCCGTTGTTACCGGAAAATAGTAACCAAGAAAACTCTCTAACCCAAATGATAGTTTAGAAAGCCGACATTGGTTTACTGCACCGCTGGGTGCATGGGGGATCTCTCCTCCTAGCATGCACACTCATTATGTACATTACAGAAAGTGAATATTCATATAATTCCAGGAAAAGCCCACCTATTCCAAGAAACTTATGCATATGCTAAAATACATTATGTAATTGTCTTTGCGCATGCGTACTAAATTGGGGGAAGGGGTCTTGGGTGGTCTCTGGGGGTCTCTGGTGGTCGCAATCCCCGTTAATTGTGCTTCTGCGCAAGCGTGGTCGAGGCCTTCTTGTTTACAAGTACATGTGTTCTCAAGGAGAAGATATCGTTCTGGTTCTTACTGGACTTATCTCTCCTCTGGCACCAGAGTTTGTGAATCAAGTTAATTTAGACATCACAAAGTTGTTCTTTACAGTCTTGTTTTGTCTTTTGGCCCTTTTATAATTAGCAAAGAACTTAACAGAGACCTTTGTTTTTCTAAGACTAAGCGTAAGCAGCATGAATCATTGACTACTAGAACATTGTTATCAGTCCCATAAGCAGACTACAAAACATGCAGTTTGCTTCAGAATATATTGTTATTCTCTATTATTCTAGCTAAAAGGAAAATTACTGACAGGAAAGCTAATTCTGTGTAAAGGTAACATAGAGTAGGCTTTTAGAGCCTGCTCTGAGGCCTACTCTTGCTAAACCGTTGCTGAACTGAACCGTCTGGTATCACCGTGGGTGGGATGGGATCCCCGTGGGTCAGTTTGGGTCACCTGGCCTGCCCGCTTCTCCCCACAGGTGCGGCACTCTACAGCCCCTTCCTCGGTGGGACAAAGAGACCCAGCAGGGACCCTGGATCCCATGGCGACAGGCCGTGTAGTCCACTTCAGGGAGTAAAGTCACTTAAAGGAAACAACTGAAAAGTCCATCCTAGTCCAAACCAGGACAGGTGCATAGGCATGGATTTTCTCAGGCAAAGAATTTGGCTGTTGGTCTTTAACATCTTTGTCGGTGACATGGACAGTGGGATTGAGTGCACCCTCAGCAAGTTTGCCGACAACACCAAGCTGTGTGGTGCGGTCGACATGCTGAAGGGAAGGGATGCCGTCAAGAGGGACCTTGACAGGCTTGAGAGCTGGGCCTGTACAAACTGCATGAAGTTCAACAAGGCCAAGTGCAAGGTCCTGCATGTGGGTTGGGGCAATCCCAAGTACAAATACAGGCTGGGAGGAGAATGGATTGAGAGCAGCCCTGAGGAGAAGGACTTGGGAGTGATGGTTGACGAGAAGCTCAACATGAGCCGGCAGTGTGTGCTTGCAGCCCAGGAGGCCAACCGTATCCTGGGCTGCATCAAAAGCAGCGTGGCCAGCAGGTCGAGGGAGGTGATTCTGCCCCTTTACTCTGCTCTCGTGAGACCCCACCTGGAGTACTGTGTCCAGCTCTGGGGGCCCCAACATAAGAAGGACATGGAACTGTTGGAACGAGTCCAGAGGAGGGCCACAAAGATGAGCAGAGGGCTGGAGCACCTCTCCTATGAAGACAGGTTGAGAGAGTTGGGGCTGTTCAGCCTGGAGAAGAGAAGGCTCTGAGGAGACCTCATAGCAGCCTTCCAGTATCTGAAGGGGGCCTACAGGAAAGCGGGAGAGGGACTTTTTACAAGGGCAAGTAGTGACAGGATGAGGGGGAACGGTTTTAAACTGAAAGAGGGTAGATTTAGATTAGATATTAGGAAGAAATTCTTTACTGTGAGGGTAGTGAGACACTGGAACAGGTTGCCCAGAGAAGCTGTGGATGTCCCCTCCCTGGCAGTGTTTAAGGCCAGGTTGGATGGGGCTTTGAGCAAGCTGGTCTAGTGGAAAGGTGTCCCTGCCTGTGGCAGAGGCGTTGGAACTAGATGATCTTTAAGGTCCCTTCCAATCGAAACCATTCTATGATTCTATGATTTAGTGACTGGTTGTGGTGGCAGTAATGAACTACACAAATACAGGGTGGGGAACAAATGGTGAGGTAGCAGCACTGAGGAAAAGACCTAATCTCACAAGGCAAATATAAATTGACGTTATCATGCTGAGGCAAAAAAAAAAAAAAGCCAAAAGGACCTGAGAAAAGTGTGGAACACTCATCTCAAGGTGACCACTGAGAATGAAGAGAAACCTAGAGTCTTTCTGGTGGTAAAGCTAGTTCTGCACTAGATCTGATTGCCTGGTGTGTAGGGAAGGGATCGTGGGGGCCTTTAAGGGCAGCTGTGAGGAATGGTCTGGTAGGGTGGACTGCTTCTCTGCTGAGGTCTTTTTGTTTAAGAGGAACTGAGCTTCTTGTCCTTTCCTTCCTGCAGCTCCATACACCATCATTACCTTCCCCTTCTTGTTTGCTGTGATGTTTGGGGATTGTGGCCATGGTGCTGTCATGCTGGGCTTTGCACTCTGGATGGTCATTAATGAGAAGAGCCTTCTTGCTCAGAAAAGCACTAATGAGGTAAGTACAAGGGAGCTGGTGCACCCTGTCAGCATAGGAAAAGGCTTATTGTCCCCATTTGATGAAAGGGGCATCCAGCCTCCCAAAGGCTGAGTGGAGATCCTTCAAAGATGCTTGTGAGGCAGAGATTTGACAAGTAATTCTGCCTACTTCTAAACAGAGACCTGGCTGGGCCCAAGGAACCTGGAGTTTCCTATGAATAATTGTATATACATAGATTAGTACAATCATGTCTCCTGTTCGCTGAGGCCCACCATTTGATGGGACTGCAGGTACTTTGGTCCCTGGCACTGCCTTTTTCCCCTGCAGATCTGGAACACCTTTTTCAGCGGGCGCTACCTGATCCTGCTCATGGGCATATTCTCCATGTACACTGGCTTCATCTACAATGACTGCTTCTCCAAATCATTCAACATCTTTGGCTCTTCCTGGCATATCATCCCCATGTTTAAAAATAGCACTTGGAAGTAAGTGGCTGAATGTGGGAAACAAGTGAAAACACACCAAATGGAGCATGTAGGCTTTGAAAGAAAGACACAGTCACTGCCTGTGTGGGGAAGGGAAGAACTCCCTGATGTGGATGCAGTCATGAATGAATCAGAGGTTTTATCTGATACACACGGATGAACTCACTATTGAAATGGAAATGTAGAGTCCCTGGGAACATGGCTGTTTGTTCAGGCACTGATGTGCATAAAAATCTGCAGGTGTCTGGGACTGATGCATAGAGAATTATCAGTGTGATGAAGACTGTCATTGTGTAGGACCCATTTACACACACACACACACAAACACACACATGCACGTATGCACAAAAGCCCAGGATAACAGCTCACGGAAAGGCTGGAGTTGGTGACAGGTATATGGCAGTCCGTAGCCCCTCTTGCATAAATATACCATAGGCTTATATGGTGAGATTAAGCTGCAAAGGTGATTTCCTTTTTCTCTTGTAGTAAGGATGTGCTTCTGGACAATACGGTGCTGCAGTTGGATCCAGCAGTCCCAGGAGTCTACTCTGGAAATCCATATCCATTTGGAATAGATCCGGTAATTAAATTAAATTGCTTTCAGATAATTTGTGTTTCAATCCTGTTTCTACATATCAGGCACATCAGTAGCTCCCTGCTCTCTCTCCTGAAGCCGTACTCTGCCCTTCTGTTCTTTACATAGTCATTGTGATGCTTTTCTTTAGCAATCAAGGATATATATTGCTGACATTTTTGCACAGGCAGCAGCAAAATGGTAAGCAGGAAGGAACTCTGGTTTTGCTAGAGAGTGGTCTTGTGCTCCAGTCTTCATTCTGTCACCAGCCTGCTGGACTCAGTTTCCTTACTTGAGTACTTAACTCATTCCAGAGCTGCCTCACAAGTTTGAAGACAAAGTCCTGAGTTCCATGCAGACTGTTTATCATATGAAGTGTGAAGTAAATGCCAGTATTAGTTAACTTATCCACTTTTTCTTCTCTGTATCCTATTTCCCTTTTCTTGCCATTCTCTCTTTATCATGTATTGAAATGTAGTTGTTAACATCAAGCTTTCCTGTCTCAATCTTCATATCAGCCAATCAACCTCTGTTCTGCTGGATGCACTCTCATTTCAGTTGGTCACACAAAGAAACGCTGGCTTCCCCTGGTCTGCAAAGAGATTGACCTTGTAGTAAGTTTTTCACAAACTGGGCTCTAGAGCTCTGCCCAGGACATAGGCAGAGCTGTTCAAGAAATCACAACAGAGGAAGATTAATTTTCTGTACATTGCCCCGATACACCCCCAGTTAACGCAGGCTAGCCCCTCTTCCACCCTGGCTGCTGCCTGCTCGAGAGGCTGGGAATCCTGGCTGGGAGGGAGGAAGGGATGAACAAGTGCTGGCAGGGAAGGGGTGGACTGGAAAGCACCAGCCCCCACATGGCCCTCTCTGTGGAAATTATCCCTGTCATCTGCCTGAAAGTATGAATGGCTTTTCACGTTTTGCAAGTCCTGGCAGGATGGCTGAGCTGTATCTTGGAACAGAAAGAGTCACCCTGAGCTGAGGAGACTAGGCAGACTCTTCCATAGCCATGGAAGAGGCAAAGCATGCCAGATAAAGGCACATAAGCTACTGTTTTGTCTTCCAAATAATCCTGTCTTCCCTCCTTTCTGTGCAAGTGCTATACTTAGTGCCTGAAAAGAGGTATCTACTTACCATCTACAGGGTCAGAAGACTTTGAGGTCCACGAAGTTTTAGAAGAGAGGAGAAGGAACCCTGGAGCTCTGTAGCATAAAAAAGACAGGACTGAGAAGAGGCATATGGTTACTGTCTTAACACAACTGAAAAGTTACTGCAGAGAGGCAGGCAATAATCTGATCTCCATGGCCAAAGAACTGGAATGAGTTGTTTTTTTTTCAAACAAAAAGTTTTAACATCTCTGCCCTCCGTACTTCTCTGGTGAAGGTGGAACAAATTTCTGTAGCAGCAGGAGGGATTTTCTCATGTCTTTCCACCTTTGCTGAAGGAGATAACTCAGACCAGGCGCAAGGAATGACACTGAAAAGATCGAGGTTCTGCTACCAGCCTTTGCATTGGTTTCTGGAGGACTGAAGCAAAGTCACTACATCATTTTAAATCCCTGTTATTTCCTCTGTTAAACGAGGATAATACTTTATACCTTTTAGACGAGAATCTTGTCAGAGTGAAAAGTATTATAAGGAACATCTAGATTTCTGTTGCTTGTTTTCTTCTTACTAGAACTGGTAAGAGTAAATTGATGGCATTAAAGCAACAACTTCCACAAATCCATTATTGAGCAAACACCTGAAAATCTTGTTCTTCTGTCTCTCTTTGCTCCTTTTCCCAAAGATCTGGAATGTTGCATCGAACAAGCTGACTTTCCTGAATTCCTACAAAATGAAGATGTCAGTTGTCATAGGGATTGTGCATATGATTTTTGGGGTGATACTCAGCCTCTTCAACCACATGTAAGTTTGTTTCACCAAACCCATCACTGCAGCACACAAGTCCTCATCTCTAAACTAGTGTCCTTCATTCAGAGAAAGCCTCATATCTCAGACCAATGACTTGATTTTTGCCCTTTCCCCAGTGCAAGTAGAAATGCCCCATACACTGACTGACTCACACCACTGTTGGTAAAGAGTGCTGAGACCAAAGGTGAGAGGACAGCTGTCACACTGCAGATATTCCCTTGGATAAACTCTCTTTTTATGCTTTCTCTCTTATATTCTTGATTCTGCAGAAATACTAAAGTACAGTAAACTAAAAATATATAGCATCTCCCACTACTGGTAACTTTTGTCTTGAAAGACAAACTCTTTTGGTCTCATCCAAAGCACGCTGCAATCTTGCATGGTGTGTGTGTGCGTCTTTCTCCTGAGTTAGTGGGCCAGTGGTCAGGATCTGTGGGTGTGCATGTTGATATCTCTGCCTCTATATTTTGGAACAAAAAATAAGAAATGGTGATAGAGTGGAGGGACTGACACTACTGTCTTGAGAGACTCTCCAAAGCTGGAGGTTGTGTAGTGACCTTCAAGGATGGAAAGTGTTTGAAGACGACAGAGAGGAGGACTGAGCCTACAATTCTGAAGTACAGAATTGATTCTACACTTGGTTCTGACCTTCCTCAGCCTATAATGCCTGACTTTGTAAATTAGCCTTTTTTTTTAATTGGCTTTTATTTCAATGTATTAATCTTTTGAGGTGCTGAGATACTGGTGGGTCAAGTACAAAAACCTGAAGAGAATCAGTGTGACAAAGCTTTTGTATTTAAAGAATGGCTTTCATTGATAAAGACTGCAATTACAGAATTTTTTCTTGGCTAGTGATAGTTGTATGTTTCTTATGTTATTTTCCTTATACTAAATGGTGTACTTGGATGCAACCTGGTATTAATACCCACTGTATTAATTGTAGTTCTCTTTCCTGATTCTTTCCAGCTACTTCAAGAAATACATAAACATTATCCTTCAGTTCATTCCAGAAATGATTTTTATTGTCTCTCTTTTTGGCTACCTGGTCTTCATGATTATTTTCAAATGGTGTCATTTTGATGTCCACTCATCCCAGAGTGCACCAAGCATCCTCATCCACTTCATCAATATGTTTCTCTTCAATTATGGTGACACTTCAAATGCTCCATTATATCTGCATCAGGTATGGATCAAGCAGCTCAAATGCACTGTGGCTGGGTTTGGATTAGCAGTGGGTGCTGTGGAGAGGGAGCATAAAGATGGGGAACAGGCTCAGAAGCTCATTCACAAGCGCCAGTCACGTAAGAGAAGTTTGTTCTTCTGGTATTCATGTTGTCCTTGTAGACAGGTAGGACAGAGAAACTATTAGTGTTGCAGAAGAAACCTCACTCTTAGTGTCATCCTTACAAGAATGATGATGCAATTTAAGATACTTTTGGGGAAAAAAAGGAAGAAGGATGAATAGAGATGCAAAGCTGGGTATTGCAGATGTGCTGTCCTGAAGTCTTCACACAATGCTAGAGACAAAGAAAGCCTCTCCTTTCTGTGGTCATTTCTTATTTCTTCTTTGGAAAACTTGAAAACTTTATGTTTTCAGCTAAAAAATAGAAGTAGCTAGAGGATTTTCTGGCAGCTTTTTTGTCAGAAATACCTCCTCTAGGGAGTACACTTAAAAACAAAAGCAGAAAATTCTCCCCTAAGAGAAAACCTCTTTTAAAGTCATCTCTCTGTATTTGCTCAGAACATGGATTATTTTTTTTCTTTCTTGATTTTACATTAGCACCATCAATGCAGAATCTGCAAGCAAATGCTGCCTCCAGCCACATGTATGCATCTACGTCTATACAGTTGCACACTCCGGCACTTCAACATGAGCTGCTGGTGAATCAGAGTTAGTAGCCCCGATCAGTTCCAAGTAACTGCGTTAAGGCTGCAGGGGAGTTTGAGAAAACACAGTTTTCCCAGCCTTCAAAAAGTCTTCAAATAACGTTTTGCTTTGTAACAACCCAAAGCCTTTCCAAGATGGCAATTCTTTTCTCATATTCATATCCTCCTACCCCACGAGTAACTGTGCCATCCAGCTGGGTAGTCTGAATGCAAAGATTATATGACACCGTAAGGTGATCAGAGATCTGAGCCAGCTTTAAAAAAAAGCAGAAGTTGTAGTTTGGGGTTTTCTTTGGGTTTTTTTGTTGTTTTTCTTAAAGTACAAGCAGATACGTTAGGACAGAAATAGGGGTGGCATACTGCAACAATAACACCTTATATTGTGGGGGCAATGTGCTATCAAACCAAAGCTATGGGGATTCAATTCCCTCCTGGAATTGCAAATGCAGAGCAAATCCTGGATTCCCTGCTTTCCAGAGGAAGACTTGAATGTCTTGGCTCTTACTGCAGCATTTCTACTTTGATCAAAGCAAGGCAACCTGACTGGCTCACCCAGCGATTAGGACATTCACCTGGGACACTGGAGAGCCAGGTTCCAGTCAGTAACATTGGGTTTTGGCAAATTAACCCTTTCCAACATGAAAGCCTTTCATCTGTGAGTCTCCAGCCATCTTTAGCTGGCAGTGCTTTCTGGATCCTTAAGAAGTATACATTCATTTTCATGTCCTTACAAGCAGAGGAGTCTCAACCAATACAGGGAGTATATCTGTTGTATTAAAAAAAAAATAACATTTTATAGAATCAGGTTTCTAACCATAAAGGCTAAAAGAAGTAAAGTAACTTTTTGCTCTTCTTGTTTCGTCTTTTAGAAAGAAGTGCAGAGTTTCTTGGTCATATTTGCTCTGATTGCTGTTCCCTGGATGCTCCTAATTAAACCTTTCATCCTCCGAGCCAACCACCAGAAAGCGCAAGGCATGGTAAGGGATGTGGATCAGGGAAGGGGAGCTCAGTACAATAAAAGCAAAGCTGAGGATACTGGCCCCAAAAAGTGTTTTCAGTGATCTAATTCTGCTTTTCTCTGATCTCAGAGTTTCTCCGGTGATGTCAAACTGTGCTTTACAGCACATGTGCTGAGAGCATGTGTATGGACATTTGGCTGAGCTATCTAAACAGGAAGCAGGAGCTTTGCTCACAAGGCCATACTTTTACTTGTTGGGGGAGGAGTTAGGCTGACTCTGGGCTCTTTCAAGTGTCGTATCCAAAATCAGAGAAGGTTTAGAAAGACTGAAGTGCTGATAAATCCAAGACAGGGCAAAGACCTCAGTTCCCAGTCCACTACCACCACTAACCACTGGTTGGCTGCTCTGTAGGAACAAGGCATCAGTGAAACTCCTGGCCTTGGAGAGATTGACACTGCTTGGAGGAGAAGCTTGATTTAAAAGCTGTTGCCTGCTTTCCAGTGGTGCTTTCTTGCCTAAGTGATTGCCTTCACATTAATGGAGCCCTCCTTCCCACGGGCTCTGCAGTTTGCCTAACTCTACAGCACATAACTGCGGCAGCTGCAGTTTCCCCGTTGTCCATTAATTCTCTCATTTATTACGCTCACAGGACTTTACTTGTCTGTCAGGATTTACTTCTCTTTATAGTTGGAGTTAGTGCCTGGTGTAGCTTTTATAGGGCACAGATGTTTCCATTTGAAGAAAGAGATGCTGATTGTGCTGCATGACCTTTTCCAACCCAGTCACTTCTGACCTATAACTGAAAGCCAGGTCCCAGTGAGACCTTTGCAGCCCTGCCTCTGCACTGTAATCTCTTGTTTTGTCATTCTTCTGGGGTTTGGATGAAAGCTTGGCATGGCTGACTCTGTCTCCTGCTTTTATGATAGCAACATGTGACAGCTTTACCCCACCTCCTATTATGCCCCTGCATTTCTGTTCCTAAGTGTCATATGTTACCTGTATGGTCACATTTTACCTTTATGCAGATTTATACGTTTGCAGCAAAGTCTGTTCTCTCTGCTGACATTCAGGTAAAACAAAGATAAAATGGATGTGACAATGATTATTGCTACAATAGGAAGCAATAGGTTATCATGAGACCTTGCCCATGAAAACTGCAGAAGCTATGAAGAGTCTGGGCAGAATCTACCAGAAGCTGTGAGGTCCGTATTTGGTTATGCTGTATAATAGGAAGGCTATAGTCATATAAAGTAGTGTAATACATATAATGTGCTGTCATTCCTGCAGTGAGTCTCAGACCAGGTTGTTCAGGCCCCTAAAAAAGCTCTGTAAAGAATGATTAAATGGGTTGCCATGTAATACAATGATTTGGGAGCACCAAATTACGGTTAGGGTTAGGGTTCAGAGAGCCACAAAGCCTACAGCTCCAGGGACACTGGGGCTGAGAAAGGCATGCCAAGGGGAGCACGGCACTGCACCAACGTTGCTCCCTCTACACCTTTCTAATCTGGGCCACTCATCGTGATAGGTTGTCATGAAACTTTTGTCAATTTAAAATGAATCAAGAGATCTGAATTTTATTTCTGTCTGTATCCCAGCAATTGTGTGACTCTCCTCATTTTACCTAAAACTGAATCAATTTTCTTTTCAGAGATTTTTACTTTCAGCTAAGTTTCTTCTAAGTAACTGCACTTTCTGAAACTAACTGCATGTTTTGCAGACAGTGTCTGCTTCCAGGACTGATAACGCTCGAAGTTTATAGTTATTACTGAGGCACGGGTAGGGATGTTATGCAGAAAGGCTCTTGCTGTACTTATTCTTAGAGAAACCAAGGTCACTGCTAAATTCCTCACTGCTTACGAGTGAAGAGCCAAAGGGGGGTCGCACCTGCAGGGAGGAGCGGACAGGGCAGGTGACCCAAAATTGACCAACGTGGTATTCCATCCCATACACGTCATTCCTAGTATAAAGCGGGGGGATCACTAGGGTCTCATCCCTTCCCCTTCTGCTATGGCCAGTGTCCGAAAAGGACTCTGTCTGTTTTCCTGCTGCCCCCAATCCCGATCCGTGCATCCCTGAATCCAGTTCCTGTCCATCACTGGGCCCAGTCTGGGCCTTCCCGGAGCCTGCCCTGCAGCGCCGGTAGTGATGTGACCAACATCAGGGGAGCTCGATCTTGGGTTTGCATATATTTGTATACATTTAATTATTTCTATTATTACTATTATTACACTCTTTTTCATTGTTATACGTTATTAAAACTGTTTTAGCTTTCCAACCCGTAAGTCTCTCACCCTTTTCTCTTTTCCTTTCCCTTCTGGGCAGGGAGGAGGGTTAATAGAGAGCGTCTGCCACTGGTTTAATAGCCAGCCCAGCCTTAAACTGTGACAGAGACCTTCGTCAAGTCACCTGATCCTTTCAGGCTCCATTTCCCTTTCACTTGATGCTAATTCCTTTTATTTGGACCGTCTAATTTATATCATCAGCTTTAATGTGCCTCAGTTTTCTCATTTGCCAAAAGTGATGTATCTTCTCATGGTGGGAATAAAGGGTGCATCGTGAGACTAGAAACTAGCTCCAGATTATTTGCAATCACTGGAAAATGCTCTAGGACAGAAAATATTTAAGTATTATTAGCCATTCAGCAGGACTACTCAGTTTCTGTGGTCCATGATGGCTGACTATTGTTGAAATTGTCCTCATGTTCATGATATAGTCCTTCATATGTTACACATCACGGTAACATATCCCATCAGGTTATTGATGGAGTTTCATGCTTCATTTTGGTATCAACTGTAGTATGACACATAAAACATATTACATTTTGCTTCTGAAAGATTCGGTCTCAAGCCATCTCAGGAAACCCTGGAGGTGAAAATGAGGTAGATGTCCCAGAGACCAATCACCCAAAGAAAGCTTCCCAGGGAGACCTCAGTGGTGGCCATGGAGGACATGAGGATGATGATGAAGAGGTAAGAAAATGTGGGCAGAAAATTATCCAGACAGACACAATAGTAGAAGACACCAAGTCAAGCAGAAGGCTTTCACAGAGTTGCCAGCCCTTTGTTTTAACAAGATACCAAGACACACTGTTGCAAGAGTTTGTGTTTCCAAACAGAGTAAGCTTTGAATTTTGATAGAATGAATTCCCCTAAATTTTTCCTTCAGTTTTGCCTGGTGAGGGCAGGCATTCTTACAAACCTCCAGCTTTTGTTTCCACAGAGGGGATTCTTTCACTTCTATATTGCACCCAGAGAAGGTCAAGCCTTCCCCAAGAGTCTGTGAGTTTTCCTTCCTTTAAATTGCAATGAAGCATTGAAAAGTTGGCAGCCTGCACTGTTGGCTAGGGAGAAAAGTCTTCCTTTGGCAGATACTGCCAAGGGCTTCTGCAGTATGCAGCAACACAGTTAAAAAAGTGACAAAAGTGTTTGTAGCAGTTGGGAATACCAACAATATTGAGTGAGGATATGGCTGACTGTTCCCAGTCACAGAGAATCGTCAGTCTTAGAAGATATGTTTATTCAGTGATATCCCCCAAAATCACTGCATATACCAATAGGCAGATACCCTGAAAAGTCCTGTTTTATATAAGAATTTCTGTCTCTACAAGAAATCACAAAGCTTGGTAGCAACTGGATTGTCATCTTATTCCACATTTGAAATTGTAAGACTGGAATATGAGCTGGTTCCTGAGCATTTGTTTTTCACTGGAATTGTATTTCTCCAGGGAGAATACATGGGAAGATCACAGAGAACTGACAATTTTCAAAGTAGTCTTTTTATCTGGGAACTACCTGTGTGTTGCTCAGGAGATATCAAGGAAAAAGAAGGAGTATGAAGAGCCTTTGGTGGAGTGTTTCTTTGTTAACCAGGAAGCCCTGAACTAAGAACTAATAAAATGTGTTTGGTTTTATGTTGTTTCAGTTCAATTTTGGAGACACATTTGTCCACCAAGCTATCCATACCATTGAATACTGTCTTGGCTGCATCTCCAACACAGCATCCTACTTGCGGCTTTGGGCACTGAGCTTAGCCCATGCACGTGAGTGATTGACCACCTTTTAGTTACCTCACCAGCAACTCCATGCCGATAGCTGCTTCTGCTGGTGTTGATTATTGCTGCAAATTTCTCCATGAAATCAAAGTTCTCCTTGTGGACATTTTTGTCTTGGAATGTTTTGCTTCAGGTCAGATCAATCCAAGCATTTCGTGGTGGCATTCTAATTTTTCAGTTGTGATCTCTGGCAGCTACATATCAGGCAGCTCCTGACTGCATTTGCTGGCTGGGACCTGTTTCCCATGCTGCTCTGTAGCCGTCCCTCTGGAATAGTCTTCATGGTGTGTGGCATGGTGAGAGGTGCAATCCAAATGGGTAGTCCAGTCCACAGAGCATGGGAACCATAGCTTCATTTCCCAGGAGGCACTTGGCCTAGCCTTAGGGTATGCAGATGGATGTCAAAATTACTTGAAAAGTTATTTTGATTTGGTTCAGCAAACTAGAAAGAAAATTTTTCATTCAAGAGCTTCTGGAACTTGTTTTCAGTGGGCTTTTTCCCAGCAACATTTAGTGGAGCTTCACATTGCATGAGAAATGTACACGATTTCCATGTCTTTTGTCTTAAGATAAAAACAAATGCTCAAATATTAGAAATTGCCTCAGGCTGGAACTTCAGGATTTCAATGACTCTAATTCTTCTGAAATGTTTTTTATTAATATTGCTGTACTGCCTGTGGCTATGAGTTGTGCCTGCCCTAAAGAATTGGGCACACAAAAAAGGAAAACAAAAGCGGGGGTGCGCCATGGATTGACAGGGGTACTTCTTGGCACAGAAATGAGCTTAGTAGGAGTTGGAGTGGAAGCTAATACACATTAGCTTTACATGGAGGACAGGTATCTAAATAAAATAAACCAACTAAAAAGCTTAGCTAAGGGCCGTCCTGTGTATTATGACAGAATTCTACCTGGAAACCATGATATTCGTTTACAGCCTGTCCTGGTTTTGCAGGGATAAAATTTATAGAATTAATTTTCTGTTACATTTTGTTTCAGTTTGTGGCCAGCTGTGGTATGGTGATCAAGGCCATTAGCAGTGAAAGCCAGGGCAGTTGTCCCAGGCTGGCCCACAGGTGTATTCTGTAACATTAAAGTCAGGTTCAATATAAATGGGAAAGCTGCTGGGGAGGGTGGTCTTTTTGCTCTGATCTCACCTCCCTCTTTCTAATTCTCCTCTCTTCTCAATGGCTGTGATCCCTGGAGGGACTTGCCACCACTCTATGAGCTAAGTATAATTTTGTGTCTTTTGTATTAGTATTGATAATGGTTTTATTATTTTATTAAATCTTTTTAAATTTCAATCCATGCATCTCCCTCCTTTTCCCAATTCCCTTCCTCAGCTGGGGAGGGGAGATAGGGTGATAGAACAACCGGTTATTTTTTAGCCCTGGCTGTGGGCTAAATGGAGACCCAGCCTTGCAAACCGGCATTGACAGGAGTATTTTTCCCGAGGGCAGCAGTTGCAAGGGATCCCTTGCATCTGTTGTAACCTAAAGTAACAGATCCTTGAATATGAATATAGTTCAAGGACCAATGACTGGCAAAATCAAAGGCTAAACTGGTGGCTGGAACATCTTCATGGTGAGGAGCTGGGCTAAGTCCTTGCTTTGCCAGTATCACAAGAGGAAAATTGCTCAGTTCTGACTCTATCATGTGTCACTGCAGTCGTTAAGTTAGGAATATGTTATTGAGCTGACATGACAGGTCAGATATACCAGTGCTGTGAATGTTGATATAAACCTGTGCAGGAAAAAAATCTTTAAGAGCATGTGAACAAGCTAAATGCTAATACAGCCTGCCTTGGGTGGGACCAACCAGTTGTCTTTTTTTTTTTTTTTTTTTTTTTTTTTCCCACCACAGCTTCTCCATGACACCCTAAGTGAAGTGGTTTGGAGAACAAGTGGGAATTATATGTCTCCTGTGGGTCTTAACTAGCATCAATCTGTAGAGCTTGTAACTTAATCTACATGTGTATTGACTATGTCAATTGATCATGTTCACTGGGATTTAGCAGCAGGCAGTCCTAGAAGGCTCATAGTGCCTATCTGCCAAGTTAAAGACATACAAATTAAACTGATGACTGTATCATAGCAGGGTAACAACAGTCTTAGTAGTGTGCTTGCATGGACTTTTGATGCAAAGCCAAACCAAAACAGCACTATCAGCTTCTAACACAGTGAAGGGGAGCAATGGAAAACAATCTGCATCTGCTTTCCTTCCCCAGTCATCGTGGAGAGGCAGGGTGGCCGTACATGATTACTGTCATTTACATGATTACTGTCATGTACATTTTATCCTAGGCCAACTCATCTAACTGGGAAAAATGGGTGAGCTGCCAGACTGCATGCTGGGTCTGTCCACAGCTGTTGCTCAGCACTGTTTTCCTTTTATTTCCTTTTGCAGAACTGTCAGAGGTCCTTTGGACCATGGTGATGCACAACGGGTTCAACAGCAGCAGCTGGGCAGGCCTCATCATCATCTTCGTCATCTTTGCGGCATTTGCAGTGCTGACAGTAGCCATCCTGCTTGTCATGGAGGGGCTCTCAGCCTTTCTGCATGCCTTGCGTCTGCACTGGTAGGTGGTGTGGTCTTTTGGAGCTTTTTCGCGGAGCAGTCTTTGGGAGGTATCAGGCTGTGGAAATATGTGTCCCCACCAGCTGGTGTTAGACATGCCATGCTAGTATCTATGCATAAGGACATTAGTTTTCTTTGGCAAATGAAGCAAGGGAGACTCCTCCAAAGGGAGGTCATAGCTCCCTGCTCCATTTTTGAGCTGCTCCCTGGAGCAACCTGCCTGTCCTCCTGAGCCTGTGCTGGCTGTGGCACGTGTGGCAAATGGCAACCTGCAGTTCTGCCCTGGTAAACACGTAGAGCTACCGAGGCCACCTTGAGCTGTGTGATAAGGCCTGAAGGCACCACAGCCACACCACTGGTTGTGTAAACCACCCAGGGTTACTGTCAAAGAGGAGAGCTGGGGACTACCTATGGCAGCAAGAGTTCAGCCAGGGCTGCAAAACCTGCTGAAAACATAAGTCAGTGCTTGTGCAATTAGCCCAGGTTGAGCTGCAGGCTGTTTTGACTTTGTGGCAAACCAGTTTCAATTTAGCTGTTGTCTGCCTTAACTAGATGTCAGTCCAGGCAAGAACAGCAGTGTGGACACACGATTGGGCTAGTATGTAAAGCAAGACCAAGGTAACAAATTGCCCTTCACCACCATAACTTGACATCCTGCCTGAGCACCCAAACTGTGGCCTTTTTCACCATGTAATGTCCCACCACAAATGCTGCCAAAGCAAACTGTGGTGCAGTTGCTTGTAATTGTGCAGGAAGGGGGAGATGTCTGTCTCCCACCAGAGTGTGCAACCAGCAGGTGGTTATCCCAGCTCTCAGAGCTACTAAAAGCAGTTTAGCGAGTAGGCAAGGTCCTGTCAACTGGCCTCACAAAGAAGTGTTTCCAGGCTGACTAATGGAAAGTCAAAGCTGATGTGTGCTGGGTCACTCACTGAGCTGCCTGTGTCTCACTGCTGGCTCCAGAAGGAGCCTACATTCCTGGCTCAGAGGCCACCATCTCCCATGGCCTCCCTTTTCCCATGGGTGCCACATTTCAGCCTCTCAGCTGGCAGGAAGTCCTGCCTGCAGGCAGCACTGATGCCACCCTCTGCTCCTCTCCAGGGTGGAGTTCCAGAACAAGTTCTACGTGGGAGCTGGGTACAAATTTTCTCCGTTCTCCTTCAAGCACATCATCGATGGCACTGCAGAAGAGTGAAGCTGGTGCATTGCCACTTCACTCCTCAGACCAGGCTCTATTTTCTTGTGCTTGCTCACCCACAGAGTAGGGTATATGGGATGAAAGAGAATGGGATGTGGCCCTTGAAAGAAGAGCAGCTGTAGGTGAAAATATCCTAGCTGCATTCACACATATACTGCTGTATCAGCTGAGAGCTGGACTATATCGGCCGGGCTGGCTGGACCCTTGGCTGAGTGTCTCCACTGATGTGTTTGCCAAGTACCTGCTCCTCAGTATTTGATTGGGTAAGCTGCTTACTGCTTGGTTGAAAAGAGGAGATGCAGCTTTTGAATTAAATTAGTTATTAATAATCAACTTGCATGTGTGTTGCTCCATTTACTGCCTCGTCTTTGTGGCATACTTCTTTCCAAGGAAAACATGTTTTGGCTGTTGTTTCAATCTATGGTTGATCATATGACAACCATTAAGTCCCTTGTAAGATTGCAGTCCTTCATTTAGCACACGATGCAAACTAGCTCAAAGACAGATCATATTGCAGGCGTGCAATTTTCTACATGCTTTACTACAACAACCCTCTTCTTATCTGATTTGCCCCAGGGATTGACAGCACTGGATTATAGATGTTTGCACACGTCATCACTTAACAAAGTGTTAGTTTTGAGCTGTGTAAACAAAAGAGTGTGCCAGTTTCCACACTGGCAGCCAATTTATTTCTCTCTATTGAGTTGTTTCTCACTGGAGACTCAAGATGACTCCCCCCGTGTTGTATTTTTCAAAGAGCGTTGTTAAAGCAGACTGTGTAGAAATGCTAATACCTAATGAACAGAAAGATGAGAGGAATCAAAACGGTTGAAATGAATTTGAAGTCTTGATGTACTGTGATCTTTCCTAAATATTCACGAATTACTAATATTTCAAATTGAATGGTATTAACCATAACAGGCTATTTTTTTAACCATGGAGGATGTAAAATCCCAAAACAGCACATCAGTGGATTTGGACATGGCAGTGCTTCCTTCCATGGGTGTGACAAAACAAGCCCTATTTTCAAACCTCACACCCCTGATATTCAGCTCCACCAAAGAAACCCACCTGGGAGTGTTCCCAGCAGGACCCACAGTGGAATAGTCATCCCAGGCTATGAGTCAGCAGTAGTCAGGCTTGAGAGCCACCTTCCTGCTGCAGTGACTGGGGAGAATATACAGCCCCAGGCAAAGCAGTTGTTCCACTTTTTCCCTTGTGGTCTCAAGAAGCCATACTGACATTGGGCACTGCTTACCAACAGAGCCACGAGCCTTTTTCCCTTTTAAGGACAGCTTGGATTTGAAGCAGCAGCTGGAGCTGAGAAAAAGTGGGGGCAGGACTGTGTCCATGACCCACACATGGCCTTGTGCCACCAGTTCTTTGGGCCTGCGTAACCTACAGTACAGACAAAAACCACATGGACATGAATGCAGCTGGTGTCACAGTTGCTCAGTGCATGCACATCACATTTGTTTCTTCCTTCCAGCCTATTTTGTTTATTCCTATTCAGGAGAAAAGCTGTCTTGAAGCAAGAAATGCCAAACTAGTTTGATGCATTCGCAAATGCAGAGAAAACTATTTGCTTTATGAAACAGTGGGCGGATTTTCTGCCCAAACACATATTTTTATTGCACCCTTCCACATGACTGCAATGTAAGTGAGAAGGTGATTACCTGAAAGAGAATATCCATTCCTTTTAGAGCTTCTTGGTGTTTTGCTTTTTGTCTGAGGTTTACATTTTAAGCAAGAAAAACGAGTTATCCTGTGAATACTGCAGGTAACAAGATGGTCTGTTGTTTACTTACCGAACAGTGATTCAAACATTTGGCTTAACTCTGTATTCAGCTCTCCTTTTCTGTGTGCAACTGAATAACGCAGCAGAGCCTGTGGCTCACTTGAGCATTCGTGATACAGGGATGGCACTTCCCCACTCCACAAGAAGACCAAGCCCGCTTATAATCAGGGAGCATTCAGATGAAATATTGCTGAGAGGCAGGGTGGTTCTTACACACATTGAGGAGAGCCCTGACTTTCATCTGGGTTGTTTTTAAGATTTCTTTAAAAACCCGGAAGTGTTCCAGAGAGTACCTTGTTTTTAAAAGTTTTTCCTGCAGAAGATGAGGGGAATTTTGGAGCAGAGCAGTGACTGCTGGTTCCCCTGCAGTTCCCTTATAACTGTACCTCAGTATAATGCTTTTAAGGTATCCCACCTGGGAGTATTGTAACTCTGTGCTTTCCATGTTCCTGCTGCCCTCTATCTCAACTGCTAAGCCGAATGGGACCATGTTTTCTAGCTGGTTCTGTGAATGTGACCACCAGATGTGGTCAGATCCAGCAGATACCACTGTTACAGAGTAGTAGACCTTGGTACAACATCTCGGTGTCTTTATCTGAACTTTACCCATAGCTGGAGGAGGTGTGACTTGTGATTACCTGACTGGGAACTCTTCCCAAGTCAGGACCTCAGCGTGCCCCTCCAGGGCGGACTTGGGATTGGTGCCTCGAGAGGAATGGGTACTTCTGGATCCAAAGCTCATCCCATTGCTAGGAAGGCGTTTGTTTCTGAGAGCTGGTGACATGAGTTATATCATTTTGTAGGAAATTAATATAAAAAAACTCAGTGAATGACCATGTAGGAAGGGAAAGGGATAACAAAGTCAATCAAACTGGTTTCAGTCACTCACACTCATTCTCTCCTGGATTTTTTATTCCTTCTCACAAGAGCCATTGCTGTGTGTGGCCAGACCCTCCCGCCTTTGACAAAACTATTGCAGCATTGCTGCCAGCTCATTGTGCGTATTTCAAAACAGAGGGATTTTGGGAACCCTCATGAGAGAGAGGCAAAAAACATCCCAGTGTCTTCGCTGGCCTTCTCCAATGCCAACACACTTGAGTAGTAAAGGTTGACATACACACTCCTAGTCAAGAGCACATACCTATCTTAGCTCAGATCCATTGGTTAGCACCAAGATTTGCTGCACAGTAAGGTCAGGATCACTGTGGCAGTTTAAGTTATGATTGCTCCCTGCAGTTTGGTACTTGGTCAGAAAATTCATAAGGACAAAGCAGATGAACAGGCCTCATTTTTTTCATGGTGCCTGCACCTGAGTTAGCTTCACCTGGCCTAAGGGGGAGCTGGTGGCTGTAGCACCTGGGCACTGCTCATGGCTTTGCAGGGGATGGCAAAGGTGCCTTACAGGAGCACTGGTGCTGCAGGACCTGCCCCCAAAACCTGTCACCTAAAATCTTGCTGGTGTTCCAATAGGGATGTCTCCCCAGCATCCTCCCTCCATCTCCCGGGGGTCATCCCCGCAAGTAGGGATGGGCAAACACCAGCACCCGTGGTGGGCAGCTCCTGTGGAGGAGCTGTAGGTGCCACGGGACCAGCACAGGTCAGCATGGGGGCACCCCACCTGCAGCACCTACTTCTGGAGGGTGGAGGCAGGTGGAGAAGGACCCGCCTGTGCCCAGCAAGGAGGAAACCTGACTCGTGGGAGCTGGATCCCAAACCCACAGCACCGCCAACACTGTACAGAGAAAATAACAGGAGGGAAAAAACAGAAAAGAGGAAAGGTCTGCTCCTCCGTGCCTGAGACACTGCAGAGGTAAGAAATCTTCACTCAAGAAAAAAAAAAAAAAAAGAAAAAATATTTAATCAAGCCTTAGCTTAATAGTGGGGGTATCTGATCATTCGTATGTCACGTGCAGAAGCTCTCTGACTTTATTGACAAAACTCTCAGCTAGTCTCACATGCAGCGTTGCATATTGTGTGCCCTTCACGGCCTCGCAGCCCTCCAGTGTGGAGTCACGGCACCCTTCTGCTGGGTCCCGGCAGCAGTTTCACTGCGCTCTTGGCTGCTCCCTTCAGATGGAGGATTGCTATTTTCCCGGCCAGCAGCAGCTTTATCACTGCTGTTCTTTTGGCTCGTGTAATTGGCATTTAGTATTTTCAGTGGGATTTACAAATAGCAGGAAACTTGTGACTCCCCAAAGAGGCGTGATAGGCGCTAGCTACTCCATCAAGGCAAACAGGGCTGCAAAGATTTGGGATGAGCAAACCGTGGGTTCAGTAGGAACCGTTAGGAGGTTTACTGAAGCGTTGCATCTACATCTCTGTCTTTTGGACATAAATGCTAGAGCAGAGTGTACAGTGCCAGGGACTTACCTGAACAGTGGCTTCTTGTCTGCTTATGGATGAGTGAATTTTGCTCCAACTGTCCCAATGCTGAGACAGAGGGGGATGCAGGTGCCTGCACAGATTTCTGGTTTTATTTGAGATGCTACAGCAGGTATCCCACCTGCTCACCCGCTGCTATTTGAGAGCAGTGAGGGTCTCCCATAGGTTTTATCCGCTATCATGATGCCTCTGGGGGTGTTTTGGCTACTGTGGGGTGTCAGAAGTGGCACTGCATCCTTCTGCTTGAGCACCTGAACCTCACCAGGGGTCCTGCACAGCAACATCAGGGATTGGGGTTTTCTCCCCTTATCTGGAAGAGCTGCAGCACTTCCCAGAATGGTGGCACGTAGCCCAGAGGGGTAAGTGCCAGTGAAACACTCCAGCACTTCTCAGCAAAAATTAGCAGAGTAGCCCAGCATCAGGATGGGTGGGCAAGGGCCCGGAGCTTGATCCTTGTCCTAGGCATGCCCCAGCCTGGCCTGCCAGTGCCCTGGGCTGTGCCTGCCATAGGCTTCAGAGGAGAGCGACTGTTTAACCAGACAGAGGCGGATGTGGCATCTTAGGGCAGGATGTGTTTGCAGGTCCCTAATCATACAGGAACAGAAAAGGAGAAAAACAAGTCCCCAGATTTTGTTATTGCAAGCCCTTTGTGATTCAGCCACACAGTAAAGCTTTGCCTCTTCTCTCAGGCTCTTCCAGGCACCTTGTTTGGTTGCTCTTGAGCCAGTTCCACTTGGAAATGGTCCCTAGCTGGTGGCCAGCATGGTCAGCTGGTGGCACCATGTGCTGCTGGCAGCTATTGCTGCCTCCGAGGACACTGCTGAGAGACTGTTGTAAGCAATATCCTACATGTCCTCTTGGATGCTGGACCTTAATGATCTGTAACAGCAAGGTCAGTGTATGTGACCCGACCAATTAATCTGCCAGTAGCCCTTAATGACCTCCTTATAACTGTACCTCAGTATAATGCTTTTAAGGTATCCCACCTGGGAGTACTGTAACTCTGTGCTTTCCGTGTTCGTGGTGCCCTCTATCTCAGCTGGGATTTTGTATCTTTCATTAGATGCTCTCGGTCATTAATTCCCTCAAGCTCTCACCCTACTGCAGCCCCCCTGATCACTGCTGGGTGGCCATGAGTGCTGCCTGGGCCAAGACTGGCACCCCTGAAGGGAGATAATCAAAGGAGAGGGTGTTGTCAAACTGAAGATGGGTTGAGCCCCCCACCCCAGTGTCTGAGCATGTACTTGGCAGGAAAGCTTGTGGGTTAAAGCAAGCGGTGTGCTTAATCCCTGCCCTGGGATTAAGATAAGCTTTTCTGACCAGGAAAAGCAGCTGCAATCAGGCCAAGGGATCTAGTGCTGGAAACCAGAAACACTGGCAGAGGAAGCCAGCTTTCCCCTGTTGCAATCCAGAGCTTGTGGCTGTGTTTCTTGCTGACCTGAGAGGATGGGGATTAGCACAGCAGGGGGTGAGGCAGAGGATCAGGTTTGCATTGTGAAGCTCTATTCTGGCAGAGTGCAGGCTGGGTGAGGGAGAGTTTGGTGCTTCCCACTCACTGGTCATGCCATCCTGGGGCAGCTGGGGTTAGGGGCGTAGGCTGGGCCACCCTGTTCCTTGGCATGGCTGTTCCTGCCTGCTGGCTCCATGTCAGTGCATGCTCTCATAAGGCTGAGCAATTACAGAGTGCAGCACCTCTACTTCTCACTCAAACCCTGTCTCCCAAGGGGTGGCAATTTCTGCCTCCAACAGGGGCAAGCTGCTGCTGGTCATGTATGTCTTGGCACTTGCAGATGGAGCATCTTTTGGCTGCCTCCCCACTTCATTAGCCTCCAGGCTGGGGAAGTGGTCACATACTCTCTTGTGTTAGCGGGTCTCCAGTCTTCCCTAAGGCAGGCCCTGGACTTTCCATGAAAACATCCAGTGCAATACAATGACTGATCTCTGTCAGTTCAGCTAACTTGTCTTGTGATGTTTCTATGTATTTTTCACAAAAAACACTCTGGGAAGGGATGTGTCCTAATAGCTGCCTGAAACAAACCCATGTTTGAGCATATCTGAATGTTTCCACTCCAGCAAGGGATGCTGCTTTGCTGGCTTATTGCTCAGATGGCTTTGTGACTGTCCAGAGGTTTCACAGTTAAATCCCAGCCTTGCCCAACAGTGACGGCAGACCCCAGCAGGAGCTGAGATGGCCACTGCACCAAAAGAGGCAGAAAATGCTGTTAGCTTGGAGGAAATCCACACAGAGAGACAAGAACCCCCAAAAGGTGAGTTGGTATTGGCAGGACTAGAAATCTGGGTCCTTATTGAGCTAGGGTAGAGAGAGGGTCCCCAGTCCTGGCACTCCAACTACCTAAAACCTCTGCACATGGAGCCACAAGCATCAGCTTCATACTACTCCTCTCCCATCACAGCTACCAGACTGGTGGTTGCTACCTACGGTGGTGGGAAGAGCTGGCTGGCTTGGTTTTTCTCAGGCCTCCGCTTTGTGTAAACGTTTTATTATATCTGTAATTCAAGGATTCTTTCGTTTTGGATAATTTATTTTTGAAAAGGAAAATGTATTCTATTTCAAAAGCGTTTTAAAATGAAAGAAAATGTAGAAAAGCATAAACCAAAAATTTCTGCATCTGCAAAAAAAAAAAAAAGAATTTTCTCCTGAAATCCTGCAGTAGATTCTGTTCCATTTCAGAAGTAATGTTGATGGGTTTGAGATGACTTAGTTGGGAGATAAATGGCCTGACAGAAAAATTTGTGCAGCTAAGACTTTACCTAAATAAGAGCTTAGAAGTATACATACATTGAAAGCTTTCTGCCAGGTCTGTTTATACAGCCATCCCAGCCCTGATCTTGAGATGTTTTGTTTGCTCCTGAAATGGGGGGAAAAATCAGGAATAAAGGCTTACGAGATGAAACTGACCCCAGAGTCCCTGGCTGTGCTCGTCTTGCAGGCCTGGGACCTGGGGCAGCCCCCAGCTCACACAGCCCATGCTGGGAGTGGGCCTGTACCCCAGGGGTGCAGAAGGACTAAGCCTCACTGCAGTTTGGGCAGGGGAAGAGAGTAGGCCATTGCCCAGATGCGGTCCCAGACACAGGTTTCTGAAGCAGCTGTGGTAACTGAGTACAAGGCTGTTCTTCCCCCATGCCCAGCCTGCCGCCTTCCCTGCCGGCTGCGCTTTCAGCAACCCCTTGACGTGCCCAGCCCTCAGTGTGCCCAGCGGCTGGTCAGCGGACACACAACTGGTAGACCTTTCCAGCCTTTTTCCTGGTGAAGTCCCACAATAGCATGAAAAACGTTTCATAAAGAGGAGGTACAATTTGACTGCTGGCGTGTTTTTTGTCTCTGTCTTTCTTTCCCTTTGGTATTCAGGGCAGAAGACATTTACAGTGGAAGAAGCTGTGGAAACCATTGGGTTTGGGAAGTTCCACATCTTGCTTTTCCTGATCATGGGCAGCACTGGGGTAGGTGTCTGCAGCCATCTGCACTGGCCCGAAAAAACGCTTTTCTCATTTTCCTTATTACTGTGCAATAATAACCATAAGCATCACGGGCAAATATTGAGGCAATTTCTTTCACACGTACCTTCTGAAGCAGGATTTCTGCTGTTGTCATCTTTGGCCAAAATCAATATTGGCTAAAATTGATATCAGACCTATTTCAGAGCAAAGCTGAGCAGGTTGGTCCAGAGCATCCTGGCCTGGCCCCTGCCCTGGTGCACTGACAGGGCATGTCTTCAATAGTGCCTGAGGGTTAGATTCAGCCTCCCAACAGCATTTTTCATGCCGTCCCCAGGGCTCCCAAACCCTGTGCAATCTGGCTCAGGAGGGCTGCCCTCCTCTCACCCTTGCCTACCTGAAAGATTTCCCAACTGCCAGGGTCTTGGGTTAATGGTGTATCTGGTCTGGCAACTGGGGCAAAAGCCTGAGGTGAGGCTGGGGTAAAGATGCGATGGGAACGTGTCCATGAGGATCACTGCAGCTGAGGTGTAAAAGCCTCTAGCTATGTGTAAATGATACGCTCATTTCTTAACTGAAGCCAGCTGCTGGGGCAAACAGCCAATGCAGCAATGTAGTTTTTAATCAAAAACACTTTTAAGAGGTCATCTTTGAGTTAGATGCCCAAATTCACAGCCAGGTACCTAACCAAGCAGCTTGATTTCTAGAGATAGTTGAAGACCTGCCACTAGCATAGCTGGGTAAGAGTCTCCTCTGCAAAGGATCAGTCTTTCCAGCCTTTCTAGATATACAGTGTACCCTGATGCCTGCTTTCTAGCTACCCAGATACCTGCTTTCTAGCTGCATCTTTCTCTCTTCCTCTCCTTGTTTCCAGGTGCTCACATCTTCCAGATCAGGCACAGGGCTCAGACCACTGTGGAGGCACCATGGCTTCACAGGGCTGTTTTGACATGGTGGGACTGCCATGGGTTCAGGCGTGGTAGAACTGAGGGGCTTTTCCCTGTGTGCTCCTTGTGACTTCCCTTCTTGCTAACGTGCACACTCATTCCCAAAGGTGGCTGAAGCCATGGAGATCATGCTAATAGCTGTTGTGTCCCCTCTCATCCGATGTGAGTGGCAGCTTCAAGACTGGCAGGTGGCTTTAGTGACAACGGTGAGTGACTTTTGTTCCCCCCAGGCAGGTCATCCACTACATGGGCATTGTGCAGGGCACCGCCACGGGCTTTGTGAAGTACATTTCCCAGTGGAGCAAATAAATTCCTAGGGCCTCCTCTCAGGGACAAGAGCAGTACCACAACTGTAGAAAACTAGAAAGCAAGCTGACATGAGCACACATCCGCGCCCAGAGCTGTGACGCCAAAACAAGCCCCCACTTCCATATTCTTATTTTGAAGTCCTTGCCATCCAGCCCTCAGCTTTGAGGGCTGAAGCAGTGAGCACCTACATGGAGGAAGTCAACCTTTGAAAGCCATCTTGCGCATGGTTCTGGGCACTGCAGTTCATCCTGTTGCTTGGAAAGCATTCAGCTCACCCACAGTTCAAAGAGCAGAGCTGCCTGGTTCTTCTGGGAGTGGGCCCTCTACACCTGTGTTTCAATTCCCCTTAGATGGTGTTTTTTGGCTACATGGTCTTCAGCATAGTGCTCGGGCTTCTGGCCGACAGGTATGGCCGCTGGAAGGTGAGTGAGTTCTGGGGGCTGCACGTCCTTCTGCTGAACCTGCAGAAGCCATGCACCTGGCTGAGCCCATGGTTTGATGACCCTAATTTTGCCCATTTTGCAGATTCTGCTGCTTTCATTCCTCTGGGCAGCCTATTTCTCCCTGCTGACCTCGTTCGCCCCATCCTACATCTGGTTTGTGTTCCTGCGGGCCATGGTAGGCGGTGGCGTGGCAGGCCATGCACAAGGGTAAGGTGGTGCTTTGCTCCTCGTGGCATGGGCAGCAGCAAGCCAACCTTCAGGGCGAGGATAGCAGAGGCACCCACGGGCCCAGAGGGACTGAGTTCCCGGGTTTACAGCAAGAAAGGCCCTTCAGCTCATTTTGGCTGACCCTGGGGGGTCGTCCTGTTTCCCTTGTGCTGAGCCTGATGAGCCATGGCTGTGCTGTGACCTGGAGGAGACAGTGGGGAAGGGGCCTCCGTGGGGGCTGGAAGTGGAAAGGGGAGTAAATTCCCACATCACCTTGAAATAAAATTCTGTTCTATAATTTCACTGAATCCCGGTTGATCAACCTAAATTGCAGTTCCCAAGGACCCCCGAGCCCAGGAGTAGAGGGGGCAGCTGGTTTACGTTAAGCCAGTGACAGAAGGATTATTAAGCACATATATTATAAAAACAATTAGACGGGTAACAGATGAGCAAAGGCTGCTTCCTCATAAAAAAGTCACAACAATTCTGCTTAAGTAGCAAATTCTTCTTGAACTGATGTAAAACATTCCCACTTAAATGAAATTTTTTGCCCTGTTAGGGCAGAAAGGGGGATGTGGAGGGGCAGAGGAGAAATTCACAATATTAACAGCCACTTCACTAGGAGCCTGGCTAAATAAATTATTTCTTTCGACTCTCTCGGGGAAAAAAAAAATGCAACATTTCAGCATCTTCTACGGTTCCTTGAAGCCTCGTTTCTGCCCACACAGGAAAGCCCAAAGCTGGTCGCGTTGACTCAAGAGCCCTTTGTCAAAGCAAAGGATGGGAGAGAGATGAGTGCTGTTGGGAGGAGAAGGCACCGTGCACCTGGATTGTGCATCCACTGAGCTCCCAGGCCTGCCTCCCTTGCAGAAGGGCCCCTGGTCCCTGGCCACAGAAGCTGCTAATGAGCAGGGGAAGTTGCACATTTTATAACACACTTCAATAGCCAAGATAGAAGGAGCCACCATGGGTTTCTCCCCACTCCTCTCTCTTTCCAGCCAAGGAAGCACAACTCACACCTGTGAGCTTGAGATATAGAATAGAATAGAACAGAACAGAATCGAATCAAATTGTCTTGGTTGGAAAGGACCTTTAAGATCATCAAGTCCAACCATTAGCCCAGCACTGCCAAGTCCACCATTAAATCACATTCCTAAGCACCACATCTACACATCTTTTAAATACCTCCAGGGATGGTGACTCAACCACTTCCCTGGGCAGCCTGTTCCAATATTTGATAACCCTTTTGGTGAAGAAATTTTTCCTGATATCCAATCTAAACCTACCCTGGCACAACTTGAGGCCGTTTCTTCTTGTCCTATCATTTATTCCTTGGGAGAAGAGACCAACACCTGCCTAGCTACAACCTCCTTTCAGATGCCAGTGCCAGGTCCTCCCCCAAGGGCTATACAGCCATTTGATAAAAAGTGGAACTGACTGTTTTCTTTATTTAATGAAAAAAAGATTCACTAAAAATTGTCCACTTCTACAAACACATTCTGCACCTGTGCTGACACCTCTATCACCCACCAGGACCTTCCCGTATGTTTCCTGGTGCACAGACTGCAGTGTTTACCTACCTGTCTCTTACTGCCATGGCCTGGAGGGGATTCATGCCGTGCATCCCCCTTGCGTGTAATTTGGTGCTTGCCTGAGTGAAAGGCATATTGAGCAGGGATCATGTGTGCTCAGTGGTGGAAGAGGGATGGTGCTCTGTCTACAGGCAGCAACATCCAGTACTGACTGAGCTGAGATGAATTGCTGCTTGATTAGTATAGAAATTCTCTTTGTTGCTGTATTTCTGCATTTTTTTACCTTTTTTGCTAGGCTTATCATAAAAACGGAATTTTTGCCCACCAAATACCGAGGCTACATGTTGCCTTTATCTCAGGTGAGTATGTTACCGTTTCTTCTAGCCCCGAGACCTGGGAGATTTGTCCCACTGCTGTTTGGAAGCTGGGTCTCCAGCACGTCTGCCTTTCTCCCAGAGTATTCACACTCGTCTTGGTCTGAGCAAATGCCTGCTGCCTCCTGCACCCTGGAGCGTGGCATCTGCGTTATTAAGGATGTAGAGAGGCAGCTGCCTGCAGAAGAGAGGCAATAGCCTCTCAAATAACGGGATGCTCCAAACATTGCATGGGGCCTTTGAGTGACGTCTGACACCCAGCCTCTTGATTGCCCTATTAATAACTGTGCTTTCTGCTCTAATGAGCCTAGCACTGATGGGCTTTCTGGCAAGTTCTGGGGCTAGCAGAACCACAAGCTTTCTCCAAACCTGGACTTATCCCTCCTCTCTTTGCACTTGTTTAATAACAATTTATTAATAAGGTGATTCTCAGATGAGGTCCTAATCTGTGCCTCTCCATGTCCCTGCTCAGGATAGGGCTAGCACAGATAGTCCCAAATTAGTCCTGAGACGTACTAGGAGGGTTGTGACCGCTTGCTGGGCAAAGACCACAGCAAGCGTGACTGGGGTTGTTGCTTACTCCAGATTTCTGCAGTGGGGACTTGCTGCATGTGCAAATGTTCTGTGAGGCCTCATTGAGCACACAAATTCGTCTGACTGTTGAACCAAAAGTGTTTGTATACGGTCTTGGGGTGCAGGGATAATTTGCTTTTCATTACTGCCTGTTTGATCCCAGGGCTTTATTACCAAAGTGTCATCAGAAACACAAAGGTTTATAAAAAAAAGAACAATCTTGTATTTCTCCCCAGAAATTTGTTATTTCTGCCCAGAGATTACTCATGAACTTGCAGTGGCTTTTATGTATTTGTTTGTGCTCTGTGTTGGCTGAACTCCCTTGGGTGGTCCCCTGGAAAAGGACGAGTCTCCTCATGGCAACAAGTGAACTTTGGGGAGGAATGTACTTGCAGTTCAGGGGCCAGATTTTCTGTTGGTATAACTTGGCATTGAGTCCACTGGAGACCCATCAACTTCCAGCAGTGGAAATCTGACCTGTTTTTGCCTTCAGTGCTTGTAAATTTGCTGCTTCCCTGCAGAGATTTAGACCAGAGGAAAATTCAGGGGCATGAGCATTAGCAGAGAAGAGACTGGAAGGACAAAAGCAATGGCTTTGAGTATAATGGTAGCCACAGCAAGTTATCCGTTTTCATTTGGAGCTAATTAAGACTATCTTCAGCTGTCCCTCCCCAAATTCTCATCCATCTTACCCTCTTTCCCTCAACCCAAGCTCAGCTTCTCAGACAGCCACAGGATGGCTCGGTTTGAACCACAGCGCTCCCCAGGACAGATTCCCACCTATCAATCAGTGGAACCAGACCAGAAGGCAAGAAAATAAACAAATCGTTGCCATGTGTTCATGTTTTAACCCCTTCCATTCCTTTGGAAAGGTGTTTTGGTTGGCAGGATCCTTGTTGATCATTGGCCTGGCATCAGTGGTGAACCCAACCATTGGGTGGCGGTGGCTGATCAGAATTGCCTCCATCCCTGGCATCCTTCTCATCCTGGTGTTCAAGGTAAGAAGAGCCCCTCTCCACACTCCTTGCTGCACCACCACCAACCTCGCATCTCCCCTTTCACCAATGCAGCCCTCTCACCTGGGGGACTTGGGAAGGTCCTGATAGCCTGGTGGGGGGCTGCAGACCAGCTGCTGGGGAGATGTCATTCTGTGGGAGATGGTTTGTCTTTGCCTGGCTTTGCAAAGCCTCTAACTTTGCTGCCCTGCTGCAGCCCTCTAGCACCCTGGGCTCCAGAGTCCAAGCTGCCAGCAGTGCCGAGAGACCAGATGATGGGCCAGGAATTGAGAGGAAGACAGGTTAGACAGGGTGTGCAAAAAACCACAAGTAATATCTTCAGTCTGGTGCTGGCCTCAGCAACATCCTCTTCAGTCTTTACATTTGCTAAGGCTGAGGAAAGAAGCCTCAGTAAAGTGTTCACACAGCAAATGGGCGTGAGAGACAACCACGTCTTCCTGAGGTCTACTCATGCTTCAGAAATATCAGCCTCAGACGTAAGGACCATCTTATTTCGACAAGTGGTGTGGAAGATCCCTACTTACGGTGCTCGTGGGCACTGCAGTGCTAAGCTATGGCTGGTGCAAGTCGTGCAGATGTGAAATTCCTTCCTGCAGCTGAACGAATGCCCAAGTCTGTCTGAGGTGCTTACCTGGGCAGTCAAATGCAAGGTTGCTGTGAATGTCCACTCATATAACCTTGACGTTTGGTTTCCCTGATTATTTTTGCCAGAAAAAAAAAAAAGGGTAGCAAAAGTTTTTAGTCCAGAAGCAAAAAAAAACACCATCAGCATACATACCTTTAAAAATGGAGTCTTTAATTCATATTTCAGTGATACACATGTTATTGTTTATAATTTAATAGAGCCATCATTTAATGAAAAGGTATTTTATTTTGGAAGGAGCACCAGGTGTGAGTGACCATTGCAAATGCTAGTGATGAGTGAGTTTGTTCCCAAACTTCATTCATGTCTTCCTTTTTTTTAATGGCCTTGTTGAGTCTTCAGAGACTCTTGCTAAGTGACACATGCCTCATCCCATTTTAGAATTTCAATTAATTAAGGGTTGTTTTTGTTAAACCTGTGTCTTTGGCTTCCACCTCTCACAAGTGCTTGCCACAGATGGCTCAGTGGCAGACCCCTGGGAGCTGAATGAAGAAATGGGTTTGCTGTGCAGGGTGAGCCCCAGAACATGGATATGGGGAGCTGGGATACACAGGGGTGGCCCAGGGCATGGCTGGGGAGGAGAACAGGCAAAAGGCTGCTCCAGCTCAGGCAGTGCCCTGTGCTAACCTGGCTGGGCTCCTGGGCATCATGGGAAGCCGTGAGCAGGGTTGTGTGGACAGAGATGTGCAGAAACGCTCTCTGACACCTCTCCGCTTTCAGTTCATCCCAGAGTCAGCACGGTACAACGTCTCCACGGGAAACGTGGCCACTGCCCTGGCCACGCTGCGGAGGATAGCCAAGATGAATGAGGCAACGATGCCCGAGGGGGTGCTGAGGGAGCCTGCCAAGGTAAGCCAAGCCCATGGTGCTGCCCAACCCCTCCATCCCAGGCAGGACTGCCAGCATCTAGGGTTCAAGGAGGGAGCGGAACCGCCAAGCACGTCTCACTCTGCCTCTCTCCCCCTCCTTGCCTTGTTTCTTTCCAAACAACTATTGAATGTGATGATGAAGATGTCATTTGTCTTTTGGAGAAACAGTCATCTTGGCCCTCAAAGTGGAATGGAGTTTTCTGCTTTCTTTCGCATTCTTTGTGTTCACTCAGAAAAATACCGTGTTGAGAAAGGATTTGCTTCCTTTACCACAAAAAGGTCTTCCGGCAAAGTGCATTCTTCCTTATTGACCATCCATCCTCCAGGGGTGTCCCCTGTGCTGTGAGACCTGGGACCTGCCCCGCAGGGTCCCTCTCAGGGCTGTGGCTGCTCAGGTTGCAAGGGTCCCTGCCATGAGGTCAACCCACCGCTCCCAAAGGCTTCTCCCAGCCCCTGGCCAGGCTTGTCCACTGTGTCACAGCACTCCAGGTCCCTGAGTGTGGAGCTATGGACCAGCAGAAGAGGGTCAAAGCAGGAGAGGTCATTTCACAGCTACCACCATTTCCACATGTAAGCAGCTGAGCAGCTCAGCGGTTGATCACTACTGGATCGAAATGCCCAAAAGCATGTGTTGGTGTTGCAGGTGGGGCAGGAGAGGAGCTGGGGGGCCAGGGCTCCCCCAGGCTGCTCTCCCTTACCTCCAGTTCAGGCCCTGCTGACTGCAGGGTGGGAGGTCTTATTCTGGTGGCTCTTTTGACCACCAAGAGAGGAAGATTGGACAAAATTATCGTCCAGGGCCTCAAAATTATTATCCAGCTCTTTTGAGTCCCTTTCCTGGACCTCTTTGCTGCTTATTCAATCCCACAGGCACCAAGCATTGTCCTTAGCAATTCATGCATGATGGTGCTATTGTATTGGAATTAATTAGGATTAAATCTTCCCTGTAAGTTTGATTGAATTTATGTAATGGACCCGCATTGGCCGTGGGAAAGGTTTTTGTTAGTTGTGCACCCTCTCAGGGTTAACCAGTGATGAGGAAAATAAAAATAAAGGCAACCCAAACCATTCCTGTGAACTCATCTCCCCTCGGTGGTGGGATGCTGGGGCAGCTGCCTGCTTTTGGGGAGCAGCGGGGCAGGCTGGGTTCCCCCAGTGCCTGCTTGTCTCTCTGCTCACTGGCATTTCAGGCCTTCCAGCAAGATGTATGTGGCCTTGCTCCACAGGCAGAGCAACAGACACGGGGCCCCTCTTCTCAGCACGTGGGGCAACAGGAGTTGCCAGCAACCCCGCCAGTGCTGGTCCCCCAGCAGCAACCAGGTCCCCCTCCAGCACTGTGATGGTCACGCTGGGGACAGACTGCTGGGAGCTGAGGGGGGTCCTGTGGGGGCTAGGAGTGCTCAGGGTGCTGTCTTCTCCTCCACTCCATCCTTTGCAGTGTGTCCTTCTGTGGGTATCCTTTGGGAAGAGGGGCTTTCCTCTTTGGAGGACTGAGGGGGTGCTGTGTTGCACCATCTGTCAGTCTGTCTACGCTATCATCAGCAGCCTGGGGTGAGGGCAGGGGGCCTGGGATTCCAGCTGCTGCTGCAGAACACTCACCCCTGTATAAAAGACAGCTTTTTAAAAAGTTCTATTTCTATCAAACAATTTGCAGGAAAGACGAGGAAGATTCAAGGACCTCATCCACCCCAAATACCTCAGAACCACTTTGCAGATATGGATCATATGGTAAAAAAAGTCTTTTTTTTTTTTTTTTTCCCCGCCTCTTGCTTACCAGCTCATTCTCTCAGCTGAATGTGTGAGGGAGCAGAAGCCTCCTGTTGACTCTGCCATTACAAGGCACCACTTCTGTCTCAGGAGGTGGCTGTAGATCCCTGGAAGCTGGAGGGGGAGTATGTGGGCACAGGTCACTGTAGGCTTGTCCTGATCTCAGACCGTGCCTCAGATACCCAGTGTCAGTTGCTGTTAACATAGGCAGAAAAAGGCTGGTCATCCAGGACAGTGCAGGGTGCCATGAGTCCTTCCTCAGGGCAGGGTGGCCCAGGGGAGGTGGGGTGGGAACCAGGAGAGAGCCACAGGAGAGAGCCCAGGCCTGCCCGCAGCGTGCGCCAGTGATGCGCCCGTGGCCCCGCTTCCCTTCTTGGTGTAAATGGGCTCCTCCCGAGAGGAGGACAAATGCACCACCTGTGCAGGCCAGCCCATGTATCAGTGAAATAGGGCTCCAACAGAAACTCATTAACTGTTAGCTGTGCCGCTGGCCAGGGAAAATTAAGACTGAAGAGAGATGGGTTTCATATGCAATGTTCCCGGTAGCTGTATTTAATATATGGTCCATTGACTTTGCTGTCTGGAATGGAAATGTATAAATAACGGGTCTGTGGGAACTCACTGACCCAAAATATTGCTAACTCAGGCCTTGAATTTTTTATGTTTCCCCCCCTCAACTTGTATGAGTGTTATGAAATATCTTCTTTTTGTTTTTTAATCCTCCTTTCTCTCTTAGTCCCCCCAGGAGTCACTGGCATGTTCTCAGGTTTGCATTCCCACCCAGCCGTGCCCCGAGCATCCCCAGGCAGCTCGTTTCCTAGCCCAGATTCTGCTGCTCATTTCTGAGACTGCCAGACGGGATAAAAAAATTGAAAACTACTTCTTGACCTGCTTATGATTAGGCATATGCTGAATTACTTGATAATGCTGTGTTCTTGACAGCCAGCCAGAGTGCGATGTGAGCCTCTCCAGCCAGTTAATGAAAACTCTTTTCGAAATCCCTGGGCAGAAAGGATAAGGACTAAAAAAAAACCTGGACAGTTGCTTCATGTGAGCTGCAAGCACCAGGGCCTGCTGTCGAGATTCCCTGGTCAGGGCCTCCCGGGCAGGGATGGTTTGGAACCGTCTCCACTTATAGCCCTGCATGAGGAAAGGAAAGATGAGCTATGAGCTGGAGTGGGATCCTCCGAGGAAGAGGTGTGCATGGACATAGGTGGTAGTGGTGTGCTGTGCGTGGGGTGATCTGGTGGGTGCCCAAGTCACTGCTGGGCTCAGGCTAAGGGGGTCCATCGTGCAGCATGACAGATCTGGTGCACTCAGTTGGGGTCCCGGGCACCCAAAGCTTGCTGCATTTCAGTTTCCTCTCATTCGCCATCATTGCCACCACTCACTGAAGCATTCCTCCCCCACCCCACAGGCTTGGCATAGCTTTCGCTTATTACGGTGTCATCTTGGCCAGCACTGAGTTACTGGAGCGGGACCTCGTCTGTGGCTCCGTGGCACCACAGGTGCAGGACTCTGGCGATGACTCCGAGGAGAGCCGCAGCCCCTGCCACTGCCACTTGTTTGGGCCTGCTGCCTACCAGACCATGATGATCAGCACAGTGGGAGAGATCGCACGTAACCTCTTCTCCTCTCCCTGCCCTGCTATTCCTTTCTTACAGCCAGCTAATACTTGCTGCAGAGCTTTTAGCTGTACATGCACTTAGTGACGTGCCAGGGGAAGAAATGGTCTCAACATTGCTGGCAAGTGCCAGGCACAGGCTCTTCAAATGAAGGTCTGGGACACAGGCCATGAGCTGGTGGCAAGGGGCAAGGGAGGGCACCGCTCCCCAGGTGGATAATTCAGCTTCTGAACACAGCATGGTCCTTCCAACAGCAGAGCCAAAGACCTCCTTTGCAGTTAGTACATACCAACAGCTTTGGTTAAACTCCAGGGGAATTTGCTCCTCACTTACCAGAACTGAGCCTGGCTTCCCAAATTCCCAGACATGTAGTTTTTGGAAAGTAATAAATAAGCAAGGCTTGCAAATAATCAGATTGATGTAATTGAATGCACCTCACAAGCACCCTACTTTCCAAGAGCTGGTGGCCTCAGGAGCAGGTCCTGTGCTGAGCGCTGCAGTAAAGGGCAGCTAAGTGCCCAGGGAATCCGCAGCAAACCAAAACGCTTCCCGGTGCAGCCTGCCTAGGAGCGGTGGGGGATGGCAGGATGGCCCAAAGGCACCCACATGGCACCCTTGAAAGAACTCGGCACTGTGTGTGGGTCTAGTATTGCAAGACTGCTGGGAGGTGAATATTTTCCCTGGTTCATGTCTCAGCAACTGAGCTACAAAGCGACTGGGTGTTGGATCCTGCAAGTGCAGCCTTTGCTGGGACCAGTCCAGTGATGCACTCAGGTGCCTGCTGGGCTCTCGGCTCATGGTGAGGCTCAATGAGCATGCTCTGGGCCTCGGTGTTTGGCTCGGCTGTGGCCAGCAGTGTTCACCCAGCAGGTACCTTCCTTGCCAGTGCTACGCATGGCTCAGGACCGGCGCTGGCGTCCTGCCGCTGTACAGCAGGGCAATTTCAGAGAAGGACAGGCTCCATCCTCTGAGAGGAAGGACAAGCAAAACAGAGGGGGCAAATTACAGAGTTTGGGTACAGGAATAGAATTACAGGGTTTGTGCATTTTATAGAGCATATGGTAGGCACTGGGGATGCAGATAGCTATTTTTGAGGCACACTGCGTAAGGTCTGTAAAGACAGATAATCATTGCAGTTAGGTCATCTAACATTTTATGATTTTCTTTTTTGTCTCCAGTAAATCCTTTGAACATTCTTGGCATCAATATCCTCGGAAGACGCCTGAGCCTGTGTATCACCATGGGATGTACGGCACTATTCTTTCTTCTGCTTAATATCTGCACCTCGAGGTAGTCTGGATCAGCATGTGGGTCTTGTTGGGGGCGGGGGGCGCTTGCAATGCTGAGGGCAGAGGGCAGCACCTATGGAATTCTTAGGTCACCAGTCAGTCAGGCCAGTAATTCTGGTACATCTGAAAAAAACCCACTGACTGGTTCCCTGCACTTCCCGGGAAAGCCGTGGCAGGAGATGCTGTGGTGCAGCAGTGTGCAGCGCAACTCACTTGTATTACTGAGCCCAAATGGCTTCTCCAAAGCATACAAGAAGCTGTTTTTCCTAGCACAGTCTAGAAACTTAAAAATTATGTGAACATCATCCACCAGAAAGAAATCATATTTTTCTTTCAGTCTCTTTTTTCCCCCCTTTCTTTCATTTTTGGCAATGCTACATATGTCTCCTCTAACTTGCACAGTCGGGCACTTCAAGTGGAGCTCAAGGCACCAAGGGAAAGGCTGCCATCAGTGCTGTCATTATCAGGCTGATTTGTGAGGATGTGTAAGAAAGACCCCTCTCAAGCTGGCAGAGCTCAACGGTTACTGAAAATCAGGATGGCTTCAAGCTGAGGTTTCCTCTAAACTGGCTGGTAGCCTGACAGCAGCAGCCAGTGGTATATTTGCCTGCTGCATGTCCTGTGGGCCACTGAGCCCTGGGGACTGGCCAAAATACTTGGGAGCTGGAGTGAGGAGCTGCCAACAGTCGTTAAGCTAAATGAACCCCTGTCAGGAAGCTTACAGTCATTCACTAAGGCATTGGCCTCTGTGCTGCTGTTACTGTTATTTTCAGTTTTCCCTGAAACTGAGCCTGAGCCTGGCCATCATACTTGCTTGCAACAGTTTTAGGGAGGAATGGAAAGTGAGGGTTAGGCTGAAAGTCGGACTTGACCATAATACTGAGGGCATCAGCTAAGCCACTACAGTCCTGTTCAGATCATTCCCTCCAGCCTCTAACACTGGCCTAAAGGAAACCTAACATGCCATAGCCCGTTGTAAAAGATGCCTTGCCAATGGACTAAAGAAAGGTTATACGTGTTTGCAATCAACTTTTCCTTATGCGTTCCCTTATATTAAGCTGGTAAAAGCTTTAGCACAGTGAATATATTAGGCTGTGTCTCTGCTGATCACTGTCCAGCAATACTAACTCTTTGCTCCACATGACTTTCTCTCTAGCACAGGCATGACTGGGTTTCTCTTCATGCTGCGTGCCTTGGTTTCAGCAAACTTCAACACCATCTACATTTACACAGCAGAGGTGGGTCCCCCTGAAAGTACATTAAGCTGTTCTAGGGCATGAAAGACCATTTGCCTGTACCCAGGAATGCTGCCATAATTATTAACTAGATAGAGTCAGCTTACTTGAACTAAGTATCTCTGGCTTCCTGACCACACAGTTTTTATATGCAAGATCAGAGAAGGAATCAGAAAACTAGTTGGAGATGACAAGAGCAGGTGGAAAAGGAATGCCCTCTTGAGCCACCTGTTAGTCAGCTACTACAACACGTTATTTCTGAGGATGTTGTTTACCACCATCTTCCAAAACCCACAATCTTTCCCCTCCTCAACCTCTGCAAAGTTAGAAAAGAGGCTGCCACTAAAAGGAATCTTTTCCAGCAATTAAGGGACTGATGTAGTATATGAAGTAGTATATAAGGTTATATATATGATTCTGTTTTTTCGCTTAATGGAAATCACTGTGTTCTGTCTGCAAATAGTTTTAATCCTTCAGCGAGCTTGTCCTTCATACAACTTTGGAGCCATGAGTTCTGTGGGTTAAGTATGCATTGTGGGGTTTCTTTGTTGGGTTTTTTTTTTTTTAATAATTGTGTGGAGTTAAATGTATTGCCTTGCAGATTGAGTAAAGTGATAAAAAGCAAACAGAAGTTTGCACACTATATTATTTAAGCATGCACTAGGCTTGAATAAATGCCAATGTTTTAATAGTCCTGAACTGGATGCTGTTGATGTTTCAGACCATTGCTGCAACAGCTGTATCATAAACCAATACTACTCACAATTTAAGCAATGATCAAAACCAAACTTGTAAATCCCCTTTCGGGCTGCATGCCTGGACTCCTCTTGAATTACCTACCTCCATTGCCTTGGCCCAGTAAAGTATTTAAACAAAGGCTTACTTGAGTATACTTGCTAAAATCTATTTATATTAACAGGACTTAACTAAAGTTAAGCAAAACACATGCTTAAGTGTTTTATTGGCGCAGGTGTTTGGGAGATGTGAGAAAGAAAATACACAAAGCGCATAAGCCTGGAGGTTTCTTATTGGGAATCTGTTTTTCTTTTTTCCTCCTTCAAAACAAAAGTGCTGCAGACAATATCCTTTCTTCCTGCTTTCCAGATACAGGGCCTGGCAATATAAATTGAATTCTTCTTTTAGCACCCAGCCTATCCTCTGTGGCTTCGATGTGAGCTGCCCAGCACAGCAGGGAGAAAGCAGAGGGGGCAGGGAGCAAGCAGCAGTGGAATCACATCCAGCTTTGATTGACTTGCCCTAAAACTTTACTTGGGGCAAAAAATGGTAATTTGTAATGGCACAAATGAGATCCAGAGGAGCTTTTATTTCTTTTCATATCTTATCCCATTGGCTGTCCTTGATAACGTAATGGGTTTCTCTGAAGGAAAATGAAAAAAAAAAAAAGAAAAATAAGGACACATGTGACAGATGATTGTTGCACTAATCCGATTTCTTTCTGGCCTGTTTCAGGTTTATCCCACTACAATGCGAGCCCTGGGGATGGGAACAAGTGGGTCACTGTGCCGTGTTGGAGCTATGGTGGCCCCCTTTATATCACAAGTAAGAGCACGCTTGATGTTGTTTGTAAACATTGTGCCAATCATTGCTATCAAATATACAGAGGTGACCCTGTAGTTCACAAAAAAAGAAGAGGGGATGTAATCAATTCCCCACCTCCCCAGCTCTGTATACAGAGTATTTATGCAGTCTTTGCCAGATGCAGCTCTGCGTATATCTCCCCCCCGAGCTTAGCTTGCTAGTATTCGTTACTTTCTGAAAGCTCTTAGATTCACAAGACATATTGTTTTTCTATTGTTTTCTCAGGTGCTTGTGACCCTTTGTCCGCTCTTTAATTCCTAATTACCTGCCAGCCCCTCACACCAGCGAGCTGATGTTTAAACTGTTCCTTTGCCTGCAGGTTCTCATGAGCACTTCCTTCATTGGGGCCCTGTGCCTTTTCTCGTCTGTGTGCGTGGTGTGTGCAATCTCTGCGCTCACGCTGCCCATCGAGACCAAGGGCAGAGCACTGCAGGTTTGTATTACCGCTCCAGGACCTCCTGCATATCTAAATGCCACTTAGGAACTAGTAGATGATGATTCAGCCAGAATCCAAACCCAGCTCCCCTGAGGGTTCATAAGCCAAAATAAGGCCTGACAGGCAAGCACAGGAACATGCCGTTGCAGCAGCTTGAAGCACTGTCACTACAGTTACCTAGAGGTCATTTCTCATTACAGAGCAAACCAGGCGGCCTGCCCTCGCCCCAGCTACCTCATGCGTGTTAGCTTCAGCCAGTGCAAGCCTCTTTGCCAGCATCTCCAGTCCTGACTTGACGTTGCTGCTTCGCAGGTGCACATTCTGTCCTGCCTGTGCTTTAGAGAGAGAGGACGGCAGATACAAGTGATACCTTAAACTGCTAAAGCCGTTTCCTCATCAAATTCAAGTCAAAAGCCCCAACTGCATCAGCCTGTTAGCTAAGCCCCTGTGGCTAGTGTTTCCCAAAAAGCAATGACATATATACACACACTTAACTTCATTGGGTCACATCTTCTAAGGCTTCCCCAAGGTGCATGGAACAGTTATCCTTAGGGTTTTCAGAAAAGCAACATATTAATCATTGCCTGCTTCTTTAAATGCTTGTCTTTTAGAAATACTTGTCTTTTACTTTTTTATGCCATTTAAAATATCTATATGATATTCTGTAAAAGACTGGGGAAAAAAAATAACCGAAGTTTAAGTAAGGAAGTGGTCAAAGCAACTTATTCTTCCCTTGTGGGTGAAATTCAACCCCATGCACAGAGGCCAGAGAGCCATTTAGGCCTTCAGATGGTTGGATTTACAATAATTATTAAGCAAAACACTTCATTAAAACTGCTTTAGACATAAAAGGAAAGCTTTGATTCAGCTACAGTTGGATTAACTTTGGCTAACAGTGGTAGAGATAAATGGGAGTGTAATGATTCCTTAATGGGATCCCCCTTTTCCTGGGGACTTAACTCAATAGCATTATTATCCTCCTTGCTACAAATAACGAGTTATAAGCTCCAGCTGCTGGCTTCTACATGCACAAGTCAAAAGGACAGGAAAATAAAAATCTGCAGAATGAGTTGTGTCCTCAGAGAAACCACCATTAGATCTTAAATTCAACTTGCCAACTCTTATCTCGTGGTCATTTCAGAGATTACATTTGTGTACGTAGTCATTCAGGGATTGCTGACTCATGACTGTTGAACGTATTGTCCAAGGGCCTCACAGAGTACAGTCATCCAATCCATACAAGAATTTAAATACATGATGTAAAAGTTCTTTTAACATGGCAATATTTAGTCCTAAGGCCTCCAGGCAATAGATGTGTTCCTTAAAACAAGGTCTAAAAGAACCAACTAAATAAATACGTAAATAACTTTTTGTGAAATCCAGACAGTGACATTTAAAAAGCATATCTGCTGTTGTTTCAGTTTATTAGGACAGCATCAATCCACTCTCAAAGCAGTCATGGGATTTGCCTATCAGAGGCGAGACCTTTTGGACATATCCAAATGCATACTATTTTCCCCTGCATCCATTTCTGTTGGTTTTCATGTGCATTTTATTAATCTTATGTATTTTTTTTCTTTCCTCTTTTTAGCAAGTAAAATGAAAGTGAGTGTTTGATGTTGGATTGGGTAGGAAAGAAAAATAAGCCTTTGGAATCTGTCATTTCCTGTGAGCTGCATTTGATGTTGATTGCTTCTCCATACTATTTCCATTATAAAAAATTGCAACCGAACAGTGCAAGACCTATGATTTGTATGGACAAATGGCAAATTTCTCAAGGATATTCCCTTTCTTATGATTCAATAAAAAGATGCTTTCTACCTGTCATGTGAAGCAAGATGGAGATTCTTTACTACCAGGGTTATTAGGGGTGCCATTCCACACACACAAAAAAAGCCCCCCAAAAAACCAGCAACCATTCAGTGGATTGAGGCAAAGTGGGAGGAAATACGCAAAGTAGATATGGTCTTTGCTATAGCAGCTTGAAAGAATACAGTATGTCCTTTAAAAACAAAATAGCATTCCTCAACTATTTGTGCATATACCATCTGCATTACAGCAGTTAAGATTTAACATCTCAAACCTCATTGCAGCGGCAACTTCTGAAGATTCTTAGGGTGACATTCAAGACCACAAAATGAAAGTTGAGTCAGATTTTTCCAGTGGATTATTGAAACAGAGACATTTTCAAACAGCTTACAGCAGACAGGTAAGTAACTGGTCTGCAGGAGTACATCTACGCTCTTCTCCCCAGTATCTTCCACTGGGAGAACAACTTGAGTGTGAAGCTGTACAGGTATCTAACTCCACCTCTAAACACACTAAGCCTCCTAATAAATCCCGTGCTTGCAAACTTACAGTCCAGAGAGAAACACACAGCACCTTCCTCTGGAAGCACTGTTAAACTTGGTGACAGGGTATCTAGGACTCTCAGGCATTGCTAGAGCTTTAAGACTTCAAATGTTGCAATGGCAGTGCCTCTTGTTTCTTAGGTCTGTGCTACTGCAGTGTGCATTGATCACACCTGTTTTGTTAAAATGGTCTCCCTCACCGTCCTGTTCTGCTCCTTCACCTCTCTTCCTTTTTTCTGGTACTCTGGGATGGTAAAAACTCCTGTTACAAGCAACTCTCTTCAGGTAATTTAAAACAAAAGAAAAAAGGGAAATAATAAATGGTTACTCTGGGCAGCTTAAAAACCAACCAAATCATCATGGCATTTCAAAAGCTATGTCAAAGACCTGCTGCAACACAACTGAGTGTTCTTTTGAAGAGTCCACTACATTTAAGTATGCAGTGCCACCCTATGACAAAGGCAGGTGAGTAGCATTTCATCTGGTGAGAAGCAAAATAAGGGCCTTTTTCTGATTGCATATGTACACAGCAGGGAGGCACAAGCAGCCCTTGTATCTAGTCTCTGCAATGATCTATCCACAGCACCACATCAGTGCTACATAGTAAGCCAGAAGCAGGCTTGTGTACACTCGGATGCCTTCACAAGTCCATCTGCAAAATTCTGGCACAATCAGAGTTCAATTAATCCAATAGACTGCCTGCTCTCCTGAAAAATCAGTTTTCATTTAAGATGATATAAATAAAGAGTATGAACCAATAGCTGGAGCAACCATAGACAAATACTTCTCTAACTCTGCAACCTCTGAGGGCAGGAACAACCATCTATATTGCTGTCAGTGGTTCTGGAAAGTAGACAGAACAAAAAAAAGGTAATTTGTCCTCACCTTCCATTGATTTTAACAGGGACAGATGAAGAGTAGAAGAGCAATATTTTTCTTTTTTCTCTGCCTCTTCAAACTTGTGTACTTCCAAGTGAGTAACTTGCATTCTGACAACAACATATTTAGAAATTTGGAAAAACAACAACAGCTTGTGGACAGAAGGACGCTTTTTTCCCCCTCTCTAAACATACACAAGAGACTGACTGATAGTTGCAAGTAAACATTTTCCCCTCGAGAATTTGCCATTGACTCCATTAAACTGTGGTACATCAAACTTGAGATACCTGTTTAAATAAAATAGTACAGGAATCCATTGTTTCTTGCTGGTGGTGAGAAAAATGGTACAAAACAGAGTATTCTGTCCTTTACTTCCTCCATTAAAAACTCTCAAATTCATTTTTTTTTTTTCAAAGTTATTTTTAATACACTCTCCCTTACATTTTAAAATTACCAATAACTTCTTTGGGGGCAACTACACTTTCATTGTACCAGTCAGTATTGCAGGACAATAATATTACACCATCTGTTTTCATGGCTTGTATTAAATACAGTACAAAGAAATCAAATTATGGCCAGCCACATGCCTTTGGCAAAATTAAAAGTCTGGTGAGATCACATTTTCTTCAAACTCAGAAAGCCACATGTTGAACCCATGTAATGTTTTGAAGTTCAATTCTATACAAACTTTCTTTCTTCCTCAAAGTAAAGTTAAACAGCTGTCCACCCCACGCAAATGTCAATTTCTGTGGCTGCTCCAGAAGTATGGTGAAAGTTTGGAACTTGAGAGAAGCTCTCCACATGCCTTGATCTCCATTAGATTTGTGTTTCAGACAAGGGGTAGAAAGTCTAGTAAATATCCACAAACCTACAAGTCAAAGCAGTCATGATTCTTCCCCCTTTCACAACTAACAGTGATAAATATCCTTAGTTCTTAAAAAACGTTCTGCAATAACACATGCGGCTCATTTAAGCAACTGACGGTCTTCTCCTTTGAGGCGTTTTTTCCGGGGCTGTACAAACTTCATCATCGAGTCATCGGTAAGTTCTGGATTATCTTTTTCACTCTGGCATTTGGGTTGTACAGGGAACTTTCTCTCAGGATAAAGGCTTCTTAAAAGGTCTTCAAAGTATGCTTCAAGTTTCATGCCGGCATCAGCCACTTCTGAATCGGGCTGTTGGGTGAATTAACAATATCAATGCATCATGAAATAGCTTTATGCTTAGATCACATTAGATCTTTTAGGTGCTCTTACAAACTACAAAAAATCAATCAGCAGTAAGAATGGCACCTGTGGAACACATGGTATCAAAAAGCACAAGCCTGCAAAACAGAGGGCGAGGGCAGATCTTTTGGCCAACATCCCAAATAACTTTTTTCTCTGATGCATTATCACAGAAGCCAATTGCAAAAGCCATACTGCCTGTGTTCTGAAAGCTATATAAAGAGATTCTAAAAACTCGGGTTATGCCGTGAAATATATAGTATGCCTTCAGGTGTTAAATTGTTTTGGAATGACTGCTTGAAATGCTAGAATTTCTTTAGCTTTACAGACCTTTTTTAATTATGGTGAAAATATTACCTAGGATGGATGATGACTGTAACTTGGAAGACTAGGCAGTCCTAAAGTCATTCATAGCCACCATGGCTGATCACTTTCCTGAAGCAGAGGTCACTATGGCAGGAAGTATTCCCCAGCTAATCACGGGTGACTGGATGAGAAACCCCATTGAGGCCACTTAGAGAAGCCCTTCACTCCCAGTGTAATTCTCTCACATTTTGTGGTCCGCTCAGCACCTGCATCCCTTTTTCACCATGTGTTCCCTTATGTGCAGTGAGGGATAACAACAATCAACTCAACATGCAACTGGAAATCATAAGGGTGAGTACAGACCTCTGAGAATGAAAACCCCACTAAATTTAAGATTTGAGGCAAGAAGGATTAAATCAATTTTTAAATCAAATGCGCACCATTAACCTCTGTGATAAACAATTGTCCTATCTTTAGCTGATGTCCTGCCATTCAGCTAGCATGTTTGTTACAATCCTCCTTCCTTCCATGGAAGGATCTACACTGCATAGTCATCTAACACCACAGTAGTTGCAAATGTGATCTGTTTTTTTTTTTCACTGCAGTCTAATTGTCAAAATAAGTTTATTATAATAAATTGTTGTGTTGTAAGTTCTACTCCCACTACAGTTTTCCTGAAAGCAACTAAGCCTACAAAACCAGATAAAGTATCTACTTTTCTAACCTCATTAAATTCAGCACAGTTTTGGAAAATCAGTCTGAAATCAGCCACAAAATCCTCCGGCTTCGTGTAGAATGAATTGGTCACTTCAAGTCTTTTCTTGATGGTTGACAAGTCCATAGGCTTTTTGATTATTTTGTAGTAATCAGGAACCTAAACAGAAAATAAATTTTTACTGAGTACAGTCATGTTAATTATTTATTTTATAAACCTTTAGCTCTGAGGGAGAGGGCAAGATTTAATCTCATCTTCAAAGTACAGTTCTAAGATATAAGAATTGTACTTTTAACATATATGCAGACAGTTTATGGAACAACAGTGATGTATGCTATTTTTGCTGGCTAAAATACACTCCTCCCAATGCCTATTTTAAAATAAAAGAAAAACAAACAAAAACCCCACCTACACTGACTACATACGATAGAGCAAACAATTTGGACAATATTTTTGGGTGTAGTCGAATGAAACATCTATTAAGTTTCACTCTCAAGACCACCATATGATAACTTTGGCAACCCAGTCAAACAGACATGGTACATGGGCTGCTTAAAATAAATTTTGGTCACTAAATATGTCCTTGGAAATGCTGGAAAATTTTAGAGATACCAATGATTTTGGCATCTTAAACTGGCTGTAGGATTAAGATTTAATCTCTCTTTAGAAAGAATTAGAAATTAGAAAATAAGATATGAAATCCAATGATAATATTTTTATACTTTTTTCCTAACTAGATTCAAATTTTAAGAGAAATTCTATAATACTTGAACTTAGTAATACATGACCATCATATGATTAATCAATCTCTTGTGCCTCTTCTTAATATTAAACTCTGTGGAATGTTTTTCAAAAGAACTCTTATTCGAATGGAATAAAAAGGGTGCATAGAAGCATATCACTTATTGACGAATTCTTTTCCTATTGACTTGTCTCGAAGAACATAAAAGAGGTACTTTTCATCTGATCGTGCTGGTAACTCTTCTGTGTATCCTTGGACTTCTAATGCACCCAGGTATTGTTTACCATTTTAAACTACTACATTTCAAGCTAATAATAAGAAATTCAATTTCATATTAGTACTACAGAGTACTCTAATTCTCAAAATCAGGTAATTTAAAAAAAACCCCAAACATCACAATTCACCTTTTTAGTGATACCACTCAGCATTGTGAAATCAGCAGACAGTGTTAGAACTTACTTTTCGTGTCTATTTTTGAAGTATTGAGTAAAATCAGTTCTTGGGGAATTTTACTAGTAAACCCCCGTCCAATCCAATGCTTCAACTTTTAACTCCCCTTCAGACAGTTTTAATAATTAAACGCATTTAATACACTGGGAAACTTGACTTCTGATAATGGACCATGATGGGACAAAAATGCCACTACAAACATGCCAATTATGCTACCAACATAAAATTGAAAGAAGTAAGGTACATACTGTGGGAGGAACTGGATCTTGAAAAGCAAGACTCATTTCATGACAGTAGAGGTAGAGGAGCAGTCTTTCACACTTCTATGTCAAGAAAAATAGATACCCAAGTAATTAGAGAAACCTACATGATTTGTTCTAAAATAACAAACTACAGAAAACACCAAACAGATGCTCAGTACTTGCCCAGCCCCTAAGCAGAAAAGTGAGCACAGAAACTGTATTTGGAAGCAAGAGTAACTGTCGTAACTAGTGGCCTACAGTATATATGCCTTCTCTGCAATAGGTATATTATTATCAATTCTCAAATACATGCCATGAAACCTCATACAGCTGCTAACAGTGTTATTCATCATTTGCTGAGCCCAGCAAACATTCCAGGGAATAAAAAAAAGCATGTGTAGCTCTTAGTGCTTTACAAAAACTCAGAGATATCAGTAATATTTTTCCTGGTCTGGGTATAACTGCTCTGTAACTGCAAAGCTTACAGTGCTTTTTGTTAGCAGTGGGAAGGAATATCTTTTCTTTGTGTATCCAAATATATAAAACTGGACCTTCAGCCTTGAAAGAGATTCTCAAAATAGTTTTGTGTGACTTTATGCTTGCTGATCCTTTATCAGAATATTTACAGGACTTATAACTTACATTTTTATAACTTACATTTAAAGCAAAATACAGAGCTAGCTTTTTTCCTTTTAGATAGCAGCACATGTAAATACTGGTAGACTAAAACCCCAAATAAAATACTGATTTCAGTGTATTTACACAAGTTGCCAACTGAAATCAAGTAAAACACTGCTGAAAGCCTCCAATACAACTCAAAATTGCCTAAAAAAAGTTTTAAATAATAATAAAACAACTACAAAGAGAAAAAAGAAAAATAAAAAAGTGTATCTTCATGGAGAAAGAACCGCCTTAATTTTTTAAAAGGATGTTGACAAAGTGCTTTAAAGAATAAAACCATTAGTTGATAACATCAATCTATGCCAGATTTGGAAAGCACAAACGAAGAAAAAAAATTCTCACTGCAAGGTCACTGTGTGTGAGAAGTCTGTTAGAAACAGCACTTGATAATGCCTAGAACACAGTCCCAGTTCAGAGCACCAGATCACAACCACTTCTCAGACATTCAGAATGTGTTGTTCAGCATATTTACATGAAGGCTGCTATGATCTCAGAGCATATTTAAAAAGTTAGTTCTCCTTTTTTACCATCACTTTTTAAAAGATGCATGTATTTCAGAACACAAGAAGCAGCAAGACAGTACTCGTCGTATCCTTACCCTACGGTCTATTGGCGCCAAACCCACAGCGTCTTCCAATTTTCTTTTTTCAGAGCTGTGAGCAGGTTTATCACAGTCATATTCAACTTCTGGCTTGGACAAATCCCGACAGAACGTACAAATCCACTCTCCACTAAAGAAGACAAACAGACACGTTGACCTCAGTGATGTAGCACACTCTTGACAAAAGGCTTTCCACGTATTTCTGGGTAAGTTCCTCGTTTGTGGGTTGGTTTTCTTTCTGCATCGTGTGTTGTTTTGTTATTGTTTTTTAAACACTACAAAAGGCAGAGACTGCTGGCAAAAATGCTTTATTAGAACTTTGTTTCCTTTTTTAATGGCACTGGTGTCATTAATGGTGTCATAACAGAAAAATGGTTTGCCATAATATGTGGTGTCTACTTTTGTTAGTATTGAAATTTTTCACTTGAGATATAGGATTCAAGCAAAGCTCTACATAGATTAGCCTAGAGAAGACTTTTTGGAAAACTAGAAATTCTACACTCCCTAACTTTCAGATGTTCCCGATTTTGTCAGTTAGTCTAGGAAAAACCTATAGATTTAAATGACAGCATAAGATTACGACAAAATTAGTTCTGCAAGCTATGTTCACTGATTCTCTAACACAATTTGTGAACCTCAAAGTTTTGAAAAACCTATGAAGAGTCTATGTTTTTAATATAGTTCTCCACAAACGAAGAAACCCACATGCTTGCAGACAACCACAAGAGGGCTGAATTGTACTTCTTACATAGTAGACAGAACTCGGCAATAACCAGTTATGATATCTAACTGCATGTATTTACTCAGAGGTATGTTATAAGATCTTTGTAAATGGGAAATAGTTTCTGCAGCATCTTTTAATTCATTTCGATAGTAAGGCAGAAGACTTTCCAAGTTAAAAAAAAATCTTACTGTTTTTATTCGAAGTAATCCAAATATTTCTACCATCTGCTAGTTGTACCATACAGTAGTGAATAATGGGCATTTTCCTTCAAAGAGACTTTTACCTTCTACTGTCTTAACTTGACAGTTATTTATATGACAGTGTCACCTCTGTGCCTGAACTAGCATCAGAGGAATGACGTGGTAGACATACAAAAATAGATACAGGTCATGATCTAAAGATCTTACAATACAAGAAAACAGGAAACACATGAAAGATGGAGGAATGATGTAAATATCCAAGAATAAGGAAGAGTGTGGTGGGTTGGAGTGAAGGAAAAAAAGATGCAGAAACCTTGTGAATTTATAGGGGAAATTGTTCTATCCACCTGAAGCAAGAACAAAAAGCAATCATGAAAGAAGTACACTGTCATTGCTGACATAATAAAGGAATTCTTTTGTGTGTTTGAAGGAACTAATGCTAAGAGACCACTAATGTTAAGTAGACTGTTACAGCTGCAAAAACGCCCCTCCACAAAGATGAGAACAAAAACCCAATATATCTGAAGTCAGGAGGAAAACAAAGCTAATCATGGTTCTGAAGTCCAGGAACACAGTGCACTTGTATTAATATGCACCTTTACCGATCTGAACACTTGTCAGAAAAGTTGTTTTTGGCTCCCTTGCCCCTGGACATAAATCATCTCAGTTTCCACAGAATGATCCAGTAAAAAAGAGAAATTTTAATGACTTACTCTTGAACCTTCAATTTTAGCAGAAACAAAGCATTGTAAATACATAGTTATCTACCTGCTTAAAGACTTTTTTTTTTCTTCTCAGAAAGGCACAAGTGTTTTTAGTTTAAGTACTTACTATAACTTACTATATAGTAAGTACTTAATATAACTTATATAAGTACTTAATATATAATATAACTAATATATACTTATAACTATATAAGTACTTAATATAACTTACTATAACTTTAGTGGGTTTTGCTTATGGCACAAAGCTGTATCATACCATCATTTTATTAAAAAAAACACCAACAAACTGTAATTTGAGGTTTCAAAAGGTAAAGGAAACATTTTTATGTGCCATTTCTAGTGACATTTTAAAAGAGTAGATATGCTTGCAGAAGTATGCTTGTTCAGAGTAGCACAGAGATGATCAATGTTCTAAACTAAGTTGCTATCCAAATGTTTTACACCAGCAAACTACATTGATATTAAATAAGAAAACCAAATATTTATAAAAGCATTAAACAACAAACATGTTACGACAGATGTTTTTATCCTTTAATACTAATAAGCTTATTGCATGGCACTTCCAAGTTGAAACATTGCAAGATGCCATTTATTTTAATCAAAGACACTAATTCCAGAAGCAAACACCAGTAATATTTATAACAACAACTTGTTTAAGACTGTATTTTGAAACTCAAAAACCTGAGTAGTTGTTTTGTAATAGTCGATCAAGAAAGCCTGCTGCTTGTTTCAACATTGAACGGGATTTTACTAGCAGATGTCAGTCGCTACACCCCATGCTTGGAGTGTAGCCATGTTTAGGACTATAGTAAATAATATATTTAATACTATATTAGCTTAGATTTTCCTTTAAGTTTTTTTTTATTATTACAGAAATGTAATCTTTTATGTCATCCTTAAAATATTTTACGACAGATTGGTAATTCTGTGGCCTGATTTTAATAATAGATGCCCTAGATATAAGTGATCTTGCTTAATTGCCACGTAAGTGAAGAGTTTTATTATTGTGGCTGCAAATCTGTGAAGTTAAACTGGAGTTTCAATGCAAATTCCAATTTTCACCAATTAATAAAACTTCTGGATTCAAGACTTCAAACAAGACACTGCTTCCTTTGAGGCTGAAACATCTTGTACTGGGTTTCACAATACAAAACTTATGTCTTTTAATACAAGTTTAGTGGAATTGAAGGGGTCATAATTACCTTGGAAAGCTCATCAATGTAGGGACGTGACAAGAAAGATGGAATACTTTGGGACACTTCTCACAGCAAAGGAGCTCCCCTCCATTTTGACATACTGCACACCAATCTTCATTGGGATCATCCTCTTTTCTGCCCTCCCCAATGTGGGAGGGGCCTATCCATCCTGTCTTCCCACTGGACGTGTTCTCCTGCAGTATCCCTGGTTGATCATCTGTGCTGTCCGGTGCATCTGTTCTTAAGACAACTTCATCAGAAGTGGAATTATGATTGCTATCTAACAGCAATGAAGTAAGTATGCTTCTTGAAAAGCTGGCCTGTAAGAAGAAACAAAGGAAGCCAGATTATAATATTTATGTGAATTTACATGACCCTAACAACAAGTAAACCAACTAGAATAACAAATTTATATGCAAGCAGCTATACAACTTGCAACATGCACACAAAAATTACTATCATACTATAGCACCAGGCAACTAAACACAACAAATTAGCTATGAAAGGCTATTTACTGCTCCACTAATAAAAAACTAATCTTTGATGCCCCAAAAGTCTAGCAACCTTATTTATGTATATTACTGCACTATGATTAGAAACACTTCCTAGCACTACATGAAAATTTGATGTTTGCAAGCTATTTCCTGCCTTCCCAAGTTTTCAATGGATAAAAGCAGTCTGATTGCACCAGTTAATTGAATTGGCAGTACAGCTAGTTTGATTTTGAATTTCACCACTTCCTTTTATTTAGCTTTTTAGTTTTCCCCTGAAAAATTCCCAAACAGAATATTAGTAAATTATTTTATTCCCCATAAATGCAAAATACCCTCCACCAAAGAGAAAGGAGATCTTTATAACTGTTAATATTACATTCTGAGGCCGTGGTGATTCCTCATCCGTTTCCTGCTTCACTACAACAACTGGGAAATCAAAGTTCTCATTTGGTGCACTTGACTCCTGTTTAATTCTGATCGGCTCCAACATAACAACCGGGACTTTGTGCGTAGAATCAGCTCCTGGTGGCCTGCTGGAGGAGCCAGAACTGTAAATGACAGAAAGAGGAAGGAAAAAAAGGAAATTAAGAGTCAGAACCAGATGTCTTTTGTACACTGATGCTTTCCAAGACCTCAGGATGCTAATCCATTTTGCTTCTTTGAATCCTGAGCACTACAGTATTAATTTTATAAAATACAACATCCAAGTTCATTTCCTTTCATGTATATTGAAAAAGCATTACAAGAAAGGAAAATTTTAATGGTGCAGTTCCAGAACTAGAGAATTACTCATGGTTTTACTTCCCATTAGTGCAAGATTTGCAAATAATCTCCCTTTCTTTTAGGTCATACACAAAAAAAGCACTTACAGTGAACAACATCCCACTTTGGAGGAGATACAGCTCTATTTTGTCAAAGGCCACTGTTTCTCCAGAGCTGAAGTGATCATTGTAAACCACACAAGTGAATAAGCCAGATAAAACACATATTTAAATTATCTTGGAAGAGTTTTTTACAGCCTTGCAGCTCTACCAAAACTGGGGCCCTACTTTTAGAACTAGATCTGTCTTTTTTCACATGTTTAGTCTTAACAGGATGAGAATGGACAACCAAACTCAAAAATAACAGCTTATTATTACTTTTTCTTAATAATGAAGTATTTTAATTCGAACAAAATGAATTCAAACAGCAGCAGATAGAATCACATTCTTAAATGCAAGTAAAAGACTCTTCAAACAAACATTTAAACAGTGCATGAGTCCTCCACAGAATTTACCACATAAATGGAATAGAGCAAAAGGTATTCCATATTAAAAAGCATTGGCATTTCCAATTCAAACAGGATGAACGTCGTCTGATTTTTCTCTGCATGAAAAATTAATCTCAAGTCAGATGTATGCTCTAATTTATTGGAACACATTAAAGGATCTGCACTCTTCAAACAATATTGTGTATTATAATATTTTTGTTCATTAATATTCCATCACTAAGGGATAAACACAGTTGTGTAGACTATCAGTAGATATCTAGTGCTCACTTAACTAACTGTATTACGGCAGAAAATTCTTAATAACCCATTTTGTAACATCAATTCCTTATACCTGAAGCCATTTATAGTTCCACGAGCACTTTCGATATGCAACTCTTTCCTTTAGCTGATTTTTCTGAATTTAAAACCCAATTTAGAATCGGCATTCTTTTAATAACGTCAACTTCGCCATCATTTACAGAGTTAATAGGTTTTTAGATGTGGTATTAATACATTACTTCTATATGCATTAATGAGAGAAGAGACTGAGGCATGTTCTATGGAGGTAGAAGTTACATTTTCTTCTCTCCCACTCTTTCCTTACCTCTCTCTGCTCCCAACACTGGAGGCACTGGGTGAACGAATTGGAAGGTGTATGTTTGTCACACTGACTCCTCCTACGATAGAAGGATCAGATTAGAACAAAACACAGGTCTGTGCCCAAGTCTGAGAGGTGACTCAGAGAAGTACACAGGTTTGGGGGAAATTTTCTCCTGCAGTGTCATTTATTTAAACTCATATCTCATTTAATACAAATTCCTGAGAGGATGAGAAGCATGGGATAATAGAGGGAAGGAGAGGACTAAAAAGGGTCCCGCTGCATGTAAGCAGGCTGATGGGCCAGTACCTGGCCTGGCTGACCCCTCCACCTGATCCCTGTAATTTGTTTTATCTTACCTTATTAAATTCTAGCAGCTCTCTCAGGAGATCTGCTAGGAAACTTTAAGCCAGACAAGCTGGTGAGTAGGAAGAAGTCTGGGGGTCAGATACAAGAGAGACCAAAGGTCTGGGGACCAGACAGCCAAAAGACTTGTGAAGGACATTTTGTTGAGCATTGGTCCTGAGAAACCAGAGTGGGCTGTTTGTGCTGTCCGTGAATGAATTATCAACCTGTCTCAGCTAATCTGCCCAAGCACATGAATGCCATGCAAGTGCTCAGATGTTGCACTTGCCTCACTACCGGCCAGACTAGGAAATGGGAGTAAGGAGCTGCTGCTGACTGCCACGTGGCATAGGGACAGGAATCCCCTGGGTCCTTCAAGTCCACCACATTTAGCTACCCATAACAATAACTTCTCTGGTCAACCTGTGTCAGTGCTGCACTACCCTTCCAGTGAAAAAGATTTTCGAATATCCAAACTGAACTTCCCAAGTCACAATTTGTAGTCCCTGTCTCCTGTTACATCCTATCTTGCTTTTTCAAATACTTGTCTCTTACCACAGCTTCTAGGTTTTAATTTGGTGTACCCCTAAGACTGACATTTTTCTATGGATTTCTACACAGCTTGCTAGAATCTACTATGTTTTTCCCTCCACGTTTTTAAGATCTGGCCACTTACTCTTTTCACAATGCCAGAATACTGTCTCAACTTTACTTCCTACTAGGGTTTCTACAACTTTGCCTTCACTTTCATATTTCTCATCTTTCACATAAAATAGAAGTAACTAATTCTGATACCAGTGTTAACATTGCCACATTAGATTTTTCCATTATACCACTTAAACAGAATATTGCACCACATTCCAATTACCTGAGAGGCCTGGTGATGGTACTGATGAATTTGGTGACTGCACAGTTCTGTTTGAAGGGGGTTTTGGCTGATTCTGCTCTGCAGTGCCATCCTTCCTTACAACATTATCCAGTGTGATGTTTCCTGAACAATCAATCTAAAAGGTGGGGAAGAGAGGGGAAGCAGTTAGTGGGGGAGGGGACGACCACAACAAAAGTCCCCCCAAAAAACCCAACAAAAAAACACCCCATGCCTCTGCCGTACTGTTATTTTGAAGGTGAAGACCAAAATGCATTTCACCTAACTTTAGCCGTCCAAAAAGTGAGGTGGTTACTTTAAAACGGGTCATCTTGCTTTCTCCAAAAAAAAAAGAAATGGCCAAATCCAGCCAGTGCTTCATTTTAAGATTAGATGATTCTGTAAGTGCCAATTTTTCTCCTTCAGCTACAAAAAAGGCTTACATCAGACAGGTAGCTTTCACACAATGAAGTAAGGGATTAATTTTTATCTTCACACCTTCTTTTGACATGCTTACGTTATATACTCTAAAAATAGACAATAAGCAATACACAAACTACCCATTAATCCACTAGTGTTTAACAGGACTGGAAGAACCTCAAAGGACACTCAATTCCATCTGTCCCACATACCTTCTGGGCAAGGGCCATGCATATCGACTCAAAATGCCAACAGCAAACCAACACTTGTTCTTTCCACCCACAGCCCAGGCCAGACAACTGAACTCTGTTTTAGAGGCTCCCAATTTACCATTCTAACTTTCTGTAAAAATTACACATTCTGGTTTGGTAAAGAGAAATGACCTTTTGAAATGTTAGGTTTTTCGCAATATGTACGATCATGTTCGATAAGAAAATAGGTTGCCTTAGTACCAGCTTTCTCAATTATCCAGACACCTCACAAATCCACTGGTATCAACCGCATTGACCACTGGAACTTCTATTTATAAGGTACACTTATCCAAAGTGGATGCAGAAGCCTCTGCTAGGTCAGCACATTTACAGTGATTTGGGCCATGTATCTTAATAGCATAAACTTAACCCTATACAAGCTGAAGAGTTCATAATAATACTGTGCACAAAAATCAGTATGCTAAAATATCTCACAGACTCAGTAGTTTTATTATCATGTTGTATAGTTCACCTTTGAAGTCTGATAGATACTGTGATTCTGTACTCCATGTACTCTATTTAAAAAATACTACACTTTTATCTGAGAGTTTATTGGTGAGAACAAAACACAGGTGAGAGAGACAGGGAGTAATGCAAGTTATAACTAGAAAACCATGACATTTCACATATCTAAACCTTAACCCACAAAAATAGGCTTGGCAGTTATTTGAAAGAATAAAGTCAACTGACTAAAACTGAACAGCTCTAATGCAGACCTCTGACAAACATGTACCAATCAGAAGAAACTATGAAAGAAGTTCAGAAGCTTAAGAAAAGATGATCTTATGATGCTCCTATCACCAGCTCACAGGCATCTTAGAGGATATATGAAGAAATGAAGCACCAAAAGGAAAAGATATAAGGAACATATCCAGTATACCAACAATTAATACCTACCTAAGATAGCCCTCTCAATATATTAAAAAAGTGTTAAAAATTTACTAGAAAAACCATCAGCAAACCAGTGCTATCTATGGACACTGATAAATGAAAGCTAAGCTAAGTCATTTTTGTTAGTATCATTACAAGGGGTGGGGAAAAAAATGCAGCATCCAAATAAGTCCAATTACAATTACAACATGCAATGTTATTTTTCTTAGTTGTCCTAACAGCTGTCTCCCAGAACAGTTCTGAATATTGCCAGCAACAACTAGGCAATCCTGCATTGTTGTTTTCTGAAACTGTCTCATTTTGACAAACAGAGCAATAATTTCAGTCTAAAAGGTTTCTACTTCTCACAAATATCAAGACTTACTTCAAAACAGAATCCATAAAATATTGCTCTTATGTTACACTTACATCAGGAAGAGATGGTAGATTGTAGGAGCTACCCACTGGAGAACTCAAATCTATCCCGGGGGGACCATATGTCTTCCCATCACATCCTACAGCACTAGTGACTGTGGGGCTGGATGGAGTAGATGATGTGCTGCTTGCAGTTGAAAGGGCAGTTGAAGTTTGTCCACTACCAATCTGCCACTAAAAAGAAAATATGATAATCCACAATTCAGAATTATTTTTTTCAACAGATCACATCTACTGCATATACTGGTTCTATCTCAGCCATTAAACAAGCAGCTTAGTTCAGGAAGCCGAATTCAAACATAAAATCCTGATTTACTCTGAAGTTATCTAATTTCAAGAACCAATCTTACAAGACAAGGGAAGATGACAAGTAGTTGAAAGCTATGAATAGCAGAAATGAATGTGAATTCTTAAATTCAAAGCTGTATCTCGATGTTAAGTATCTATTACTATTTCATGCTGCATTGACAGTACTGTGGGAGACATGTAACAGTTTTAGTGAAATAAAAGCATTACAGATAATAGGCTGAACGCACAACCGCTCTAACGCTTTATTAAGTAAATAGCCATAGTGTCAGTTGGACACCATCAAGTATTTGATGTTGTGCTTCCCTTAACAACTTAAAGTGATTAAGAATTTGAAATGCTGACCGGATCTCCACCCACATATACGTTTAACACCATGATATGAAGTGCACAGTCAAGTCAGACTAAATCTCTTTCTCATTTAGACATATGCAGTTTTCAATGACTTTAATGGAATTTCACAGCAACCGTAGGCAAAATCTGACTCTGCTCAATTCCTTTTTAGTCAGTAATTCTCTTTACTGGCTTCTAGTTTCAGAAGTCATTACTAGATTATGAAAATACTTGAAAGAAAGGCTTGCAGACAGGCCAACCTTCTTTTCAGAAGCACAGAAGCGACTTAGTTTTTGTTACTCCAGGTTCTCAGATACTGTACAACTTTCTTCAATCTAGTTGGTTCTTCAGTTTAGTTGGAATTAGTTCTCTGACATCATAAGCATTGCAAACATGAATGGTATTACTCCGCTTCTCAGGTCACAGATCAGACTCATCTGATTCTTCCCTGCTTACCTCTAGTGACACAATTTTTTCTTTCCTTCCACATACCTAACAACTCGTGTTAATTTGCTTTTTAATAAAGATTTGCCTTCCTGGGCATCCAGAAAACATATGACAAGTTTGCTTCTGCCCCAGTTCAGCTGCTGATTAGATGGGTATTGATCAGTCTTACTCAGCAGAGGTCCCACAACTGTGGACTTTCTTTTCTCTCCTCATCTGTAAAAGTTCAGATTTGGCATACTCTGGAGAATGGTGGCAGCTCTAGCTTTTTAGTCAAGCTTTTACCTGGTTCCTAGTGAAGTCGCTAACATCAAGCTAAAGCGACTATTTTGTCTATTCACTGATTGTAGTGTGCAGACCATGGCCATGTTACATTTTGCGTAAGTGACCAGAAATCACGGTAACGGCAAACAAGAGAATGAAACACCTACACAGCACGCACAGTGGCTCACTTTCGGAATGCTTCAGCTGCTTAGAACTGTCAAAATGAAGAAACTTGACAGTTATCTCATCAAGAAAACTGTGGGTATCTTGTCATAGAGAAAATTGCAGTCTCTGTTCTAACTGAAAAGCACTCTAGAAACGTAATATAAAAGTACGATGATAAAGACATTTGATGTTTTATTTCTACATGGCAAGCGAAAAGGGAAAGAAACTCTACCTGTTTTATAGCTTGTTGTGCCAAGAATGCCATTTGCAGTGGGCTGGGCTTTATTGCTTGCCTTGGTAGGGTCTGATTTTGAGGAAATCTCATCTGTTGTGCAGGAAGAGTTGAACCATTGGGCTTGGAGCTATGATTCTGAAAATGAATCAAGCGCGGAGGTGCCTGTATGAAAGCAAACAAACAAACAATTCTGCAAGTTAGCTGATATCTGGTCAATGTTGCAGCGATTTTGACCAAGTGACTCTTTTAAACTTCTGAAACTCTTAACAAATTAGATGCAAACAAATAGAACCACACCATTTATCTGAATGATCACACAACACATTGATTTTCAATGTTAAAAACAAAACCTTGCAGATAGTTTTGAATTATTCTGATATAACAAACGCAGATACATCACAAGAGCCAGTGAGAGTATTTCCAACTCTGAAAGTTATATGGGACAATCACAGAGTTTTATTCAAAAAGAGCCTTGCAAAAAACCTAATGACAGATTCACTTTTTAATCATTTGACAAAAATACAAAATATGTAGCTCAGCACTATATATGGTTGGATACCACGTGGTTTTTTTAATGAATAAAAATAGGCTGAGTGCTACCACACATTTTGCCAGATAAGTTTAAAATGCTCATTCAATTCTCAGTAAAGAAAATGCTCCCTAACCCATTTACATAGCCACATGCTAAAGACGAAGCTACCTGAAGTTATGTATCTAAACTTAGTTTCTTTCTTTTTTCTTATCTTGCTTTACTTTCTCTTTCAGTGCCATGGAAAAAAGAGTCTTCACTGGAAATAGTCATAACTTACCTGATGAGAAGCAGGAGGTTGCTGCATGGCTCCTGGCATTCTTGGATTTGGTAAACCTACTGGACCTGCTCTGCGTTGAGCTTGCTGTCTCTGAGCCATGACCTGTTGCTGCATGTGCTGGAGTCGGAGCTGAGCTAAGCTTATCTGCGTTGGGAACTTAGACAACTGGTTTGAAGGTAAGCTGCCTGGTGGCTGTAAGTTTGTTTCCATCACAGGGCTCTTGGGCATATGTGGTGGGGTTTCTTTGTCTTCAATTACCAAAGAACCTAGTTTAAACAAAATAAATAAAATTAATACCAAAATATTGCAGTTAGCAGAAATGCTATTTTTCACAATTAATTCCTTTTATACCATGAGGTCATCTTTCATTATTGTAACGTAAAGAATAGATAAACATGAGATAGAGGACTCCATTTTGATTTTGTTTGTTTCCCTGAAAAGTTGCATTTTATAGCAAATTGTCTTGTGCTGCAGCTTCCTCTATAGGGTAGATTCTCCTAGGAAGGTGTCCTGGCTTTTCCAGAAGAGCAAGGGAGCAAGGTTTCAATGGGAAAGAGTATATCCTGATCCAATCATCTGATAAAAAGATTTAACTGTATCGTAACACTTAAACGTATTGTGATCCTTTCTGGCCTCCAAGTCAACATCATGGAATACTCAAATGATACTCGGAGTTGCTACACACCACCAATTCTAGGATGTGATGGGCACCTCCAGGAGATGTTTCATCTCTCTCCTCTGACTTAGAAGGAAATTTGACTAGACAGGTAAACTTTCAGAGATTAATACTGGGTGAGAGATTTTATCCGAAGAGATATATGGTGTGACTACATGAAACTCTCATGTAAAATTCTGACTACCTCATCCAAGAAACATGAATTCCAACTAGAACAGAGCTTGATGTGATTCAAGGGAACAGCACACTGTTTGCACAGGAAAAGACAAAGACACTTTCTTTGTTTAAAACACAGTGAAGTAGGGAAAGTTATGGTCCAAGACTGAGAGTTAAAAAATGCCAGTGATCTGTGGGACATTGCACAACAGCTTTTCAATCAAGTGGGAGATAGACACCTCATACTCCCTTTTCTCCCAGAGGTTTAGGGCTGCTTCCCAGGAGAGTTCACCTCATGAGGTAGGCACAGCACATGACAGTTTGACAATCACTGTTACAGCGGAACTTGGAATCACCCTCTGCCACCTCTCTCCCCATATCCATCAGTCTCTGTGGATCCTGTGCAGTCTAGCCATTTGGGGGTAGATTATCTGAAGGAGGAGGAAACTTCCTGCAATTTATATTCCTCTTTTTCATCCCAAGAGCTGAGAGCTATGCAAATAGCATCATTCTGGTCCCCTATCTAGACATAGGTACAGAGGCAGTCTAGGCCAGCCAACATACTGTAGTGCAGAGCAGGGCAGAAAGCTAACATCAACAATACTATTTTCATATTGACACTTGGTAATTTTGGTGTTGCATACATTTTAATTATGATTCTACCACATCAGTCATTACCAAAAATACTAAATATGCTAAACAAAATGGAAAAAACCTACCAACCTATTGCCTAATACCCTTTATTAAGCCTGTAACAGGTCTAGTCAATGTTTCACATAAAGTGAGCAGAGAAAAATGCAAATGAATAATACTGTTTCCCATAATACGGCTCTATGAAATATTTCACTACCGTCAAAATAGATCTGTTTTCTTTCTCTAGAAAACAAATTACTTTGACAAAGAATGGTATTGACTGTACTACAATCAACTGTCAAACCCATACTGCACTTTTATTTTTTTCTCTCCAAGTCTAATTACATCTTCAAAAGTCTTTCCAGACTTAACATCTATGGTATAAAGTTACTTACCCAGAGGTACTACAGAGAATGATTCCCTTCCATTATTCTAGAAAACCATGGGCTATCACACGATTTGTGGAATTACAACACTTTAAATGTTGTAATTTTTTTCTTAAATACATTCTGAAATCCGTAAGTGAGCTATCCTACTAGTGTACAGATGCTATCACACTGCCAGCAACATGCAGCCTGACTAGAATTCAAGCCATTCCCAAAGTAACTTGTTTCTTTACTCAGACTTTATTTTATTTTTCTTTAGTGGTTCTTAAATCTGGTTTATCTACAGAAATTGAACATGTCTGATCATAAACTTAACAGCCTAAAGGCTGTGATTTCTGAAATCAGACAGATAAATGTGATCTCGTTTTATCTATCACAAATAGATAAACTGTTACAAGAACTCCTATGCTGATCTATACAGGTGCCATTTCTATTGTAGCACTTTTCAGAATTTAATGGAACATATTTCAGCAGTGCATTAAATAAACAAATTTTTTAAAAAAAAACAACCAAAACCAAAACCAAACACACGAAAAAGTCCCCTCTTGACAAGCACCATCTCAGTTTAGCAGCACTTCACAGTTATTACCACACAGCTTGACAGTTTGTTTCTGGAAACAAGAGATTCACTTTCAATTCCTTTCCCAAAGAAAATTATTTACAAAGAAGGAACTTGGAGAATTTCCCTGCTACCATCCAGTGTCCTGGTGTGTAGGGAAAGGAGCTTGTTCGCCTTAAAGCGCTTCTTTCTCTGCTGTTGTAGAGAAACATACATTTGCACCTCTCTGTGCATTTGTAGAGCGGACTGCATTTTCTGACGAAAGGCAGAAAAGCTCCCACGGGTATCTCGCAAAGCATTCTGCACATGATGGAAAACCAAAAATGCCCATCAAGCTAATAGTGGAGAGAAAAAGGAAGCATGACAGCAGTCAAAATCCTAAAAAGACCTCTAAGCTTCAATTCCTGTTCCCAAGCTGATGAGTTCCTAGGATGCTTATCTCCATTAAATGCAGGCTTTCAGGCAATCACACAAGCAGGCTACCTGCAAAGCTTCCAGGTTCTGGGATTCACCAGTATCATAAAAATCCCTAGCAACTTATAGCTATAAGAAAAAATGTAAAGACCAGTTTGGAGACTAAATCAAAATCTATTAAGATAATGAAGATGGAGTACATTTACAACTCTGTTAAAAACAAGCTTTCTCCTGAATTCCTCCCCACAACTTTGAGAAAGACAATCTAAAAGACAACTGCCAAAAAGTAGTGTTCTCTTCCCTATTCTGTTTTTCTTTGGCATTTTCCCCTACTCTCCATCTCAGTTCTCCGAGGCTTATTGTTCAGCATGAAAAGGGAGCAAATGGGGGTTCTTGAACATATTATGCTGCTGCTATGGGTTTCAGCTTGGGAAGATGGGACTGAAGCAGAAGAAAGATGTAGAATGAGACTGACTTCTGGAATCTTAGGATGTGAAGTAGGGTAATAGATTGTGTTCTTTGTTTCAGAAGCCAGAAGGAACGTGCATGCGTATTGCCCAGGAAACTGAAAGCTGCTATTTTCACCATCACACATACCATTCAAGCAAGGTAAGTTTGTTAATATTTTATAAGTAAGTATTCACAAATAATACTTTTTCCCCATACAATGCACTGTAAATGTCTTCTACAGGTAAGGAAATAAATCTAACAAAGCAAAACAAGAAATTAATAGCATGGAGGCTATTTATCTTCACAAAAAGAAAGCTGCTTTCAAAACAGGATCAAGACTCCACAGGGCTAATAAAACTTTATCATACCTAGATTGAAAATATTTTGAGCCCAGAAGCTAGGATCACAGTGAAACTGGATGGTATTGTTAGTCACTGGTGAAGCATCACACCTTGCTCGGAGAAGATACCGTAGTCGATACGTAATCTAGAACAAGAATAAAACAAGATTTTTTTTTTCTGGGGCCAGAGCCACGTGTCCGAACGGTGTAAGTCATCTTACAAAAAAAAAAAAAAAATCAAAAAAAAACCAACCACAAAAACCTTACAAAAACCAACCCCTAAAAAACCCCTAAAGCCCAAAAAAAACCCCAAAACCAACAAAAAACCCCTGAACAAGCCCCTAGAGAACTGAGGTGAAAGACGGAGAAATTTGTGCAAGTTACAAATAAAAGAGGTATTCTTAACATCTTTCCCTTATTCCTAAAGTAGTTTTAAAAAGCAATCAACTACAGTCTAAAGAAAATCAGTTCTTCTCCCCTGTAGAAATACATACCCTTCCACAAACTTGGTCATTACATTCAATGACTTGAACTACTTGCAAGTGAAGTACAGATTCACATAACCATTGCTGGTTTTTTTTCCCCCAAAACCTATGTTAGCCCATTCATTTCTCTTTCAAAGAAAAGTATCCCATCCTTTTGGCAACACATATCATCACAGGGAGTTTTCCTTTGTAATAAATTTAAATTTTCTTCAGAGAGCCAAAGAACAGATTTTATAACTTTATCTTTGAAAACTCTCAGATTCACAGATATTTTCACTCTTCCAGCTCCTTGGTTCCAAAGGACTGGACTATGATTACATTACAGAAACAGAATACTCTTATCAAATGTTCCGTATTTATCTAGTTCCTAGAAAGAAAATATTTTCTTGCAGTTTTTTCACTAGAAATATCTAACACAGGCACTAATTTTAGAGTAACACACTGCAGATACAGAAATAACTTAGGAGTTCAACACTTATTTTTCTTGAATAACAGATTATTTCCTGGAAAAGTTCAGGAGACATACTTAGCAAAATCATCTTGCCTGTTTAAAATGATACTAGTTAACTTTTACATGAGAATTTTACAAGAGCTTCCAGTTTACAAGTTTTTTCTTTCAATTTCAGGCAGGTCAGTTTTAGACCAGATACAAAAAACATTTAGCAATACTTAAGTTTTTTAATGACCATGGAAAATTTTAAGTGCACTACTATTCTGAATATAGATTTCCTAGGATTTCTGTGTACACTACCAGAATCAAGTATACTACACTATAAAAATTCTAGTCTTTTGTCCTGTCACCAATACTGGTTGCACACAGTTCTTGTCATAGTTTGCTCCATATATTTCTCCTATTGTGCATGCACATATATTGTACGTAAACTCAATGACTAGACTAGTCAACCCCTGTCAGTAACAGTGGTAGCTACCAGTGTTTTGTTCATGCTAGAGGACTAAGCTGGGAGACCGATGTCTTCCTGCAAACTGTTTAGTATGCTATGTCCCTGAAGTACAGACATTGCCTCCTAGCTGTAACTCTGAATTTAAGTCTGCTGCGCATCCCTCCCTCCTAGTTTCAAGTGGTTGGGTATGCTGGAGCAGAAGTCTAACATGCTCCTCTATGTATCACTGTTCAGGAACAGATTTCCCAGATGTCCAGAGACAGGTTAGCTACTCAACTCCCCAGTAACACCAACTTTCAGCGAAAAATCAGGAGCCTAAAGCTCATCTGTTCTTTTGAAAAATATTTCTCATTTTCTGAGGCCTTATAGGCTAGATGCTCTTTTTCTTCAACTGCATAATGTTTATAAGATTGAGACGCCTGCAACGTAACTTGTTTTCTTACTCATATAGCAGAAGTCTTTGTGGCAACACTAAGCAATTATAAACAGCATGACTCAGTGTGACACCCTTTTTCTCTATTCAATTAAAAATTATGACTTGGTGAGGCAGTATAAGGCAGGCCAAATGAATTTAGCTACTTGAAGTTGATAAAACCAGGTAATATTCCACTATTTGCTATAGCCTGCAGCATTTTAATGGGTATCAAAAAAAAAAAAACAGCCAAAAAAAACCACACCACCAAAACCCAGTAGCCCCAAAAACAAACAACAAACAAACCAGCCCCACAAAACCCCTGAGTAGGTTCTGAACTAAACAATGAGAAAATAAAAAAAAAAAAACCCCAAACCTTTGTGATCCAGTTACAGGAATTGGAAAAAAAGGATCTAGCACCTTTCCTCAACATTGCCACAGATTTCTGTCATCAGGCTAGTACAATCTAGTAACCTCTGGACAAATCACGGTCAGCTTTTTGTTTGCTTTTAATTTCAAGCCTATTAGGATTTCTGTTCATCATGAGCAGTCAGCTCAGTGACACCATATGCACTCAGATCTTGTGTCATTATAGCATTGAAATATTTAGCTTCATAACTGTTTAAACGGACAAGCAAAAGCCTCAGTTTCATTTTTATCAATTTTTGAAGACTTTTAGTGGAAGATGAGTCTGACAGAACAAAGCAATACGTTAATTTTTACATTAAAATGCTGGATATTAGACTCTATGATATATAAATACCATCTTTCTCTGAACTCAGAAGCTCTAACAAGTACTGAAAAGAACCTCAATGGTGATGTAAGGACATGCAACATTCTTCCCAGTGTTTCATGGCTTCATGGTTTTCACTCCAGAGAAAAGGAGCTGTCCTTACTTCTACAGATCTACAACAATTCTATTGTAATGTAACAGGAGAGAATCATGACCAGAGAGCTAAATTATTAGAACCATTCTGTATTTATGTTTGAGAGAAAACCATGAAAAATTATATACAAATGTTCCAATTAGTAGAAAGACATTAAAAAGCCTAATTTCCTAGGGTTACTGACAAGCGTGTGCATGCGTATTTATCTCAACTATAGTCTCAAGTAAATGGAGAGAGCTCTCCTCCTACCCTTACCAAGCGCTTGCTGTACAGTAGTGCTGTGCTGCTCCCACTGGAAACTGCCCATTTGGAAAAATTCATTACATGTTCCAGCTGTTTAGAGAGACCTGCCACTTCCTGCTGTTGCTGCAGAAGTTTCATCCGATGCTCTTTCGCCAGAGTCTGCAAGTAGAAAAGCAGTTCCAGTCAAAGGGTTCAATTTACAGTTAACAGGCAATAGCTTTCATTAGCTTTCATACCTGTAATTCAAGTGGTTTCAATTAGCTCTTCTAAAAAGCACCCCTGCCCCCTGACTGCAGATATCAAACAGAAAAGTCAGTATACATTTATTCAAGACAGCAGGACTTTCTGTGCAGTGCAGATTCCCATTTTCTCTTATAAGACATTTTCATGTATATATACGTGTATATATATATATATAAAATATTTATGTGCCTCTCTATAAAATGCACATACTTTTTAAAACACAAATGGGAGATAATATTTTTCCAAGTACCCATTCTAGACAATTCTCTCCTTTGATTTGATATTGGATTGCTGAATTTATGAAGAATTCTGATGGAAACATTTTTCATGCATGACACATAGAATTATGACTTGCAAAAGCATGGAGAAAGAAACTGGGCTCAGAGACAGCCCTGATTCACAAAGCAGGGAACACAGATAATAATTACAAACAAAACAACAACAATCCCCCCAAATCCAAACCCTCCTCCCCTCCCCCACCAAACCCCCACTTGCTCAACTGGCTTGTGTGGGACATCTCTCCACTTTGGAATTGTGATAGGACATGCACAGGTGGCTAATGCTAGAAATGGATTTTATTTTAATGTGAATCCACACCAAAAAATATCAAGACTGACATTTTTGTTTCTTATGACAGAAATGAAATTACCTCCAACTGATGCAGCAGAGCTTTTCCCTTTTTATTTATTTCTACCATCAGGGTAAATATGGCAACTTTAATATCCTGTTCCACCTGCTTTTGATTCTGATTCACTTCAAGAATTCTGTAAGTAGACAGTATAGAAAATAATGTTCTTTAGCTCACAAACCCACCCTCCAAAGAGCACAAAAGCCCCACTTTCTATTCTGTTGCTGAGACTACAATATTTCTTGGTCCTATGCACCAATTAATACATATACCATCAGATACTTATAGTCAGGAAAATTACTGGGAGATATAGAAAGAGCAAGAATCAGCGACCTATGATAAAATTAATTAACTGGTGGCAAATTCTAATGCCATAACTCTGTAAAATTACTGACATCTGCCACTGATAAAAATTAAATGGTTGTTGTAATTGAAATCTTGATTTTTAATTGTACGGCACATTTCTGGAACAGCCCACGGCAATCAAAACTGTTTAAGTCTAATTTCCATCTACGGTAGAATGGCACTCTGGAAACAAAACCAATAAATATCTTTTCTAATTTAGCTGTTTCAACAACAGTGCTCAAACTTGTAACAGCAAAGCATAATCTTATATTATGAAAAACCAAGGGAGAATAACCACTCAGATGCAGCAAAAGAAGAGAAGGGTGTCTACTGATTTTTTCCATCTCCACCATTCTCAAAGACAGGCAAAGAGAGAAGAGGAGTCCAAGTTGCACTCAGCATCCCATACTGTGTTAAATCTTCCTGGGTACGGCCTTTGAACTCTGCAGTTACAAAGGCCTACTGCAGCACGCATGTTACAGATTTATTTTTCTCCTAGGTTTGTAGTACCAAGTGAATAAAGCCCCAAGCATAAAAGTATTACATAAATCTTCAAATATGTGTCACAAGCATTATGAAAACATGAGTCATAACCTTTCACTTGCTAAGAGGGATCTACACTAAGAAAATAAATGTGCTGATTGTAGGGAAGAATATAAGACTGCCTTCTACGGTCTTTATTGCATAAGTTGTTTTGTTGCACGCAAGCTATTGCTGCCCATTAAGTCCACAGGCTGAGCAGAAGAGTTACGTAACACAGCCAAGCACATTAAACAGGCAACAGTCACTATGGGAAACTGAAGATTTTAGAGTTTCTCTTTCTGGAAGGATAAAAGGAGAGAGGTACAAAATGCACTAATCTAAAGTTTTCAAGAAATCACAGTGTATATGAAGTTGCCCTCTGTGTCAGTTTTAACCTCAAAACCTGATACATACCTGTTTTGGATCTGCTTCCCAGTATATTTTATGTACTTAGTCTTCTCCATCAATTTGGTGATTAGTGTCTCAATGATCACCTTCTGGTTCTGAAAAGCTTCTTCTATAAACTGGTACCTGTAGTAAAAAGCAGTGAGTATTTACACGTGCAAAAGGTACAATATACTCGCTAAAAAGCAGAGTGCCTTACAAAAGACTTCTTTAATTGAAGAAAGATGCTGAAGTCCAAAACTTAACTGTCATCATGGAAGCATATGTCAGCAAATGCCGATATATTTTATTTATAGTATATTTTAATTTATAGTATATTTTCTGTAATTTTTATTTTGAGAATTTATGAATTTCATAAATATGAAGGGATACTGCATGATCATAGCCCAATTTTAGCAAAAGAAAAATTAATGTTGTGCTGTAGCCATCACTTTGTAAGTGAAAGTGCATGTAAGCTATTACTTCATGCAAGATAAGGATGTAGGAACAGAAGAAAGAAGAAATATCGCTGAGTCAGTAGAAGTCAGCAACATTTTAAACCAAGGAACTAAAATCATCAACAATTTGAGGAAAAAAAGAGGTGGCACATTCTGAAAGGGTTATAAATCCTAAGAAAAGGAGAACTGAAGATAAAGACTGCAACTCTACAAGAGCAAGGTTTAGCCTGTTACAAGGAGCAACAGTGGCCACACTTCTCCACCCATAGATGTTCACCTGGTCAGGCAAGCAAGTTCTTTGGGTGGTTGCATCAGGTATATGAGCATATTAATATTTAACCTAAGAGTACATCTGTCCCAGACCACTACTGTATACGTTAGCCAGCCAGATTATTGTCTTGTACTCAGAAGTTGCATATAATCCCGCTTTTCAGCTTCGGTGGCCAGTAAGAGATGACCAAAGAACAGCGACCCAAAGATTTGAGTGTTATAAACAGTGTTGTCAAAGTACAGTATAGCCAAACCTCAGGTCTTCACAGAAAAAATGCCCACTTGCTCAGTTCTGAAATTGTTTGGTAATGTTCCGTTATATAATCATTTCATTGAAGGAAAAATGGAGAAATTACATGTAAGTGTACAGTTGCATAACATGGCCTCTGTGCCTTCTAAGGACTCTCTGAAGAGCTGCATAGCAACAAATTCTATCCAAATAGCTTGACAGTAAAGAAAGGTCTTGTGCTTAAGTCATCAGATTAAAAACTGGATTAATTAGGTTTTATTCTAAACTATCACGCATTCATCAGCCACACTCTTTTGGATACAATCGCTGTTTATTTGTGGGCTTTTCTGAGCAGAAAATTTTATTCTGCACTTTTTTCATCTGACTGTATTCCATACAGCTAGAGCTACAACCAACTTCAAGCTATCCTTTTATAAAGTGAGTTGCATAAAAAAAACTTTGTTTCGATACCTGTGCTCTTTGTGTTCTAATAACTGACAGTCTCGGCAGGTCAACCTGTCACAGGTTTCACAATACAACTTCAACTGCTCCTTTTTGTGGTAAGGGCAAAATACAGGTCGCTGACTGGTCACACCAACTGCCTCTGTTGAATAAAGAAGGATTGTCAGTCTTGAAGGTATTAGAGATTTGCATTCTCCTGTTTTTCCTTACCATATTGCTTGCCTAGATGCTAGAAGTGTGTATCAGGCCACCCAATCAAGAATATAACAGCTGTAAGCTCAAACTGCAATGTCTCACTCTTGACCAAGCATGGAGCTAACACCCTCACTCATGAAAAATGTCTAGAACCTATTTTACCATAACTTATTATGGCCCCCCAAAAAAAACCATTTACAAAAGGAGTAGCCAGTACTGTTGCAGTTGCAAAAGACATTGCACAACCAGCAAGTTCCTTTCTTATTTGTAAATAAGGAGATTGCTGTCTTCTTTCTCAGTCAAATGGGTGAAAAGGGGTTTGGGGATATCGAGACACGGGCATTCAAAAGTGTAAAACATACAGAATATAATAACCAGAAGTTACTACCATCCCTTCAGGACCCCATTCTAAATGGGTCTTACTTCAGTTTCTAGAGAGCAAATACCAAAGTGCACAGGAAACACCACTAGATGATAGAAATGAAATCTGTTCTTTAAACAATTTAACTGACAAAGCCTAATTTCTTATGAGTTAGGTTGGATGCTAAGTTCATGAGGATTATATGGCCTGTAATGAAAACTGGCTTCACGCTATAGCCCATCCTTCACTGCAGATCAACAAGGTCTCTTCTCCATACCCATTCATTTACTTATTTTCAAGAAACCTGGAAGAAGATACATTCAGATCTGTATCCCTCAGTCAAAATTCTTTGAAACTGTCTATCAGACTTGGAGGAGCCCTGAAGCACAGAGAACATTCCTACCACCAATTCATGTTCAGCATAACAGTCAGACGCTTTTACCTACTACTTTTGTCCTCTCCTGAAAGTACACTCAGTACTCACTTTTGATTAATCACATCTGAAAGCAGGATACAGAATATAGTGTATATCTCCAAAGCATCATACTGGAAGCTACCCATTAAGCAATAAAGATTACAGAAGTGAAAGCCCATGTTATATACAAAATTCACAGGACTAGATATAGTGGAATGAATATATATTATAATACATATATTTATAATAATGTATAATAATTTATAAAAATTTATACATTTACAAGATAAATCATGCAAGTCCAATGGACTTATTAGGACCAGTAGAATGTTTGTCAGCATCCTATTATGTTTACAATTGTCCTACAATGCCACTAAAAGCCAAGACACAGTGGGCATAAACTGAAACAAAAGAGGTTCTCAACGAGTAAAAGTACAACCTTTTTTACCATAAGAATAGTCAAGATTTCTCAGAGAGGCTGTACTGTACACCACGTCCATCCTTGTTGGTTCTCAAGGCCCAAATGGATAAAGCCCTGAGCAACTTGATCTGATCTTATAGCTGACTGCTTTAAGCAGGAAGTTGGACTAGATGATCTCCTGAGGTCCCTTCCAACCTGAATTATCATAGATCCTACTGAGGAAAAACACCCCAATTAATTACATACTTCCTTGTAATTTCTAAGGCAAAACATTTCAAACTGAAAATATACTTAGCTAAAAAGTGAATGCTGGCATGCTCTATTGCTAACAGAGCATGCTTTATTATCAGTGCTGAAAAAATACAATCTATTAGTGTTCCTTTTGCTGTGGTCTACAACAACAAATTTCATATAAACCACTTGGTAGACCTCTAGAAAAACTAGAGAAGCCAAATGCATAAAGAAGTATTTTCTGCAGCTGATCTCTAAAGTCTAGACAATCATTTGCAATCATTCCAGGTGAAAGATAAAATCTATGTGTATTTATTGGTTTAAAACACTGCAAAAAATCATATGAAACACCTATCTGTAGGGTTTCTTACCACCATGCAGCCTATCTGACAGAAAAACCTGACAGAAAAACAGCTGTCGTATCCCCAGCCATGACAAAGTCTCCCTTTTCAGTAGCTACGTTCTAATGCATCTAATGCTTAAAATAAAGTTCTCTCTTTTATTAGCTGGATCATTTAAGAGATCCACTTAGATGGGAAAGCAGCCAAAGAAACACCAGAATTTGTTCAAATGGTTGCAGCCTTCAGCAATGAAATTGAAATAAATGACTGGGAGGCAGGAAGCTATGAAAACATATCTGTTACCAACCAGAAAAATAAGATGGTTCCGCTAATTCATACGCACCAAAGGATTATATCATAATTAATCTGTCCTCCTACATTTACTAGGATTAAAGAATACAATTTTTGAAATTTATCACTTTAAAAAGAAATGTGGTGATCTAATACAGTTTTCCAATGTGGACACACATTTTTTGTGCAATTATAAATCAAGTGTGTTACCTGGAGATACTTCCTCTTTCTGTCTTACAGTATGATCCTTTGTGAATTTAACCCTCTGGTGAGCTCTGATGCAGGTCTTGCACAACCATTCTACACATTCCACACAAAACCCATTAGCTTCTGCATTGTCTTCACAGCTTGTGCACACCTGACATGAGGAAGAAAAGGTAGCTGTTAAAATAAATACGGAATATACACACAAGCTATTGTTCATATATCATCAGTGCACGTTTACAGTTTTCTGAAAACAGTGAAATCAGAACAGAAAACTGCCTGAGGTACATGAACGCTATAAATAACTGCATAAAAGTAACTGAATGTGACTTTTCAAAGAAAGTGATTGTTTTGCCAGTGTTACTCTAAAACCTTTACCTGATATGATAAAAGTCAAACCATTATTTCCCGCCTGACACTGCACATTTCGAAGCCATATAATGTTTACTACATACAATATGCTCTCGTGAAATACTTACTAAGGACAGAACACGATCAGCACTGCTCTGATTTTAGAAGCCTCCCTCAGTTCACACAGAAGCTTTAATTTTAAGTTTCTGTTCACCTGCTTAGAGTTTCAGGAAGTACACACAGTATTGAACAGCAGGGTTCTTCCCAAGCATTTCTGCACCACCACTTAAAGATAGCATTCCAGTTAAGCTTATTAGTAAAGCTACCCCAGAACAGATTTGCAACCAATGCATAACAATTTTCAAACTGTGGCCTGTTAATTCCTGGGGCTCTTTTGAACTATACCCAAGAGATCTAGAAAAAAAATTTAATTAAGGAAACAAATCTGATAACAGACCAAAACCTCTCTGCATGGAGTCAATACACACACAAGAAAAAATTCCAATGGATCCACAATTTGAACAGGTTGAAAACTGTGAATGATGGACAACACCACTTCCCGAGTTCATAACATTATTTCATTTTTAACTCCTCCTTTACAAGGCCACTGTAGTCAAGGGGGTTTTGGTGCTAAAAATAGTGAACGTGCTTATACAGATACTTATTTAGGTAACTACCATCCATGCCTATCAACGTTTAGCATTGCTGCAAAAAAAAAGCCTCAAGGTGTCTGAAGATTGCTATGTCCTACAGATCACAGTGACAGAATTCTGCTAGCAGGAGCAACAAGGAGAAAATTTTAGATTTTAGTTTAGTTTTCAGTTCGATTATAAAAAAAAATTCCAACTTCTGCACCCACACAAGATAAATATAGATGAAGTTAAAGAGTAAGAAAATATTTACATTCTATGCAGATAGATAATATATGTGTAGAACTATGTTCCAGTTTCCCCTTCCAGAAAAAGAGGAAAATAAGCACAAAACTTGCCTTAGGCCACATAGCAAGTTACTGACAGAACTGGAATTTGAATGTAGGAGTTCCAGATTCCCAATGCTGTGCTTATGCTTCTGGATCATGTTGCCTCTCAAAGCAACTATCTTCTGAGAACTGAAGTTACAACACAAGGGTTGTTGACCCCTCTCTTGTTGTCACTTGGGAGTTTGAAGCAGTTCCTTTTCATTAAAGGTGACCTGCAAAGGAGAAAAATCTGGGCTCATGCCCCTTTTTCTCTTTCTTTACAAAAAGGAGGCCTGAAAGTTTTATTTTTTAAAATCTTATTTTTTTAATCTTCTGCTTGTTTTTTCTTTTTCTTTCCCCACTTCTCTTAACAATAAAAAATCTAGTCCTATCCAGACTAGTTGACCGGGGAGAAATATCAAAGTCAGGACATCATAAAAAAGTCAAGAAAATGGAAGTAAAGCAATTAAAGGAAGTGAATTGTAATGAGGAAATTGAACATTTTGAGTTGCTCTTAACCCTTAATTTCAATGACATCTTGCAAAAAAAAAAAAGCAGCATTCTTAAGGACTCAGCAGAGCTTCTTGAAAAAAAATTTTGAACAAGCAAGTATCACTGAGGTGTTACTTCAACATTACATTTTCTCTGGCAGAAACACCCATGAAAGAAATTCCCTCCCTTCTCCTTTGCCAGTTGTCTCCTCCTCAGGTGTGCCAATGCAACCCTCTGCAAGACTGTGGTGTAAAACCAGATTGACTACATCGTGGTAGCCCAAGGATCAGTTACATCAGCACTGCTGACTGAGTAGTAAACTACTGCAGGACAAGAAAGAAGTTTTAAAATCAGTCTTGTTGCCAGAGAGGTACAATCATGCTATGCCCCAGATACCCAGAGGTGTTTTTGCAAGTTAGATATTTGATATTTGGATATTTAGTTTTCTAGTGTAAAAAACCCAACAGTGAAAAAAAAATAAGCAAAGGAAAAAAAACAACAAAAAAGCCTTTCAGGCATTCTTTAAGTCAAAGACATAAAACAAACAAACAAACAAACAAAGGCAGGAACCCAATTAAAAAAAAATTAACATTAAAAAAGCCCCCACAACAGCCTTTCCAGGTCACCTTTAGCAAACTTAGGCAGATAAACTTGCTACACCATTTACATAAGTTCAAAGGCTTGCTGAAGTTATTCATTCCTCCTAGATTCCAAGATCTTTGTCTATTTTCTTTTTTTCAATATGCTTTAGGGTTTTTTTCAACTGGTTTGACCAGCTATAATTGGAATGAGATGAAGATTTTGATTCAATAACCAACAATCAGGTGCTGTCAAATGAACTGAAACTCCTCCTTTGTAGCCCCAAAAATATATATGTTCCAACTTTATACTCTTCAAAGCCACCAAGTGGAAGAGAGACGAAAGATTTCTAAAATTTTTCATAGACATCATAACTCATGCTGTCAAAATAGCTATGCCTTCTAGGTAGAAACTAGATTTGCTTCTACCTACTTCTTATTTGAAATATACATTTTCAGATATAGCTTGGATTTTGCTAGAACTCCTAGTTATTGGAATAAGTCATATAGCTAGAGTACATGGACGTACAACTCCTGCAAATATTTGCTATACTCTTACAAAACCTAAAACTTACGTCACTCTTATTTTTGTGACTCATACAAGCAGTGCTTCAGTGATTTCAAAGAAAACTCTCCCTAGTTAACCTGTAAGCCTTTATTCTGGTTAGACAGATACTTATTTTTAATTGAGTTTTCCTTGTAATTACATTTAATTCAGTTACTAGTTTTAGTATTTATAACCCCGGGAATTGTTCATTCAGCCTTCATTCAAATTTAATGAAAGCTGAAATCACTCAGCATGTGGCAGGTAAGTACTATTTTTTCTGTTGTAAAAGCTTGTATATTTACTTAAAAACAGATTTACATGCAAGAGTTGAGGTAATAGAGCTGTCTTCTCCGATACTGTAGTAACTAACCCCTCTTCCAACTAAATATACTTTGAGTATTAAAGAGATTAAATAAGCAAGCAATGGTTTCCAAGTTTCAAAGGAAGAGAGCAAAGTAGTCCAGAGGAACATTCAGTGAACTAACGCTCCAAACTTCACCAGCGTAAATTAGATGCAATGGTTTCCCATATTGGAGCCAAAACCCATCAATGCTCATAGTTATATAACTATCACTTGGCACATACAAAATCACCAAAGACAGCACCTGTCTTTTGGGACAATCTCACCTATACGTAACTAAATACAAACCACGTGCTGGTATCTCAAAATGCATGAACCCTGATCAACATCTCCTCCTTTCCCCAGCATCCCATCAACAGCTGGCTCTCTTTGAAGCATGACAAAACCATATTGTGACTCTTCTTGAGTCTATTACCCACTGCCCTAAACCAGTGGCTTTCAAAGATGTATTGGCCACGGCTATGGCTTTGATAAGCTATTTAGCATAGTAGTTCTTCTTTGGAAGAATACATGGTGGCTACTCCGGCACCACACAAAACTACAGAAACTTTTTGTTCTAAATTGTCCTCATTAATCTTCTATTATGCCAGTCAGACTTGCTGTCTTAGTATCCAGATCTAGTATCAGATTTAAACTCGTAACTTGTTTTGTTACTACATTCCCAGTATCTCACATGAAGTCCAATTGTTCTTCATTCCTACTACAACATTTAAAACTTTCAGGTCAGTAACTGGTAAAGATACAGAAAGTGTTCTCACTATCAAAAAGTATTTTTATACGTGCTCTCTTTTGAACACAGAAGCTATGAGTACTAGGACCTAGACTAAAATGCACTGCAGGTTCAATATGCTGCAGCAACACCAATGTTATCACTATGATCTTCTCTTCTGCATCAATCTCACGCTTCTCATTTTTACTTTCATGGCTTTGCACAAGCATTAAACAATTTTATTCTGTTAAGTTCCCAAATTCCCTCATTTGTCTACCTTAGTATTATCCAAATTTAGCATTTGCTTCAGTAACACCTCTTGGGTTATAAGCTCCTTTCCACTCACTCTTATAAATCAAATATAATTAATTTTTATTTCCAAACTTCTCTTTAGAATCCCATAATTTTTAAGTTTTTCAATAAATAATAATGCAACAAAAATTATAAAGGATCTGCTCTTTCAAAGTATTTATGTCCTAGTTGTCCACAACCTATAAGGATTACTTTCAGAAAGATCACAACTGCATTTCCTGTTAGTCTCTTTTCTTCTAGAAAGCTTCCTATGCTATTAGCCTGCACAAAATCCTTAACATTCTCTTTAATGCTAGCCAGGAAAGCCCTTGTGGAACATATACTAGGTAGTTTTACACTTTCTTTATGCTTACTTCTTTTGCTCCTGAAGTTTTCAGTAGGAATTGCTAGAAAGCACAGCTTTGTAAGAAGGGTACTGAACTGCTAAAATCAGGCTCAGATAAGGTAAACATGATTTTAGATAGATGGATGGCATTTTAATGAGTTCCAGTTATTTTTCTCGCCCTACAATGCCAGGCTTCATGATATGCCATTCACTCCTACAGTTTTAATGAAATACGCTAAAAAGTATTTTAGCATTATTACCATTTTAAACCTGAAACAACTAAACTTGAATTTGAAAGTCCTTTTTTTGCAGTCTCTCTTGAATTGAAATAAACCAGTCCTTCCTGACAACACACGTATACAGCTAGTCATAGATATGGACCAGTGGTTCTAAGCCATGTCACTTGCACAGAACCTATGGCTTGCCTCTAATTCTGATTTCTTAAACATCCTGCTAAAGCTGCCAAACTATCAAAGCCAAACTAAGCATCTCAGTAGAAAATGTCTATAAAAACAACCAGTTTTTGACAGAATTTGGATGATCTCTGATCCAATATTTCCTGCAAGTCTGTCTCTTTTCCACTTTAACTCCTCTGATCTGTTGCCTATCTTGCTACTGGCAATTTTTCTTTCTTTTCTCTTTGCTACTTCAAGGGCAAAACAAGACAGACTGATTAGAAGGATGTATCATCCTTAAACCTCATAATATTCCCCCTTGAACACGACACTGATCTGTTTAACTATTATTAACTTTGCTGTTTCACAACAGATAGCTTTATAGAATGGTGTAGCTTTTTTTATGGTTCCAATGTCAAACTACAAAGGAATGTCCAAAAAGCTCCATTATCATGCCGAAATAAATCCATTCAAACAAAACAGAACTACACATGATTCATTTTCAAAAGTGAAGGTACACACTCACTTAGCACACATCTAACAAAACATCTACCTCCACTTAAAAAAAAAAAAAAAAAAAAGTCAGCAGAAAAGCATATGAACATACTACTGTGCTGGTTTAGCAAAGTTTGCTGGTTTGCCTTCAACTGCTGCAGAAAGTATGCTGAGTTCAGCCAGGGAACTTAGCTGAAGAACGGACATGCTTTCTGAACTGCAAGCCTGCTGTTTTTGTTAGGAAGAAACAAATATGGAATGGAACAGTAAGATAGACATCTGAGAAGGTAACTTAAGGAAACACAAATGCTTTGAAGAACCTCCCTGAAATCTGCTCACACCACTCAACAACAAGTTATTCCAAACGAGCTGCTGAAATATGTGGAATTTCTCTATATCTCTCTCCAGCAGATCAAGATCAGAAGGTAAACAAAAAAAAAAAAAGACATCTCCCTCAATTCCAAGGAAGTGCCTGACTTATCGTGACATCACTGCATTTGGTGGATACTCCAACTTTTGATACCCCATGACTCAAAGTACACCCAATTTTACATGATTTTGACGAACCTCTAGAATATAAAGAACCCTTCTTGAATTTTCAATTCCTTATCCAAGCCTCCAAGGCCTCAATTCCCCACTTAACTTTCACAGAAAGCAGAAAAATTCTGGGAGGGAAAGGGGACACACACACACAAAAAAGATTTTGTGACTAAACCCAGGAAAAATAATTCTACTTCTATCACCACTCCCCAAAGCAGTATCTTAGAGGACTTGTTATATAACTAAGCAGAGGTTATGGCACAGGCCCCAAAAAAATTTCAAGACAGCTTCTGCATAACAGTGTTATTTGTTATCTTGCTTCTCTTCCTAATTTTAAAGTCACTAAAAAAGTTATGATCAAATTTTCAGTGCAACAGGGACTATTCATTTTCTCAGTCTTACTGGTAGAGGATTGAGAGACTTTGTGTCAATCTCACAACCATCTCCAAAACTCAGATGTTTCCCTGCAACACCCTGGGGGAAAAAAAAAAAACAACCAACCAAACAACTAAAAAAACCCCACACACAAACACAAAAAAAACCAAACTTCAAACTGTCCTACATTAAGAGAACACTGCTCATACTTCCAGAGACTCCCATCTAAATGTCCATTTCTGGTAAGGTCTATCATTTCTCAGAAATCCAGTTGCAAAATTTCTTAGAAACTGAACGCAGTTCAATAGTTTTTGGGAAATAAGTTAATTCCTTTTCCTCAGAGATGATTATAATATTTATGCCTTTAACAGTCAGTGAGCTGGTATCACAAACCTGACTAGGTACTTTCATCTGTTCCTGAGAGGCATACCCCTTCATATATGTAAGCACAAATTTCAGCCAAGCTTTGAAACAAGCAGACTACACAATAAAGGACCTCTAAGAAGCTGCCCCCAAACCAAATGAATCAAGAGCCAATGATACAGGTCCCTAAAACAGGAAAGGGAAAAAAGGGCATTTTCAAAATAAAAGGAGACGACCATCCAAATGTTCGGGGATGAGTTAAAATACAAGCCACATTGACATAGTAACCTTTTTGTACTGTTACTGTGAAGAATGCAGCAACATATAAAGAGGCTGAATTATTTACAGTAAGTTCCTGGAGTTTAATTAAAAGTTTATGAGTAAAGAGATATTTGAGATACTCTCTTACTAGCTAAAAACGAAGACATGCAATATTTTGATACCAGAGGTTGCTAAACTGTGGTCCTACACAGATGTGATTATTCATTTGATACTGCTTCCACACTAGTACTTTCCTCCTGAAAAACCATCATGAGGAAAAAAAAACAGTACGTATTACTATTCTTCCAGATAAGCAGGTTTTGGTTTTATGACATAGCTATTATTTGATTGCAAATGGAAGAAGAGGCAGCTTACATAAGCATCTTCCCCAATGAGAAGTTTGAGCCTCTTGCTTGGTAACTGCACTCCAGCTATTTAGTGCCATGTTTTGTCAGTGCTGAGATAAGAAAAATAAAGTCGATTCAACTAGAGGATTCCATTTTACATTGAGATCTCTTGATGTAGTGTTGTTCGGGTCTCTGCTTCAAGGAGTGCCTGAAGTGCCCTGCCCAAAGTATAGAAATTCCCATTCTAACGCCTATTCCTTACTTTTATCTTTTGCTAACACGATGCAATTTATATCAACAATTAAAAATAGTTTAGAATAAGATAACCACCTTCTTCACATGCATTTTCATCAATTTTAACTTATTTTCTAGAGCAGCTACCCCACGTGATGACTAAGTACTTGAAGTCTTTTTCTGCAAAAAGGCCACACAGCAAGAAGCCAAGGATATGCATACACATCCAAAAGGTGTTAACTTGATTACATGTTAATGCACTTACCTGATTTGATTTCTCTACTGTGCTACTGGGAACCTCTGTGGTATCCTTCACAAAAAAGTTATCTATGATGTGTCTCTCTGCACATTCCTGACCACAAATTGGACAGCGGATAACACCGACTGAGGGGGGAAAAAAAAAATCTGATTATGCTTGCACAATTTAAGATATATTGAACAACTTCAAAGACAGCTTGTAAGGAAAAATACTTTGAAAGGATGTTTCAACACTTTCCTGTCAATAAGGTATGAGTAAAAATCAGCTAATTCTCATTTATCACTAAAGTAAACTTTACCTGTTATTCCCTGATGGCGTATTGTTTCAGCCAAGGTCAAGCATCTTTTTGTTTCAATCCTATAAAGAATTTGCCTTAAACTTATAGAAAATTAATTCCTTTTCTCTAAAGGGAATGTATTTCTATTGACAATTTGTTGTTATAGTATGGATTAAAGTAAACATTTATTAGTCTGGAGTATTAGTGGCATTGAGTGGTATTACATACACATCAGCAGTGTAATACAACTGACTTCCAACTATATAATATGAGGAACTAAAATGTAATAAATTCAAAATTAATGAGGCAAGTTGTATAGAGGAAGAACAGATCTGTATTATAATATCATGGCTTCCTTCACCCTAAGCAAGGGAAAGCAAGCAAGACATAGGAATAAATAAGCAAGGTCCTCTCCCTCCTGTCCTCTGCAAGACATGTTGGGGAACAACTCTAAAGACAATAACATACTTAGACTCCTTGTTGAAGAAAGAGCTGAGAACCAATAACTCAAAGGGTTAAACAATTAATAGTTTTCTCAAGAGAATAAAAAGTACACAGTCAAGTTCAAAACTCGGGGTTCAACAGTGAGTAGACTAGACTGAAATAAAAGAGATCTATACAAACACTTTAAAGCAGATACCTTTCCTAGGTGCAGAAAACAGAATGTCTTATTAGCACTGAGGCTTGTTTATAATCCAAGAAAAATCTCTAAAATGCTAGGCATTAACATCTTGCTTTAAGAACATTATCACAGTCATTACCACCAAAAAAAAAAAGAACTGAAACTAAGGTTGAAATAATCACTTGGGATGTGGAAAAATCATCATGCAAAGCCTACAGTAGAATAGTCATGGGAGTCCACACTGAGGTAGATTCAATGCCTACAGCTGCCATTTGAGAGGAGGCATCATTTTAGAATCTTAAAGAAAATCAGAGGAACCGTTTAACCCAATGAATTTAACACCATATATAACTCAGGACTCGCATATTTAACTAAAGCAGCTTGGGCTTAATTCTGCCCCTGTTTTACTTTTACAAGAAAAACAGAAGTACAGAAACGATTTCACTTTTGCAGAAAAACTTAATTCCTTACTGTAAGTGCTTCATACAAGATTTAAGTAACTTTTTCATAGTGTTCTTCCAATGCACACTACAGATTTAACTCACCAACCCACTACAAAGCAGTTCTCTAATAAAAGTCCACCAGTTTTACTAAATTAACTCTTCATTCTGGAAATTTACCCAGCAGTTTTCCATTTGTGTGCAAGGCATTTCACTTTCATCTGAAAGTCTACGATGTTAAGTCTGGTTTTATTGTAATTGCCATTTTGCCAGTCTGTAATTCAATACATATTTGTGCAGCTTCCTCTGATACACAAATTCCATATTTTGGCTGAAACTTTTGTAACCTTTTTTTTTTTATACCATCATCATGAAGTATAATTAAGAAATACAATTCTAGTATGTCAGGTAGTTAATAGAACTCCAAGTACCGACTTTCTCCTTTTATTGAGCAAATCAAATTACCACACTCAAGAGTGAACAAATCTAATACTCAAGCCACATACTTGCTGAAAAAGACTATTTTTCACACTTTTCAACAGTGCTGGTTACAAACCGCCCTCTGTTTCCTCACTGCTCATTCCTGACCCTGACAAAGCACAGTGTTCTGGGCCAGCAGAAGAGACTGAGTTGATCCATGCATGTGTTTGGGAGCAGGGTATAGACAGAGAATGAGACTGGCAAGATGATTCAGACATGGATGTATTTCTCCTGCTCTCCCAAGCTTCACCTTCAGCCCCCGTTCTGCTTCACTGACCAAATGCACTACTGCTTACACTGAAGCAAGATGAGAAGCAGCAGGAGGATGGAAAGGGGCCAACACCACCACTGAAGGTTAAACATGGAACCACTGTCTTTGAGACAGATGAGTTTCATTAAGGTGAGTTTATAAATCAGCTTGAATTGGAAACATGGTGGGCAAGGAAGGGGCTGGGGACAAGTTAGGAAATGTACTAACATAAACCAAATATTTCATCTGCATTTTCACCAACAGAATATTGCCAACCACCTGTTCAAGAGATCACTCGGAAATTCTAGACTGAGATGGGGGAAAGAAAAAAGGAAAACTACCCAAACCTCTCAAAATTCTCTTGAAACTTTTTCGATAATTCCTTATGCTGTCTAGCTTTAAGTCAAGGTTTTCTTCTGCAACTATGCGTGGGTAAATTTGCTTTTGTTACAATCCTGGATTGATGACTGCTACACAAATCAGTTTTAAACCAGGTTTAGTCAACCTGAGGACCGTGGATTTAAGTGAAAACACCTAGCACCATGATCTCAGTGTATCTGTTACAGCCAGGTTACACTGTCATGCACACACCTGGCAACAGGGGCCTTTTTGGCACAAAATGTAAAACACAAGTTAGCCAAGCAGCATTCCTTTCAGGTCCTTATTTACTATTCTTAATGTACACAAGGCTCTTTCAGTAATGTACTGAACAATATAAACCAAGCATTGGTCTTTTCCTCCCCGCTTTCCAAGTGAGAGATGAAAGGTGCAAGTAGAGTGTTCTGTGCATGTTTATTCATGCGCGTTGCATTTGAAACAAAAGGGTCATGGCAAATAACAGCACTTAACGAATTCACGCAGGTTCATTTCAGAACTTCAGTCTAGCCACCTCAAAGAGACACTCTCACACAGATAAACTGCACATCAGCACTGGAATTTCTACCCGCGCTCCTTATCAGTAAACAAATAGTACAGTGGAGCACACTGTATAATCACCACACAGCTCTGCAGAACATGGTGAGGAGCTGGCAGTTCACCAGAACCCACATAACTAAGAGAGACACTAAGTTACTGCAAAGGAAAAATATGGTTTACAAAGAGCCCAGAATTCAGAGCTTCCTATGGGAAAACAGAGGCAAAAGAGGCAAGACTATGACTATTTTGGAATTAAATTAAAAACTTGGATAAACACACAACCAATGTATTCAAAGTTAAAAAAAAGAACACTGATTATATTCAAGTAAAGACACACTTTATTTTAGCAAAAGCTCATGGACAAACACATCTCTGTGCCTACACACAGGCCAAACAAAGTTTTCAGCCATTCATCCAATACAAACTGTACAGTTGCCAGCTATCACAGATTTGATGGGATTTAAGTTGGTTCACGTTACTTATGTTGCTTACTGCCCAAAATGCATCAGCACAACCTGAAAAGCACATACCCTGTAAAGGCCAGGCTGCAGAGTTATAAACAAGAAATACTGTGAACAGGAGCAGGAAAGTTACTGGATTTGTTCAGTATCTGTTTCTGAAGATGACACAAAACATTTAATTTTTTTCATGTGCTGAGTCCTCCTTTAGAATAATCACAGATAGTTTGGGTTGGAAGGGATCATTAAAGGTCATCTAGTCCAACCCCCCTGCAGCGAGCAGGGACATCTTCAACTACACCGGGTTGCTCAGAGCCCCATCCAACCTGAGCTTGAATGTTTCCAGGGATGGGGCATCTACCACCTCTCTGGGCAACTTGTTCAAGTGTTTTACCACCCTCATTGTAAAAAATGCCTTCCTTATAGCTAGTCTAAATCTACCCTCTTTTAGTTTAAAACCATTACCCCTTGTCCTATCGCAACAGGCCCTGCTAAAAAGTCTGTCCTTGTCTTTCTTATAGGTCCCCTTTAAGTACTGAAAGGCTGCAGGAAGGTCCCCCCAGAGCCTTCTCTTCTCTAGGCTGAACAACCCCACCTCTCTCAGCCTTTCTTCATCGGAGAGGTGTTCACAGAATCACAGAATGTTAGGGATTGGAAGGGACCTCGAAAGATCATCTAGTCCAATCCCCCTGCCGGAGCAGGATTGCCTAGACCATATCACACAGGAACGCATCCAGGTGGGTTTTGAATGTCTCCAGAGAAGGAGACTCCACAACCTCTCTGGGCAGCCTGTTCCAGTGTTCGGTCACCCTCACCGTAAAGAAGTTTTTCCTCATATTTATGCGGAACTTCTTGTGTTCCAGCTTGCACCCATTGCCCCTTGTCCTGTCAAGGGATGTCACTGAGAAGAGCCTGGCTCCATCCTCATGACACTTGCCCTTTATGTATTTATAAACATTAATGAGGTCACCCCTCAGTCTCCTCTTCTCTAAGCTAAAGAGACCCAGCTCCCTCAGCCTCTCCTCATAAGGGAGATGTTCCACCCCCTTAATCATCTTCGTGGCTCTGCGCTGGACTCTCTCTAGCAGTTCCCTGTCCTTCTTGAACTGGGGGGCCCAGAACTGGACACAATATTCCAGATGTGGCCTCACCTGGGCAGAGTAGAGGGGGAGGAGAACCTCTCTTGACCTGCTAACCACACCCCTTCTAATACACCCCAGGATGCCATTGGCCTTCTTGGCCACAAGGGCACACTGCTGGCTCATGGTCATCCTGCTGTCCACTAGGACCCCCAGGTCCCTTTCCCCTACGCTGCTCTCCAACAGGTCTGTCCCCAACTTGTACTGGTACATGGGGTTGTTCTTGCCCAGATGCAGGACTCTACACTTGCCCTTGTTATATTTCATTAAATTTCTCCCTGCCCAACTCTCCAGCCTGTCCAGGTCCCTCTGAATGGCTGCGCAGCCTTCCGGCGCGTCAGCCACTCCTCCCAGTTTTGTGCCATCAGCGAACTTGCTGGCAGTGCACTCTATTCCCTCATCCAAGTCCTTAATGAATATATTGAATAGTGCTGGTCCCAGTACCGACCCTTGAGGGACTCCGCTAGACACAGGCCTCCAACTGGACTCTGTCCCATTGACCACCACTCTCTGGCTTCTTTCCTTCAGCCAGTTCACAATCCACCTCACTACCCGATCATCCAGACCACGCTTCCTCAGTTTAGCTGTGAGGATGCTCCGGGAGACAGTGTCAAACGCTTTACTGAAATCAAGATAGACCACATCCACAGCTTTACCATCATCTATCCACCGGGTTATGTCCTCATAAAAGGCTATCAAGTTGGTCAAGCATGACTTCCCCTTGGTGAAGCCATGTTGACTGCCCCTAATGATCCCCCTATCCTTGATGTGCCTAGAGACAGCACCAAGAACAAGTTGTTCCATCACCTTTCCGGGGATGGAGGTGAGGCTGACCGGTCTATAGTTACCCGGGTCCTCCTTCTTGCCCTTTTTGAAGACTGGAGTGACATTCACTTTTCTCCAGTCCTCAGGCACCTCTCCCGTTGCCCACGACTTAGCAAAGATGATGGAGAGTGGCCTAGCAATGACTTCCGCCAGCTCCCTCAGCACCCGCGGGTGCATCCCATCAGGGCCCATGGATTTATGGATGTCCAGGTTGCTTAATTGGTCCCTGACCCAGCCCTCATCTACCAAGACAGATTCCTCCTCTATCCTGACTTCTTCTGGGGCCTCAGGGGTCCGGGGCTCCTCAGGACAGCCTCCAGCAGTATAGACAGAGGCAAAGAAGGCATTCAGTAACTCCGCCTTCTTTTTATCCTCTGTCTCCAGGGCCCCCACCTCATTCATCAGTGGGCCTACATTGCCTCTAGTGTTGGCTTTACCTGCAATGTATTTGAAGAAGCCCTTTCTGTTGTCCTTGACCTCTCTTGCAAGGTTTAATTCCAAGGAGGCCTTAGCTTTCCTAGTTGCCTCCCTACATCCTCTGACAACAGACTTATATTCCTCCCAAGTGGCCAGCCCCTCCTTCCATGATCTCTACACCCTCTTCTTCCACTTGAGTTTGCCCAGCAGTTCCCTGTTTAACCATGCAGGTCTCCTGGTACTCTTCCTTGACTTCCTACCTGCTGAGATGCTCTGATCTTGAGCTCGGAAGAAGCAGTCCTTGAATGCTAACCAACTATCTTGGGCCCCCTTACCTTCTAGTACCCTGTCCCATGGGATTTCCCCTAGCAATTGCTTGAAAAGGCCAAAGTTGGCCCTCCTGAAGTCCAGGGTTGTGATTCTGCTAGCTATTCTGTTCCTGCCACATGAGATCCTGAACTCTACCATCTCATGGTCACTACAACCAAGGCTGCCCTCAACCTTCACCGCTTCAACCAGACCCTCCTTGTTAGTGAGGATAAGATCCAGCAGCGCTCCTCTCCTAGTTGGCTCATCCACCATTTGCATCAGAAAGTTATCATCAGTGCACTGGAGGAACCTCCTGGACTGAGGATGGCTGGCTGAGTAGGCCTCCCAGCAAATATCAGGGTAGTTGAAATCCCCCATGACAACCAGGCCCTGTAATTGAGAGACTGCTCTCAGCTGCCTGTAGAAGGCCTCATCACCCTCTTCATCCTGATCCGGTGGCCTGATCAGAGGGTGTTCCAGCCCTCTGATCATTTTTGTGGCCCTTCTCTGGACCTGCTCCAACAGGTCCATGTCTTTCCTGTGCCGAGGGCTCCTGGACGCAGTACTCCAGGTGAGGTCTCACCAGAGTGGAACAGAGGGGCAGAATCACCTCCCCTGACCTGCTGGCCACGCTGCTTTTGATGCAGCCGTGGGGATGGTTGACGTCCTGGGCTGTGAGCGCACATTGCCGGCTCACGTCCAGCTTTTCATCTACCGCTACCTCTAAGTCCTTCTCTGCAGGGCTGCTCTCAATCCCTTCATCCCCCAGCCTGTATTGATACCAGGGATTGCCTCAACCCAGGTGCAGGACCTTGCACTTGGCCTTGTTGCACCTCACGAGGTTCACACAGGTCCACTTCTCAAGCTTGTCCAGGTCTGGATAGCATCCCATCCCTCAGGCATGTCAACTGTACCACTCAGCTTGATGTCGTCTGCAAACTTGCTGAGGATGCACTTGATGAGAGATGTAGAGAATATTCATGCCAGTTACAATATCTCTACCACTTTGGAGGTCTAATCCATTATAGAATATTGCTAACCATAGAGATCTTATGCTTCTTCCTTTTCCCAAGTAAAAAGGACTCGGAAGAGTACTGAGACAGCGTCATTGTCGTCAACTAGTCTACTAGATGACACCATATACTACAGTAGCTTAAGAAAAATTTTATTTAAAAGATAGAAGGAAAACTCTGATAGATGCATGCTAAAGTAGAGTCTTTTGTTATCAACAACAAAAAAGGAAACTGTGTACAATAAATATCAGCATATTAATGACTTAACAATTTTAATAGGTTATTCCTACTATCTCAAATCATGTTATTTATAATATATTTTGTATGTACAGTGATGATTTGATAAAGAAATCACGGTCATGGTTTGAAACCCTTTTTTCCTCATCAGGTTTTCCAGTCCAAAGGCTTAACTCAGACCATGGACAAGTATCCCCTCTTAGGTCCTGTGGTAACAAAACACAACACTGCACACTAAGGATTACTGCTCTCCCCAGCCTACTAATAGACCTGATAGAGGAGCCTGACTTCTTTTGGTAGATAACGAGTAAGGTTGGTTTAAAGTCATAACTGACAATAGTATTAAGACAGATGGTTGAAGCAAACTTAGGAGCACACATACAACCTTTTTGCTAACAAGCCAACAGGTGCTCTAGCAAGCAATTAACTTAACTTTTTTGAACAACCAAAAGGACAATGATATTTTCCAAAGACGTTTCTGCTCGTATTTCACCAGAGTTACAATAACATACAGGAAGAAGGAATGCAATACAAAGGCAAGACAACATAGCCCCAGCATTTCCTTGCTACATTCCATGTATGTATTTGCTTCTAATGTTCATTGGTACACCTTTTTTCCTCATAAACATTTAATTACATTTTAAACTGTTCCTTAAGCATGCATAGAATACAATTCCTAAATTAACCTCTGAATTAATTAACATTTCCTCCTTCAAGTCCCTCTGCAAGACACTTTCCTAGTGCTACAATGAATCAAACCCTTTTTTTTTTTTTTTTTTTTTTTTTTTTTGTTAAAAGTGTTAAGGTTTGGAAGCAATCATGCAATAGCTTTCTAACCATGCTTAATCTTAGTGCCAACACTTCCTTCCTCTTGTTTCAAGACACCTGCTTCCTGAATTGTGCCGCAATTTACTTCAGTGCTTTCAAGAGTGGGAACTCTAGCTATTATACTAGGGTCTGTTCAAGAAGATTCAAATTCCAAGTAGCAAGATATTAAAAGCCATTTAGTTGATTTCCTTATATAAATTGGTAAGGAAAATAATTCATCCTGTAATGAAACTATAGGAGAAGCATACTATGTCATCAAAACAAGAACTACATTATTGTTTTAAAGGAAAAAAAAAATCCCCAAATGATTTTGCTGTTCATTCTCCCCCTCTCCCAAATACCCATTTTTTTTAAAAGGAATGAGGGCAAAAGAGAAGAAAAGGCTGGAAAGCTGCAGCACAGAACATTATCCACCCACACACTGTGGGATAATATAATGAAATTTAATTAATCCAAAAATATTTCTGCAATTGATATTTGCTATACCAAGTATATATTCTTCAAGTACATCACCAAGTCAGCCCAAACCTAGTATTTTCACAAAAGACAAAAAATTCAGTATCTTTAAATAAGCATTGTCAGAGTAATTATAATGCATATTATAATTGAGGACATAGCCTCAAGCTTTGCCAGGGGAGGTTCAGGTTGGACATTAGGAAGAATTTCTTCTCAGAAAGGGTCATTAGACATTGGAATGGGCTGCCCAGGGAGGTGGTGGAGTCACCATCTCTGGATGTGTTTAAGAAAAGACTGGACATGGCACTCAGTGCCATGGTCTAGTTGACATGGTGGTGTCAGGGCAATGGTTGGACTCAATGATCCCAGAGGTCTCTTCCAACCTGATTGATTCTGTGATTCTGTGAATGCAGCAGCATCAGAAACAACATCAGATTTACATTAGCATTTTGGCTAACACTGTTCAGGTTAAGCACATTCCTGGATGGTGAGGCTTTACTGTTTATCCTGATTAAATTGGAGGTAAGGAGGACCTCTAATCTCACATTAGTGTTCTGATGCTCAACTAATTCTGGACCCAATCAGCTCTAAAGAGCTTTGAGATATTTGTGTGCGAATCAAACAATGCAGTTAGGAGGCTTCCAAGACTAAGTGATTTTTTAGCGAACAAAGTGATTTTCCTTCCTGAAGATTCTCTGAAAGACTTACTACAACAGCAAATTGCCAGAAATAAAGAGTTGACACTTGGTATTTTTAATGTCATTTCCTTTCAGAATGCCTGATGTTGTACTACACTCTAGAGACACAGGGAATATCTGAGAAAACCAGATCTCGTATCATTTAGAGGAAACAAGTTGAGACCATGCTACCTTTCCTATTCCTCCTTAGAGTACAGGGGGACGGGGAATTGGGCAAGGACAACCTTACATTTTCCTAAAATTGCCTGCAGTAGGATCACCTACCATCATCTACATGCTGCAGTTTAAAGGAAACTAAGACCAAAGAGGATCCAGCGATGACTCCAGCACACCAGAGCAGCTACAGAAGTAATTGACCAGGGACCTTCAGCCAGCTGTTCCATTTTTGACTCGACTTAGCCTTCCCCGATTGCCTGTTTGTTTCAAACCCTATGTTTCCCTCTCAAGCTTTTGTCAAGCTTCATTCAGGTGCCAGCTGACTTGCTATCCTTCCTTCCTTCCAATTTAGAATATTCACTCATACAGAACCTTGTTTTCTCTAGAGGTAACAAGAAACCTGTTTTCTGCTTCTAACCATCATCCGTGTTACTCACATCAAATGCAATCTACTGCTTCCAGCCCTGTACTGCCCACTACAAGGGGGCAAATACAGGGGGGAAGAGACTCAATAAAAACCCACAGGATTCATCTGTAAAATAATTGAAAATTTCAGTGTGTTTGGGCCTGAAGCACTGCAATGTTTAGTGGATACAAATCAAAGAAGAAAAAACACCAGAGAAGTAGAGAGCACAAAAAACCCCTCACATGTATTGTTAAAAACAGGTAAAGTTCTTCTGTAGTCTTAGCACTTACTAAATCTTCAAAAGGTCAACAATGCAAGGGATAACACGCATTAGAATGCCTTTCACTGAGAACAGTCCCATTTTACATGGGCTTAAATTTTCAAATTTAAGAATCATAACAAGAATTGCATAGTTTGTTCTCTTTTAATAAGTGATTATTACCGAAGTATCTTCATTCAAAGGTATAAAACAAAGAAATCCATTATCTATCAAGAAGGTAGAGAGGCTTGAAACTCTTTCTCCTCCTGTCTCTACGCACTGATGCAAGCTGAGGGAGAACCTCAGCCTAGGTAGGCAGTCCACTGAGCTTTGAGAGGTCTTTCCAATGTGCCGATTTGTAACTGTTAGTGTCTAACAGTGCAGGAAGTAAGATTTTAAAAGCATACTGTTTGTTCTTGCTCAGAAGAATGAAGTTCTCAAGTGTCAGAGTTTATTTTTGTCAAAATAATCCTACAAGATTTTTATTTTTTTTAATGGAGGAAGCATTTCCCGAATGCTCCAGTGGTAAGGTGAAAACATATTACTTAACTTGGGAGGAGTTCCATAATCCCCATCATGATTATCATGAGGATGGTACATGATAAGATCCCACATTTTCATCTACTCTTTTGTGCCAGGATAGTTGTTCACGCAGCTGTATAGTGAGCTGTATCAAGAGCACATGGCTCTTGAGTAGGAGGAATAGAGGGGAAGACCTCCACCCTTTTTAGCAGCAGCATCCATTCACACAAAAGTCAAGCAGCTGTGGAACCTTATGTTCAGACTTTGCTTCAACCAGGCCCAGATACCACATTGCGAACAAAAGCAACAACGCTGGCTCCCCTGCCCGTTCATTTCTATCCCATGCCAATACAATGAGCTGGATTAGGGAACACAATGTGGATTAAATGCAGTTGTGCCAGGAGAGAAGCGTTAGTTCCCACCGTAACAGTTCTCACTGGCTACAGGCTCACAGAATCAACCACAGAACCAGCCAGGCTGGAAGAGACCTCTGGGATCAGAGTCCAACTGCTGCCCTGACACCACCATGTCAACTAGACCATGGCACTAAGTGCCATGTCCAGTCTTTTCTTAAACACGTCCAGAGATGGTGACTCCACCACCTCCCTGGGCAGCCCATTCCAATGTCTAATAACCCTTTCTGAAAAGAAATTCTTCCTAATGTCCAACCTGAACCTCCCCTGGCGAAGCTTGAGGCTGTGTCCTCTTGTCCTATCGCTAGTTGCCCGGGAGAAGAGGCCGTCTCCCACTTCACTACAACCTCCCTTCAGGTAGTTGTAGACTGCAATAAGGTCACCTCAGAGCCTCCTCTTCTCCAGGCTAAACAACCCCAGCTCCCTCAGCCGTTCCTCGTAGGTCAGACCCTCCAGACCCTTCACCAGCTTGGTCACCCTCCTCTGGACTCCCTCCAACACCTCAACGTCTTTCTTGAAGTGCGGGGCCCAGAACTGGACACAGTATTCAAGGTGCAGCCTCACCAGTGCCAAGTACAGAGGGACGATCACTTCCCTAGACCGGCTGGCTACACTATTCCTAATAGAGGCCAGGATGCCATTGGCCTTCTTGGCCACCTGGGCACACTGCTGGCTCATGTTTAGCCGGCTGTCGATCAGCACCCCCAGGTCTCTTTCCGCCAGGCCGCTTTCTAACCACTCTTCCCCCAGCCTGTAGCGCTACAGGGGGTTGTTGTGGCCAAAGCGTAAGACCCGGCACTTGTTCTTGTTGAACCTCATGCCGTTGGTCTCGGCCCATCTATCTAACCTGTCCAGATCCCTCTGTAGGGCCTTCCTACCCTCCAGCAGATCGACACTCCCACCCAGCTTGGTGTCATCTGCAAATTTGCTGAGGGTGCACTCAATCCCTACGTCTAGATCATCTATAAAGATATTGAACAGCACCGGCCCCAGAACTGAGCCCTGGGGAACACTACTAGTGACCGGCCACCAGCTGGACTTTGCCCCATTCACCACCACTCTCTGGGCTCGGCCATCCAGCCAGTTTTTAACCCATCGAAGAGTCCACCCATCCAAGCCCCGGGCAGACAGTTTGTCTAGGAGGATGCTGTGGGAGACAGTGTCGAATGCCTTACTCAAGTCTAGATAGACTACATCCACAGCCCTGCCCTCATCTACTAAGCGGGTCACTTGGTCATAGAAGGAGACCAGGTTGGTCAAGCAGGACCTGCCTTTCATGAATCCATGTTGGCTGGCCCCGATGCCCTGATTGTCCTGCATGTGCCATGTAATGGCACTCAGGATGATCTGTTCCATCACCTTGCCTGGCACCGAGGTCAGGCTGACAGGCCTATAGTTCCCTGGATCATCCTTCTGACCCTTCTTGTAGATGGGCGTTACATTTGCTAATTTCCAGTCAGCTGGAACTTCTCCAGTTAACCAGGACTGCCGGTAGATAATAGAGAGTGGTTTGGCAAGTTCATTTGCCAGCTCCTTCATTACTCTGGGGTGAATCCCATCCGGGCCCATAGCCTTGTGGGTGTCCAACTGGCACAGCAGGTCACTAACCGTCTCCTCCTGGATTATGGGAGGTTCACACAGCCCCCCATCCCTAACTTCAGGCTCTGGGGGCCGAGTTTCCTGAGGACAACCGGTCTTAACATTAAAGACCGAGGCAAAGAAGGCATTAAACACCTCTGCCTTTTCCTCATCCCCTGACATTACACAACCCTCCTCGTTCAGCAAGTGGTGGAGGCTCTCCTTGACCCTCCTTTTGCTGTTAATGTATTTGCAGAAGCTTTTTTTTGTTATCTTTGACCGTAGTAGCCAAATCAAGCTCTGAGCTTTGGCCCTTCTAATCTTCTCCCTACACAACCTGGCCACGTCCCTATAGACCTCCCAAGTTACCCGACCCTTCTTCCAGAGCAAATAGGCTCTCTTTTTTTCCTTAAGTTCTAGCCTAAGTTCTCTGTTTAACCAGGCCGGTCTTTTTCCCTGACAGCTTGCCTTCCTACACACCGGGACAGCCTGCTCCTGAATATTTACCAATTCCCTTTTGAAGCACGTCCAGCCTTCCTGGACTCCTTTGCCCTTCAGGACTGACTCCCAAGGGACTCGGTCCACCAACCTCTTAAACAGGCTAAAGTCTGCCCGCCGGAAATCTAAGGCAGGAGTTCTGCTCTTGCCCCTCCTTACTTCCCCCAATATCGAAAACTCTTAACATTTCATGGTCGCTACTCCCAAGACGGCCACCGACCCTCACATCTCCCACTAGTCCTTCTCTGTTCACAAACAACAGGTCAAGCAGGGCCCCTCCTCTAGTGGGCTCATTTACCACTTGCATGACGAAGTTGTCCTCCACACATTCTAGGAGCCTCCTAGATTGCTTCCTCTCTGCCATGTTGTATTTCCAGCAGACATCCGGCAAGTTGAAGTCGCCCACGAGTACAAGGGCCGGCGACCGGGCGGCTTCTGACAACCGCTTGTAAAACACCTTGTCCACCTGCTCATCCTGGTTGGGTGGTCTATAACAGACTCCCACCGTAATGTCCGCCCTGCCAGCCTTCCCCCTGATCTTTACCCATAGACATTCAACCTTGTCATCCTCATCATCTTCCTCAATTTCGACACAGTCCAAGCACTCCCTAACATACAACACTACCCCACCGCCTCTCCTGCTTCGCCTGTCCCTCTTAAAGAGCTTATAGCCATCCATAGCAGCACTCCAGTCATGAGAGACATCCCACCACGTTTCTGTGATGGCAACCACATCATAACCTTCCTGCTGTACAGTGGCTTCTAGCTCCTCCTGTTTGTTGCCCATACTGCGTGCATTGGTGTAAACGCACTTCAGCTGGGCTAGCGGCCTTGCCCCCGATGCAGGCCTGTCACCCCTAGGTTCATTTGTGGCTGCCCTGGTCTTATCCCCCTCCCCCATCGAACCTAGTTTAAAGACCTCTTGATCAGCCCTGCCAACTTCTGGGCCATAACCCTTTTCCCCTTCTGACTCAGCTATGCGTATGCCTCACGATGCATATGCCTCTTAAAGGAACGCTAGCCTGCATTTCAGACACATAGGGGAAACCACGGCATGTTCTTACGCTGCCTCACAAGTTATGCACTGCATCCACAGCAATGTCATCTCAAGGCATTCAGCAGAACGGATTTACGGCACACACTGTATTATTTCCAGCTCAGTTCTCAGTTTCCTGGGAGTACATTGCAGACTACTGAAGCATCCTGAGACAATAGGAAGAGACGGCTCTGGTCTGCCCGTTTCAGCTCATTCACGTCTTCACTGTAGCAAACAGGTTTCAGAGCCAATTTAATAAAGCCACTGGATAATCATTTGTAGATCCAAAAGGGTATTTTTGTTTGTAGATGCAAAGTATTTTGCTAAAAAAGGAGCACTTAAGGGTTCCCTTTCTTCAGTACAGATCAGTCAAAAAAAAAATACTAGTTTAGTGAAAGTGAGCTCTCTTTATTAAATGGAGTGCTTGGAAGCAACTGGTAACTAAATTAGGCAATTTTCCTCGGTTTTACAGGAGTCTTGTTTGAAATTTTAACTATACAGATTTCAGAACTGAAAATACTAACATCAAGTCACACAGTTCAAATTCTTAAAAAACAGACAGGCTAGTTAACATTAATAGAAGGTATGTCAGAGATTGAAGACAATGCCAGCTTTAAGTTCTTTAGCATAACTACACAGAAAATTAGGGCATTTCAGTTGTGACCTACAGAATCTTTTCTCCTCTTGCTGTGTATATAGACACCATTAATATTCACAAGGTTGTTCATTAAAATGCATGGGGCTGAGGGCAAACTGGTTATATTTACACAGGTCATGTTTTTCTGTTAAAAACAAACACTTAAAAAACTTAATTCGAGAGACGATATCATGTGCAATAACATCTGAATCAATTTTTAAAATAATTACTGCTTTCCTCTTGTTTCTCATTAAGCCAACGTTGGTGCTGCAAAATTGGCAACTTCTTCAAACCAGTTTGTTCCAGAAAAAGCTGCTCCTGTCTAGTTCTGACAGCCCGCTGCTGCTAGTGGAGGGGAGACAGGTTAAACCAACGAGCAAGCACATCTCAAGGGGAAACCGGCACCTACTGCCAAAATAAAAACACCCAAAGCAACCACAGATCCAGCAGAGAAGTTTATTAAAATCCAACTGCTTTATTTACCGCCCTTTAAAATGTAAATGGATGAAAACCAGACAAAGACTACTAGCTGTAATCCCCCCTCTGGAAGAGTGTTGCAGGCCAGTTTTCATGCTGCAGTGCATTGACTTTCTTGGAAAGCACCGCAGAGCTGAATTAAAATATTTTCAGCTGCTCTGTGAAATGGTTCATTGTTTTTGCTATACGTGCCCAACCTTCAAACATTTCAAATATCGCATATCAGACTTCATAAAATGTAAATTTTGCAAGGGCCGATTCTCCACCCACTTCTGAATGCCTTAAGAAATTCTGAAGGGAGAGTTTATCTTCACATCCAAGGCTGTCCAATGCATTTCCTTCGACAACACAATTATAAGAAGTGCCATAATTGCAACAAAGGGAAATACCGCTATTGTGGGATAGACAATATTCAAGTACAAGATGATGAATAAAAAAACCTCACTGCCTTGAAATGAACGTGCTTAAACGACGATGCAGAAGCTGCCAACAATTACGCCAACTGTCACTGCTGACTGTGATGAGCATTTCTTTCATCAAAATTAAAATACATTCTTTCAAGTCCTGAAATTGTCAAGTAGTTCTAACTTATATGTAATGAATTCAAGCATACAAGATGCAAGGATTTTTATGATTCAATGACATTCTTGCATCATTTTCTCTGAGTAGCCTAGTATTTAATTTTTCAAGTTGCCAACATTTTGAAAGTGTGTTTAATGCTGCCTAGATTCATACGTTCTACTGAAATACCATTTTGCAGACACTCTAGGTTCCTGCCAACAGTGCTCAAGTCCATTGTATCCACGTGCTTCTGGAACTGGGAAATTAATACCTTTCTCCCTGAATACCAACATGTTAGCATGTTGTTATTACTATTTAAAAAAAAGATCACTGGGATAAAAAGTTTCTATTGCCAGAAACTCTGGTAAGGAGATGGACCCCGCCCTAGAGTTGTGAGCACGACACAGCTAGTAGTCATTTCTTTGTAGCAAGAAATTCCATAGTCTGGGCTTCATCTTATTAGAGTTCTCATCTACTACCAGCTGACAGTTCAGTAGTTGCAGTACAATGCATCTATTACCAGAAATGATACTTATAAAAAAAGTAAGCAAGCAGATAGTCACTTGGGCAGTTGGAGCCAGTCACAAGCCAAAGAACCAAGCCTTTCTGGAAGTCACTGAAGGGGTTGGTTCTTTTTAACCCTTTGTTAAAAGGGTTAAAAACCCTTTCCCACTTCCTCCATTTAGCCCCCAATAGCATAACGTTCCCATCAACACTGAGCAGATGTGAAGGTAAAAAAAAAAAGCCTCAATAAATAACTTCTAAGAATCTGGACCACATTAAGGGAACAAAGTTGGAAGCAGTAGTGAGAGCAACAGGAGGTAACAGGCTTTAGAGTATTTCAGGAGAAATGCCATCCAAAACAGGAATGCTAATGCAATTCAAGGCCTTTGGCTAGCTCATGTTACTCCCTCTCTTCTTCGAGTACAGAGATGCACCCTTGCAATCTGTTCCTTCACAGGTCTCCTCCCATTCTCAAAATGATCACCGCCCAATAACTGGAAACTACCTATCAGGACTTGGGAAACTAGCCTCTTGGCCCTCATTTTTCAAGCCACTAGCCTCAGGGGAGCAATTCAGGTGCCTAAACAGACATACCTAATTTGAGGAGGATATCCTGCCTGGCTTCCAGCTACTATTCCAGAAGGAAATAGGTCTCCTGTGGATTCTGCAGTACATCTGCCAGCCCTTTTCTTGAATATCACAGGCATCCCAGAAATTCAGAAGCGGCAGAAGATATTCCACTTTGGACAGTGAATCTCAACTTACCTGTCTACTCTATTCCACATATCTTTGCTATGGTGATTTCAAATTCCTGGTGGAAAATGAAGGGCACACGGAAGATCTCTTATGTAGTGCAGTAGACAAACTGCAGTCTCTAGCTCCAAAGGAAAACTTGGTTAAAATACCTTAAGTGTCAATATTCAGAGCCATCAACTTTTTAACTGCAGTGTTTGCTGTATCCATCTGTATTCTGCTTTATAGTTATCTATTTTGAAGTTCTCCTCGAGGACAGACTTATAGTTCAGACAAAAGTCAGCAATCATAGAATCATAGAATTCTATGGGTTGGAAGGGACCTTAAAGATCATCTAGTTCCAACTCCCCTGCCACAGGCAGGGACACCTTCCCACTAGACCAGGTTGCTCAAAGCCCCATCCAATCTGGCCTTGAACACTGCCAGGGAGGGGGCATCCACAACATCTCTGGGCAACCTGTGCCAGTGTCTCACCACCCTCACAGGAAAGAATTGCTTCCTAATATCTAATCTAAATCTACCCTCTTTCAGTTTAAAACCATTCCCCCTTGTCCTGTCATTACTTGCCCTTGTAAAAAGCTCCTCTCCCGCTTGCCTGTAGGCCCCCTTCTATGCTATGAGGTCTCCCCGAAGCCTTCTCTTCTCCAGCCTGAACAGCCCCAACTCTCTCAGCCTGTATTCATAGGAGAGGTGTTCCAGCCCTCTGATCACCTTCATGGCCCTCCTCTGGACTCTCTCCAACAGCTCCATGTCCTTCTTATGTTGGAGGCCCCAGAGCTGTACGCAGTACTCCAGGTAGGGTCTCATGAGAGCGAGGTAAAGGGGCAGAATCACCCTGTATTACCCTGTATCATACTTACTCTATTATGTTTCCTTCAAATGATCTCAAAATATAAATTACAGTGATGTAATAAATATAATGGAAGACTCCATCAACTTTTATCCATAAATTGTATATGCGGGGAATGGATGTTCAAAAGTACATAGAAATAACATGTTAATTTAGAATAACAGGTTCTGCCTTTGTTTACATTATTTTATTTGGTATGGGGGGGGGGAGAGAAGAAAAAGAAAGGGTGGGCTGATATTAAAAAAAATAGATTTTTTGCTAATTAGAATCATAAAATTATTTAGGTTGGAAAAGACCATTAAGATCATCGAGTCCAACCATTAACTTAACACTGCCAAGTCCACCACTAAACCATGTCCCTAAGTACCACATCTACACAGCTTTTAAATACCTCCAGGGATGGTGACTCAACCACTTCGCCGGGCAGTCTGTTCCAATGTTTGACAACTCTTTCTGTGAAGAAATTTTTCCTAATATCCAATCTAAACCTCCCCTGGCACAACTTGAGGCCATTTCCTCTCGTCCTTGTCACGTCATCTGGGAAAAGAGATGCCCACCTCACTACAACCTCTCCTCAGGTAGTTGTAGAGAGTGATAAGATCTCCCCTCAGCCTCTTTTTCTTCCCCAGGCTAAACCACCCCAGTTGCCTCAGCTGCTCCTCATAAGACTGTTTAATACTAAAGCTTGTCACACATAGAATTTTTGCATCTATGAAAAAAGTAACTCTTAATGACAGCACAGAAATAATACTGATTTACTATGTGGAAGTGACCCCATAAAGTTAAACTTTGCACTTGAAAGACAGATAAAGTTTCTTTGCGGTGTTGCCAAATTTTAATACCTTGGTGGGATTCATCTAAGTGTTGATTTACATGAAGTTCCCTTCATATTCAATGCAGACCTAGGTAATACAGTTTGGTCATGAGTCATCTCATCCTTAAAGCAGATGTCTACACTTGGTCAGATGAATGATACCTTAAAAACATCCACTTCTTTCCAGTAGCTACGCTAATACTTGTATCCACCCTTGGGCATCCAGTTCAACTGCAAGAATCCCTCCAATATTCTACACCCAGTAATTAGGAAGGAGAATATCCTCCAAGTTATCTCCAAGTTACAAGCATTGCACTTTTGGGTGTAGACACACAAGAATAAAAAGCTAACACTCTTTATATTCCTCTATTATATGTGCCCAGTATCCCACAGCACTGCCATAAGGGTTTAAAAAGCAAGGTGACCAGCTTTTTCCAGATCCCACATAACTTTAAGACTACAAAGCTGGAGCAATATATGCATTGCGAGATCCACAGAGACTATACAGCCTCCAAGAACCAGCATTAATTAAGAAGCAGCGTTGTTCTCTCTACTCTGACAACGCATTAATACGAAAATTCCTGAATGTAACTAATAAAACTTATTCCTTCTGGGTTGAAGAGATGTGCTGACTGATCAAGTAAGAACGACACTGGTTTCAAATAGCTGCCCTACAGCTCTCAGAAAACAGCAGGTTACAGAGGCAGCAGTGATATTACTTGTGCTCCCACTGTATATCTTCTGATAGTTTCTTGTTGTAATCTTCAGTAGATAACTGAACCATGAACTAGACCCTGTTGGCTGATGTGAACATCCACATCCACTGAAGAAATCTAGTCTTCCCATGGTTTCCCCCATTTTCCCAAAACCAGAGAAGAGCTCCTTCAAAGGTGCTTTCCCAGCATGACACTCTCTGTACTAACAATGAAGCTCAGGGAAATTAATATTCTACCAAAACTGGTCTTCGTAAATGCCATTACCTGTCCTTTAGATTCACTTGATCTATTTCCACCTTCTTGTGCCACACTTCCTGAAAGGACTGATCATATATTAGTTTAGACAATAAAGTTCTGGAAATATTACACTTTGCCTCCTACACCAGTTTGGGAATGAACTAGGACTACACTTCTATTCCTACTCTATTTTTAAAGAATATTCACCAGGGTTCAGCCATGGCATTGTGGTTCTTAACCTGCTTGGCTGGCATAACGACAAATGAAAATACAACCAACCACAACTTTAAGGCAGAACAACAGCTATTCTGGCAAAGGTTTGAAGTCAGACATCGTGCAGCTCCTAGCACCTATACTACATTCCCAATAATTTAAATCAGTCTAAAGGCAGCCAAAGAAAACCTTATTAAATCTGATCTCATCCCAATGGAACTGGAAGCAGGGAAAAAGAAAAAAACCCCACACAATAAACACAATCAGATTGGAACACAATACAATAATACTGTTGCTAAATGGACTTTAAAAGGATGCAAGATTAGCGTTTAGCTTCTTAAAGAATCCAGCCTACATTCAGCTCTTGCACAAAGGGTGGTACGGAGGGAAGAGGACTGTCAGTTCAATGCATTAGAGATGCTCATGCATAAAGTCATCTTCATTTTGCGGAAACAGCTTCTAGAATGATTATTTTGAGAAGGTATCTTTGGCCTTGTTGAATTTAAACCGCAGTGATAATAATCTAAAAGACATATGAGCTACCATAAACTGTGGCTTTGCTTCTAAGTTGTATCTGGTCCCAGTTATAAGGCCATTTCTAAGAAGAAAAAGGAAACAGAGGACTGTCTCCCAGTCTGCAGTTGAACCTTCTCAGTCCATCAAGATACACAGAATTTTACCGATGGTGCCAGTCCCAACAGTTTATACAACAAATACTTATTTATCAAGTGGTAAGAGCAAATCTAGCAGGCCATTCTTATGACACAGAATAAGACCCTATTGCTAGGGTTGGTTTTTTTTTGTTTAATCTTCACTGCCAGAAGACGTGGGAAGACCACAGGCCCTCCCTGTATATTCCATCCCAGGCTCTTCTGAACACTTTTCCACAACACAGGACTCTGCCTTTGCTATGAAGCAGGGAATAACCATTCTATGCCACAGCCTGGAGTGTAATATTTGAAGAAAGGGCTGCTAGCATCTCTGGACTCACATTCAGGTAGACCATGGAAAGCCAACTACATCTATGTTTATCCCAGGAAAGAATTCTATGTATCTATATTTTGAGATAATACTTACTCAGACAAGGTTTAAAGCATGAGTTCTGAATCCACATTTGAGTTTCTTGCATAGAGAAGGGATTGAGGACAGTTAAGTAGAGGTTCTCAAAGGAGATCAAGTTCCTTTAACATTTGATTAGATTAAACAATCTAAGTATTCTAAGCTATTTTGGGGGTTTCAAAGAAAGATTTGCTAGCCAGCGGGTTATACCCTCATAGTCCCCACTCACTATCAGCAATGGGAAGAGAAAACAGAACTATTGAAGGTCAAGCAGTCTGTAGTTGGTAAGCTCAACAGTTCATAGGCTAAAACAACTGGGAACAATAGCTGCTAATGTGTGATGAAAGATGCCCAAAGAAGACAAAAGCAAGTAAGGAACAGAACTACTGAGAGCTGACAACCAACTGCTTAAAGAAGCAAAGGTACTACTGGAACCGGGAAGCTGTAAACACTCAAAAGACCTAAATCTAACCCTCAAGTATGCTACCTCCAAGATTTAAACATTCCCAGGACATTTAGCCCTTCCTGAGGTCCTGCTATCAGGCACTGCATATCACTACACAGTTCTATATTCATTCAACAAAGCTTGTCTGCTAAATAGACTGTCTTTATTTCAGCTTCTTACTGATCAGTTGCCCACTACCCTAATTAATCACTTTGGGGATGGGCAATGCTATGAATTTCAACTTTTACTCTTTTACTTGAAAACTATTGAAACAATAGTTACAAGTCACAGAAGTTTTCCCAAAGGCAAAGATGATTTGTGAGACCCCACCTGGAATACTGCATCCAGCTCTGGGGGCCCCAACATAAGGACATGGAGCTGTTGGAGAGAGTCCAGAGGAGGGCCACGAAGATGATGAGAGGGCTGGAACACCTCTCCTATGAATACAGGCTGAGAGAGTTGGGGTTGTTCAGCCTGGAGAAGAGAAGGCTCTGGGGAGACCTTATAGCAGCCTTCCAGAACCTTGAGGGGGCCTATAGGAAAGCGGGAGAGGGACTTTTTACGACGGCAAGTAGTGACAGGACGAGGGGGGACGGTTTTAAACTGAAAGAGGGTAGATTTAGATTAGATACTAAGAAGAAGTTCTTTACTTCGAGGGTGGTGAGACACTGGCACAGGTTGCCCAGAGAAGTTGTGGATGCCCCCTCCCTGGCAGTGTTTAAGGCCAGGTTGGATGGGGCTTTGAGCAACCTGGTCTAGTGGAAGGTGTCCTTGCCTGTGGCAGGGGGTTGGAACTAGATGATCTTTAAAGTCCCTTCCAACCCATAGAATTCTATGATTCAAAGCTACTTCCATTTCTCCTTAAACTAACTGACTAGGAGGGCAGGTACTTCACACTCCTACATTACTTCAGCAAGCAGTTTACTCATTTTAAAGCGAAGTCCAGGCTGGAAAAAAAAAAAAAAAAGTATGTTTCAATTCACACTTTTGTTGTTCAGGCCAATCTTGCATACTATTCCCTTCTAGTAAATGGGCTTGATGGTGCTGGGCTGTTTTACCAAGGCACTGTACCTTGCATTTAATATTAGAACCTTGCTCCCACTTTAAAATGTCTTATTCTCCAGCCCCAGCAGAGTGCTGCAGCTCTCTACTACTCTTCCCACTTATTCCGGCACAGCTGCCCGTGTTCCCTGCCCTAACCAGCATCATCAACATTACAAGTATCCTGATGTAGCAAGTTCAGCAGCAGCCTAAGCCTAACACGAACTTCTGTTAAGCTGCCTTATAGCATTAGTTCAACAAACTTCAACTCCGCACATCCTTAACCGTGTTGTGACCGTATAGCAGATGCCTAGAAATGAATGAAGTGGATTAAGGGAACTTCTAAGTTTACTACATGCCTTCTTAACTCAAGTAGACATCCCAGAAAATACACAGGGTTTTTCCAAGTCAACATTTTCATAAAAATAGTCCTGTTTCTTTTTCACTATGTACAGTACAAACAGATGTGTCAGCTCACTGGGAAAATATACAGTCACTTTTCAAATTAGGTAATCATTTTAGTTCAAAGGGTATTTCAGCTACAATCTTGTTTTATTCAAATTGCTCTATATTCACTTGAGGGACTATAGTAGAAAGGGGAACTCACCACTTTAAAAAAAAAGTTGCCTGTGGCAACTTACTTATTATTCAGAAGCGGGAATCTTTCTACAGTCAGAAAGCAAATGGCTCGATTCTCTTGTCCATGTACTCCCACTTACGGAGGGTTTAGCACTGGAGCTGCAGATTTCTTTTTTGAAATGAGGATGTCCTCATGACCCAAATCCACTTTAGAAACAAGGGTCCTCAAAACCCACGAGTACAGTTCAAACAGCTGAGACTTGCTTACTGTCTTCCATTTTTTCCATAGCCCACTGAAACTTCAAAAAAAACTAGAAAGCTTGTTTAACATCAGTCCTCTATCATCAGTTAGTAATGTATGCAAGGTAATACACAATTTTCTCCCACATAAAAGCTTCACATAAGCATTTACTTGCAGCAATGGAAAGACAGTATCAAGTAATTAGGAACATTCTTTTGCTCAACCTTCAGTTTCCTACCTGACTTTACAAGACTGTTTCTTTTTAAGAATGGTGTAATTTTCTTAGTTACTTCAAACAACTGTTTCATACTTTCTTTGATTGTAACCATTTATGTTTTTATACATTCTCTCTGGCCACTAGAAAAAAGTAGATATTTAGTCAGTTCAACTATGAGACTGACATCTTCAAAGCATGTTTGAGCTGGAAGTACATAGTTTATAAACAGTAAACGACTCCATAGCTACCTAACTGCTGAGGTAAATTTTAACATCATCACTGGAATTCTTCTATGAAAACAATTTTTCTGTGACCTTTAAATTAGGCAAAGAAAAAAGAACGCATTATTAAACTGTTACACAAAAGTTGAGTAAGAGATAGTAAGTCCAGTAGGAGATTTTGCTACTATTTCCAATTCAGCCACATAATCTGCATAGGTCCACAATGCAATCTACAGGCCCATATTCACCTGAAGAACCCTGCCTGACCAGCATATTATTGTTAGAAAAATCACTGAAAACTACTGTATTAAAGTATTTCATCTTATTGTAAAAAAACTTCTAAATTCTAAATTTCAATTTTCAGAAATAATAGCTTTTTCATAAGTAGTCAGTTATTCATACTGAAATACACTCACATTAAAATTCACTTTACATTCTTTTCGGTTTTCCCCTGTCTCATTTTTAGATTAGATATAATGGGCAAAATACGAGCTTCACACGTTTATTGCTACTGGGAAATTCCACTAAATAATATGGAAATTCCACCCACAGCATCTCAACACAAACTCGCACAACCTTGGCATAAAGCTTTTCCTGTACAAAAGACCAGCTTCTTTAACAACACTACCTTCCAAATCAAGAGTTTCAACAAAATTCCTTTCTTAAATTTAACAAACTGGGTAAAGTTGAGTGAACATGGCCACTTTGTAGTACTCACGTAAGTCAGCAGGCCAACTTAAAAGCCTGCTGCATGGCCTACCAACTCTTCAGTACATTCCTCCGATGAACAAACTAGCCCACAAAGAGCACACTCCGTCCTCAACTTGCCTCTTAATGAACACAGGCACCATTATTTTTCCCTTGCTCTTCACACAAGCAATTTTCCTAAGAGGTATCTCCATCATATGCATTAAAACAACCCAATATACTTTCAACTAGATATGCACCTGAGAATTTTTAATACATTAGTATATATTCCCTCTCCTGTAACCTTATGATCTAGGATTCGTTTCCATTATTAAAAGTACTACTTGCTTACCAGAGACATTATAAGCAGAGTTTGTATTGGAACTCAGCTAGTCTGGCCTCCGATGATTTAAATCTTTGCCTAAAAAGGTTTCACAGAGCAGTTCAGCTATTTTGGTAACTTCTACAGACTAACTTCTAAAAGGCTTCTAAAGAAAATGAATATCACTGCAGTTGTTTTTAACACTCATCTGATGTTTCTGACGGATTCAGCTTTTCAGTCTCCCACTTTCTATTGGTGAAAGAAGCAAGAATGTAAATGCATCTACCCTAGCCTCGACATACTATTCTGTAGCCATACATAAGATAATAAGCATCTAATATACACTTATATTAATCATATATTGGAGGAAGCATGATTAAAGCTTCTTTCAGCATCATGTTGTCCACCTTAATAAAGAGAATGCATAGGTATGTTGACTGATTTTCTTTGAATTCCTGGTAGAAGAGAATGTAGAAATTTTTGGCAAATATATCCTCTACTTCAAATTACACTTGCACAATTAGTATCATATCCCAACATACATATCTTGAAAGCATAACTTCTTCTAAAAGAAGGGAATTATAATTAGAAAAACAAGAACCTTCTCTAGACAGTTTACTAATTAATATTTTAAGTTTTTACTAGTTTCATGACTTTTTAGTCAAGAGGTTTGTCCATTACAGGCTATCAAAACAATAATATTATATTTCACCTGTAACAATATTAAATGCTTTTCACATATGCAATCTCTGGGGCTCCAGGATTTTTCAATTCAAAGTAAGCACAATTCAAAAATAGTATGAAAACTAGGTATATCTTTCCTATACGTGTTCCTATAATGTATATTATTTTCAATTATTAGCACTCCCAAATCTCCTTAAGTTTGTTACAGTGTAAACAATTCAATTCTTGATGGCACCACAGCGGAAGTAAGACTTGTGAAAGGATGCATAAACGCAACCAGATATGTGCAAGTGTGAGTGTATACCCATACAAATAAAATCTGGATTATGTAATGGCAAAGATGGAGAGAATTCACTTTAAGCAAGTGGCAATATGAAAGGTGAAATGGAAATAATCATATGTAGCAGGCAGATTAAAGAAAAAAAAAAATCTTAAGTCTTCTTAGACTACCAAGACCTGGAAGAAAAATTGATCTTCACCATAAGAAAGCTCAAATGAAGCCATTATATCCTTCAAACTAACTAATAAGGATCCTAATCATTAGGAAACTGAAAGAGGGAAAGAACACGTTACACACAGAGAAATAAAAAATTTAAGTTAATTTCAAAAAGCTGTATTTTCAAGGTCAAATGAAGTGATGACATTGGAAAGTCCAGATATCAAGATCAGATGAGAGTCTGAAAAAGTTTAAAGCTATCTGGATAAGGACTGACTGTGGGACATAATAAACAGCAGATGCCATCCACATACATGAGGAGATATCAAGGGTTAGGTCTTCATTCCATGCCTTATAGACCTCCAAACCATACTGGTAAACAAATATTTCTGGACATTAATAAGCTCAAATATGAAACATGAGCATCACTGAAATCCTTGTTTAGTAACTCCGAAGTATTTATTCCTTAATTAATAGCAAGTATCAAACATATTTGAGTTGTTAGTCTGGGCACTGCCCAAGAATTTATATCCTGGGAGTGTCCAAACTTTACATGCTTTTAACAGCTTCATACAAATTTGTTTGCTAGTAGGTTTGTCTATAGATAAAACAAAGGAAAAAAAATCCCTCTACTAATTTTGGTATTGACACTAGTAAGATTTAATCATGATACCTGCATAAAACTTTACTACGCATTTCCATTCACAAGTTTTTCCCCACACCAGTTCCCAATCTACTTCGTGTACAGGTTGATAGTAAAGAACAAACAATGGTGTTTACAACTTAAAGCAAAATAAATAGTTTTGAAAAGGAATAGAATATCAGTCTGTAACTTTGCAGTTTTCATGTACCTCCTTCACATTTTAAAATTCCACAAGAGTACTATGATGTCCAGATACTCCCCATATTACGAACGCTGTCCTTTAATTAAGTATAGACTACTACTCAGCTAGTCATTGAAGCACCACCCAGCACAAAATTTGGGCAAATGGCGGATTTCTAATAACAGCCTTCTTGTATGCACCAGTTATAACTCACACAATTAAACAGTAAAGAATGGCCATTTGAGAAACAAAAAGAAAACAGATATGAAGTTAGCCAAGATATTGAGTAGCAGTGTCCGCAGACACTTGCTCACAAGCTAGTATCCCATTTACAGACCCACTCTTGCAGCATTCCCCACAGTTCACAAGGTTCTCTGCCTGGCAACACATTTTTTGGCAATGCAACGGTAAAAATATCACCTACATCTAATAAGTTGCCATTGGACATACAGAAAACAAGCAGGGAGTTCTCCAGTGCTAACACCATTGAAGTCTGACACACAGTTGATGCTGCAACGCCTTAAACTTCAGGAACGGTACAGAGATCAGAAACTCCAGTGTTTTCTTTTCTATAGAAATTATTTCAAAACTGAATGCATGTGGCAGTACAGAGTATTTCCATGCCAACTGGCCTTGCCACCAGCCTACCTTGCAGGAGGAATACTGATTAACATCCACCACAGAAAACTTCTTTGCATGTCTTGACACTTGTCTTTGCCGTTACCCATGCTAAACCTCGTATTCAAGTGAGCAACACGTGAATTCTTAATTCACTCTAGATCCTTAAGTTTGAAAAAATTGTTCGCAGCACTCCTTTATTAGTTGTTAGTATCTTCACAGAAAGAGAGCCAAATATTCTCTCAAGTAAACTTGTCTATATGTTGGAAGTTGAAGGTACATGTTATTCTAGTAAAGCGAAGAACTGTTTCTGCTTGGAAACAGTTTACTGAAGACAAAAAGCATATCCAGATTATCCTTGAAACTCAGTTCCTCTTTAGCTACCCGTTTCTCAACTAATTTGGATATTAGCACAACACTCCATCTCAAGGCCGGCTCAGTGAAGCACTTTTCAAATCACATCCTCTCCTTTGTTCAAAACAAGACTCCCTTCTACCAATCTTCAGGCTTCTTTTTGTGCAACATCTCACTGCTCAGCACACGTGCCTTAGCAGTCTGTCTGCTTATCTTTCAGGAGCTTTTCATAGTTTGTAATTCCATTGTGTTCCTTACCTAGGACATTCCTTCCAGCACAAATAGCTTCCTTGCTGTTTATTTCTTCAGTTTAGTCACAGTAATCTCATAATTTACATCATGAGAAGCATTTACTATCCAACTTCCTAAGCTTATACTCTTCAGTATATTTCTTCAGGTCACTCCTCATAAACATTTTGCACAACACATTACCAGAAGAGGTCACAGATTTGCACTATTTTGTCCTTCCTTCCGTCTTCTGAGGATTTAAGAACTCCCCCAACCAAAACTTTTTTCCTCAATATAATCAGCTTTAGACACTGACACTTTTTTTTTTAATCCTAACTTAAGTTTACAACTTTTTTATATCAGTTGGAAAACAGAAATCATCCAATGCACCTCATCAAGTTAGGCCTTAGCTAGCTAGTATACAGCCATTTTCATTTTAACTGGGTCAAAACCATGACAAGAAAAGACGTAAAGAATGTGTCAAGGAGAGTGAGATCTATACAAGTCTCTTCTTCCTATTAGACAATGAATGATAGCATGGAAGTATGAGAATAACTTGAAAGAAAAGTCAACAGGGTAAAAATAATGTCACCAAAAAAATAGTATGTCTGTAAATTTGGAGAATAAGGAGGAACATATGCTGTATAATTCATTCATACAGAACCAACACACACAGTCAAAAGGAGGGAATAGAACTGTAAGTTTACTGTTGCTACAATACATTATTTCATCTATTGTTTGTCCTCTCGGGCTGATGTTTGAATAGCACCAATCTTTTCTTACGATGCATCTCATTTCTTACTCAACTACAGACACCTATTTCTGCTATATTTAAATAGAACATCTGGGAATTGAGCTATGCTGTTCATGACCTCAAAACTCATACGATGGTGATTATATTGTCTCTCAGCCTATGTTCAACCCCTGAGCTAGCTGCATCTCTGCCCTCTTTCTCGTAAGTATCTCAGCTTGAAATATCTCATTATACACTAAAGCTTGTGCTTTTTCCATTCCTCCCATGCAGAACTTCACAGTTCTACTCATGGACATCTAAGCAATAACATATCCTGGATCAGCCAAGCTTAAGTATACTGGCTTTGGGTCTCACAGATTTTCCCACTCTGAGTAGGCAGTTTGACTACTACATAAATTACATGCTAAAATTAAAGACTGAATGAATACACTAACACAGACATCCGTGTAGATGAAGAAGCTCAGCATATCCTGTCAATAACATACTCAGGACTTTCTCAGATATTCTCAAGCAAGGCTGTCTCTCCAATTGTCCCCAATATTCCTTTCTCTCAAAAGGGTGCTCCTTTATGAATTGCTGCAAACATTGGCACATTCAAGTTGTAGTCCTTCTGGTCAGAACTTCTGGCAGGATGGTAAAGGTTTCCTAAATGAACTTAAAGGACAATGGCCAATAATTGCTTAAGAATGGCCAATCTGGAGTTACTACTTCTTTCTTCACGTAGAAATTTTCACTTGAGCCCCCACTACACATCCCAATAATCACAACCTCCACTAATACCTATAGAGAAGCTCAATTTCTATCACACTTCCCTTTTCTATTCAAGTTTCTCCAGGATCTTCACCCATTTCCACTAGAGGATGCTTGTTAGCACCTTTTCCTAAGATGAAGTTGCCTTTAGCAAAATAAAGTGACCTACTAGACCAAAGAGCGGTAAGAAAAAAGAAAAATATTAGGAAAGTACTTTCAGACAGTAGGAGTTTATTGCCCATCTCCTAGAGCACTGACATAAACTACTATGTCAGTACGCGAGTTTACCAAATCTTCCTCGCGGCATTCTCCCTTCAGCGCGACAATTAAGCAAGTTTTACATCCGTGCATGACCAGATCCACCCAGCTGCCCATCCCGTGGACAAGCGGCATTGCTTCTCCGCGCTTGTCATCGCCCCGGCGCTCGGACCCCTCCCCGGCCCACGCCACGCACAGGGGCTGCCCTCCGGCGGGGCTCCCAGCTGCCAGCCTGGACACACTACTCAGAAACTGTTTTCTCGCTACGTTTTTCTGCCTTCCGATCGCCCCGTATTAAGGTTTTCCCCAGGCGAGAGGCCAAAGCAAGCCCTCCTGGGAGCAAAGTCCCGCCCCGGCGCCCACTGCGGGGAGCTGCCCAGGCCGGCCGCGGCCCCCGAGGCGGGCGGAGGAGGGGGACGGCTCCCGCCTCTCCTCTCTATCCACACAGAGAGGTCCTGGGAAAGTAATTTACTGCCTTCCTTTCAAGGTGGGAAATTTAAAAAAAAAAAACAACATAATAATTAAGAAGAAAATACCACAATCCCCCCGCCAGCCTCGGCGCTGGCGAGCAGCGAGCACAGCCCGCCCCGAGCCCGCCCTGACGGGTCCCTGCCCCCGGCAGCCCCACGGGCGGGCACCTGCACCCCGCCCACAGCACCCGCTGCTTCCCAAGTTCCTGTCGCGACAACTCCCGCCCCCCACGTCTATCGCGACGCATACGCCTCCCGAGGGGGCAGGGGGGGAAGCGCGCGGGGTGGAGGGGGCAGCACCCACAACTACGGGGGCCGTGGGCCAGGCGGAGGGAAGGGCTCGGCGGCCGAAGGGCCACTTACCGGGCGTGCAGTGCAGGGATGAGGCAGGCGAAGAGACAGGCGAGGAGGGGGGGGGCGCCGGCAGCTGCGGCTCCTTGTGGGTGCCGGCGGCCGAGGAGGGGATGGCGGGGGGCAGCATGAGGTAGCGGTCGGGCTGCGGCAGGCAGCGGAGGCAGACCGAGTGGAGGCAGGGCAGCAGCTTGGGCCGCCGGCTCTGGATGGGCTGCCCGCACACGCCGCAAGTGTCCAACAGGTTGAGCGGGGCCACCTCCCCGCCGCGCTCCGCCGGGCCCTGCCGGCTCTCGGCCTCGTTCTCCCCGCTCAGCGCCGCCGCCCCCGTGCGATCCGCCGGGCACGGCCCCCCCACCACTGCCACTGCCGCTGCTGCCGCCGCCGCCGCCGCTGCTGCTGCCGCCTCTTCCATTGTCCTGCGCCGGCCGCCGCCGGAGCGCCGAAGGGAGGCGGGGCGGCCCCGCTGCCCGCGCCCCCGCGCCGACCCCCACGCCGCGCGGCCCGCGGATGTTTGTGTGCCTGCCCCGGGAGGAGCCTGCCCCGCCGCGCCACACGGCCAACGGCCACCCGCGCCCCGCCCCTCGCCACGCTGCGCCCAGCCCCGCCCGCCGTCCCAGCCCTGGTGCCCCGCCCCGCCCCGCCGCGCCACTCCCCCTTCGGGCCCACGCTCCTCTGCCGCCTACGTGCGGCGACCGCTTCTACCCCCCCCAGGAACCATCCCGACCGCCGGCGGAAGCCCCGCCCCTAGATGCCCCGCCCCCACAAAGCCCCGCCCCACACCGCCTTGTCCCTGGGTGGTCGGCGGGGCTGTTCCCACCGCGGCCAGCGGCGGCCCCAGGGCGGCTCTGAGGCGGCCGAGTTGCTGCTGCCCATAGCCGGTCACCACCGGCACACACCCTGTGCCTCCCCGGGGCCCTGCGCCCCACCAGCCCACACCCGCTGCGTTAAAGGCTTCCTGCCGGCCCTGCTGGAGCCCATGGTCTGCTCTGCCCCTGCCGAAATGGCCGCCCTCTCGTCTGGGTAGAAGGCCCAGCCCACGGCCGGCAGCATGTGGGCAGCCTGGCGCTGGCTGGCTGAGAGGCCTTCACCCCTTGGAGAGGTCGTTAAAGAGGTTGTCCTTCTCCATGGCTTTATGTGCGGGTGTCTGTTAAGTTTTGACCCCCGTTTGGTTAGGCGGATCACATCCACGCTGCTACGTGCAGGCATGTTACCTGGCTGAAACTAATTGGCGATCGGTGAAATTAAACAAATATGATGGAATAGTAAAATTCTGGTTTGGGCGCAACATTTTATTTAATCAAACGCTTTAACTTAAGTACACGTGCAGACACGAAGCACTGCTTGCACAGTGGTCACAGGTCAATCGTAAACCGATCCAAGCTACTCAGAATATTCCAGATGGCTCTACGCTTAAAATCCGAGAGTGGCCAGTGTGCTTCCCGCTTCCTTGCAATCCCATCAAGACCCTAACATCAGACCCACAATAAATAGGAGCATAAAAAAGCCGTACATGACAGAAGACGAATTTCCTCAGCACATAGAACAACTGTGTACAGGAGCATTGTCATGATTCAGCATGTCTCACACCCATAATTTACCATGATAACAGGAGAAGAACACTACAGGTTGTTTCAGGGGGGAAAAAAAAGCAGATTTGGCTTTACGATGAGGAACTGTTAAGAGATAAATGTCATTCCCTGCTTAAGAGTATCAACAGAGGGGACAAACCATATCTTCTCAACTCTTGACCTGACAACGCATAGGGCAAAAATGTCACCAGAAGCAGTTTTCTGAAGCCCGCTTTCTGCCTTCCAGTCCAGCTGCCTCTTTCCCTTTGCTGAGACTCAACAAGTGATAGGGTAGAGCTTCGTCATCCTCTTTCTCTGATCCCCCACACACCGGCTTGGCTATCCAACACCCTACAATGATGTTGTAACAATTCATTGTAATGGGAGCTAACACGCTGAGAGCATGTAAGTATTAATGATGAAACGGGTTCAGGAATAAAGCTAAAGAGGATGGTACAGGTTCCATAAGGTGCAAAAGTATCAAAAATGCCATTAAAATGGGTCTGTCAGGAAACAGGCAATAAATGAAGTACATTTGATTAGTTTTAATGGCAAACATGATCAGAAAGTCAATGAATAATATATTTTTGAGGGATGATAGCAAGTCATAAGATCGTCAAACTAGACAGTTTCTGTAAGTAGTGTAAGCTGCTTCTCCAATAGGTGTCAAGACAGGAAAATAGAGATATTAACTAATGGTACGAAGAACATCCTGCACAGGACCTGAGGAGACACTTTGTTGGAAATGATGATCCTCATAAGCCAGTATCCCAGAGATTAGTAAAATGATACGATTATGTTTCCTGCAAAAGTTTGTTTGCTCGGGATGTTGGCAAAGCTCACTCAATCTGTGCTGTAAAATCTATAGTCGCATGGTGAGGAGAAAAAACACTGGACTCCACACGATCCAATATGAATCAAGCGAAAGCCAATTTAATTATGCAAAACTATCCTTTTTTATACAGTTTTTCTTTCCCTACGCGCGATCATGCATATCCTTATTGGTTATAGTTCTTGTTCACGAGGCAGCCACGCGTCTTGGCTAACTACTGATTGGTTTACGCAATATAGCCAGTCTTTTAATGATTGGTCCTTCTTACTCTGCTCTTCATCGGTTACTTTTCGCTGATTTCTCAGTTCTTAGTTGCTCAACCGCTGACTCTTCTTTTTCTCTCCTCAAGGCTGCTGACTCCTCAAGGCTGCTTTTGCCACTTGCTACGTGCTTAGTCCCAATCCTCAAATGGCTGGCTCAGTACATGTCCATTTTCCTCCAAATACATTCCTACAGCATGGCATCTGAACAGCATCTAATTTAAAATAAGTGTTTGAACTTGTATGATTTGAATTTGAATGTAGAGCCCTGCTCTCCTTCCTGTTAGTGGTGGCATTGTATTAGGAGTACTCAGGACAGGAGCAAAAAGCATTAGGGAGGAAGAGAAATAACCATCCCAAGATAACCAGCCATGCAGTATAGGAAGATGAGAGTGAATCAAAAAGCTTTTAAGTGTAACTGAATTGCTTAGACAAAATGTGGAAACAATTAATGAAAGATGCTGCACCCCGTTATGCTCACCTGGGTGCACTGCTTTTGGACCACAGCTATACTGCATCTGGCCAACAGGGACCCCAGGCAGAGCTGGCTTGGGGCTGCTTGTAAAAGGTAATGTAGATAAACCCACCACGGGACAATACATGCTGTACTGTCTTCAATCTGAAACCAGCTGCAGGTTTTATCTGGTTTCTCTCAGAAGCAGGCTATGACTTGTTGGGTTCTCCAGTGTTTCACTGAGATAAGATAAACCAATGGAGAAAAAATGAAGATGGTGACAAGCTGATAGAGTCAGCTTAGAAAGCGTGGAAATCATGTTGACTAGCTGTAGGAAACAACCAGGAGCTGAGATTACTTCATCTCTCATTCCCTCTTCCGTGCTCACAGAAGAACTTAAGAGCTTGCTATGCTACTTGTTACTTCTGTTCACAATAGATCAGTTTTACTAAATCCTCTGCTTCTTCTGGACATCCCAATTAAAGCAAATTCCAGACGCAGTATTATTCCTCCACCATTTTGCCTTCTGTTTAGATATACACTTTGTGACCACAGTCTAGATCCTTGCCATTTGTAATCTAGATTTCTGCAACATACTTCACAAAAAGTTGTCATTCAGAAACTTCAGCTGCAGAAGGAAATGGCTGCCAACTGCCCAGCAGAACTTCTTAATGGAGGGCTCGTAATTAGGAGTTCCTTGCACCCAGAATTTACTTGCTGGCTCTGATTTCTTCCTTTTGTCTCTGGTTCACTTTGTCTCCTCCCTCTAGATTTTCTAGTAGCCTGTCACTCGGCCTTACAAAATGCAGCCCTTCCTGGATTACCCCTAGACATCGGCATGTGCATTTCTTCCTCCTCAGACAGCCATGTGACACTAAATAGTCTCTTTCCAAAGTTTTTTCATAGACCAAAATAAAGCCATGGGTCTTGCAGTGTGATCCGGACAGCTCAGTTTTATCCTTTATGTGGCAACAGTGAAGGAAGTGGCAGAGGAGACTCAGCGCTCCGTCTGTATCATTAAAAAATGCTTTTGCCACTGTGGTCATCCAAGAGGTGGGTATAGCAGCTTTTTGGCCAGACTCCACTACCAGCAACACAAAGCAGTCACTGGAAGGATCTGCCCCAGAATATATAGCATTTTCTAGTCTGTCTTCTCTTGACAAATGGGTGTCTTAATATATGGTTGGTTTTGCCGTTGAGTGAAATCCATAAAATATAAAGATGTTCACTGGGGGAAAGATGAGTGCATTAGAAATGCACAGTTAGGGAGATGTAATATATTAACCATTCCAGCAACAGTGAAGAAGGAGAACTTTACATACCAGAACAGCTGGAATAAGCTGTGAATGAACATAGTGCCTCCCTAGCTATGATGGCTGAATTAGGAATTAATCTAGAATATGGTTTAGGCCTGTAGACTGCCTTTTTGAACTCCACAATTAAGAACCCATAAAGCTATAGTAAACTACCTACTTGTCCTCTCAGGTAGGAGAGAGTGAGAGAAATCTGGTTTGGGTAATTTTCTTAGGATTCTTAGAAACCTTCTTTGTGTCCTATTATATATGGTGTTTACCCAAGTCAAGTATTGCTTCAGTACCTGGCAAATAACCACTGGCACTCTTTCACAATCGAGAAGAGATTCACTTGGCCAGCTTGGCCTCAGCTGGAAGCTCACCACAGATGACACTGGGTCCAAACCCTGAGTGGGCCAGCGGCCCTGTAATATTTCCAGTGCTCCACCCAACATGCCTCCGCTGTGAACTATGGAATAACACCACCACTGCACAGCTCCCCATTAGTTTCATGTTCAGAGGAGTCACTGTGCTTTTGTAAATTAACCCTGGGCTCATCCCATTAGGTTCCTTTTCATGGAAAAGGGGCTTGCCTAAGGGGAGAGGCAACATGCCAGTTCTGAACGCCCAGTATTAGATAAAAACTGCTGAAAATGACTGTGGTATTCACAAACTCTTTTTCTTCCAAAACGTATTTTTTAGGGTTAACCTTCACTTCCATAGAAAATTCCACAAACACATGGAATCAGCATGGCTAAACATGAACATGTCCCAGTTAATGTCCCATAACAATGCTCTATCCAGTTATTTTATCAAACAGTTGCAGGTCCCATCTCTAATCCCCAATGGACCTTTGGAGACCTACGTCTCTCCTAGGGATGAGCAGGACGCTAGGACTGCCTGTGCAGAGATGCTGTGGTTCAAAACTGAAACTCTTGCCCCTTCAAAGTCCCTGTGCTCCCTGGCTGTGCAGCCTCAATGGAAGTGGGGCATCACAGGGTTGCAGGTACAGATGGGCCTAGCGATTATTTAAGAGTGCAGATGCAAGGCAACCCCTGATGAGTTAAACTCAGACATTCATCCAAATAATCAGGCCAACAGACCATATTCCTAAATTATCACAGGGCAGCTCCAAATCCGTCACATCCAGTTTCTCTTCTGACATGTAAAAGGCCAGAAATAGCTTTCTGCAGCAGCACAAATAACCCTGTTGGGTATTAGACTCGTTTCAAGGAACTCGGGAATTATCCAGTGGGGGCCACAGCTTCTGTTGATAAATCTCAGTAATCTCAGGAATTATAAGGCAGGGGGTATAGCTGTAGTGCCTGTGGATTCGAAATTCAGTAATAATGGAGTGCTTAGCTCCCTACCTGCCTAAGCACTTCCCTTGCCCCTGTCTCTTTATCTGATGAGGGATTCCTACTTGGGTTCTTGTTAGCGTTAATGATGCTATTAGAAAAAAAAATGAAGCACTGCAAACTCCTGTTAATTTATGTTTCTGGGAAGGTCCAAAGAGAATTTGAACCTACAGAACAGTGTTTCTCTAGTCACCTGGCTCCACTGGGAGATTGTAACCCACCAGGATGAGATTCTGCCCTGGCTTCATTCCTGAAAAGGGATTTCCTAAACTTCCTTTTCTTTTTTAGGGAGGGTGGGGGAGGAAAAAAATGTTGCTTTAACAGTCACTTTCAGCATCAGTAGCGATGGTAGCAGGTTAATGCACATGGAAAGAAAGCCTCGTAGGACATGTTTTTTCACTTCCCTAGTGTGAGTCTTTAGCAGCAAGGAGAACCAAAATTTCGTTTAACAAAAGATTCCCAGGTTTCAGAATGTGCTTCCATTCAGATTAGGAAAAAGTTTCTCCAGTTTTAAAATACTTTGTAAAGAAAAGCTTTTAAGACATAGTCTGGATTTGATTAAAAACTACGCTTTCAATAAAAATATTTTGTTTGGATTTTGGTCTTTCATTTATTAGTATGTTAAATAAATGTTATACAGCAACATAAAGTATTTGGAATTTTTTTTCCCAAAATCATCTAAAAGACATTTACCAAACTACCAGAACTTTTACTCCGACTTCACAATTTTCTGAAGCATTTTTATTAAAAAAAAAACAAAACTAAAATAAAAAATTTTAAAAAATCCCCACACCTCTGCAGACTGCAAAGAAAAATGGTCATTGTCTCATTACTGGTGTTCTTACTGTCACCTCACTTGCTGACCCACCTGGATTTCAGTAACGTCTTCACAGGCTGTGCCATTTTTTGCCCATAGATCTTTGTCTGGATATCCACAGTAAGGTACATTTTGTTCTGTTCTTATTCTTATTGAGTGTAAGAGGTTTCTTCTCCCTCTTGTTGACAACAGATCACATTAAATTACTAAGAACAGCCCAGGACATAAAATGCATTCATTTTCACTTCTGTTCTGAAAAGTAACCATGAAATGGAGTTATGCAATCACATATTTATTTTCCGAGTTATTTTAAGGTCAAATATACTCAGTTTAAATGTAAAGAGTGTTTTTTGAATTATTAATCTATCTGTTAAGCTACTACAACTTGCAATCTGAAGGTCATGATATTCCTTCATGATATTCCTTCATGATCAACGGTACTCCTAATGAACCCTTATTTTTGACCAGAAAGTCCCTTTCTTTCAATCTAGGTTTTCAGGGGCATCTATATGAATCACATTAAGGAATCAACTGGGAAGAATAGAATTTCTCTCTTTCACTTCATTTTAAATATTGTGTATATTCAGAAATGCCCTACTTTGCACACAGGCTATATATCTATATGAGGGATTTGCATCAGTGTGACTGAATTGATTTTGCTGCATCATTGCACACTTGCTTAGTGTAAACAAGGCCTGTGTTGGCTGTGCTGAACTAACAAGAAAAAAAAATAGCAACAAAAACTTTCTCTAAGGTTGTTTGGAGATAGGATTCTGAATACACATACAGGGAAAATAAGGGTTGGTTTGCTTTTACATGTTGCTACATTTACAGAGTTGGTTTTCAATGAAGCAAAGCTTATTAGAAAATTCGGAATCCATCAATTTAAGCCAAAGGAGCATGCTACAAATTTCCTAGCAGAAAGATATAACTAACCTTACCTTGGTTACTGAAAACTTTATTTGCACTAGCAATTAGCTAGTAAATAAAATGTTCACCTCTGAGCTATTTAAGAGTTTCCCTCTCATTGTGTCCCAAGTCTCGTCCACACAACTAAACTGAACCCACAGTGGACAACAGGCACCAGGACCAGCTGGAACCAAACCAACTCCTCTGTTCTATTATGCAACTTCTCTGAACAGCCCTGGACAGAGTGTGGGACCATGAAAGAGAGGATAAACAAGTCACAATCCTGGCTAAAAGCCACAGTAGATAGACACAGGACTGCACTACCTGGAATAACACCTTCCGAGGCCTCTGTGTCTGGACAGACATCAATACTGTTGCACACAAAGTTCAAGGCTCTCATCTGGCCTTTTGGCTCTGAAGGTCTTCTTTGCGATGGGAAACACGGCACTCTGACTTGTTTAAGCCTCAGGATTTAAGGGATGAGATATTGCAAGCCTCTCTCCAATTTTTTTCATTCTGTCATCACTATTTATGGTATTAATTCTGGGGATTATATGATAATGAAATTAAAGAGAATAGATTATATATACAGGAATTTTAGATAGACTATATCTAAAACCCACACGTTTTGCTCTCAATTAGCACAAGGCATTTATGGATCTAGGCAAATACTGAACACGTAAGAGCATTTCCTACTCCAAGTCTTTGTGTTTTGTTAGCATCTGGGGGAGAAGGGTGGAAGATAGGTGAAGTTCATTTTGCCTTTGCTTTTCCACATGCAATTTCCAGATGTAGAGAAATTCCTTCTTGGGGTTACAATTTGACATACAACTCTTTTGGCAACAGTGCCAGTGATAAAGTGGTGCCATCTTCTCTGCTCAAATGTTCACTCATGGCCTACAAGAACATAGCACTGCTAAATGACAAATAAAACATTTTTTGTGTTCCATTTTTTTAGTGGGGCAGGGGGTTATCATCCTTTTGTTGACTGCTGGAGAGAAACTCTTTAAAATTCAATGACTATGCCAGTGGCAACTCTACTGTCCCATCACAACAGAGTTATAGAGCATTGATACCCTGATGCCCATGTTTCAGCTTCCCAGGCATACTCTCCTCTTGTTTTAAAAGTAAGAGGTGATTCTTAATTACATTTATGATCAGAAACAGTATTTACAAACTAAAAAATACATAAGGTGACAGAAATATTCCTCTAATTATTGCGAGCTGAGATGCACACCTGTGGTTATTGGTTCCATCCAGTCTCTCTCCTATTAAATACTCCAACAGGGTGGCAATTGGTGGAGAGACCCTGCAGTACCCAACCAACTCCTTCAGTACCAAGTGGATAAAGAAGGATTAGCCATAAGATCAGAGGCCTGTGATTCGCATGGATCAATGAATGAGTATTGATTTAGGGTGTTACGTGACTGTGGGGCAAGCCATTCTATGTCCCTCTGGCAGATTTGAAAGGAAAGTTTACATTCTAAAAATTTCACTTTCTGCTATTGTAGCCAACAGTAGGACTGGAGGTTTGCATAATCCAAAATACTGTGTGCTGGTGTACAGGCAAAATTGAAGAGGTTAAGAGTGATACCAGCTTTTGTATCTGTTGACTTGCTTTATTTAAAATTCATAATATTAATAGAGGAGTCAAAATTAGGCTTTGACTGCATTGGTATGAGCCTTCAGAAGTACTGGTAAGGAGAGAAAAAAGATGTATATCAGGATTCAGTTATATTTCCTATGAAACCATGCAAGCGCTGTTACACCTCTTAGAAATGTTCCTAGCAAACGCTGTCATATTCTGCCCCTCTTAGATTAGTACTTTAGTACATATTTTTGTTTATATTTGGAGCAGTGTCAGCACTGTGTGTTAAAGAAAATTGGCAGAGTCCGGGTCTCTAGGTTTGCTGGTTTTATTAACAACTCAGAGTTGGACCACCACCGCAGTGAATGGTACCTGACTCAAATTCACTACCGGTTTATATAGAAACTAATAATCAATTACATCATAAACATTTCATAAGCTTCTGTTAATAATCCACTAACTATTTCAATTCCTCTTTCTTTCTTCGTCAAGAGTCCACAAAAGTCCATTCTTTTCCATTGTTTAGCTGATCTTTATGTTCTGGTTCCGCTCCGACTCCGGTCAACACCCCATCCTCGATGTTCTTGCTGTGATCGGCGTCCTTAATGTTCTTGCTGTGATCAGCGTCCCGTCCTGATTCAGGTTGATCAGAGTCCGGTTCCCACCGCCAGTGTCTCCTAAACATTCAACCTTAACAACAACTAAAATTATATTTAAAACCTTATTTATACTAATTTTTATTTCTAAGTGTCCTATATTTCTTTTAAGGTAAAGAAGAGGTTAACCATACATTCTCTTTACTAAAATCATCAGAAGGTAATACTTCTAGGCCTACTCCTGCTTAGCTACTCATTAAGCTTTGATTGATGATTTGTTCAGTCTTAGGTCAGGATTACAAAAGGAGCTTTGAGAACAATATTCATGGACTGTAAAAGCCCACCTGTGTTTATTCAGATAGACTTATATTAATTATTCTATTCACTATTCTATTTCACCCCTATTGATTCTTGTTTCTCTAACTCATAAGAACTTTTTCATTAATCGTGTGGAAAATTTCTATAACACTGTGCAGCCATATATTACTGTGACAAAACCTGCTCCTTCACTCACATGTGTATTTCCATCCTAAATCAAATGTGAGTAAAACAAGCAGAGCTTGACCCTAAACTGGAGAGCTTCGTAAGCAGAAGCTATGTATTACAGTCACAGAAATCTGTTCTTCAGATCTGTAGAGCTGCATATTTATGGTTTACCAATGCTTGAATAGATTTTAAAATAAACCAGTCTGTAAATACAAGGGAAAATCTAGCTGCAGCATTATGAAGTTGTGCAATGCAGCACTCCAGATTTATTTTCTTCACAACTCTGTAGAACTGTGGGCAATATGTAACCAACTAAATGCCTAATTTATTTCTTTTACTTCTTTTCAAACAAGCCATACCCCAAAGGAATATCTTAGTAATCTACAGTATCGTGAATTTTAATGTGTTTTTTGAAGGTATCATTCGACTTTTCAGCTAGGATCAAGGGTGATGTTTCATCCGTTAGAGACATACTCTGGGATCAAAGACAACTGGATTAGCTTTTTTTATGTATATCACATACTTCCTTGGGCAAATTGGTGAGTCTATAGCTCTGTTTGCATTTGCACAAAAATAGCATTTTCCTGTCCCAAGGGCATGTTGTGAGGGACCTCAAAGACTGAGATGTCTCACATATTGTTGTAATTGGAAGTCATATAAAATGTGCAGCAGGCAGATATCCTAAATGTTAAAATGAAGTTGGAACTCAGAAGTAATTTCTAATTTGCCATTGTTGCCATCCGCTAAAAGATTAAAATAAGAGTATAGCAAATTTTTTCTTGGTCTCAAGTAATAACTGGATGCATTTTGCTCCGTCTTGGGACACAACTCACAGCTAATGACATAATTTTCATTTCAGATATGGAACAAAACAAAGTTATTCCAAGTTATTAGTCTTACTGGGATTATACTGTATTAAAAAGAACTTAACAAGGATGCCCAAGACTCAGATTATCAGCAAATATGGTTCAGCATAACTCCACTGAAGTAGCTAGAACTAGACCAAGTTGGTTTTCCTGGCAATGTGTCCTAGTGTCCCTACTCACAGTTTTGCGGTGACTGAAATGTTAGTTCACCTTTACAAAATACATAATTTTATTTCTTAGGTTCTACTTGATTAATCACAAGTGAGTGACAAACTGAAAAGATTTAATGAAAAAAGGGACCTGAATAGTATCAGTATCAAGTGATGAACATTACAACTCTTTTTCCCTTGAGAAAATTAAACAACCAAAATAGGAGTGGTTAAAAAAAATGTACATTAGCTTAAAAGAAACGCCATTTTCTGCTAAAAGGAGATAACTATGATAAAATTACATAACAGCATAGTCAGTTATCCACTGAATTGTAGGAGACAAGATGGAAGTTGCTTTAAATTATTTATGGTTATCCAGTAGGCCAGTGCAGAATTTTTCTGTTCTGTAACTTTCTACAGATTTGCCCAGATACGAATGCTAAATAGCTCAAGTTAATGATTCCCACTCTTGCCACTGGAATGTGATGCCACAGTCCAACATTTTTCACTGTTTTGGATGCATTTGCTAGTGTTTTTCTTTCATTTTCCTACCTCGTTTTTCTTATGCACATTCTTCTCTATCAAAAAAAAAAAAAAAAGAAAAAAATCATTCTCTTATTGTCAGTATCTGCATTTCTGGTATCTGAAGACAGTAGGAGTATTCACTCTCCAATATTTTTTCCTGAATGTATTTACAGTTAATATTCCCTTCCATTTCACACTTTCCATTCCTTTGCTCATATTTTGCCACACTTGACTGCCTTCCTCCCAATTTTGCTGCATTTCTGTTGCAGCCTTTACACTTTTCCGCCAGCACTGTGCCAGCTCCGTGCTGACTGCCATAGAGCAATCACATCCCAACAGTGTTACCATGCGATCAGGTCAGATCAGAGTCATGCAGTAGTCGTATCAGATATACCGCACTCTTATACAATTACCTATAATGCATTGTAGCCAAGGCACAGGGTTATATTAAGAAAAACGCCTAAGGACTTTCAGAGGAAATACAGGGAGCTGAAGAAAAACAAGGTTTCAAATAAAAGGCAAGAGCCTCTTCCACTTCAACAAGGTAGAGGAAAAAAGAAACTCTGTTACTGATACTGCAAGCCACTAAAAATAGAGTGATTCAGACTTGCTTGTGCAACCAACGATTACCTCTCATACATTGGTCTTGATAAAGGCAGTATTTCAGTCTTTTCCTCTTCAGGCTGCAGTCCTGTGGCCATCACCAGCTTGGTGGAGCCTGGAAATGCAGTAATTAGACAGTGTGAGGGAAACGAGGCAGATGTGCAACCATCCTTTGGGTACCATAAGAGCCAGTGTGTTGGAACCTGAGAATACGGAGAGCTTTTGGGCTCTTTCTATAACCTGCTCAGACAAGGACGTTGTTGTATGTCAGGTTACAAGCCCTTCCTCTCGGGTTGCATGGGGACCATGGTTTAGATCAATGGGGAGAAGAGGAAAAGAAAATAACAGCCAGGTAGAAACGTCTCAGTATGTTTGGCCAGACTGAGAGCCTGGAGATCAAAAGGGTTGGACGCGTATCAAGCAGATTTCACTGAAACAAGATAAGAAGTGGTTTATGGCTTAAGGTAATGGGCTGTCTTACCCAGATTCTAGTGTTTAGCACAAAATGAGAAAGAAGAAAAAAAAAAAAAAAGAAAAGAAAAGCCTTATTTGACCAACCTTTAATTCTTACAATGTTTAGGTGAAAAGAGGTATCTCCTAGCTAGACTTCCATAGCCTAAACATGGAAATAAATCTCATTTTCCTATAGTGGTTCACTCCAGCACATCCTTAAACAGCTGATTTCTCTGTTTTTCTTGTTAGTAAATATACATAAATATAAAAAATAAAGACACACCAAAATCTGCACACAAGAGTATATAGCAAGAGGGAAGAGTAGACCATGTTGACAGAAGAATACGGAGTAATTGGAGAATAAGATGCTTCCATAATTTTTCTTATTTGCAATCATATGGAGAAACCTTTCAAACACAGAAAATACCCTGTCTTTTAAGATTTAATTCCAGAGCTTGTCATTACCAAACAAATTAAAAAAAAAAGGGTTACTTCATGGTATCCGTTCAAGAATTTTGCTTAATAAAATGAGAGTAGGCTGCCATCCCCTTACATAAAAATATTCCCTAAGCCAAGGAAAAAGAATGTCAGTAGACATAGTAGTTAATACACTGTCTGTTGTTCTGATGCTCACCAAGCATCCCATAGAAATTAAGTGGATTTCTATAAAGCCATCACAATTTATTTTTCCATTCAGCTGCACTAGTGCTAACTGGCATGTTAGGGCAGGAGTTGATTATGCGGCTTAGGAGGTGAATTGGTTTGTATCCAGACATAAAATGAGTTGTCTTGCAGAATGATATACGGGGATTTAACTTTGCTGAGTCAAATTTCAGTAAAATAAATAGACCCAGAGGGTCAAATGTATTAAAGGTACTGTGTCACACTAACAAAACTATATTGCTAAACATGTTTTGGGAGGGGGTTTGAGGTTTCAGATGCATAAATCTCGGCTTCTTTATTCTCGTGGCAACATGAACCACACCAAATCTTTCAACCCTTTATTAAAGATAGAAAAAATAAGGGGGGGGGAAAGAAAAAAAATATTAGGAATGCAGAAAAGTAAGGCTTTCATTTTAAAAATCTCCAATTTCCATTTGCTGTTAAGAATCTGTATGAGGAAAACACCATGGTTTAACAGGCTTAAAGAGATAGTAAGAAAGACAGTTGTTGTTGTTTTTATTTTAGAAAAGAGAGTTATTCAGTTCACTGAGATGGGCTGGAACTGCTACAGGAGCTGTTGCCAGAGCCCAGCCCTTCCCTGGAGAGGCAGGCAATACGAATAAGGGACAAAGAAGGCACCAGAGCTGCAGGGGAAGGGAACTCAGCTGCTCATTCTGGTGTTGGCTCTGAATAGCAAGTTCACAGCTAGAAAAACTCCAGTACAGCATACTGTCTGTTGGTCACACAGAAACATGGAAATTGCAGCAGTGCCCTGCTGTCTCTAACACAGCTTTTTGGAAGCTGTCTGTTAACAGTATCGTGGCAGCTCTCCAAAGGCCATAGCTTCAACATCTCAAGCAGACTCTTCTTAAACAGAAAACAAAGGGAAACACATGTGAAAAAGGAAAGAACACGGGAGGGAAGAAAAAGCACAAACCAAGGGGCTATGACAGTCTCATTCTAGGTGTTGTTCAGGATTTAGCATGTGCAAGTGGAGGTGTGAGGCCACCTGGATTCCTCCTTCTGGCCCAATCCTGTCTGTACATCTTTCATGTTGATAATAAATGCCCTGTGCAAAAGAGCTGTGGTGGACTTGATGAAGGGGATGGGGCAAATGACTGCAACTATGCTGGGGTGTGCTCCCACTGTCTACCTATCTTCCTGCAGTTTGGGTCAAATTAAGCATCCTTGCAGCTGACTCACCAGGTTAGGGGCACCAGAGAGGCAGAATAGCCCATCCACTCAGGATCTTGCATATCAGCTGATCTTACTCTATATCAATTTTGTCCCACTAAATCTAGTCTCACACTTTTCTTCTTTACTGGACAAGATTTCAGCATAGTCCTTGGGGTTTATCACTGGGTCTTTTTTTCTTGAAAACGCTGTCATTTTGTCTTTAATTTTTACTGACCTTTGCAAATTATTTTATGTAACAGGCTGAGCTGTACACTGGTCACCTTGAACTATTTAGAGTGTAGGCCTTGGCACAGCAGGATCTAATTTTTCTTGTTTGCAAGGACATTTCTTATCTTCTCTAAGGAATGAAAGTCTGTATAGTGGTCATTAAATATATTAGAATGCTTTTTATGAGATTAAATTTATCAGCCTTGTTGTCCTATCTAAACAATATGAAATTCTATAATTCAAGACATTTTACTTGACATACATTCTCAAAGGGAACTAGTATAAAACAATTCAGACATGTCTGACAGGCTGTAGGGGAAAATGTGCTGTGCTTAAAAAATCCAGTGTCTTCTGTGACAAAGTGTACATCTCGCAAGTTTGGTGCAAGGACTTAAAGTCTGATAGAAGATTTGTGTTGGGGACATGCTGTTTTTATCCTCATTAAATAAGTGTATGAAAAGTCATGGTGCACGTTTAATAAAGATGACTTTTATTTTAACAGCAAACTTTCCAAAAGGTACCATTTGCTATGGATAGTCATCTGCTACCATGAGCTGTAAGAGATGTAGGCACCCAAACGGAAAGCAAGATGTCTGCCTTCCTCTGGTGCCAGCAGCCCTGTTGTTTGAATCAAGAGTACAGAGGACAGAGTTGTTCAAATGCACCACGGAGAAAATCTCAGACAGATACACTGGCTCTCAGAGCTGTGCTAGATGAGGAACGGGTTTGGGAGGAGGGATTGAGGAGTTAGGGTCGTCCAGCCAAGTAGCCTGGGAGCAAAGAGTGTCATATGGGGAGTGAGCAAAGAGCTAATCAGATTGGGAGATCAGGAGCTGGGATCCACTGTGACTTGCTGTATGAGGAGACCAGGTCTGGGATGAAGCGGGGAAGGCAAAGGACTAGAATGGTGAGAGGCCAGAGGAGACACAGCAGGTTAGCTTATATCTGGAGTATACATCTGCCTGATTACTTGTCACTCCAGCCGAGAAGCAAATCCTCAGTTTGTGTTTCTCACCAGTGCCCATTAGTGATCCTCTTCTGGGAGTGCTTTACTCAAAGGATGACAACCTGTGACTGGTAGTGGCACTCCATTAGCTCAAGTAGCAGAAATGTGTGCTAATTCTGCAGTTCTCATTCTGCTGAGGAAAAAGAGGTGTTGTGATGGAATTCATCTCTTTCCAGCCTGTTTTCATTCTTCTCTCTTTTTTCTGTTTAAGAAAATAAATAAAGAATTTGTTACAGAACATTACCGAGATTGCTAAATCAAGCAATTGAAATAGGAAATAGCAGAATCAAATATATTATGTTTAGTCTATTTAATTAATTTTTCCTAATGTGATATTAGGAGCTTACCTCCCCCTCTTATCCCAGTGTGGCCTGATAAGTAATTAGCCCAAACTCATTTAGAGCAGAGAATATGCTAATACAACATAAATATTTCTTCCAGTATGTCTTTTTTCATATGTCTTTGCTACACAGGCTTATTTTGTGCTCTCTGCGAGTTAGTACAGTGGAAAAACAAGAATGCGACTAGGCAGTCATCCTGATTTATCTGTTTTGTACATTGTGCCTGCTGCCCCCACATTTAATCTCGGTTGTTTCTAGGCTGTGCTCTGGTCACAGACTGTCTTTCCATCTCTGCATGGTATCTAGAATATTTTGAAAGTGACTTATGGAATAATAATGCCAGAGTAATTTCGCCAAATATCTACAAAATATAAAGGACCCTTTGCTCACTCGGGGGAATAGCCTAATGCTGCCTAAGAGGAAAATGAAAAGCTAATCATATTTTTCAAAGGAAAATAAGGGCCCGTGTTTGTGTCTTGGCTCACATTCCCTCTCTCTTCGAAACAGGCCTTAATGTTCCAGCTTCTGTGAGCTATGGCTGAACCTGCCAGGTCAGCCTAGAGAGACAAGGTCTCATATCAAAAGTCATTGTTTTCACAGAGATTAAATTAATCCAATATTAATCCAAGAAAATTACTGAAATTGTTGAAGAGTCTTAGCTGTTCCTAAGGCTTCCAGCTGCTCCACCCAACCGATAGCCTGCACAAGCGCAGAGCTGCAGTGGGAATCTGAAGGAGGAATCATTTATTAGCAAATAATAATAAAAAGCATATGTCTCCCCGTTGTTCTCTGCCACGGGGGCTCTCAGTGCAGAGCCGGCTGTCATGGCCGTAGGACCTGGGCACGGAAGCTGGCAGGGCAGGGCAAGGCAGGCAAGCATGCCACTTGTTTAATTTTGTCCCCAGTCAGTGCTGGGAGCTTATCTCCACCTCTTAGCACTGCCCAGCCTGTTAGGAAATTAACTCAACCTCATTTACATCAGAGAACGTTCTAATACGGTGTAAGTATGTCTTCCAGTCTGTAATTGAAAGCTCTAATTATATAACAAAATTGAATGTTGTAACGTAGATATTGCTTCGTCACAGCTGTGTTCTGGGACCCATGGCCTTCATCTTGATGCTTCCACTGGATAAAGGCAGGATACTTTACAGCATGATCTCACCCAATGAACTGTCATATGATTACATGCAATGTGTACAGTGCATGCTTATATTACTGGTGAGCCACATGTGAGCTACGGTTTGTAACCCCTTGCTGCTGTCAGCCTTGCAAGCAGCAAGTGATCCAGGCAGTGACATTTCAGTCAAGGCTTTGATTCCAGAAAACAAACCTGTTCTTCAATGCACCCCCATTCAGAGAAGTGTGTAAATGCACACCAAACTTACCTTCAGTAGGTGCTTAAAAAGAAGGCACACATTTAAGAGCCTCTCGTGAATGAGGCTCTTTACTTTAACTGCTTTATACAGCTAAATAAATATGGGCTTTGGTGGGCAGACTCCCAAATTAAAAAAATATATATATTTAGTTGTTTAACTTGGAGAACAAGAACAACCTCATTTTGGAAATGAGGTTAAACCTTTGTGAAAATAGTGAATGAATTCTCATTATGAATACATGTAAGAAACACTGATGCTCCTTTACGGAGGCAGATATCTAAAATAACTACAGTCTGTACTCAAAACACAGGCACAGGCTGATGCTCAGGACACAGGAAAATGTATAGCACAAGAAGGTGGAAAATTTTCACCAGATACCATTGAGGAATCAAGGCTATGTATGGGTCTGATTTTATGTGAAAAGCAGAAGAAAGCTGAGAACAGACTGCAGAGTTTTACTTTTTAAAAAAGCATAGAAATGGTGATTTTGTGTTAAAACTTGGCTAAGAAGATTGCTGGGAATTGTAGCAGAGATGATATATCCTGAAAGTATTCAACATAACAGGAGTCTGTGTGCCCTCTTGCATCAATGGCATCACCTCAAAAAGCACGCTCAGATCTAAGCTCAAACTTAACAAGCTGAAGCTGAAACAACTTGGTAGACCACTCAAATAAAAAAGGACTACTTATTTTATAGATATTAGTAACCTTGCAGATCAACACCAGATTGCACACCCCAATATTTATGGTTAAACAGCAGTACTGTCTCTAATGCAACACAGTTTGATTAAAGATCTCTCTTTCAGTCTAGGTAATAAGAAATAAACCATCACTTGTTATGACGCCAGGAGGCTCCAGATACCTTTGAAGATACATGAAAGGCAAAACCCCTTTAATCAGGGATCATGTAATTTCCACTGTGGCATGACTACCTGAGTCCCACACCTGCCAACTCTTCTTGGCATGGACTTTCTCCCCAGTCTATCACGACTGCAGCAATCACATGGCAGTGCCTTGGCAACAGGCCCCCATCTCCTTGAAGCATTTGGCAGAGTGCTTTAGTCTGGACATCAGCAACTCTCTGCATCTCTGGAGCAAGAGCTTTAGTTTCCTCCCCTTCAGTAAGGTTCACTATTACCTCTAGTGACAGCTAATAAAACAACCTAGCTCATGCAAGCTTTGCTTCACAGAGAAAACAAAACAGTTATGGGGAATACATTTGATTGTCTAGTAGCCCTTATGTTATTCTTACTGTCTTCTTATAGCAAGGCTGGGACATGCAGTGGAAGCTAGTGTCTTCCATTCCTCTCTGTCATTCATTGGTGTTTCTAGTGGACACGGTTGAGAGTGATCAGTCTCATTCCTGTGAGGTGGGTCTTCTTAAGATCTCTAATGAGCATCCTCTTCTTCACACACACTGGTCTCCACTGGATCGTTTTGTGGGGGATTCCTGGGGGCTGCCATTCAGATAACGCACACCAGATACACCCTGTGCTCCCTGCTGACTCTGGTGAAAGACAAGCTGGTGGGCTGTTCAGCCCTATGCTGAGGATAGAGCCCAACATTCAGACTTTTTCATAGGCACTTTTCCTTTCAAGCCATCTAGTTTTCTAGCACCTTTGACGTCTCTACTTTCCAGTGTCTATTTTAGCATTGTAGTTACATGTAAATAATAATTTTAAAAAACTTGTTTTAATTCTGAGACTGAATATCTTGGATTTCCATATGCTAAGATGAGTATGAATGGTGGAATACTCTCCTATCCTTGCTGTCAGTTTCTTTCTAATTACTCAGAAGTGGGATATGGACAGGACAGGTAAGCTGTTCTACTTTACCAGAATTTGTGTTTTCTAACATGACTTTGATGCTTGGTATTAAGCTTTCAGGGATGTTTGCTTTGATAGCTGATTTTGAATCCTGTTTGGCTTACTAACTATTTTTCCTAGGTTGTATATCTTCACAGATTTTTTCAGGTCTATGGCTCAGTTACACAATGCTGCTAGCACAATTTACTCTTCCAAGATATGTGTAATCCACCCCATGGTATGCTGCTACTTGTGGTGCCTACAGAGTAGCTATGTATGATAACGCAAAACAGCAACAGAAAGCAAGCATACCCTTGTTTTACACCAGTGTTCAAAGTGAACCAGTCTATTACTTAGATGCACTCCCAGATGCAGCCATCCATCCCTCTTGCAAGGCCATGATGATGGAGGAGGAGCTGAGTGCTATAGTTCCACAAGGCATCCCCGAGGCCACTGTCAAGTAACCTTAAAAAAATCAATGACACTGGTGATGAGCAAAGCCTGTCATGCATGTGTTGTTTCAGGATGCTCTTTTGTGTCAATATCCAGTTTTCTGGGCCTGAGTCCAGAGTCTGTTCTTCTCCAGTTCTGCATCAATCATCTGTGCCATCTTGTGCAGCATTCCACTGCGAATGACTTCCCCTATAGAGCAGGGCAGGGAGACACTTTCCCAGTCTCATTTTAAAATATTTCAACAACTCCACGTTTCTCCTCATCAAAAGTTGTTTTTTCCCAGATTTTATTCAACAACTTTTTAATTTTGCTTCTGCAGTGACGCTATGGGCTCTTAGCATTTCTGCTGTGATCAAATCATCTTTCATTGCATTGTTGCTGCTACCTACTGGACTACAACTTGCTTTTCTGATATCACTACTGAGCCAGTGGCAATCTCCTGTTGTTTGAAGTCACATTGTCTCGTGTCACAGAATCTTACGTCAAGGTAGGGCTGAGTTTTTGCCGCTGACTTCTTTAAAGTGCTTTGCCCATTTTTTTTATCTCTGTTGTACGCATTTCCCTATCTTTGCTTCTGATCAGCCCATTTCCTGTTTAAACTAGCCACACAGGATTTTTGTAACTCTGTAAACAATATCTGTGGTTTTCTACCATGGCAGGAGCTACAGTTTCAAGTGTTAGGTCTTTAATATATCTCTGTTCAACTTCCCTTGAACATTATTTTTCACTGATTTGTCTGCTTTCATGTTCCTTTTTTGTAATTCCACACTTTTCATCAGTCTTAGGAATAAAGAATTTTTAATTATGAGTTTTTATTTTCTTTATGATGCATTGTTTTTGGGCTTACCCAATTTGTTGCTATGCCCATATTGAAGCTGCTGCAGATATATCACATTGTTTCATGAGGCAGCAAGGCAAATTTAATGGCTCACTCCCCTTGAGAGGGCCATGCCCAACCTTAATTCCTTTCAGTCTTAACCACATGTTCCCACCTCCTCCTCATGCTGTGGTGCTCATCTGTCTCTCAGTTAAATAGTTCAGCTAACTAAATCAGCAGAAAGCCAACCAGTTTAAAAAAACTAATCAGCTTCTGCTAGGTTGGTGAGCTGAAACAGCTCACAAAGATGTTGGACAATGGCCAACGCTAGCTCGAGAGAGAGTCGAGGAACACCAGGACAGGATGTGGAGAGAGATGGAATCACCTTACACAGATGGCAGCAGCTAAGTTTTACAGAGACTCAGTCATACTGGGAAATGTCATGCTGAGCATTCTCCCTTTGTAGCACCATTTCTTCACCTCACGTACCCTTGGCTCCAACAGTAACTTAAATCACAGAATCACCGAATGATCTAAGCTGGAAGGGGACTCAAGAGGTCCCTAGTCCATCCACCTCACTCAATGCAGGGTCAATGCTGAGCTCAGACCAGGACGCTCAGGGTTTTATCCAGTCATGTCTGGAAAACCTCCAAGGATGGAGACTGCCAGACCTCTCTGAGCAACCTGTGCCAGTGATTAATTATCCTCACAGTGAATTTTTTTTTCTTATAAATCTGTGCATGGTCAACGTCAGAATATCATGCAGCACTGTTTTGTTTTCAGCTTCACATCACTGATTTCTAAGTCATTTTCCCTTTGAAGTCCATCCTTCCCAGACTTTTCTGCTTGACATTACAAAGACCATCACTGATACCACCAGTTATATCACACATCTGACCCCAGGTGGTGTTCGTGTCAGTATCTATTTCTCAGTCTTTTTGCCATCTGGCAAGGTCCACATTTCTAAGCCAGCAAGGTGCTTAGAAATATATCAGACAACAAGCACAGATCAGTCTCTCTCCTCCCATTTTGGTAGACCTTTCACACACACTTACTATTTTAACCCAAGGCCTAGGTCAGCCATATGACCCCAGCTCTGCTTTACTAAAAAAAAAAGGTTGCTAAGATATACAAAAAAAGCAGAAACGAGGACAGAAGTGAAATTGTTGAGTTGGTAGCAGTCACTCAAGGACTAAAGGAAAAAACATTTAACTGAAAAAGCCCTAAAACCCTTAGAAAAAAAATAAAAATAGAAGATAGCAACTCAGCAAAACTGAGGATCAGCAAGGAGCAATAGTGACTGGCACTTCCCCATGTGATTACCATCTGCCTGACCAGCAGAAACCCAGTGGGTACCTGCATCAGAGGTGGTGAGGACATTAGTGCTTAGGCTAATAGCACATTAGTCTCAGCCATTTATTGTGTGTGCAATCTAACAAATAACATAATAGTTGCATACTCATAAATTGTGTTTGTGATCCTGCTTTCAAGCCTCCATGCACAGGAAAAGACACCCAAATAAAAGTGACCAAAAAAGCTGAGAGGGTTATACTATACCACTGCTCTATCCGTTATCTTGATTGTTATATTCACCTTTGGTATTAAAGTGGTCTATGAAAAGAAATAGGCTGAGTTTTGGTATTTCTTTAATTCCTACTTTGAAGGCCATTTTGGAAATGCATGCTTGTGCTCTTCTCCACATTTCTCTGTCATAGCACAACATTATGCAATATCCATTTTGGCATGTGGGGTGCAATGCATTGCTCAGATCACCTGTTTTGCTGGCACACTTCCTTCTTCTCCATCCTAATTGCCAGATGACGGTCTGCCTTCCCGGGGTGACTCAGTCTGCAGGCTGGCTGGCTCATCCATCATTCCCCAGGTCATCTGCACACCGATGTGTGTCAAAGCAGGATGTGGGTGGAGATGGAAGCACAGCCCAATTACAGAATCAAGAATGCAAGAGGGAGTGCATGCAATTAATATTGGCAGAGTGCAAATGCTGTCTTTCTTCCTAAAATCTTAAACTCCACCCACCTCTTAGGATAGCTTCCAGCAGAGCCAAAGAATTGGGCTGGTGTTGCAATCTAGCGAAATTGTATTCACAGACATGTAGTAGAGTCAGGCAATTCACTGTATCATCTATTAGCCAAAGAAGCTAGCCACCAAAGCTGAAAAAGAGGAAAAAAGAAAAAGAACTAGGAACAAATGTAAAGAAAAGTTAATTTTTAAGTTGAAGTAAACTATCAGTTTATTTCAGATAAACAAGATTATTAAAAAAAATAAACAGTGGTGGGAATGTCAAGTTTTGGGAGAAGATGCTGAAGAAGATGGAGGGATGAGAAAAAGTAGCAATTTGGCTTATGAAGTCCCATGCTGTCCTGTAGCGAGGTCAGCTGTAATCCTACAGACTCCTCAAGGAGACAGTTGTCTTGACCTTGGGGAAGGAAGGAAGGGCGAGTCTCCTGTCCTGTACATTTTTGCTGTGTGAGCAGCTGGTAATCAGAGCAGTAGCCCTCAATGATGGGCCAACACCTGGTGATCTGCCCAGCAACAGGACCCCGGCAGCTTGCCAGCACTTGGTGATTTAGACCAACAGCAGCTCTGAAAAATTTCTTCTTGCATTGGTGGATCAGTACAGATGTGTGGCCTCACTAGGCTCAACACAGTCAAAGAAATTTTTTTGGCTCATGCGCAGTTGTTTATCAAGGCATGCAAACATGCCATGCCACTATCGCCTCGAATCAGCAGAGTTAATTTTAACATACACTGAAGTTTCCTGGAAGCTAAAGGAAATTGAGTTCCAACTGAAAATTGGGCATATGGGTAAACGTCTGCCAAACTGCGCCCTGTATACATAACCTAATGCCTGGTATGATATGTTTTCTGGTTTACAAATGTTAAAAAATCCTTCAGATTTGAAGCTACCCAAACTCTCTTGTAACACGAACGGGACCTTTTTCTTCTCAGATATAAAGAAAAATATTTGAAAGAAAATGCATGTTATGAATAGGTGACTACATATAGCTTTTCAGACTTCAAAAAAGATTACTATTCCATGCTCATCATTAACCTTAATTAACATCATTAATTCCCATCACTAATCATTATGCAAATGAGCAGCTGTGTAGAGGAGAGTGAGTCCCAAATCAGTGTCAGAACTGAGGGAATGGCAGGTGCAGCTCACCTTCTTCTCCAGCCTGAGACACCAAGCAGCTAACACCATCCCACTGACCACGAAGCCCATGGGCAGCCCAGACAACCTGCCCTTTCTCCTGCCAAACTGGCTGGAGCTTGAGAAGGAGCTGGGGCTACCAGGAGGGTGTTGTAGACACAAGGCATGAACCCAAGGAAACCATGCTCCAATGGTTCCAATACTCCACTACGAATAAATCTGTCAACTACAAGTGGTGTCACCTGATGGGAGCATATCAAATCAATATTTAAGAAACAGAAATAATTCAATCACTTACAAGCTAGTGAATCCTACCAGCATCATATGTACAGTTTTAGAACGCATTTTGAAGGAAGTAATAATTGATAGCTGGATAAATGGAAAAAGTGATTAAAATGCATTGATGACTTCAAAAGAATAGATCATGCTATAAATAATTTTCTTCAGTAAAAATGGAGACAAACATGCTTTCAGGCTGCTGGAGAAAAAATAGCATTTGGTATAAATCAAGCCTCAACAAAAGTGTTAAGTGATGCTTGTATAAATATGCCACACTGGACATGCTGTGCATGCAATACACACTATGGTGATATGCAACATCATTTAGGAATGCATAACATAGATAACTGGCAAAAAATAGAGCAGTGAGTAAGGCTGACCATGATCCCTCTTCCTGCTTACACCCTCAAGTCTTTAGAACACATTGTTTGAGTATGATAAGTTTTACAGTTACATTTTGCAGCTAAATTGTGATTAGAGTGTGTGAAATATACAAAGTTGAGTGTGATGGGACTCCATAAACCTGTGAAAAATATGGGGCCAGATAAGTTGAGGACTCTGGAGAGAGAACACCTGAGAAGTTAGGATATGACCCCAGGAAATTAGTGAAGGATATGAAAGAGAAGAGCACTATGTTCCTACTAAAGGAAGTGGAAAGGGAATTCAAACATGAGAAAAACACGATTATGTAGGCCTGAGCGGATCCTCAGCAGCAAGGACATCAAATCCAGCTCAAGTGCTCCAGTACATCATCACCACAGACATAGTTATTAACATGGCGGCTCAAAGTGAATTGTCACTAAATGGTGACAGTTGTCACTAAACTGAGCAGCCACTCAGTTGCACGCTTCTCTCTTGGATGTAAGGGGGAGGGGGTGTTACATCCTTTGGTAAGAACAGAACGACTTGTGGTTTGTGTAGCACACCCCAAATTCAGAGAGATGGCGTGAAAACTGAAAACAAAGTCCTGTCAGCCCTAAGAGATTACCAATGTAGGAAGACACATTTACCCATTTTTCTGGACAGCTATCACCAGACTTCCTCCTCTTACATCCTTTCTGAAATCTCCAAAATGCCAGGAAATGTGATGCAAATTCCGTGCATTGTATTCCTTCTTCTGAACAATGCTAGCCCATCTGGTTACCTCCTTTTGTAGGTGATAAGCTAATGGCTGCCACTGGTACTTTCTGGTATTACACAGTTGGGTTTTTCCACAATGCTTCTGTCAACTCATGTCCTTCTCTTGAGATAGAAAGTTCTAGATTTAGGTTAAACCATAGTGATACAAATGAACAGTTGCCCCCAGCACGGTTCTGTGGACTGAATAGGCTGAATCAATACATGTTTTCTTCATAAAAGTATATCCCTGCAGTAAGAGCACTCCACTGATCTCTTTAGGAAGAAATAATTAGAGAGTAAATAGATACTGAAAGAGCCTGAGCAAAATGGGCAAAAATACAAAAAAGAGGAGGAGGTGGCTGGGTAACAGAAGTAGCTACAAAAGAGGAAGAAACAATGAGCTAACCAAGGGGAGAGAGTATACTTCTCATTATTTTGTACATCATCATTGCCAAAATATGTCCATACCAGTTCTTTGCGTTTGCACAGACTCCTGGTTGGATCTGTGGCAACCCCATAGCTCCCTCCTTCCAGCCGACAGCAAGGGAGCTGCAGCACGCAGCCAGCTTTGTTTCACTTGCCTGGTGAGGAGCAGTATTGTGGGGCCCTTGCTAAAGTCCTAGAGCAGTTTAAGCAGCTTAAACTGCTTTATAAGCTTAAAGTGTCTAAGTCCTCAAAGCTGTTTAAAGCTATTTAAGCTGCTTAAGACACTTTAGGCTGTTGGTGTGTGCTATGGGGCTGTATGCAACATCCTGGCCTACAAACCAGTCCACAGGTACCAGCAATGAAACCACCTCACCAGGGCTGCTCTAAGCAAGCTCAGCTGAGCTGAGATTTGTTCACTTGGGTCTCATTGTCCCTCTGCACTTTGGGATTAGGGCTGTCCTTGATATGTGACAGGTTTGTCCTAGGATCTTTGAACTTCTGCAGTTTTTTACTGTTGTTCAACAAGGGGAGGGTGTCTAATGGTAGACATGAAGCTAGCCAAATTCATTAGGTCCATATTCCTCCATTTGCACAGCAACATTCACAAGCTCCGGTGTTTGTTTATAAGAGAAGGTTCAGGTGCAGTATGAAACCATTACTCTGGTGTTGAAAAGTCATGTATATTTTTAAAAGAACAAAAGGATCAGCAGACATTCACTGACGTATGGCCTAATCAATAAAACACCAAACCTAAATATTTCTGAATTTCTGGAAAGTCATATTTGGTCCAGGCCCTGATCTCATCTTTGAGGCTTATAACCATCTTTTACTAGACTAAAATAACAATGGTGACTGCAAACACTTCCAGTGTTTACAGCCATATTTGGGTCAACACCATGGTACACTGTGATGAGCGCAGATTTCTCTAGAAAACATTTTTGAGACTTTTTTTTTAATATTAAGCAACAACTAGAGTTTCTCAGAAGTTTTACATGGGTTTGGATTTCTAACAAAGAGCACATTTTCTGAAAAACTTAGTTTGGCTCAGTTTTCCTTTGAGAGTATGATTTTAAAAGATTTATTTTGAGCTAGCACAAAAAATGCCGTATTGCAGAATGCTACTTTATTTGCACTGTAATTCTGGTTGACATTTTCTTGTGTACACTAGGGTCCCTGGAGGACTGTGGCTCCTGTAATGTTTACTGTGCTCCCCTACCTAAGATATATATGTGATACACCATGCCTGCAACATTTTGGTTTTTGAATGTTGAAATGTTCAGTTGTAACTCAAGCCCTCAAAACTCTTCGAAACACATTTTTTCTCATTCCCATCTACCATTTCCATTTTTCTAATTTTCCAAATTAGAAAAAATCTGAAAATTTTGAATAAAAACGATTACTAATATTCAGAATTTCTCACAGATTGAGAAGTCATGACTTGTTAGTTTTACTGAGGTCTGTATCTGTGCTGTTGTTTTGCAGATCCACTGGCATGAAATCAAGACTTTGTCCTTTTCCATTGGCAGAGATGATTTGATCTGTGTTTATTCTGGATATGTTTGTTTAATTCCTCATTTGAGCACTATCATAAATTATTAGGTCATTACTGCCCTGGGAAAAGAACTAGTTTAATAATTAACTTGTGCTTGCAAAGCTCTTCAACAACTCAGAAAAAATACTGTAGATTACACATGAATCATAGAAATGTAGATTTGGGTGGGATCTCAAGGGGTTATGTCATCTGTTATTCTTCAATATTTTTAATCAAAGATGTACCTAACCTTCCTGAGGTAAAATAAAAAGAAACCACAAAAACCTACAACACAAAATCAAAGGAAAACGAGTTTGTATTTTTTTTTTAAAGTGCAGAGAACAACCTGAGCAATCTTCCATAATGGATAATGATTATGCCCAGGACCACACATGGAATTTTCAAATGCTTTCTTAGCAAAAAACCTGTTAAGAATTACCTTGTAAAAGCTTGTACACTGTGTCATGGTTCCAGGGATCTCAGCCACCTACTACAAAACATTCATCTGGTTGTCCTCTTTTGGGTGGGCTAGAAACATAGAATCAATTTGCTGTTACGTTGTGATTTAGTTCATGGTCAGACATGGTATGCAGGTTTCCATGGTGATCAAGACCATTAGCAGTTTTGAGTTAACCAGGTGCTAAAACTGTGAGGAGCGAAAACCAGGGCAGCTGACCCAGGCAGGCCCACAGGTGCATTCTATAACATAAATGTCATGTTCACTATAAATTGGAAAGTTTGCACTTACTTGCTCTGTCTCCATCCCTCCCCCTTTCCTCAATGGTTGCAATCCCTGGAGGGTCTCACCACCACTATATGGGCTGAGTATAACTTTGTGTATTTTGTATTAGCATTAGTATTGATATTGGTTTTCTTATTTTATTAAATCTGTTTAAATTTCAACCCATGAGTCTCCCTCCTTTTCCAAATTCCCTTTCTCAGCTGGGGAGGGGTCTTGGGTGATAGAACAACAAGTTATTGTTTAGCCCTGGGTGTGGGCTAAATGGAGACACTGGTCCATCTCTTAACTTTGAAGAAAGACCACAATTATCTTGATAATTGTAGATGGCAGTCCCTCTGATTTGTATCTAAGAACATTAATGACAGGGATTGTACAGCCTTCTTGGGTAATACATTCCAGTGATAATTTTTTCTTCTAGTTACAATGTGTTACTGTAATACCTATTATAGTATAGCTAAAAAAGTTGGCTTCACATTCTGCCCATATCTTTAGTGGTCATGAGAAAACGTATCACTACCCTCTTTATAAGAACCTTTTATGTACTTGAAGACTATTGAATCCCATATAGCCTTATGTTTTCTAGATTAAAACAAAAGCAAAACTTACAACCTTGCTTTATGGATCTGATTTTCCAAACTTCTTGTCCTTGTTGATCTTCTCTGGATTGTTTCCAGCTTATCTACATCTTTCTTAAATTATGGTGCTTCAGAGTAAAATGCAGTATTTTAGCTGAGGCCTCACCAGTGCCAAGAATAGGCACACTAGTTGTCTCGTCTTACATTTACTGTTTTGAGCAGACAATTCAAGTGAATCTAGAACTACATTTATCTCTTTTCCTCAACAGCATCACACTGTTGACCCATTCGTGGCCCTCATTAATCACTAGATCTTTATCTGCAGTGGCATTCTGTGGTTGTGCTTTTGATTTCATCCTCCCAAATGTAGTTCTCTGCAATTGTCTTTGTTCAAATTTTTCATGTTGGATTTCAGAACCTTTCAGAACCTATTGAGATACTTTTGAATTCTAATTCTGTCCTTGAGCACATTTTGCAAATCTTTGCATAGTGTCATCTACCAAGCTTATAAGTATATAATTATTTCTAATTCTGTCATCTAACTCTTTATTGAAACGTTGAACAGAAGCCTATCCGTTAGGAGCTGTGCAAGTCTCCTCTTCACCATCCTCCTAGTGCAACTACCAACAATCATGCGTTGATTCAATCCAACAGTGGATTGAATGAGGAGTGATTTCAAAAGGGACAGCTTTCCCCAGTTCGTTTATGAGCATACAGAACAGTGTCAAAAGCCTTAATTAGGTCAAGATACATCTTGGGTCAATATACAGTCATTTCTACTGCTTTTCCTTATCTATTGGACCAGTTGCCTTGTTCAAGAAGGAAATTAGATTAGTTTGACTAATTCATGTTGGCTGTTTCTTATCACCTTATTATTCTCATGGCGTGTATGCATTTACTTCTCAATAATTTGTCCCACTATCTTTCTTGGTATTGAAGTTAGGCAGAGTACTCTGCAATTCCCTAGGTTCTTCATTTCCCATTTTTAAAGACAGAAATTGTTATAACCAGGGCTGCAGCCAACAACTTCTTAATAGTGCCCAAATCTGAGCCTGCTGTGAATGCCACATTTAAGAAACCTTATTAAATTTTTCTTTTCGTTTAAACTGGGTGCCATAATGGCATGAATTAAAGAGGAGCAAGTCTTTAAATCAACTGGGTGTTTTGTTTAAAATAAATAAATTGCAAAATGTATATTGTAATGTCAGATCTCTGATCATTACCAAAAATCGGAAGTGTGATCCCAGCTGTATTTCCATTTTAGGCTACATAGTTGCTGCAGGCCCCGGTGACTTATCCACTCTTCCAGGAACTCTCTGAGATAAGTTGAGAGCCCAGTATATGTTAAGTGAATTTCAGCAAGCTCTAGAGACTTGCATATGTCTAATTTATTCAAACATTCTTTCACTTGTTTTTTTCCCTGTTCTGACATATGTTTTTCCCTTTGTTAAAAAAAATAGTGTGGTTAACTACCTATCATTAATGTTTATGTGCACGTGAAGAATGTATGAAAATAAATAATAAAACATTTCACTCTACTCTGGGTATCTGTTATTTGTGCCTCTGCCCTTCTCTTCCTCTAACTTCCTGGTATTTATAAAACCTCTTTTTCTTCCATTTTATGCTCCAGGAAAGTTGTAACTCATTTTGTGACTTAGTCGTCCTAGTTTTATCCCTAAATGTTTATCCTACTGCTGTATTACTCATCTCACTTATATGCCCTTTCTTTCACTCTTTGTAGGATTTCCTTTTTGATATTCAGGTCACTGGAGAATACCTGATGCAGCTATACTGATCTCTCACTGCTTATCTGTCTTCCACATCAGGATGGTTTGCTGCTGCACCCAGAGCACTGTTTTCTTTACTCACAGATTTATTTTCATTATAATTTCTTCACAGGGGACAATTCCTAGCAGCACCCTGACTTGCTGTGGTATATAGTGGTCATTTTTTAAACTAGCTTCATTTAAAAACAAAGCAAAACTGATACTTTTCATCTGACATTTTTCACATTACAAAAATAACAGGTTTAAAATAGATAATATGTGGCTCTAAGTGACTTAATTATATCTCATTTTAAAGAACTACTTTGCCAATGAAAAAAAGGCATGTCAGGATTTCAGTGCAATGATTTATGATTCTGTCATAGTGACAGATGTTCTTCATGTATCTCTGACATCATAATCTGGAATCAATGTGCTTTTTTCATGTTTTCTAGTAAAAATAAAGGCATTATATAAATACACTGTTATTTGTCTTCAAGCCTTTGCGCTGCATTAGCTTGGAAAACTGGTTTTGAGATGAGTTGTGTAGTAAAACCACTTTAGTAGTGATACTGTACCACAAAACCAGCACTGCAGCCCCAGTTGGGCCCCCTTACTGGATGCTTACCAGGCTGATACACTCAAATGCAGGGAGGATCTGGCATGCTGCTTCACTCCTCTGAATCTTGGCAGACTTCAGCCATCATTTCCATCTTCAGCTTCTCTATTCATCCTGTGGGCTGAGATTCCTGATCTCAAGCACCCTTTGTCTGAGATGCAGAATTTAAGCCTAGTGGGAGAGAGAATCACTGAAGCACAAACAGAGAAAGGCATTGACTTGTGGAGGAAGAGAGGCATCAAACTGTACTAGTAAGGAGCTTACTTCCACTCACTGCCTCACTTACTGCAGTTCAATAGCCCTCCATCTCTAGCCCGTTCTTAGGTACAAGAGTTGTTCTTGACACCCATGTTCCTGCTTAAAGGACTGCTGAGAAAAGCTGAAGGACCAAGACTAAAGTTCAATAAAGTGGTGGAGTGACACAGACACATTAGTATCTATATACATCCTTCCTGAAGTTTTGCTGATGCAGTGGAATTGCACTAAAGCTTTCTACCAGCACAGCTCTATCAACCAGGGATTGCACTTCTTCACAGCACAGCCATGTTGGTGACAGCTTGTGGGATAAACATAGCTAAGGTTCAAAGGTTCCCCAAAACACATCTCATCTTGCTGTAACAGGGAGCTTCCTAACAAAACTTCTGTTCCTATCGATTTTTTATTGTGAGGGCATTGCTCTGCAGTCCAGATCTCTGCTACAGTTATGTTTTCTGGTTAGTCTTGTTCAGCTCTGAGTTCTCAGAAAAAGGTCCAGAGAACCACTATACCACAAAAGGAAGAAGCTATAGGAAAACCACTTTTGCCAGATATGACTTTATAACCTGTCTTCACTAGGGAAAATAAAAGTGTGAGCAGCTATGGATTCACCCATTAAAATGCAGTGAAATACTGCAACAAAGAATATTTGTTAACAGTGAACCCTCCAAACTGGCACTACTTTTTATGAACATTTCAATGAGCTAGGCTTATCATTTTGATAAACTAGCTAGGGTAAGATTCAAATAGAGAGAATGGCTCTGCACTGAGGGAGTGAAAGATGTTAGTGCATCTTTCTCATCTCTACTTTCTATGAATGAGCTAGCAGATAGATGCAATCATCAAGAGGCAGTCCAAATTCTGAATTTAAAGACTGACTTCCTGATTATTATCAACAGAGGATGACATTCCTGCATTCTGGGGTTTCCTGAATACTGCATCACAGATTGAACTAAACCAAGTCTGCCCTGCTTATTTCTACCACATGACTAATAGTAAGATGCCTAACATGTGAAAGGAGATCTTCTACTGTAGAAGATGTCTAAAGCCTTCATGGAGTTTCATTAACAAAAGGCACAGTTACATGGATAGAGCCCAACAGAAACAAACTCAACTGTGTGTGCTCAGGGATGCTGGGATTCAGGCCAGTCTGCGGGGTAGAGAGGCACAAGAGTGGCTCTCCAACACTGCTGATAACCCTTGACCCTCATCTAAAACAGTCACACGGCTTCCAGACCACAAGCAGTGCACAGAACGCAGGTGCGGAGCAAGGGCAGAGAAGTTTGTTTCTAGCCATAACTGCCCATGCGGCCATGGTTTGAGATACTCAACCACAAGCTAAACTTAGCAAAACTAGAACATGAAAGAAAATTACTTATATGAAAGCTACAAAAGGGTTTATTTTCAAAATGGTAGAGCTTATCAATGTCAGTTCTGCAGAGCTTCAGACATCTGCAAAGTAGAATGCTCAGAGTCTATTCTTTAGGGTTTAGGAAATCAACAGAAGTTAACCTTTAGGCAATAGACATGCAAATAATTCACTATTGTGGTGCAAATACAGAAATCAAGTTTCACAGATGGTTACTATTTCCTCCCTTCCTCAGGGCTGCAGATCTTTCAATTTATTTGGTCTTTTTTTAAAAAAATGCAAGTGACATTTTTCAAAGATTTATACTTGCAAAATTAATATATCTGTCAGCTACTACACAAACTTATTTGGTTTTGAAATATTTACAACATGGCAGAAGAGCAAAGTACGAGTGGAGTTCCTTGTGTTGTCGCAAAGCTGTCCTGTTCTGAAAATGTTCTTTTTAGTTTTCTCCATTTTGCAGAAAGCCAGAAACAATAAGCAGTAATCATATTATTTCTTCTTAAACATATACCTTTAAATAGAACCCTTAAGGAAAAAATAATAATTTTATAGCATCTGATAAAAATTCTTGATCATGGTTGTGACCAGACATATTCATGCACTTTTAAGTCTGAACTATTCTGTCTACCTTAGTAATTCCATTCATAGCAATAGAATAGCTTTGAAGCAAAACCCCAGACTGTCCCCGCTTGTCACATGAAAGTTGGTTTCTCAAAGTGGTGCTGGTGTGCACAAAACTGATTCCTGTTGGATGAAACCAAACCAGGTGCTCTGCTCCACAGAACTCCAACACCCAGTGGAGTAATGGGTGCTAAATCTTTGTGTGGTCTTTCTACTATAAGGACCTCCAGCATGTAGCTAAGGTACATGGATTCCCAGAAGGCGCTTAGACCATGAAGAGTGGCCTCAAAGCCAGAAGGAGGTTCCAGGATCCAGTACTGCATATATCTTCCTATTTACTGTCAACAGCCAGTCCTCAACTGCTTTAGTGGTTTCTGCCTATCTGCTGCTTTATCCTCATTCATCCAGACTTCAGATCTGAAACCTTTCCCTTCTCATTTTTCCTGCGTTCTGTTGTTGAACCTGCTTGCTGAGCCCATCTTTCATTATCCTTCTTTTTCTATTAACTCCACACTCCTACTCTCCTCTACTACACTGGAAGCTCCCTCTTCCATCTGCCAAAAAATTCAGATAACTGCAGCCTGCAGCCCTGAAGATGAGATATTTCCCATGAACCTGTGCCATGAGAGAAAGAGGAGTTTCTCAAGGGGCAAGATAACCCAGTGGCCATCTCAGAAGGCTGAGAAACTCCCACCAGCTGTCACCTACAAAAGAAGTGGTGAACAAGGCTGCCTTAAAAAGTCAAAGATGAAGATAGTCTTCCTGCAGGCCAGTAACTATAACTATCAGTCAGTCCTGTGCCCAGTACAGGGAGCTTGAGAAAGTCTTTGGGAGAGAGCACGCAATTGAGCCAGCATCTGCCTTGGATTTCCACACCATGAATCTCAGTGTCCCCAAGTAGGAGAGTCTGGAGGAATGTGAGCCCTTGGACATCATTCTTGGCACCCTGGCCCCAAGTCCTACAGCAGACTCCTGGGAGGGCACATCCAGGAACACTTCTTCAGCCTCCTCCCCATACAGAGCAGATGCCAGCCACCTCCTCTGCCATCAGCCTCAGTTCTGACTCCAGCAGGTGTTGTACCCCTTTTCTGCAACGTCTCTGAAGAAGAATGATGGGGACAGGGGACCTGTAAGATTTCTCATGGGATTGCAGCACTGGTCTCAAAGCTGTGGAGAAGGGAAGGATTTTGCCAGGCTGCCCATGGGCACTATTGTGCTTTGAAATGCACTGGAGCCATAAGCTGTAGAAAAAGTCTCCTGCAGAGGAACTGCATGCATCAGAAACCTCATGCCCCAGCCCCATCCTGTACAGGTGCCTGGCTCTTGATGGAGTGTAATACCAAATATCCATGAGTAAGTGTTGTGACTCAACTGCTACTTGAATAATTGGAGGTTGCTGAATATACATTATTGGATATTTGTCAGGCACTGATGATCTTTTAGCACATCTCCGTAAAGTTGTTAGCTCTGACACAATTAAAAATGTTAACCATGTTATGTCAAGTCATTCTTTCAGCTACAACAGCTCAAATCTGTTACTTCAGTGAAATCTTGTTGTCTTCCTTTTTAACTACGTTTAACCTGTTAACAGCTTACTGGTAACAAAAACTGAGAAAATAGCTAAAAATAATGTGGTTTTTATTTTTTTTATCTTTTGAACTCAGAGGACACTAACTTAAGAAGATAGCAGCCAGCAGCTTACCTACCATCTTCTTTGATCACTTCTATATTTGCTTGTTGTCTGGAGAAGTGGATGTAAACACTCACTGGAAATGCTACAGCCCACTCCAGTCCTGCTCTAAGAGAATCTTCCAGTGTGACTTTGCTACAAATGCAAACAACCCAGACAGAAGACGTGTAACTGTGAGGCAATATTATTATTTTTGTTTCACTATGGACTGATGAGAAAACAAGTGCCTTTTATTTTTAGTTAGATCTAAATCTGAGATATGGGAAAAGAGTTGTTATCATTTCTGTAGTTTTGATATTAATATGGGCCTTGGCTCTCTTTTTCTCACCTTCATCATTTTGTGATTGTGAAGAACAGCTCATCATATACTAGTGGAAATATAAACACTCCATTTTGAGATAATTGGTGTCATTTTCCAGACTGGCTTCCTTTTCAGGCCTCTTCATTCCCCCATTAGCCACAGCGAGCCTCTGCATATCCCGTGCCCCTCATCAAAACACATTTTTTTCTGCCCACAACCCTGCACCTACAGCGCATTCGCCCTTCAATTGGGGTATTATGCATTGCCTTAGCAATCTCTTCTGTATGCGCTGACCATATCTATGCCAAGTCCCCACTCCCTCTGTACCCTTTTCTTTCTCATCTTTTGTTGAAGCCTGCATTTACTTTCAAAGACTCCTCTACTCAGCCTTTTATGTGCCGTGCTTTAAACCCTTTTATACCCCTGAGCATTCCCAGCTATCCATTCTTTCCCTGAGAGGGAGGTGGATCTTCCTTGAAGTCATTATTCAGGGAAAGGAGACCAGGCCCCATTATTTGATTGATTTCACAAGTAATTTAAATGAACAGTACGTATGCGCAACTAGCAAATGCTTGTTAAAATGGTTAATTTGATCATTTCTTTTCAGTGATAGAGGGAGAACATAAAAATCACAAAATGAGTAACTGAGCAAAATAGCAAGAATTATGTTTTGTCCTGCTTTCTTTGAAATAATATTAAATGACAACATAAATCCTATAGAAATACTTATGGGGTATTACTATACGCACCAAGAGTTCATTATGTCTTACATTATTAGAATGAAATGCAAAGAAATGAGTGATTAGATTATGATGTTAAAGCTGCACCATTTTTATTTAAGCAATTGCATTACTCGCAGTGCAGTGTGCCAGAAAAATGACTGGTTCGGTAACAGATCTCCTTTTCTATTACAAAGCCCCTTTTAAAATAATTAGTAACTGGACAGAAAGTAAGATACAAAATATCTTTGAATGTAGGAAAAACGAGAAATTATTCTGATGATCTAAACTGACCTAAAGCACTTGCTTGTATGACGAAATCACTGCAATATTTTGTCTAACTTAGTGGCCTTCACGCAGGCGAAGGTTGAACACTTAAATAGGGTAGCAGTTAGGACAAGAAGGACAGTGACAAAGCTCTTCAAACAAAATCTTGCCACAGTCTGCCTCACTTACGCATTGCTTCAGTCAATATCAGAAAATTTGTGCTTTACTGGGGGGGAAAAAAAAAAAGAAGAGCTTTCTCTTAAAAATAAAACTATCTACCATCAACTTATTAAAAACATAAACAATAGCTTCCTGATTATAGTTAATTAAAAGACCTTGGGAAAATTCTACATTGGCTTCAAGTGAACAGGCTAAGTTTCTGTCGCCAAACATTTGGGTATTATTTCCACTGGCTTTATCAGGAATTGCACCTGTAAGCAGTTAATGGAGAGAAAAATATGGCCATGGAAATAAAGATTCCAAAGTCATATTGATACCAGACGGTTCAGTTCAGCAATGGTTTAGCAAGAGTAAGCCTCAGAGTAGGCTCTAAAAGGCCTGCTCTGTGTTACATTTACACAGAACTAGCTTTCCTGTCAGTAATTTTCCTTTTAGCTAGAATAATAGAGAATAACAATAGGTTCTGAAGCAAACTACATGTTTTGTAGATAGAGTCTGTTTATGGGATTGATAACAAGGTTCTAGTAGACAATGATTCATGCTGCTTACGCTTAGTCTTAGAAAAACAAAGGTCTCTGCTAATTATAAAAGGGCCAAAAGACAAAACAAGACTGTAAAGAACAACTTTGTGATGTCTAAATTAACTTGATTCACAAACTCTGGTGCCAGAGGAGAGATAAGTCCAAAACGATATCTTCTCCTTGAGAACACATGTACTTGTAAACAAGAAGGCCTCGACCATGCTTGCGCAGAAGCACAATTAAGGGGGATTGCGACCACCAGAGACCCCCAGAGACCACCCAAGACCCCTTCCCCAATTTAGTACACATGCGTAAAGACATTACGTAATGCATTACATAATGTATTAGCATATGCATAAGTTTCCTGGAATGAGTGTGCTTTTCTTGGAATTATATGAATATTCATATCTGTGATGTATATAATGAGCAAGCTTTTGTTCTTAGGTGTGCATGCTAGGAGGAGAGATCCCCTATGAACCCAGCGCTGCAATAAACTAATGTTGGCTTTCTAAACTATCATTTGGTTTAGAGAGTTTTCTTGGTTACTATTTTCCGGTAACAATATCTAAATGTGTCTCCAAATAAGTCTGTGACAATTTCTGGAAGTATGATTGGAAACCACACCACTAAATTTTGCAGGCAAGTAGTACACTTGCAGTACTACTACAGGTGTCCTATGTCTGGAGACCTCATTTAGGCATAAACTTATTCCTTAACAACAGAGCCTTAGTCTTAATGCTGGAATTTCCTATGGGCTCAGCATTTGTTAACCTCCAGACATGGTCCCAGGCTTGCCTCCCTTTGTTCAAATAGAGGAAAGGAGCTACAGTAACTCACCACTTCTCCCTGGCCAAGGTCTTCTCTCCAGCACGTTCCCAGAAGCATTACAGCCAGTGCACTGCCAAACCTTTTGCCATCACCTTTCGCAGCTCCAGTCCTAGGGCTGTCTCAGGGATGGCTTCTGTGCAGAAATCCCCAGCTGCCAAGAGACCTCTAGAAGCCACAGGCAGAAGGTACAAGTTAGTTTAAGGGCTAAATTTAAATGTTTCTGCAGTCATATTGCAGTTGGCCATTGGCTCTAAGGTACTCTATTTACTAGCATAAGCTTGATTCCCATGAGGGACTGTTTCTTCTTGGTGGTTACTCCTTCTATTGTGTATTCTCTATGTCAATAACTTTATTATACTTTTAACAATAACTTTATTATACTTTTAACAATAACAGAGTTATATTTCATGCATCTCTTTCTAGCAGTGATTGGGAAGAACTTGAAACTGTTTATTAGTAAGCTTCCCTACTTATGTGCAGTTTGCTAACACTTCCCAGACCAGATAGCAATGACCCTTTGTTCCATGTTAAGCCTTGAGCTTGTCAGAGCTGTGGCAGGGGGCCCATCTTTATTAGACATGTGCTCGTTTCTTGGTTGAAATTCCTTAGCTCTTTCTGAAGTCAGCTGGAAATAGTGTCTGAAATGAAAGGTCACTCTTAGTGAAATCTATGCAGAGCAGTGATTCCAGCAAAGCAAGTATCCTTCATGATGTATAGTGCCTTCCATACACTGAAAAACACCGGTCTCTTATGTGCCTGCAGAGATATGCTTGCATGTCTTGTATTATTTATGCTCTAGACTTCTTCAGTTTTCCATATTAAAATGTGATGATTTCATATTCTCCCTGTGGCAGCATATGCTGATCATCCTCAAAAATATTAATCATTTTTTCTACGGTTTCAATTCTACAGAGTCATTGTTCTGCCATTTCTGTCTTCACACTGGATGAAGGCTTACCCACTGGTGTCATTGTAAGATGATAGACTGTTACCACATCTTTACTAGAGGCATAAAGCATGTGTTTAAAGAATTAAGTTAGTAAAGAAATAGGAAATCAGCGCCAGGAAATAGCATTATAGACTTTAGAACACCAGGAGTATAATTAGTACTATGGCATAATGATGAAAGAAAGCAATAAAATAATTTTACTTCATTCTGTAATTCTTAGAGCAATGCAAATTAGCTTGTCAGCAGGGAAGGGTGGGTTTCTTTTCTTTGAATTTCATCTCTATGCTGTCTTAATGTTATTTTCTTTTTAAAAGATTTTGCAGAACACAGTGAATACTGTACAACAGAATTTTGAATTCATATGGTACGTGAATGATTGTCCTTTTTCAGGTTGAGGATCTCATCTACAACACAATTAGGAGAGTTTGTAATGGCTGGAGAGTCAGTGGTTCTCTGGTCCCAGGAAAAAACGCAGGATGTGAGCATTTGGTCTGTGATCTCTGCAAAGCCATGGAGGCTCAGGAGGACAGAGATAATAGCATTGCTGTACAAGCCTTATTCACAGCAAAGAGAAATCACGTTTGTGGCAATTTGAAAAATTCAGAGTGACGAGAAGAACCAACATGATTCATTATTTAAATCTTGTGGAAAACAAACCCAAAGATTATCTCATCAAATAATGGTGGAGAAAAGTCGTAAAACAATAAACCACTAGAACAATTAGAGTGAAAGCATATTAGAAGCAGAAGCGCAACGCAAAAGATGCTGAGTGCCATCTCCACTTCCTGCTGATGCCCATGTCAAAACTTCCCCTCCACTACTTGTTATTTCTACCGTATATTAAAAACTGATTTTTTAAAGTACTGATCAGAGAGATCATTGTGCCACTGCTTCATTCCATATCCTTACATTTTTTTGTTTCGCAGACAGAACATTTTGGGCCAAATTCAGCTGGTACATGTTAAACAACTGCAAAAGCGCTGAAATCGATGCTCTTCCAGTATCAGTACTGCATTTGCTCTGTAACAATTTTACTGTTGGATATTTATTTCCTGTTGACTATGTTTATAATATATTTGCAATGCAAAACTGAAACATATTCATTTGCTTTTTATTTCAAGATGATAATTGAATGTGATCCAATTCTCTGCTTTTTATTTACATTTACTATTTTCAGCAGGGTACTAGAATTCAGATTTATTTAGAAAAAGAACAGTCAGTCTGAGTTTCCGTATGTAGCAAGTCAGTTTGCTGCTATTTCATTAAAAGCTAATTTAGACTGAACTAAACACTTCTCTGAACTAATTAATCTGATATGGAAAACTTCAGAATACTAAATCACTAATCATCTCATTTTATATTAATAAATGTAGGTGGATGCATTGACATAGATTCATGTCTATATGGTATAAAAACACAGAAGAAAAGAGAAGGAAAGGCAAGACCTGACAGGGACATAAGTTTAATGGAGCCAAGCTTGGTCAAGAAATGGGACTGGGTTCTTTTATGAGAAAGGTGGACAGGAATTATAGGCCCAGAAGATGGGATATGGTGATGGGATTTAAGGCAACTCAGGAAGCCATTTAGTCTGTTCCAGATGACGAAGGCAGCATGGGAGAAGGAGCTCACTGCCAGCTGTGGTGAGACAAGCACAGGAAACGCAATATTTAAATTATTTCTATTGAATTACATAAAAAGTCTACATTCAAAGAGTGTCAGGGTTGCAAAGTTGGGTACTCAGGGGATAAGAAATGCCTGATTTAAAGTTTCCCAGAAAAATTAAACTTGTAACTCTCATATGTGTTATAGATTGTGGGGATAAAAAGGAAGAGCCAATCTCCGTTGCTCACAAGAAAATTTATTAGCAAGCGATAAATGAGCAAAACAGCGCTGGGCGACCGGGGGAGTCACAGCTCCGCCTGCGGCTCGCACCGAATCATACGGGAAACATCAATTTATTAGGCAAAGCATACATATTCATTAATAAAGCATACATATTCATTAGGATGAGTAAGGGTTATTACAATTAGTTCTGGGAATGGGTGTGATTATGTTAATTATTTTCAGGAACTCAGTATCGTAAGTCTCTTCCCTCTGGCGCTTGCGTTGTTAACCTGTTTGTGTTTCGACAGTTCCTCTTATCTATGCGTTTGCCGTTTGTTGGTCCCGCTGATATTTCCTTATCTAATTACAAGCTTAGCACATGTTACTCTAAACCTACTATCCTACAGAACAGGAGGTTCATCCTGGATCCAAGAACACACCCCTGCTACACAAATCATCCCACACGTATCCAAAGTGCACACATGTGCTCGGCAGTGCACACCCGTGCACGCGGGTGCCCAGTGTGGTGGTCGCCATCCGCCTCCCGGTGGTCGCTGGGATGAAGGCCGAAGTCTTCCTCAGGTGTCCTCTAGGTGACCTGGGTCCTGTACACACGCTGTGGGAGTATCTCTATACATTCGTCATTAGTCAAGCAAATAAGTCAGCAGTTGTTTCTGTATATGGCATTAGTCAGCAACTGAGCAGATGTTTACTTATCAGAACGTTTGCGGAGCAGATGTTTACTTATTAAGATGTTTGCGGTTTCTCTTAGCTAAGTTACAGTGAAGCCCCCTACACCCATATACGATTTTATGAACAAAGTTAACCCGTTCATTACAATATGCACTGTAAAATCTCTAATTACAGGATAACATATACTTTTTTACACAGGACCTTTGGCCTTTCTGTGCACATGGAGGGCATACATTTAATGAGCAACTATTCATTAGCTTGTTTTATCCTCATTGTTAAGTGCATGGCCTCATGCCTTATTTACTCTAAATCACCCTAAAAGACACAGATGTACTGAGCTTCTCTTATCACGGTCCTGCACATTCACATGAGCTACCTTTAATTTTATAACTTTATATTTGCATTGCTCCCCATTCAGGTGAAATAAGCCTGAGTTACTGCCATAGCCAGCAGGAAATTTTTCCAGTAGAAAATGACATCAAGCATATTCCTCAGTCTTTTGCCTTCCCAGATGCATTAGGTCCCTGCCTAGCAGAAGCAGAAGTGCTGCACGTAATTCTGTCAAGAGCTGTAGTAGAAATGTCAGCCTTGGTGTCAATGGAGCACCAGTGGGAAATGTCTGGGTGTGGGAGAAGAGGAAGAAGGGATGAAAGAATAGCATGTGTAAATGGCACTTAAATTAGTAGATCATCAAGTCCCCAGCACAACTATCTGCAGTTTCTCTAAACACCCAGACTGAAAAAAACAAAGGGCAACCTAAATACAACAGCCTACACCCAGAAAGAGAGACAAAAGAACAAAGAGTTATTCAGCAATTTTGCCTAATGGCTCACAGAGGTGGGACAGCGGGAGAGACAAACAATTCACAGTCACTGACAACTTTTAAGAGGTGTAAAAGACACATTAAAAAACTGACTACGTGGTTGCCAAGAACAACCCAGAAGACAGGATGAGAACTAAATAACTAGCTTCCCTTATCACCGCAAATAATCCTGGACAGACCACGTACAGACACATCTTCAAGCTTCTGAGTATGAAAGAATGAGTGAGTAAAATCTATGAGAGAATGACCCTGCACAAGTGATAGCTGGTTTGTACAAAATAAAATGACCTTTCCTTCTTATGCTGTGTCTTGTTGAGGGTTGCTCCATTAGTTGAGCTTTGCAGAACAATTCTGGATGCCAGACACTGCTCCATGGCTCCCCTCCCACCAGGTGAGTAAAGCCACTCCTGCCAGGACTCCACATCAGCTTGGCCTCGATGCGCAAATCGGCTGCGCTGGCTAAGAAGCAGCACATGCTCCCATGTGTGATTTCCCAGTGGAAATCAGATTTGATTTGAGCCCCAGGTCAGATGATGAGGCAGAACCAGCACATGGCGAAGGGCTTTGGGTGGGCATGGGCATATGGCTCTGGCTCTTGGGCAGGGACAGAGCGTACTCAGCTTCCCACAAGCCAGCATCTGAGTGTTGCACTGGGAATGCTACGCAGATTGCAAAAGAGGATCTCACCAGTACACCTGACCCTTCGTTAGGTCCTCTCTAACCACTGACAAGCTGTCCCAGTCATCTCTACTGTCTGCAGAAAGGCAACATCCATCTCCACTCCCAGATTCCTGCCTATTGCAATACGTTTAGGTCACCAGTCTACTGAGGCACCCACTAAACTTCACAGGTTGGGGAGGGGATCTTAAATACCAAAGCCTACACAGTCTTTACAAGCAAGTCACTCCTTCCTTGCCTACTAATGGCTATGGAAATTCCTGTAGCATGTAGCTAGAGTACACCTCTAGAAATGTTTTATGAGCTTGTGATAGTCACCCAGTCATCATTTATGGTCAAGCACTAAAATATTTTGCAGGCAACAGTATCTAACACTATAAAGTGTTAATAAATATCAGTTTTGTAGTAAGAATTACAAAGTTGTGACATAAACATAATTAGCATTTTAATTTTCAAAGCACTTTAAACAAGAATGAATCCATATAGGATCCTTATGACAGAGGTAAACACTGAAGAGAAATTCAAACTATTTAATTTCCATGCAGCACTGGGAATGTGAGCCTGCGCTACAGTCTTGTGCCGTCAGAGCTGGAAGCTCTGCTTACATGTGAATAAGTATTTTCTTGTGTACAATGCTCTGTTTTCCTTACAGGTGAGCGTTTAATTTGGGCTCCTTGAAGTTACTGCTGAACAGGCTGCATTCAGACACGGCGGCATTTGGGTTGTTGCCATGCAAAATAAACCATTTCAGTGCATGGCTATCTACAAATATCATGCTTGGTCATAGTCAATATTTACATAGAATTAAGTTACTTTCTATATCTAAAAGCCAATCCTTTATTGTAAAACAGATCCATGCCATCATAAGCAAACAGAAAATGGTAAAGTAAGTAATAAAGGACTAGTTTGTTTCCTCTATCACTTCAGCAGTGCAAAGGGACACCAGCAAGAATGATAATCATGGCCAAAACCATTACACAGCACAGCTGTAAAATTAGTCTTAACAGTCTGAGGTAACAGCTACACATCAGGTTCAGCACTCCTTAAATAGTTATTTTCCAGCCCAATTAACTCCCTGATCTGGTTCCTTGCACAAATAGCCGTGCTGGCACAGAGAACAGAAAAGAACAGTGAAAAAGAGGGTGGCAAAAGAGCTGAAGGGTAAAGGGCTTCTTAAGCCCTCACTGCTGGGAGGTGAAGATGCTCAGAGCTACAGCCTTATGCAAACAGTCCCATGGAATCCATCATCATGTCTTTTAGGAACATGGCTTAGTGGTGGATTTAGCAGCGTTAGGTTTATGGTTGGACTTGATGATCTTAAAGGTCTTTTCCAACCTAAATGATTCCATGATTCTATGATCTTTCCATAGCAGTTTGTTGTGTCCTTCCTCGTGGTCATTAGGATGCAATATTTTTAGAACTAAGCAGTCAGGGGCCTATGGTCATACATTCAGGAGAAAGTCCAATCTTATTAAATGGTCGACAAAATGTAAACATTAGGTGACAGCTGATCAAATAATGAGTCTACACAAATCTAGCAGCAATTTAGCTGCAATGTGATACAATAATACAGAAGCAGCTTTATAGCAGTATATAGCCACAGCCATCAACTAATTTCTACAGATGTATAATAAACATTGTTGTGGTTTAACCCCAGCCAGGAACTAAGCATCCCCCAGCCTCTTGCTCACTCCCCCCGGTGGGATGGGGGAGAGAATCAGAAGAGTAAAAAGCGAGAAAACTCATGGGTTGAGATAAAGACGGTTTAACAGGTGAAGCAAAAGCCGCGCACACAAGCAAAGCAAAACAAGGAATTCACTCACTACTTCCCATCGGCAGGCAGGCGTTCAGCCATCTCCAGGAAAGCAGGGCTCCATCACACGTAACTGTTACTTGGGAAGACAAACATCATCACTCCAAACATCCCCCCCACTTTCTTCTTCCCCAGCTTTATATGCTGGGCATGACATCATATGGTATGGGATATCCCTTTGGCCATTTGGGGTCAGCCGTCCCAGCTGTGTCCCCTCCCAGCTTCTTGTGCACCCCCAGCCCACTCACTGGCAGGGCAGTGTGAGGAGCAGAAAAGGCCTTGACGTTGTGTAAGCACTGCTCAGCAATAATGAAAACATCCCTGTATTATCAACTCCGTTTTCAGCACAAATCCAAAACATAGCCCCGTACTAGCTACTGTGAAGAAAATTGACTCTACCCCAGCCAAAACCAGCACAAATGCGTACAAAAATGCCAAACTGCTCATGTTATTCAGAAATGAAAACTCCAAGCCTGGATGTGGCTATGGTAACAATGACTTCAAAAAGGACTTTGGTCTGATCAGGTATTGCAAAATGGTGGCTATCATTTTCCCAGACAGAATTTTGGTCTGGCTGCAAGAGAGGGAATTATCCTCTTTGCTTCCAAAACCAGCTGAAACCCAGTCGATGGTTTTCACAGAGTTCGGGACTCACCAACCTGATGATTCCTGGCAAAGCTTAGTATTAACAGTTGTGACCAGTCACTCCTGCTCAGATTTTTGGCTAACACAGCTCATGTTAAGCCTGATGTATATTGGGAGCAGCACCATTAGGTCAAAGGAAAAGTACCACATAGGCAGGGACAGGAAGAGATAAAGCTCCATTGTGCAGCCATTATCACCTGCAGATTGCTGTCTCCTGCAGCCATCATCTTTGCATATTGATTGTCTCACAGTTTGGTCAGTATCCACTAACTCATGGAAATGACACAGGCCAAACTTCCAAACTGAAAGGTTTATTTCGACATGGCTTGGTCTGTTTCAGCACAGAAGAGTGAATGAAAAGTTGAATTAATTTACTTCAATTTATTTTGAAAAAGTAAATAATTAAAAAAACCTGCACAGCTGAGGCCTGATACATATGAAAGTTTGCCCACAGCTAGCCAGACAGGTGAGCCTAGGAAGCCATAGTCACTATTTTGGTTATATAAGATGCCTGTGAAGCCAGAGAGATACAGACCCAAAATAAACTTATTCAAAAACAGATTGGACAAGCTATTTTGTATTCTCCCAATCTACTACACATCTGCCTTTGAAGTCTGGAATTTAATGATTTCTGTTCTAAGTTTCACTATAGGGTTTCCTACATGACATTAGCAAACTTCTGTCACATATTTCTAGAGATGTCAAAACTTCATACAACATCACGCCGATGCTTGTGTAGACTTTGAGTTTAATTATATGACTTTGCACTTTATATGATTTGACCAGGGTGAATCATCTCGACTGACCTCTTCACTAGCCTTTCTAGACTGCTTCATTTGTCTGTAACAACTTCCCTTATGATCACAATAATTATCATTGCAACACCCTAGGAGTGCTTTTTTAAAGAGACTCAGTTCCTCATCTGTAATTTATTTACAAGCATGGTCTCATGTCAAGAATTTGTAGATAATTGTATGGTCTCTGTTTAGGCGTATAGCCTGTGAGTATTACTAATTCCCTGTAAAGTGCTTAAGAAAACAGAACCGGGATCTGCCTTACTGGTACTCTGTCATGGAACAGACAACATTTACACCTAATGGTCCCTGAGAGCTACCAGAGAGTGTACGGATGCTGGTTTAGGATGTTTTTCTTTTCAACGCTGTGTCAATATCCCTGGTTGTTTATGACATGCCTTGTGACAGTTCTTGGCAGTGGCCCAAGGCAGTAGGTGCTGTGTTGTCAGAGGAGAAAAAGGTCCTGGCCCTCAAGGCTTCCTGTATCCCTACGCAATGCAGGCAGGGTGAGACAGAATCCTGGCCAGGCACACCAATGCCAGTAACCACATGCATGGATCCATGGCTTGAACATTGGTGGTCTGCTGTGCACCAGTCTGCCTTGGGGTGGAAGAAGAGCATTGTCAGGCCTGGTGAAGTAAGACAGCTAAGAAAGTGGCAGCTAATGTGGTATTGCATGACACAGAGGACAGCCCTTCTCCTTTGGCCAAGGGACGGAGCCATGGCATGGAGGTGGTTGCTCACACAGAAGGCGCTGCAGATTGCAACTGCACTGTTTGCAGACACGCTGCCTGGTTGCACATAAATGGAACTGAGGAAATGTGGCAAGAAGAAATTAAACGGAAGGTCTGTCACGTGACTTGTAATAATAAATATCATGTTGTATAACTCCATCCCAGGTCTCCTTGGGGACAAAAGAAGCAAAGAGTCACTGGCAATGTAAGGCAGACACAAACAGACAGACACGGGAGCAGAAGTGGTTCCCTGTCTATAGCTAGTAATGACTTTTCCCTGGGTGGACAAGAAGTAAATCTGTGTGTATTCACACACAAACACACATATTACTGTGCCCACACACTTATGATGCTCCATCTCTGAAAACAACTTTGTTGTTGTGCAGACTTTTGTTTCAAATGAGCAGAATGGGCAACCCAAATGCAACTTGCTGACCAAGCACGCATGCTCTCGTTTAGATAGGACATGCCACTCACCCAGAGCAGCGCTCAGAGATGGGACCTATGTGTTTCCCAGCACCACCATGGCAGAGGTTAGCCAACACTTGTCTTCTCACACTTCTCATGTAGTATTTCCTGCTCGGCAGAATAATATAAGATCTCCCCTAATTTAGCAGCATTTTTATAGAGGTTCTACTATTAAATTTACTGTCTGGGAGGGTATGGCTATTTTTGTATTTCCAAGACAGGAAGTCAACCGCCAATGTTGCCTCCTCAGACAAAAGTCACTCACCAGGCATCTCTAACTCTCAGTTGCTGTTGTGTTTTTGCTTGGACTGTAATATTCTTTCCTCTGTTGCAGCATTTGTTATTACATTCTCCACTATAGGTACCTTACATATCCATAGCAGCCAAAAATCAAAGGATGCATTTGCCAAATAGGTGGCAAGTCTTGTGCATCTGTTGATGCTGGCTCCATTCCTCACGAGAGAAAATTAGTCCCAGTTTATGTTCTTTGAGCAAAGTCTCGCATCACCGTAAAATCCCAAAGCAATTTGTCTGTCTGCTACATTCAGCTTTTATTACTGGCAGGCTTGCAACCCTCAAAGGAAGAGGTTTCTGAAACATGTAGTAAGAGAGCTCTTTCCACATCCCCCAGGCAACACAAAACCTCTGCCACAGACTCAGCTGGGTCCCCTTTCTCTGCAGTGGGCCTCTGGCACCTCAGGGGCCAGAATTTACTGACAAGTGAAAGCTCCTGATGTGGTTCCACCTAATCTCAGCTCTAATCTGCATGCAGTCCTGGTCAAAATATCCCAGCTTCTACAATATCGCACTGCCCAAAGTATTTTCAAATTTCATGTAATCGTCAGCAATCCATGTCAAACCTTGGTCAGGGCATTGCTCTGATCCTTCTAACCAAAAAAGCTGCACAACTCATCCCAGCATCCCTGGTTGCAGAGGAGCACCCACCGCCATTCCCATGAAAGCCCTCCTGCACCCAGCTGGCACTTTCCCTGACTCCTGCAGCCTTCTAATTGCACTCATCCCTCCCTCTTTGCATTGCTCCTCCTGAGCTCCTCAGCTCAGGATCTGCCACTTTCTATGACTATGGATTGGTTCTGGTTGACGTCCAGCACAACGCTCTGCACTGCTGATATGCAGGCAGCTCTGCATAGCCAGGGGGCTCAGCCAGCTCATCCCATATGGCTGTATATATCCCTGGACAGGCTTTTGCTGCTAATCAATCAGGCTGACCTGATTCCCAGTGGCATTTCTGCTTAAGGCCGATTGCCAAGGCTGGGAAGAGCTCACACCGCAGTTCCAGTGCACCTATTAGGGCACTCTAATCCATTTGTAGCAGAAAGGCACACACAAGCCCAAAATCCCTCCCTTTGAAGCACAATAGCACAAAATCTGCCTTCTCTCCTTCAAACAAGGCTCATCCTTGCAGCTTAATAATGGTGCATTATCTGTGAGCTTTTACTCCTTCAACCACTAAAAGCATTTCAGGTCTAGAAAGTCAGCAGAGAGGTCTGCAGCTTCCCCATGCTTGGACCTTGCAGCAGGTCAACGCACACAGACGCAGGTCCACACTCAGCTGAGGATGTAGACGGCACTGCTGGAAGCACAAGCAAAGGCAGCTGACTCCCAGAGACATCGGCTTTCTCCAGGTGTGAAGTGTTTTCCTGCCCCAGGCAAAGACTGAGTTACAATAGCTGGTCCTCTGCTCTCTCTGTCTGTGGGAACCCCCATCTGTCAAATCTGAAGTCTACAGAAGTAGCCAAGTGGAAATAATAATTTTTTTAAAAAATGGGAAAGTAAGAGGGTTTTGATGACCTAAGATCCCCGGAGGCAACTTGTTACCTGGCTCACTCTTTCTCGCCCTCTTGCAACATAATCCCAACCACTTTGAATCAAAAATTCAGATTCTTTGGGAATTCAGGTTTTAAAGATGCCTGAGAGACCTGCAACAGGTTGTTCAGTAAGAGGATCTGCACGTGGTGGCTTTGCTGGTCCATCCTTAGGGACCAGGCTGAGCTCTGCAGGAGGCCTACCAAGGGTTGCTGACATATTTATCCTGGACATAAACACAGACAGAAGGAAATTGCTGTAAAAAAAAACCACAAAGCATGAAAAGCCATAAAGGATGCAGCTATACCCAAAATGCCTCAGAGATGAAGCAACTTTTAGGTTTGTTAAGCTACAGAGAAAGATTTCATCCAACCAAAAGCCTGCCGTACTTGGCCAAGTGACTGAGTTCAGAGAGGTACAGAGGGCTGTCCCAGGCCAGTCATGGGGGACAACTCATCCTGGCCCCCTTCCTCTTCTGCTGAGTCACCAGCGAGGGGCCCAGCCACCAGGCACAAGTAGAGACCCTCAGTTCTGTGGGAGATTTCATCCCTGGCAGCAACGAGGGTTTGGAGTGGGCTTCACTACAGTGAAGTGACACTGTAGTCTCAGTGTCACTTCAATACCCAGTGGTGGTCACCAGAATGATATGCCAGCCATGGCTCATATTCCTGCTGCCTCTGAGAATGACAGTGCAACCAAAAACAGGATCGGTGGGGACAATCTCCCCATTAGGAGGAAAGCATTAGCCACAGAAATGAGGAATAAGCCTATAAAAGAATCTTGCTATCGAGGGACCCATCTGGCTCTCACCAGCGAGCATTAGCATGGCTCCCAAGCATTTAAAAGTAGAATTAATATGAATCTTTTTCTTTCATCAGTTCTAGGCAATAGGAGGAACAGCTGATTAGTTTGCTTGTTAAAGCATTACTGACATACCATACTGTAGTTTTCAAACAATCAGATCTTGATTAATTTTGGTCATGTAAATAAAATTCATTCAAGGATTATTTTCAAGCCTATTTAACTCTATATATAAAAGCCACATTATTTTCAAACCTCAACTTCTCTTCCCCCAACAAACTAAAGAATGCGTTTTCATGCACGTGGCACAGGAAATTATGAGTTTTTATGGGAATATTTAAAACTCACTTCTGCAGACAAAGCAGACTTAGAAAACCTAATTCAAAAGGGTCACTTTTTCAAGGTTGGAAGGAGCAAATTATGAGCCTTGGAAACAGCATTCACCCTCCCAAAATAATTTCATTTTAATCACACTGTTTACTGGATACTTATAATGCACATGCATAAGATTAAAGGTGGATGGATGGAAGGATATCAATTGTGTAGAGATCTTGGGAAATAACCCCAGATTCTGGCTTTGGAGAGAAGTTCTTTGGAAATTCTTCATGAGAATTCTTATTTCCATAGTAAAACCAGAAAACAGATATCTTCCAAGTGCACTGGATGCACTACAGTGGCCTGTGCCCACAAGTACATGTAATTTGGGAAAAGCCCAGATTACCAAGCTTCTGGGCCAACAAACAAACAGCAACAGAAATGTTTCTGGGCAGAGATGGACTCTTGTCTGGAGGACTAAGGGCTTCCCTGGCATGCAACATGCCAATCTAAATATAAATCTTTGATTCACCTCTCTTTGCACAGTTTCACACTTGTGCTTTAACTGAATGTTCCTTAATGAAAAGGGAAAGGTTTTTTGGAAAAAAAAAAAAAAAAAGAAAAATCAAAGCAAGTCTACAAGGAAAGTGTATTGACAGCAACATCCACTCTACAAAGGCATAGAGAGAATTTGCCTCACTTCTGCTTAGCCTGTAACTCTATTACAGAATAAACAGGGGAGGGCTAAGGCACAGCTAATGAAGGTTCTTAACAGTAACACAGAGCAAATGGCAGGAATTTTAGATCATCAAGGAACAAAACTGAAATGTTCTTCATCAGAAAAAACAAAATCAAAACAAAACCTGTAAAAGTAGGAGAATATCTGGGCAGAAAGAAAATTCAAGAATCTGTTCAACAGCAAGAGGAAAAGTTCTGGGGAACGTTTTTCCACAAGCAGTGAATTTGTCAAAAAAAAATGGAAACAATAAGTAAATTCAGGTTGAATTCAGCTAAATTCTTGGCTGAAAGGAGAATACAGGAACAGATTTTTGAAGATGGCAAATCCTTCCATTCCAACAGTTTGCAAATAAAGTTTTGCAACTTAGTTGTTCAAAGTGTCATTCAATGAAAAAAAAAAAACAAAAAGACAAGAATAATCAGAACATAAAACATACAATTTTGGTGGAATTAAACATTTTGGTTCATTCAAGATTTTGTCATGATGAGCTTTTTGGTTTCATTTTGCCAAAGAAATCTTTAGAGAATTCTGACCCAAGACATTTTTTTTTCTGCGTTTTCAGTTTGGCCTCTGAACAAAAAAAAACCCCAAAGCAGTATTTGCCCAGATCTATTAGAGTCATTGAATGAAATGATGCCAAGGTAATATAATTTTATCATAGCAAAATGAAGGCACTAAAGCAGCAGATTAATCCAAAGCAGCTGTGTGCTGGTTTATGCTTGCTGACTGCTGAAGGAAACACAAAAGGAACACTGCAATGCTGCATGTGATGAATTCTGGAATATGATCTAAATGTCTAGAACCCAAAGATTGTGAAGGCTTTCTCTCCCCATCCTTTGCTTTTTCTCCTTAGGCTTCTCACCACACATACCAGTGATATACCACTAGTGAGGCAGACAGGTGCTCCCCAAAACTTTTTTAAAAATGGACTTCACTGACAAACAGTGGCTGCCTTTTGCTAGCACAAATATTGTCTTGGCCTTCACGTTATTTATCAGTGCAGTGCTGCAACATACTTCACTTCTAAAGACATAAGTCATTTCAGCTGTAAAGTTATCTAAAGTCTTTTCAATTTTTGTGTGCCCTCCCACTCGTGCAGCTCCTAAGGCCATTCCTTCCACCACCAAGGCCACCATTGGGATCAGTGAATTGCTGCCAGCATCAGGAAGAGCAGCATGAGTGGAAGCATGTTTCAGTCCCTTTCATGTATATTTGGCAAACCTAAGATTTTAGAGCTCATTTCTCAGGGGAAAAAAAAAAATCCCATATTGTTTTCACCAGAAAATATATGTACACAGAGCACAGATAAAGAGCAATGAATGGGAGCTAAGAGAGCAGTTATTATATCCCAGCAGGTCATGTAGGGAGAAGATTAGAAGGGCCAAAGCTCAATTAGAGCTTGATTTGGCTGCTACAGTCAAAGATAACAAAAAAAGCTTTTACAAAAACATCAACAGCAAAAGGACGGTCAAGGAGAGCCTCCACCACTTGCTGAATGAGGAGGGTAGTGTAGTGTCAGGGGATGAGGAAAAGGCAGAGGTGCTCAATGCCTTCTTTGCCTTGGTCTTTAATGTTAAGACCGGTTGTCCTCAGGAAACTCGGCCCCCAGAGCCTGAAGTTAGGGACGGGGTCTCTGTGAACCTCCCGTAATCCAGGAGGAGACGGTTAGTGACCTGCTGTGCCAGTTGGACACCCACAAGGCTATGGGCCCGGATGGGATTCACCCCAGAGTAATGAAGGAACTGGCAAATGAACTTGCCAAACCACTCTCTATTATCTACCGGCAGTCCTGGTTAACTGGAGAAGTTCCAGCTGACTGGAAATTAGCAAATGTAATGCCCATCTACAAGAAGGGCCGGAAGGATGATCCAGGGAACTATAGGCCTGTCAGCCTGACCTCGGTGCCAGGCAAGGTGATGGAACAGATCATCCTGAGTGCCATTACACGGCCCATGCAGGACAATCGGGGCATCGGGGCCAGCCAACATGGATTCATGAAAGGCAGGTCCTGCTTGACCAACCTGGTCTCCTTCTATGACCAAGTGACCCGCTTAGTAGATGAGGGCAGGGCTGTGGATGTAGTCTATCTAGACTTGAGTAAGGCATTCGACACTGTCTCCCACAGCATCCTCCTAGACAAACTGTCTGCCCGGGGCTTGGATGGGTGGACTCTTCAATGGGTTAAAAACTGGCTGGATGGCCGAGCCCAGAGAGTGGTGGTGAATGGGGCAAAGTCCAACTGGCGGCTGGTCACTAGTAGTGTTCCCCAGGGCTCAGTTCTGGGGCCGGTGCTGTTCAATATCTTCATAGATGATCTAGACGTAGGGATTGAGTGCACCCTCAGCAAATTTGCAGATGACACCAAGCTGGGTGGGAGTGTCGATCTGCTGGAGGGTAGGAAGGCCCTACAGAGGGATCTGGACAGGTTAGATAGATGGGCCGAGACCAACGGGACGAGGTTCAACAAGAACAAGTGCTGGGTTTTACACTTCGGCCACAACAACCCCATGCAGCTCTACAGGCTGGGGGAAGAGTGGTTAGAAAGCAGCCTGGCGGAAAGAGACCTGGGGGTGCTGATCAAGAGCCGGCTAAACATGAGCCAGCAGTGTGCCCAGGTGGCCAAGAAGGCCAATGACATCCTGGCCTCTATTAGGAATAGTGTAGCCAGCCGGTCTAGGGAAGTGATCGTCCCTCTCTACTCGGCACTGGTGAGGCTGCACCTTGAATACTGTGTCCAGTTCTGGGCCTCGCACTTCAAGAAAGATGTTGAGGTGTTGGAGCGAGTCCAGAGGAGGGTGACCAAGCTGGTGAAGGGTCTGGAGGGTCTGACCTACGAGGAACGGCTGAGGGAGCTGGGGTTGTTTAGCCTGGAGAAGAGGAGGCTCTGAGGTGACATTATTGCAGTCTACAACTACCTGAAGGGAGGTTGTAGTGAAGTGGCAGACGGCCTCTTCTCCCGGGCAACTAGCGATAGGACAAGAGGACATAGCCTCAAGCTTCGCCAGGGGAGGTTCAGGTTGGACATTAGGAAGAATTTCTTTTCAGAAAGGGTTATTAGACATTGGAATGGGCTGCCCAGGGAGGTGGTGGAGTCACCATCTCTGGATGTGTTTAAGAAAAGACTGGACATGGCACTTAGTGCCATGGTCTAGTCAACAGGGTGGTGTCAGGGCAACGGTTGGACTCGATGATCCCTGAGGTCTCTTCCAACCTGGTTGATTCTTTGATTAATACAGGAGGAGTCCTCACAGCATTCCGCTTCCAGCAGCAATGATCTGTCCCCATCTTGATGAAGGGGGACTTGAGGGGACTGAGAGCAGCATTTGCTGCCAGGTGAAGAGCTGTTTCATGCCCCCTTCATGCTCCCTGCTATGGCTCAATCAGAGAATGGCTCCTCTATCTTATGTAGAAATAAATGAATTAATAAAATAAGCACCAATAAATATACCTCTTTGAAAAGCACCCAGTCAAACCTGCCAGTTAAGTGTTTCATGAAAAGATCAGTAAAATGCAGTGTGTACTACAGCCAAAACAGAAATAGTCTTCCTGACACAACAGTAAACATGAGAAGCAATGGAGCAATAACAGAAATGATGAATTAAAGACAGGGAGCATAGCATTTTTATACGCATGCAAGAGTTTAAGAACATTATTTTTGTACTGGCATGAAAACTGTAAGTAGAGTAATAAGGTGTGATATTTTCAGCGGTTATTAGCCCATTGGATGGCACTTGTGACATCCAATCACTTTGACAATGAGATTAAGACTTGCTTAAGACCACCCGGGAGGGAAATAAAGTGATTTAGAACAACATTTTATGGTCTGATGAAGCTCAAATTAGTATGCTACTGTTTACTAGAAAGGTCCAAAGTTGAAGCAGGAAGAAAGAGGACCTAATGGAGAAACGTCTGCTTTTTCACATTTAGGATGATGAGAGAGTAACGTTTACATATTGTAAAAATATGTTAAGTAATATTTTATAGAAAAATTCCATGTGGCACATGGTAAGGCAGTATTAAAGCAGAAATGCTCTTGTCAAAAGGCAAAGACACTATGGCCATTGGCTAAAACATGGACAGAGGACAACCAGTTGTTGGAAAGAAGATTTTACTGGAAGCCAGATAATGTGCACACACACTGGCATCCTTGCTCCCATTCACACACTGCTGTAAACAGTTGTTCCCCAAAAGAACTCTTTAAATTTAGAAATATGATGTTATGTCAATTTATTATTCAGTACATGGCGCACACAACAGATGAGGGTTTCACTTAATAGTTTTCAGGCTTATGAAAGCATAAGTCAAAACTGTATACCCAGGCTGTATTGCAGATTCACCCACTGTGAGTCTGGTACCCTGGGCAGCTGCTTTGCACAAATCCTAAATAAAGGATAGAAAACTATTTTTATAGTTACTGAACTTTTCTCGTTTGAAACTGAGGAGTCACGGAGAACATCCTTGATGGGGTAATGAAAGAGGAAGACAATTTCTATTGTTCAGAGAATGTAAAATCTGAATATCTGTTTTTGAAGACACTTACATTCTTTGGCAATGAACATAGATTAAAGTCTTAAGGACCCTCTCACCAGCACTAGCATCTGTTCCCAGTATTGCCATGAGTGAAACAGCAGGAGAGTCAAGTTTGGAGACCCTCCCTTTAGACAGTGGGCTTGCCAAGACTAAATTACCTCTGCATCTTTCAGTCTGAAATCAAAGTTTTTGTCTCCCAGATACACTTTGTCCATGGTATTTGTTCCACATAGTTTACACGGTGCCACTGGAATGGGAGTGCCACCATCTACTGCACAGAAGATGCACCTTCACCCCAGGGACTTGCTTCCTTATCTGACTATTCTTGCTATGAGGAGCCCATTTTGAAGTGCTATGGCAATGGACTTCATTTAAACTACTGCTTACAGCAGTTCTGAAAATAGTCATGAAGGCAATTTGTATTCCCATTCATGTTACTGGTTACTTTTATCAGGCAGACCAGAATGCTGAGAGTTCTCCTCACTGCATCCCATAAGGCGAGACCTGCAGGCTTGGGCTTAATTTAGGCAGGCAAGAAGTCAAGCATGCATTGCTGAAGCTATAGAGTGACATGGCCTTCAAGGCACTGCATGACCAGCCTACCAGGTACAGAGCAGATGTTGCCCAAGTTAAGCATGTGAGTTGGTATCTGCAGTAGTAAGACTAGATTTTAGGCTCTTTAGACCAGAAAAAGGATCTTCCCCTTTGCAGAGCTGAGGTAAAAATACCTACAACTTCCAAACGTGACAAAAGTCTCTACTATAAATTATGCATTAGCTTTCTGTGCAAAGTCCTTCAGGTGACAGAGCAGCAGATGGTTTTTGAGTCATGTGTACACATGTTTCTCAGCACAAAAGGTTCCTATGGAAGCTTGTAGGCACAAAGAACACAGAAAAGATCAGATAAAATTCCTTCAAAGAGAAAGAGGAAAAGATGTCATTCCAGTGACAACTTAAAAAAAATAATCAAATACTAAAAAATATACTTCAGCATATATTTAAAGCTGAGTAGAAGTTTCCTGGATTTAGATACAAATGAATATATGAAGCTTTGTGTCTTTTTTTCTTTTTAGTGGTTTTTTTTTTTGAGCAGGTTGTCACAGGGGCCCCTGAGAATACACCCACAGGATGACAGGCACAGGGTGACACCAGAGGTAAAAGCACAAATCACAAATGGTCGAGGACTGGTCAGTAAAGGAATGCAACTCTGAGAGCTGGGCAGGGCTTGTTTTAGGGCATAACAAAGAAGACATAAAAAAAGGGAACAAAGAACATATATTGAGTAGATATAAAACATTTCCTGTGTCATGAAAATGTGAAGCAGGCAAAAAAAGAGGAATAAAAAAACCCACCCTCTGCAAGATTGGGAACACAGGAAGAACAGAGCAAGAGGAGGTGCCCCTTCCCTGTGTCATCTCCTCGCCCAGGCAGCAATAACATCATGCCCAGCCAACGCTGATCCACAGTGGGTCTTCACTCCCCTTCTGCGGAGAAGCAGTGCTGTCCTACTAAAACTCAGCAACTGCTCATCAAGTGTTATCTTTTTGTCTATGGGTTAAATAAAGTAGAATTATAAAGACTTGTGTACACATGCAAGTGCGTGTGCTAATACGGGTGTGTGTTTTCTGCTCCAGTCTTCCCACACAAGGTGACTGAGACCACAGCACCAAGTCAGACTAAAGGTAGACACAACCAAGTTGGTTTTTTTAAAAAAAATAATTTAAAATGTTGAATAGTAAAAAAAAAAAAAAAAAAAATCCATAAAACCTCTAAGTACTTAAAGATTTATAAAATGGTATAAAACTTCAGATAATGAGTAAATAATTCATTACACAAATACTTCCTAAAGATACATTTCCTTGCTTGAGGAGTTCCTGAAGCGAAGCTTGGCAAATGCAATGAACCTATGACAAGAACGGCATTAATTCCAGAAGGTTCTGAATTTAACAGGTTTCTACCTTAACATGAGATGGGAATTATTATTCTGTCGCTCTCTCTGGAATGATAATAAGATTCAGATGCCGAGCGTGGCAATGGAGTGCGAAGGCTTTCTGTACGCCAAGCATCCTCGCTGCACCTGTTTACGATCGATTGCCTCATTGTCATTTCGCACAGCGGGAGAGAACACAGCTAAATTCGCCTTCGGAGAAAACTGAAAATTCACTGGGCTTATTAATGTCCCTTTCATCTGCAGCCCCGCATGCCGCTTCCTGGGGGCTGGGCAGTGCTGCATGACTGTAACAAGGAGGTTTATTACCTGGCATTGGATGGCAAAAAATTGCATCAGAGAAGTCTCCAAGCTGCCAGGACAGTAAATGGACATCATAGAGCAGAGAGATAAGCACCCATGCCCATACAATGTTTTTTTTTCTCCACCCCCCAAATGGATAAATCTAACCAACAGCAAGGATGGAATAATCCATGGAGAGGAAGGAAGCAGGAAAATCATTGCATTTTTCATGTTTTCGTAAATCATAATAAAACACCATCCCTATTTTCATCCCTGTGGCCAGGTGGGCTCTGTGCTGTGGTGCACAGAACAAAGTTTGGGCTTCACAGCACAGCTTTTTGCTTCCTGGACTAGCAAGGGCTAGAGACACAGTGCTGCTGGGCTGCTCCCTGCCTTCAGAGTTGCCAGGGGGGTTCAGTAGCCCCTCCAGGCACTCCCCAAAGTTGACTCAGGGAGTAACTTTGAGGGGTATCTTCCTATCCTCTTGGAAATGCAGTTATTACAATCAGAGCACCATAAGACAAAAATGCTGTAGATATGCATTTCATTGGTACTGACATTCCTCCTGACAATATTTACAACCCCTTATCTCTGTTTGGTTTTTGTATGCACACTGCTGAGAGCAAATTTATTTGCACATAGGGAAAACTTGGCAAATAGTCAAATATAGTCACCCAAAAGAGCCACATGTAAGAATCACACGTGCAGAGACTGGCAACCATCATGCGGAAATAGGTGACCAACCACAAGCCCCAAAACAGTAAATACCCAGTGAAATAGCTGTAGCACTGGAATATGTTTGCATAAATTATTCACATAATAATTCTGAATATTGAATACATATAACATTAAGGCAGTGTGGGAAACTCTGCACACATGCATTTTTCCTTTTTGTAGAGTTTTTTTATCACTTGTTCTGCTAGTCCCCTTAAATCCCTCTCTCCTCACAGGCTTTGCAGACAAAGGCATAACTAAGTGTCCCTCTCCAACAGCAGCCCTTGTAAGTCAGAGTCTGATCAACTCTGGACACTAAGAGCAATGGTTAATATGAGAAAAATTGTTAAATCAGGATTCCTTCATTACAACTGCCCATCTGTTATTATCAGATTCTATTTGCTTGATGCTGAAAACGCTTACAGAAAACGAATGCTGAGAGTAGGCTTGTTTTATTTACCACTGGTGCATTGCACTGGCTTTTGGTTGCCCACATCCTATGCTGACCAGTCCGTAGCGATCTGTCACTTGCCCAAAAACTGCTCACGTCTGTAAGATGAGATAAAGTACCAAAGGTCCAAAAAGAGGAAGTTTGACACCACTATTTATTTCCTGTGATTGATTCAGCATAATGCAAGTGGTACCTCACAACAATTTCAGTTCCTTTCTAGACTGAAAGTAAGCAAGAAAAATAAATATTCCTTTCTTAATATTCACAGAAGGCAAGGTTGAGGATTCTCTTGATTCATCACGACCGGAGCATTTAATTCCCTTCTGACAAGTGCATTAATTTATGTCAATGTATCTTGGGTGGAAAAAGCATGAATCAAACAATTTAGTTTTATTTATATTTAGTAGTAAAAAAAAAATTGTAGGCAAAAAAAAAAATCTTACACCACTTTTCCTCTACTGATTCTCCAACAGCAACTAAAGAATAAGAAGTGTTTTGTGCAGGGTTGTAAATTCTCCCGCTAATGATGTTCCCTGTAGTACTTGTGCACAGTGAAATGAAGAGGAAGCAATGCTAGTTTGTGCCTGAAAGGAGAGAAGGCAAAAAATAAATGTCTGACAGGTAGAAGAAGACAACCACAGAAGGAGAAGGTGGCAAACAGCAGAGGTCAAATTAAAGGAATAAAATAACCAACAACTGCTGAGAGGTTTCAGAGGCAGAAGCCCTCCATATTTCAGTCAGTAAAGCCCTAAGCAGAAAGTGATTAGCTTGTGCCCACGTGCAATCCTTATTTTCAACACTGAACTCTGTCCAGTGTCTCAGGATACATCTTCATGGCACAATATCAGGCCACACTGAGACCCTGAATGAACTCGCTCAAAAAGCTAAAGAAACTAAAGCCCTTCTGAGAAGTGTATTAAGAACATCACTTTATCCTACCTAGATTGTGTCTAGTCCTGAGAGGATGATTGAATAAAAAAATCTCTCAAGCTTAAGACAAAAATATAGCCATTGGGTGCTTGTGTGCTGTCTGCACAATACAGTATTTTTCTATCTAGACAAACTCATCATTGCCTTGACTGATGCCGAATGTTTCTTTTGTATGGCTAACTTACAGACCTGGTGATGTAGGTATTATTTCAGTTATTATGGGAAAAGAAATATAAATAAGAATAAAATCCTTTAAAGAATAAGTGGATCCACAGAAGTCAACAATAAAATTCACCGCTGATCTCAATATTACAAGAAGTTCATCTTTACAGCCAAAAACGTCCTTTTAAACAAGACAGAAAGGTCAAATTAGCATCAGGAACTATGTAGTCCTATTTGCAGTAAATTTATAACTTCTATACCTATTAGGATGACAACTTCACAACTGTTAGTACATTTATCAAGTATATGAATCATCTCATCTCCATTTTTCAGGTACAAACTCAAATGCCCCTTGGAGAATATCAATATACTTAGCATCTAACCTTAACCAATTTCCATGGAAAATAGAAAGGCGTTATACCTTGAAGAATCTGACACTGAATTGTTTCCCTCAGGTCTTATAAGTAATCAATCAACTGCAGAAGAGAAAACTGAATCTAATTTCCCAAGTTCAGGGCTGGCAACCTAATCTCTGGATAGGTTCCCTCTTCTGCGTGTTAAAGCAGCAACCTGGAAAAGGAGCCATGTGCTGTGCATCAATTGAGTCTTTGACCTTGTTATGGCACAAAGGATCGGTGGGACTTCTTGGTGTGGGCTGTGGGAAGAACCTTCCTGTATGGAGTAAATGCTTACTGCAGGATCTTATTCCCCAGAGTCACTTCTGCAGGTATATATTGCACAAATCCACCTGATTTTTTTTTAATCTCTTCTATTGTACAAGTGTTAGGGAACTCAATGCTAACACAGCCCTGCCAGAAGCCATACTGGCCACTCCACAGTCTGAGCAGAGCATGTTTTTTGCATCACAGTCATGTGCTGCTGCATTACCTGTAGTCCCATGTGCTTTGCAGTATTGCAGCTAAGAAAAAACTGCTTGAGGAACCTCAAAGGGAGAAGGGGTCTGCACAAGAAGATCAGCCTTCTTGAGCACACAAGATCTGCAAGTTCAGAGGCAGATTTATTATAGCTTTTCTGGCATGTCTGTGTTCTCAAGAATCTCATGTTTTTCTCTCCTCGTACCCCAGAAGACTCTCGTTCTCCACCTCCAACCACAAGTGAGTCATAAGTAGAAAAAACATTTAAAAGGTGAATGTTGAAGTGTTTTCTAGGCCTTCTGCCCCACTTCTGCATGTTTTACTTGGGAGAGTGATGTAAAGCACCAAGTCAGGGAGTGCTCCTATAATTCCTGGAATTTACATGTGAAAATCCAATCCTGATTAGCTCTGCCTTCCTCATCTCTAAAGCAAATATATGAGACTTTGGAATTGTGGACTCTAGGAATAAGTTATTTAAATTATCAAAGCCCATTTATTCAATGTGGAAAAGAAATCTGTTCCTCGGTGAGTTTATAGGACTATTGAATAAATTCCACAGTCAAACACAATCTTTAATCTTCAATTTCCTGTTCCTCATCACAACAGCAGATTTAAATCTAATTAGTTTGTTTATTTTTTTTAATTGAATGCTTCTCTTACAAAAGGTGTAAAATCTGAATGATTGCTTGACAGTGGGTTCAGAAATTACTTAAACAAAAGCTTGATCCCAAACTACTGAAATCAATGTTTTCAATGAGTTGTTGGATCAGGCACTGCATAAAATAAATTTTGTACAAATATCTAAACACATTCTGTTGCGTAGGAAGAGTCTAGAAAAGCTCCCATCTCCCTATACAATCATTGCCTTAAGAACACCTGTTTGTTCCACAACAAGATTTGAAAGAGGTTTTATTTGGAAACAATTTTATCAATATGTCTGGTATGTCGTATACCTTCCCCATTGCTCTGTTTCAATCACTACTAGTATTATTATTAATAAATCACAATTAGTTGCTATGGAGATAACTAAGTCTGCAAATATTATGGCTGAGCTTCTGAGGCAAATAAAGAGTACCAGGAACAGATTAATGCTAAACTAGCAATGAATTTATTTCCATGTAAATTGTGTAATCAGAAAAAGAATAAAAGAAAGAACAAAAAACAAAACACGTATTAAAAAACACTCCAAAACTCCAAACCAACTAAATCACTCTCCATATCCAGCATTTTCTGATGTCTTCCGGGAAACATCATGTCTGCTAGAATGTTTCACTTCAAAATCTGAATATTTATTAAATTACATTATATCTATCCCAAGGGCCAGACACTTACATGTTATCACACCAACGTGTTTACCACTGGCAGCCGTGCCAGTCAAAAACAAGCACTAAATGTGCTGCATGTACACACACACACACCCCCCTTCGTGTATCTGCTTATTTGAAATAGAGGCAAACATGCACTTTAACATTGATACAAATATAAGTTTCAGCATGTGAAAAAGGCTTTTAGCCTTGAGCCATGAATGCGACTGTACCAGGCTGACAAGAGGACAAGAGTATTTCGCTTATAGTAAGTTAGACATTTCTTTACAGTTAAGGAGGGCTGCTAACAGATCTTCTTTATCATCTAGGCAGAAGATAGTTTCACCTAGCCATGCCCAAAAAACATTAAGTATTTCTGAAAGTGAGGTGGTAGATGGGAGGCAAACCCTTGGGAAACTGTTGAAATCAACATTTTGATTAAATTACATTCTAAATGGAACCACAGAGAATAAATTAGGTGTAAATGTTACACCCAGAAAGGATCCCAAGCAACAAATTTGGCTAAACGGTTTTCACTGCACAGAGAAAAGCCTCTTTGAGTTCATTTAAGTATGGGTGGATAAAATAACAGTTTTTCTTCCTTAGTTCCCTCCTTAAATTCATGGTAATTGCCTTGTCGACATTTGTGCTATGTAAACAAATTCTCATTTACATTTGCTTTCATCTTTACTGCTGTTAAGATTGATTTTCAGGAGAGCTAGAAAGCAATGAGGCGTGGGTGTGGTTAAGCCTTCAAACTCTCCATGCTGGCCACTGAAATGACATCCCCAGGGCCTCCAGAAGGAAAAAGCTGTGCTCTTCTGGAAACCAGAGGGGTCAGGGCCAGTGCTGTCCACTCACAGTGTTTGCACAGCAGAAACATCCTTCCACACCCAGGATTAGGGGAGGTTTTCCCCGGTAGCAGGACACTGATGAAGACTGCCAGCACCCTACAGCCTTAGAGTGAGTTTGTAAGAGTGGCCCTCCTTCCTTGCAATGTTTAAGGAAAACAGTCGTCCCCGTTAATTCTCTCTTCAAAGATGTTAACCATCTGTCATTCCCAATCCCCTCCTTCCCAACTTTCATAATAACAGTTAATGGAATAAAGTACAGTCTCTCTCTCCTTCACAAGGTTGACTGCAAATGGTCACGGTCAGAATCCCATGTAATAGTACAAGAGCAATTCCTATTCTGCTAATTAGATTATGTTCTCAGCTCTTCATGAAAACAGAGAAAGAATTTAAAGCAATAAAGTCAATAGCTGAGACACGACGGAGAAAACTGCTAAGTAAACATGAGATTTTGAAGTTCAAAGTAATAGCAAAGACCTTTACAGGCAAAGTCTGGAAGATGTAGCTGTGGAAAGAGAGCCCTTTTCTTTCTCCGTAATCTGGCTGATGTGATGGATGTGTGACAGATGCACTCAACCCCTTAACCAAACTACAGTAGTTGGTACAAGCTCCAAGGAGGTAAGGCCTGAGCTGTTAGCTTGGCCACGAACTCCTCTAGTTTCAATCTCTTCTCTGAAACCCACAAAGAGCAGAGTGACACAGGCATCAATGCATATGAGCTTGAAAACACGGATCATGTGATTAACACATGAATAGCAGGTGGCTTTTTCCAAGATTCACTTATCAAAGAAGAAAGAAAGTGGGTAGAATGAGTCTCATGCATACCTTTCCCATCGCATGTAATTTGACTACGCTGTGAGCCAACCCCTGTATTCCATAAATGTTACAGCTTAAGTGAGCCGCCTTTGAGCTCTCCCTGCTAAGCAGTGTGGCTGCATGGCAGTGATCTCTCCTTGAGCTGGTTGCTCCTAGAGGCTGAGACACCTTTTACCAACAGCAGATCTCTGGTGGGTGACTGATAGCACACTGAATTAATACTAATGAAATATTACTAACCCATGGAGCTATTAAATATTATTATAAACTTTGTACAGATAATTCCATTAGACATAAACCATTGTCCAAGTCTAAGACTGAAATTTGACCTAGCCAAATCTAACCTCCATCAGGAGTTTAGAAAAGCAAAGGTGTCCACTTCTGACCTCATGAGTCAACAGGAGGGTCTTCTTGCCCTTTTGTGCCTCCAGTCTCTGTGTGAATCCTTCTAACTGAAATGGTTGCGGCCCCAAGAGCAAGGGGGATGTTGTAAATACCTTAATTACTCAACTATCCTGGGTGCTCAACTAAACCAAGGAAAGCCTTTGAATTTGGATAGTGGTAATGGCTGTAAGATAAGGAGGCTCTGGAATGTTCTCACTTCAGATGGCTGGGCCTTGGGATGGGCAGATGCATGGGGAACATAAAGATAAGGGAATTGCAAACAGCTACTCAAAGCATGTGGCCTACGTGATCCCCATACTGAGTTTGTGCAGAAGCAAAGGCCAGTCAGAAGACACAGTGAGGAAGATTACAAGGCCTTCACCTGAATGTTACAAATGTTTGAAATTAAAAGAAATTCAATTTAATCACAAAATGATAAGTTTTGTGTTCTGTATTAGAGTTTGTAAAGCTAGCTATAGGATTGTTAGGTTTGAAGTAGGTAACCATAGAAACCCCCACTAGATAAGTTGCTGGACTTCTTGTTAGAGACCGTCATGGACACTAGTTGAATACAATGGAGTTACTGGACGAAACAAGTTGCAATACGTTAGAAAGCAACTAGAACTGATCTTGAGACTTGATTGAGAGCCAAGGTACTACTACTCCTGCGCAAGAAGGAAATGGTAAAAAGTGCACAGCAAGGAAGACATACGGACCTTCATCACAGAGACCCCGACCACCAGGAGAAACTGCTCGTGCGCAGCCAGGAGGAGTTAAAGGCAGAGACTATGGAAATGATTTCTCGGAACTCATTATAATAAAGACGCCTTTTCGAGGAAAAGATATGAATACATATAGGCGTCCTTGGATATGTGATGAATATGTAATATTTTCTGTATAAATATGAGGTGAATTATCGAGAGCGGCGCGCATGGCTTTGGAGGGTGCTAGCCCCCATGCTGCCCAGCGCTGCAATAAAGATGTGCCTGCTTCTTAATGCTACATTGGTGTTAAGAGGTTTATTCCCGATTTCGGTGACATGAAGACCTCCCCCCCTGCCACGACCACCAGGGAAGATGACTGCGCATGCAGAGCGGACATTTGCATATCTCATAGTTATGTAAATGAGTTTCTTGGAAATCCTATGACTATGTATAACTTGATCGTATGTAGTCCTCTGAAAGTTTGCCAAGTCGGTGGAGCACTCATGGTGGATAATCCCCAGTGCTGCCCAGCGCTGCAATAAAGAATGCCTGCTTAATAACACTCTGGTGTTATTGAGTTTTCTTTTGGACTCCTTACCCAGCCCACCTAGCTTCCCACTTCGGTGAGGAAAGTTAGAAAGCTGGAGATTTCCGATTTTTGTATCAAACAGGAGTCTAACTCAATTTTCCTCTGCATGTTTCTTCCATGCAGTAATTAATAAAGTGAACCCTTGCCACCAAACTTATTGAACCTTAGTAAACCACTGTTAAATTTTGTAAATTCCATTGAATTTATCGAACTCTGTCAACTTATTACTCTTACCTTATAAAACATATTACTCTTTTGAGTGAAGTGCATTCCACTCTTTCGCAGCAGCATCACTTCAAGCCTAAATATTGTTCTGTCTTCACAGTTCATGTGCGTGGTGTATGACTATCACTGCCTGATTTTTCAGAAGTGTTCAATAACCACAACTTCAGCTGAATTCAATGGCACCTGGATTTGCCCAGCTCCTCTGAAAAGGCCAGCCCTGTATTTCTTATCTCTTTGAGCAACTTTTGCAGCACAAACCAGGTTGAACAAATATGTATTTACATCAATCCTACTTTCAGAAATTCCAAAAAAGCATCAAAGTATGATATTCTGACTGCAAAAATATATCTTTCCTTTAAGCAAAAACAAAAAAAAAAAAAGAAAAAGTTCTACATCTGACCTTTTACTCCAAAATAGAAACATTTTTTTGAATCATGGAATTTCCTGAAAAAAAATGGAACCTCTGGTTCCTGCTCAGCTGTTCTCCTCTCCAGCCTTGTTCCTGCTCAAGCATGAAACCTAGGAACACCCAGTCATTGCCACACTCCCCTTGCATCTCATAGTCTTGCCAGGTGGCTCCAGCTGTGTTTTGTACTACAGAAAAAGAGGCTTAGCTGCTTGTATTGCTGATCACAAAGACTGATAGTTTAGCCCATTCAGCTGCATTAGAGATTTATGATTTGCCTTGGTATAGGATCTCTATTCATGGGCCATTAAGCTTCCTCTTTTATATCTAGAGTAGACAGGGAATTTTGTATGACTAAAGAAACTGCCACATAAAAAAGTCCATATGAAAGCTTCCCAAATATGTTACTATCTTAGCGGGGGGCGGGAGTGGGGAGCAAAATCCAACTCTTTTACATTTCGGTTTGTCAAAAGGTGAGCAACAGTTTTCGTCTTACTCTCAACATCAGTCTCTGGTTACCTGAATTTCCATGGTTCCTTGTGAGAGCAGTTGTTCAGATAGCTGAGCATGCCCCCTGCCACACAGCTTAGATCTTTGGCCAAACTAGCTCCTGTGATGAGCCATTACTTAGGACAAAAGCAATGTTAAAATACTGGAAGTCCTCAAAAGATGAAATTCCTTCTCCCTTCTCTCCCACCCTGCACTCCCCCCGCTCCTGCCATCTAGCTCTGCTTATGAAGTTTTACTCTTTACTGAGCTTTGCTTTCATCAGTTGTTTTCCGAACCATATAGTACACACAAAGGGTTTTGATGGATATTGGATAACATCTGTTTAGAGCCTCCAGCCTGTAAGCACACTGCTATTATCAGTACTAAATGGTTGCAAAATCTCAGTCAAGACTGAGCTTTCTTTAGTACACTGGCAAACCATGTTTTCCATAGATTTAGCTGGAAAAACCCCTGAAGAATAACTTCTGAGACTTTTACAAACCTACACAGAGCAACCAGCCAACCACATCAGTGAACAAGAAAACCCTACCACATGCCCTAACATGAACAAGTATCAACTATGATTTGCACCCAGGCAGTTTTCAAGATAAGACCTTGAGGTTTGAAGCGAGGAAAAAAATTTCTACATCGAAGTGAAACTCAGTGTAAATATTTGTTTTCTCCTCTAAGGGTGCAAGGAGTATCATGTGATGGTAACAATCCATCTGAATTGTCATCTCATCTGGATTTAGCTGCTAAAGATAGATGAAGAATCTCAGGTTAGTGGTCTAAGTCTCTCCCCTGATGTCTGCAGAGACATAAGCATTTCTGGGGGGGATTCAGTCCACCTATTTGGGATACCTAGAAATGATACCTTAATTTTTGCTACTTAAACTTAGGTCAGGTGAGTCTGGACTAATGGTGAATCTCCATCAGGCTTACTCACGGCAACTTATTAAGTTTATGTAGGGCCTTAGTCTGTTTCTTTCTACTCTGTCATGAGTACAAAAGTGTCAGGGCTCTGAAGGCACTGACAGGCTCTAATCACCCTGACCAGTTGGTAACCATCTTTCTCTCTAATCCTCCTCCCTCTGCAACCTTTTCCCTCTGGAGTTTGACTGTCTGTGTTCAAGGTCATCTCTGATACATATGGCAGTGATGGTTTAACTGTGAGCCCTTGAGGTGAAGATGACTAACCAGCTACCGAGCTGTATTAGCAAGAGTGTAGCCAGCAGCTGAAACAAATTTATCCTCTTCCCTTCTATTTGGCAGTCATGAGACCATCTGTGGAGTATCATGTCCAGTTTGGCATCTCCGGTAGAAGAAAGGCGTTGATGAACTGGAACAAGTCCAGCAGAGGCCCACCAACATAGGACAGCTGGAGGGCTGGCTCACACAAGTAGAAGGAGAGGCTGAGGAACTGGACTTGTTCAGCCATAAGAGGAGGAAAATGCTCAGGGCAGATCTTACAGCTGTCTTCAGCAACCTAATCGTAGGTTGCAGAGTAGACAGGAAAACCACTTTATATATACACAGCAAAAGCAAAAGAGACAAAATTGTGGTACAAACAACAGACACAAGTTGCAACAAGGGAAATTTCAGCTGGATATTAACAAAAACTTTTCCCCATCGAATGCGGTCAATTATTGGAAAGGGTGCTCAGAGAAGCTGCAAAGTCTACATCTTTGAGCTCAAAACTCAACTGGACAAGACCGTGACAACCTGACCCAGCTCACCATGCCATTAGCAGCAGGTGGGGCTGGATGACACCCCAAGGTCCCCTCCACAAGTCTCCATGCACCTCAGGGTTCTCTCAGCTCCCAGTAAGTCAGTTTCAGACCTCCACCAACTTCAGTGTGGGCTTTCTATCCATTCTATACCATTACACTTGGAAAATAAGGATAAAATTCATGCTGAAAATGGGACAAAATATTGAGAAAAAAAGTATTCAGAGATGAAGAAACACGTTATTTCAAAACTTCCTAATCAAACCATTTTATTTCAGTTTGTTACTTCAATTCTAGACATGGTGAAACCCCCAGTTTTTCTAACCTTCACTAGCACATGCATGTGTGGCGGTAAAATTATTAATATTTAAGATTGAGAGGTCTGGCTAAGAAGTTATCTTTACTAAAAGAATGTTCCTTTTGACTAAAAGCTGACAATCTGTGATTGTTTCCAACTCCCCATTTCTGAGCTAAGGTAATACTGGGTGTGCCATTCCTATAGGCTCCACCAAGAACCACCTCTCCATATTGTCATGTTATTTAGTGTTTGATTCCTTAGAATTGTAGCAGTTAGCAAGATACATAAGGAATCTGTCCCTCTCAGGGATGGACGTCTGGCTTTGTTAACATTGAATGGATTTCCTCACCTCTTTCTTTTGTTCCTGAAACAGCATATAGGTTAGGCCTCTGCAATCATTTGGCAGGGAACAGAGGAGCAGAGGACTAGATGCTTTCGGAATGTTCTCTCACTATGATCATAGTTAATAAAGCTTCTGTCTGACCTGTCCTAAATTGTACTTGCATAATTACACACTTGGAGTCCCCAGATTCTCTGACACATGCAAATAAAAATGAAAGTCGAAGTGCTCAAACCTGTACAACATTTCTACTTTATAAGGGCTTTCACAGCTCACCAATATACAAAATGAACAAAACTCAAAGGTGCAAAAAACAGCTGGTCACACATAATGACAGGACTGAAACAAGATGGAAAACTTAAAGGCAGTTTTCCTCTCTACAACAGCTCCCAGCAAAGGCAGTAAGGGGAGGGGAGGAAATCTGATAGAATCTATTTTGCATTCAAAGAGGCATAAAGCAGAACTACTGAACAAGTAGGGAGAGAAAGAGGGAAATGAATAGGCTGGACAGTGTTCGAGGCAGTAATGGTTGTGAATGATAATGTTCTTGCTGCAATTCCCAACTAAGCCAATTTAATGTGATGACAAACAGCAATAAAACACAATGCTGCATCATGCTACTACCATAACATCATGTCACTGCGTGTTACAATTTAAAGGTAATTAACTTACTTGATCATAAAATTTTGCTATGGTGCCTAGCCTTAAAGTATACCAAGAAGATAAGGAAATTCTGCACTGGAGTAGAATTGGAGATTCACAACAGTTTCCTTCTCAGGCTGTGACAAAATTGTACTTCTACCCAAGTACATGCTTTCTGGTTTAGCATTGTTGAATAAATTGCTTTCTTTGTGGCCTTTATTGCAGTGCCCCTTTTGTTAATTGAAGAAGAATATTTATATAATCTCTCTGGCAGTTGCTTAAATTATTAAATCTACTAGCTATAGAATCTGAATCCCACCACCAGCAGGGGTGCACATTTACGTTACAAAGGTTTTTGTCCCAATTTTTCTTGCTTTGTAGAAAAACAGCACATCCCACACGCTAGTGGAATAAATGCTCCTTTTTTCAGAGCATGGGGCTGTCCTATAGCTTCTGAGCAACTCTTAGGGCTTGTTCAAATTTCTCCCACTTAAGTAGGACAGTGCGATCACTTCTTGAAGTTTGCAGAGCTTAGATAAGTCTCAAAGCTCTCTGAGTTTCTTCAGAAATGTTCTTTCCTAAGCAAGTTTGATTAAAATTTGGCTGTTTCATATGAGATTCTATGAAGAGTTCAGTTAAAGACTCTCCTTTGTAAACCCATAGATAAGATGCTTGCTTCCTAGGACTACATGAATAGGAGAAAGCATATAGTTCCTGAATCAGGATCAAGAGTCAGGTAAGGCTGGTTGACTTCCCAGTTTGCTTATATCTATCAGCTTGTTTTCTTTTGCATGATTTTCCAGCTCAGCTGGATTGATGGTTTTGATATATTTTCTTCGGAATAAAAATACTACGGTCTTGGAACAAGCTCCTGATAATAATTCTTTTACCCCTGGCCAAAGCATTTGGAAGATGAACCTCTCAATTATCAATTTATCACTTGCAAGACTGTTGAAGATAAGTAATGTATCTCAGATGGCTAACACAGGCTGAAATCTCTGCTGTCATCTCTTTGCTGTTATAGCTTAGCCGTACCAGAATAAAAACTAATTGCAGATTTTTCTGAATCTGCTGTGGCTATGCTTTCAAACTGTGATGGTTTTGGCTGGGATAAAAGTTAATTTTCTTCACAGTAGCTAGTACGGGGCTATGTTTTGGATTTGTGTTGAAAACAGTGTTGATAATACAGGGGTATTTTCATTACTTCTGAGCAGTGCTTACAGAGTCAAGGCCTTTTCTCCTTCTCACACCACCCCACCAGCAAGTAGGCTGGGGGTACACAAGAAGCTGGGAGGGGACACAGCTGGGACAGCTGACCCCAACTGACTAAAGGGATATTCCATACCATATGATGTCATGCTCAGCAATAAAAGCTGAGGGAAGAAGAAGGAAGGGAGGATGTTTGGAGCGATGGCGTTTGTCTTCCCAAGAAACCGTTATGCGTGATGGAGCCCTGCTTCCCTGGAGATGGCTGAACGCCTGCCTGTCCATGGGAAGTAGTGAATGGTTTCATTGCTTTGCTTTGCTTGCACGCGCAGCTTTTTCTTTACCTATTAAACTGTCTTTACCTCAACTCACAAGTTTTCTCTGTTTTACTCTTCTGATTCTCTCCCCCATCTCACCGTGGTGGAGGGGGGAGTGAGTGAGCAGCTGTGTGGTGCTTAGTTGCTGGCTGGGGTTAAACCACAACACAGAGTACCCATCCTCTCTGAAAGCTCTTCAGTCTTCACCTTTTTATCCACATAGCTGAAGAAACACAATTAATGCTGCAACACAATAGCATCAATTTAGTAAATCTCAATCCAAGACTGTATAGGAGGGAAGGTGACTGTTTTGAAGCAGGACAGATTTCACCCACGAACACTGTCGTACCTACAAGGACCAAGATGCACATGGCCAAGTGCATTTGAGCACCAGGCTTGCATGCCTCCTGTGGAGGAGGACAAGGTGTACAGTTATCAAATCCTCACCGCCTCTTCAGGGCTCTTCTCAGGTTGGTTTTGGATATTTGTACCCTTCAAGAACAGCGATTGTGATTGTCCCTCTCTTCATCCTCTCTCACCTCTGCGAGTCATTAGGATTTACACACTGCTCCCTTTTCTCCTTATAGGGGTGTCTTATCTCCAATCCTGTTATCTTCCCACTATGTCTCTTAATGGCTGCAGGGTGGCCTTTGTTTCGGGCTGACCTTTGTTTTCTTCATCAGGATGTCCTGAGAAACTGCATATAGGTGGGTTGAGATCTTGATGACCTGCTAATCTAGGTGCTATCAGCACACCTCTTGTACTCCCCCATTTGGTTGTTTCTGTGGATGAACCCATACCCAGACATCTCCATTTAGGCTAGGGTGGTCCTTGGCCCACCAACAGGCCCTGACACCTCTTCCTCTAGGTGAGCCCTGATAAAAGGCAGCTGTAATCTTGGATTAGACTCAGTGGAAACAGCTAAATTGTGAGGTGTGAGAAGCCTCAGTATGGCTTTTATCCCTGGGTTTGGAGCTGCATTTATGCCTTGGTCCTTGCCTAAGACCGTCCCTATGCTGTGGAAAGTCCCCTGCCCAGCCCAGCACCTCGCCTGCCTAGGTACCTCTCGCCTCACCCATGGGATGCCTCAGCATCACCACCCGCCCAGCCACTCAACTAAGCCTAGTCACCGTTGCTGCAAGCCACTGGCCCTCACCCTTCCCAGGCCATACCAGCATTAACACTTACTACAGGTCTCCACACCCTGGTCACATTAATTGAAAATATATTATTAACAAAATGAATGCAGATTTTCTAGCACCACTTTTTATTCTCAAGTCTGCTCATAACATCCAGCAATCACTGTTACAGCTTCTTGTTTGACTTTGCTTTCCACATACAAAACTCCTGAATTTAATTTGATTATGTGTTTTTAAATTCACTTTTCATATATACTAAAAGCCGATTTTTGTTTCAAGTAAATTTAATCTAGCCTAGCCTCAAGCACTAGAAAATGTGTCCCAAATTTTGTTCTGCACTGAATTAGTAAATTATTTCAATTAATGTAATGGATTACACTTAAAAATATTTCCAGTACTAAAATATAACCTTTTTATTGTTAAAGTACATTCCTATTTCTGTAAGAACTTTATCATTATCTCACTAATATTACTTAAAGCATTGTAGGGAGGTTGCTCCAAGTAGATGAATTCAGTTGGAATCACTTTTTAACATAACGAATAAAGCTTTACACACTGCTTTTCACTGAACATTTTAAACCTCAAAATATCTGTTGTCATCCTGAATTTCACTAAATCCCCCATACTCACTTTTGGATCATTAGGGCTTTATAAAACAATGGAAATTTTAGACAGTTTTCTTTATCACAAAGCTTGGGGAAAACCCCTCAGGAATTCATTTCTTACTATGGATTGTTTTTGTTGTTCTTGCTGTTCATTTTTCAAGGATATCCTTCATACCTTGAATTTAATGCCATGGATTTAGTCTGTTTGAAGATAACAGAAAAAGTTTTATTTTCACTCTCTTTACTAGTTAGTTTCTCCATGGGCTGGGACTAGAATTTGATTATCACCACACATTAGGAAATGACTGTTTGCCTTACAGAATTTTTTTAAGCTGTGGCATTCCTGTCACTTCTAAAATAAAATACATTAAAGATCTCTGACAAGTATTAGTTTTATGGTTGACATACTTCTCCTTGCACTGATTTATCATTACAATGTAACACCCTGTGAAATTTGCAATCTCTTTGAATTCTGTAGATTGAGTTCCATAAAATTCGACAAAAAAAAAAAAAAACACCCCCAAAAAAACCCATACCACAAAAGGGTGAAAGACATACTATTCTTTACCAGTTGTAAACTTCTTTAGGATTGAGTGATCAGACAGAGCTCATTTCCCTTTTTGTATAATCTATTCTTTTCTCAAAATAACAGCTAAAGTTCCAAGGTGGTAAATAAAACTGTGAGCTAATTACTAGAAAAGAGACAGCATGCCTGAAGCAAACCTGAAGAGTTATCCTGACAGTATACAACATGGACCTTGAGTGTAATTCTCATACCAAACTTGCTATTGACTTCTCCTCAAGTAGAGATGAATACTGGCACCTCTAAATAAAAATAAATAAAATTGCGTATTCTGCAGCCACAATTAACCACCTCAGTTTACCACACTACAAATCTAGGTGCACAAACCTAAACTTTATCCCCTAAGCTTGATTTCACCATCATAGTTTCTAAGTGATAAAAAGATTTTAAAGCATTCATGGATTGTGACAGATGCACTCAACCCCTTAACCAAACTAACAGTAGTTTGGTACAAGCTCCAAAGGAGGTAAAGGCCTGAGCTGTTAGCTCGGCCACAAACTCCTCTAGTTTCAATCTCTTCTCTGAAACCCTCAAAGGAGCAGAGTGACACAGACATCAATGCATATGAGCTTGAAACACTGATCATGTGATTAACACATGAATAGCAGGTGGCTTTTCCAAGATTCACTTATCAAAGAAGAAAGAAAGTGGGTAGAAGGAGTCTCATGCATACCTTTCCCATCGCATGTAATTTGGCTACACTACGAGCCAACCCCTGTATTCCATAAATATTACAGCTTGAGTGAGCCACCTTTGAGCTCTCCCTGCTAGGCAGCGTGGCTGCATGGCAGTGATCTCCCCTTGAGCTGGGACACCACTCAAGGTTGCTCTTCGAGGCAGAGAAACCTTTTACGAATGGCAGATCATTGGTAAGTGACTGACAGCATGCTGAATTAATACAAATGAAATATTACTAATCCATGAAGCTATTAAATATTAATCACAGAATGTTAGGGATTGGAAGGGACCTCGAAAGATCATCTAGTCCGATCCCCCTGCCGGAGCAGGATTACCTAGACCATATCACACAGGAACGCGTCCAGGCGGGTTTTGAATGTCTCCAGAGAAGGAGACTCCACAGCCTCTCTGGGCAGCCTGTTCCAGTGTTCGGTTACCCTCACTGTACAGAAGTTTTTCCTCATATTTATGTGGAACTTCCTGTGTTCCAGCTTGCACCCATTGCCCCTTGTCCTGTCAATGGATGTCACTGAGAAGAGCCTGGCTCCAACCTCATGACACTTGCCCTTTAGATATTTATAAACATTAATGAGGTCCCCCCTCAGTCTCCTCTTCTCCAAGCTAAAGAGACCCAGCTCCCTCAGCCTCTCCTCACAAGGGAGATGTTCCACTCCCTTAATCATCTTCATGGCTCTGCGCTGGACTGTCTCTAGCAGTTCCCTGTCCTTAATGATTATAAACTTTGCATTTCTCCTATTAGACATAAACCATTGTCCAAGTCTGAGACTGAAATTGGACCTAGCCGCACTTAACCTCCATCAGGAGTTTAGAAAGCAAGGGGGTCCACTCAATCTCGTGACTCAATGGAAGGGTCTTCCTTGCCCTTTTGTGTCTCCGGTCTCTGTGTGAATCATTCTAACTGGAGTCTAACTCAACTTTGCTCTGTATGTTTCTTCCATGTAGTAATTAATAAGGTGAACCTTGCCATCAAACTTATTGAACTTTGGTAAACCATTGGTAAATTTTGTTAAATTCCATTGAGTTTATTGAACTCTGTCAAATTTTTATTTTTACCTCAATAAAACATGTTGATGCTTCTGTCTTTTGAGAGAGGTGTATTCCACTCTTTCACGACACAGATACAGCTCTAAATACTGAGGAACTGAAGAAAGAACACTTAGGTAAAGTAACTCAGAGATGTCTGATTAAAATTAACATACACAAGTATTTGCAAATGCAAATCCTTATTCATCCAACTTGGCCCTAAGATCCTACAATATTCCCATAGTATAGAACATTCACATCTCATGTGAATATCAATCATATCAATGGTTGTGACACCAGAGACTTAAACGATTTAGTAAAAGAACAGGTCCCTTTTGTGTAACTTAATGATTTAGTAAAGAACACACCCCCTTTGTGTAACTTAAACAAGTGCTAAGGATGGGATGGGCAGGTCTGGGTGCTAAGGATGTGCTGGTCTGTGTGCCAAAGATAAGCAAGTCTTTGTGCCAGAGAACAATACGGGTTCATTCGGGATGATTCTCAATATCAGTATAGTGCATCCTGGTTCTGCTGACTGAGTTACTCTTGCACAGAGGCAGTTTCACAATGTATTAACATATGCATTAGTTTCCCTGGAAGCAGGCAGACAACTCTTGGAAATTATATGCATATTCATTTTTTTATGTATATAATGAGTGTGCTCTTGTCTGTCTTGGTGCATGCTAGGAGGCATGATACCCCACGCACCCAGGGCTGCAATAAACCGGTGTCAGCTTTCTAAACCATCATTTGGTTTGAAGAGTTTTCTTGCTTACTATTTTTGGTAACAGTTGGCTTAAAACAATCATAGAAATAAACAAAAATGCTCAAAGGTACTTTATATGCTCCCAGAAAGAAAATATGTTGATGAATACACAGAAATTTTAATTTTGAATATGTATATATAGTCATATACCAATGGCGTCCAAACAGGATTTGCACACCAATTTTTGCTTTCTATGAAATATATCCTCAGATGTTTCTGGGAGCAGTTTTACTTAGTGCTAATTTCTCTTGAACTGTGTGAATTTATATTAAACGTTTGTTCCATGTTTATCAAGGATCCAGAGTGTTCAGATATGTCCTGTTATTGTGTTAAGCTTTTTAGTTGGTTTTTTATTTGCTAAGCTTTTTTTCTGCTTTATCCATTAGGTCATTAATTATAACCTGATTTTCTCCTTCCCTACTCAACTTGACAAGCTTGCATGCTTTCTTCTCTTGTTCATTTAGTCTCTTTTTATGAACTTATGATGCTTTTCTTTCCATTTTAGGTATTCCTCAGTGGTTTTATTTAAGGTGCAGAGCTCAATGGCATTATATACATTATAAAGCTAAGCAAATACAGGACCGAGCCGTCCTTTGTTCCTAAGTTATTCAGAGTTTGCACATTTCATTACCTGTGAACAATTTTCCTTAATCTTAACTTGAATTATTTTGGTTATTAAATAAATGATGACTGAATGTTGCTGAAGTGTTGTCTCCTTTCTGTGTACAAATCCCAAAGAACCAGTTTTCAATTATTCTTTGGAACATGTCTCCTTTGAAATGGTTGGGGCCCCAGGAGCAAGGGGGATGTTGTAAATACCTTAATTACTCAACTGTCCTGGGTGCTCAACTAAACCAAGGAAAGCCTTTGTAATTTGGAGAGCAGTAATGGCTGTAAGATAAGGAGGCTCCGGGATGTTCTCACTTCAGATGGCTGGGCCTTGGGATGAGCAGATGCACGGGGACATAGAGATAAGAGAATTGCAACAGCTACCTCAAAGCATGTGGCCTACGTGATCCCCTGACTGAGTTTGTGCAGAAGCAGGGGTCAGTCAGCGAACACAGTGAGGAAGACCACTAGCCTTCATCTGAAGACCCCTGCGACTACCAAGGAAAACGACTGTGCATGCAGAACGGATATTTGCATATCTCATGGCTGTGTAAATGAGTTCTCGGAAATCCTATGACTATGTATAACTTTATGGTATATAGTCTGAAAGTTTGCCAAGTCGGTGGAGCACTCATGGTGGATAACCCCCAGTGCTGCCCAGTGCTGCAATAAAAACCCCCAGTGCTGCCCAGTGCTGCAATAAAGAATGCCTGCTTAATAACACTCTGGTGTTACTGAGTTTTCTTTCGGACTCCTTACCCAGCCGCATCTAGCTTCCCACTTTGGTGAGGAAAGTTAGAAAGCAAGGGGGTTTGGAGAACTCCGATTTTTGTATCACATTTAGGAAAGCATTATCAAAAAATCTGAGTATGTGTGTCTACTTTCTGTTCTTTTCTGATGGATTTATTCACATTCTTATGTTCTATGCAAAATGTCATTTATACTGTATGTCATCCAACTATCTTCATCCCTGCTTCGATTTTTCACTTAGACTAAAAATCCTTTCTTAGTTTTCATTGTTTTTTTCTTAGATTGTCTTTTACCATGGAAAATTACATTTATGGGGTTTTTTTTTAAGCTTTCCTACAATGGGCTGCCCTTTCTCATCTATTTATGCAAATGGATGCATAACCCAAACAGCCATAAATTCATGTTAGATGAGTTGCAAGTCAAATCACCAATAATCGCTTTTATTCTATTATTTGAGCTCATCTTGTCATAGGCAATGGTGAAGACCAGCAGCAGACATAGGAAATGATTATATGTACATCACAACCTCAAACTTATTTGCGTCTCAAATGAGCAACTTTTAGAAAGAAAACAGTTTAATCAAAGGAGATCTCTTTGAAATGTTTTGCTGTTTTTTACCTTACTCTGTTAATACATTTTCCCAAAAATATCCATCCCAATTCCACAAGATACAAATCTAGACAAAACACCACCAAAATAAAACTAAATACAAGGAAGGTGAGAGAGAAAACACAACACTGAAAAGCAGCCAGTCTTCTTTTAACAAAATACTTCAGCACATGCTTAAGGTTAAGCCCACACGTGAGGCATCTTGTCTACACACAAGAATTACTGGATAAAATGCTGCGGTCTGTTGCACGCTGTTCCTCATGCCCTAGTATCTGTGAAGCTTTCCCCATGAGCCTTATCAGCAATATCCGTAATTTTTGTACATGAGCATCATGACCTACTTTTCAAGATCTTCAGATACGATCATTGGCTAATTTTAGCACTCTACTGACTTGTTTCGATGTCTCTGCATGTAGAGGGCTACCCACTGAGGAGATTCACCTCTCTCCCCAATTTTATAGCACATTTTCACCAGCTTGGGACCACAGATGCCAAAAGTCTCCTGCAAGTCTGGATTAAGACAGATTTTTCACATGAGCTACTACAAACCACAATGATGATCCTCAGGAAAGTTTGGGGTTAAGTTGCCAGCAGTCATGGATAACCTCTGCATGCTCACAGAGTAGCTTATGGTCTTGTGGAAATAAATTATTTCTTTCAGTTTTTCCTTTCTTTGCTGGCAGCTTCCCTCAATGACCTTTATTTTTTTAAAAAAAATTGAGCAGAAATTTAGACATTAGATTCTTGACTGTGCCAAGACATGTCTCTGCATGACAGGAGGCCCTCTACTGACTGTCTCCAAAGGCAGATGCTTTGAGCATGATTCACAGTGGAAAACAAGAGCAGCAGTGCAGTTACTCCACTGTGTAGACAGATGTTAGCAATTAATGCAGTGCAAAAAACATTAGAAATGGTCATTTAGGGGCTAAAGAGAAAGAATTGCATTAGTCTTCAGTGTCACATATGAAAGGCAAGGTGCTAACTGCAATATGACTTGCTTAGAAGAACAAACACTACCTGGGACTATGAAGTTATAACCTCAGGGTCAAGGTGACCTGAAGACTCAGCCTAAACTGTCTCTCACCAGCTAAAAACACCCCATACTGACAATAAAACAATGACAATGAAAGAGAGAAACAGGCCAACCACCATTTCCACTAGCAGCTCTGCCTTCGCAATATCAGAATTATTTCTGGTCACTACCAAAGACATCTACCTTACCAGAATTACAGGACGAATGTCAGTGTAACAACATGGGGGAGGAGGGCTGTCTTACCAATTTTGCATTCTCCGTCATGAAGATATGCTGCATTATTCATTATTTTCTCATAAGTAAAAAAAGGCAAATATATCTTCATCAAAAGACTTCACTCTTCTGGTTTATTTTTTCTAGTGGAAGTAATCGCAGAAGCTACTTTTTCCAGTAGCTAGAAGTTGTAAAGTCCAGGATTGTAGTAATCAATATAACAAGTGTTTCTTCTTCATTACCTAAGGGAAGCCTGTGTTTCCACTGCAGGATTGCTGCAGATTGTAGATACTCATCTTTCAAACCTAGAAGTGTTAAAGGTGTCTGTGGCATTCAGTGTGGCAACCCATCCTACACCATCAGATGCATTTTCTGTATCAAATTCAAGTGCTCTTGCAGCACTTTTAGTGATTTATTTCCTGTATATTCTATACCATTTGTCATGGATTATCAGAAACTGAGCAGTGTGAGAAACAGCTTAAATGAATACAGATTTTTCAGGTGTACTGAGCTTACTAAGAAGTCCAGCAAAAGTCTTATTTACCCTGTTAAGAAAGCATTTTCTTAGGCTTTTCAAATCTGAGCCTAGACAACTGAAATTGTTAATAAATATAACACAAAGAAGAGTCTTCCTCAGGCTTTTAAAAAAGACTGGAAAACATAGCTAATAATTACTATATTAAATTAAAACAATTAATTATGGGAAGTTACAGATCCTGTGGAAATCTTTTCTGAGATATTACACACTCCAGTCATTTTGTATTTTAATTTTAAACATTATTCATTTCCCAAGAAGGAAAAAGCCTCAATCATGCTTCTCATGACTACTGCTAAAAGTTTTGAAAGGTAGAAAATAGAAAAGAAAACACCAGAAAAATTTTCTTCCTTCACACAGCACCTAGGATACTTTCACATTTAGTCCATGGTAGCATCCTCTGAAGTGAAAAAATTAAGGCAGAGAGATTTATTGAGCAAAGCCAATTCTTTCAGAATATTGTACAAACTCATAGCAAACTTGAAGCATAAGCAATAACTATGAGGCTATGGAGGAAGGAACAAGCAGGTCAACGCCTTTCCAAACAGTAATGGAAGAAGCCGGATTTGCATCTCTTCAGAAAATCCTGGTGCCAGTTTAGTGTCACCCAAGGACATAAATTGGAGAAATATTCTCCATCTACAAGCTCAGATCTGTAATCTCACATTGAGTACTGTTTTTTTATCAAAATCTGAATAAGGACAAAATGTCACAGATCAATACCATCAGAAACTCTGCAGCATTTGCAAAAAACCACTCTTTTGGTGCTACTGTTTTGAAAGAACAGGACAGCAATGACCCTAACAAAGGACAAGAGAGAAATTTCTAAGAAGTCACCAGGCTCCCAGTGTGCTAATGATGTTACATTACAAGGCAGAATATAACTTCTGCTGGAAGAAAAACAAGTACCTAAAAAAAGCCCAAAGGACTCATGAAATGCTGGGTAAGTGAAAGATGCCACATGCAGAGGGGCGGTACAAAATGTTGCAGTGAAGACGACGGACAGTAAAACCTCTGGTTTTGCCAGTAAAGGGACTGTGGCTCTACCAGATGGCTGACCCATTCTCAGATGATGGGAAACTTTTCCTGCAGGCTGCTTCTCCACGAAGTTGAGGGTGGGGTGTAAAATCAAGCAAAGTATCTAGCCTGGCTTTATTTGCAGCCCTTACTAACAACTGCTCCTTTACTTACCTAATTACTACTGAACATTTCTGTTATGTTTGCTAATTATATGAGTAAGTGTAAGGTGCAGCACTTCAACCAGAAACCCAAAGCAACAGAATGGGAAGATTCATTATTCAACATTTTAAAATTTTAACAGACAAAATCAGCATTTACCCATATGTGTATGTTATTTTTCAGTAAGTTTTCTTCATTATCCACAGACAACCACTTGTGACAGCAAGCCAAGACTGAAACTACATTACATAACAAAGTTTGCAGTACCACAGGCAAATCCCTCTGCTTTGAGCTAACCAAACACCCAGTGAAGGAAACAGAGCTTCTCAAATAGTCTAAAATTGGTTTACAACAGAAAAACATAGTTAGGGTGAATTCAGAGACTGCTGTCATCAGGAATATACTAATCACTATGCAGTTACTGCACAACTCAGTGCCTCCAATGATGCATCCCAACCAGACACAACCACTAATGAAGCCTTTGAGCTGTGCTAGGTGTTAGGCTATGCGATAAAAGGCTCATTTCCAGGAACACAAAAGAGCCAGGAGGACACCCCACACCAGACAGGGGCGGGTACCACCTACAGGAGTATGAGACTCATTGTGGGATACAGGGGAAGAGCATTTGGGGTTTGCACAGGACTTGTAACGGGATGTTTAACAGAGGAACTGTAGGTGGGAGGGAGAAAGACAGTTTGGAGAAAAACATGCTTGGTATAATATATGAAAAAGAGGGAAAAAGGGGGCTGGTCACGTGTAAGCAGGGTTGGCCAGTACACTTGTCTAGCATCAGATCACCACAGTCTTCACCATAGTTGTGCCAGCCACTGCAGCAAGCAAGGATGCACGTGTCAATGTGTGATCACTAGCAAGTATCAAGCTGGACAGCCAGTGAGGAAGGTAAGTGGCCTGGGTTAGCACACATGTGTGCTTCTGAGACACAAACAGAGGAGCCAGCTACCAGACGGACCAGGAGATCCAGACCAAATGCTGGAGAGACCATTGGGTAAACTGAGTGCGTGTGTGTGTGTGTGTGTGTGATTAATATATATGTTTCCGTGCATGAGGCACCTGGAGATGACATGACCCAACGACTATTTACAGGGCAGAATGAATGTGTAAGGCTATTACCTGGATGGACCCACATTGTGTATTTGTATGTATTTCCCACTAACAGACCTTCATCCTGCTCAGCTAGAAATGGGAAGAGGATGAGGCTGTTGGTGCTGTTTGCATTTGCATGAGCAATGAGTGTTTCTGTCTGTGTTCATCTGTGGGACTTGCTGTGTGTATATGTATGAATACATTGTGTACACACTTATCGGGAATACATGCTCAGCCCCACAGCTAGTTGGACCTGTGGGCATGAAGCTACAGCAGCCTCTTCCCTATCAGACAGCTGGATTTAGAAACCCCGGCAATAGATTCAGCAATAATGTATCTTGCAGTATATCCAAAAAGTTGGAAGGTAAACCCAGACAAGATTTACTGATGTTGACAAAGTAACTGGTTGCCTTGGACTTGATTTGTGCAGATCAGCAATCAGCTTGTTCAAGGTTTTGATCTTCAATGCTACTAAAATTTCTACAGGTAAAGAATAGCTGGAAGCTGTGAAGCTCCAGCAAAGGGAATGAAATTATCAGCAAATCTTTCCCAAGCAATACCAAAGGGAACTTGGACAACTGGCAGATGATTTGACCATCACCAACCACAGCAGCCCTGACAATTGTGAAATATAACCATGTCCATTCCTGCCAGATCAATGAATACATATAAATTAATAACTGACTTCTATCTACAGAACTGTGGAAAAGCAGAAACCTCTCCTACAGATCAGTGATAAAAAAATTGATGGTGGGTAATGAAGACTTGGAGGAAGAGGAAAAAAAAGAACTGTGGTACTGTTTCAAATACACACTTGATGTCCTGCATGTACCTTATAGCACAACATGCTATAAAAGCAAGAAAGAAATTACTACCGATTGCAACAAAATTCTAGTAGTGGCTCTCATGCTTTTGGGTTTGCAACTACTCCCCTTCCATACACAAATGCAGTTTGCTATTGCATAGCCGCAAAGTACTTCCATTTCTGGTGTAATACCAGGCTTGCTTCTAGTGCATGCAACATTGACATTTAGTGCAAGAAGAAGAAAAGATTCAAACAGATTTTACCCAGACTTCTACAGCTCTGATGAGCATGGACTCCACTATCCATATGGTCAGAACTGCCCCTGTGCAATTCTAACAATGAATGTAATGTTGTTAGCACCTTTCTTATTTTAAAGAACTGGTCTCCTTATGATCAATAAATAGCAATATTTAAGGTGTAATGCAAAAAAAAAAACCCATCCAAATAAAAATAAACAAACAAAACTAAAACCAAAACAACAAGAATTAAAAAAAAACAAACAAACAAAACACACACACAGTGAAAAAAAAAAAACAACAAAAAAAAACAATCAAAAATCCTACAGTTATCAACTGGGAAGTGTCATCATTGAGACTGTGATTATCACACACAAGGCAGTACTCAGGAGGGGTTCTCATACCTAAACTGAGTCCACAGACTTAGATGTCTCTAGAAGGCTTAATCAGGATTTGCCATTTCAGGTTGTATCATCTGCTAAAGTTTCTGGCACTTGGTTCACTGAGTAGAACATATTGCCTGTTTAGAAGATGGTCTGGTAGACATGTTGACACTGAAAAATGGGCTGAGCTGTAAGCAAGCATGGGCTGGATAGAACCCAAGGGGCTTTAATCCTTCCATTATCTCCAATATATATTTGCTGAAAGGTTGTGGGATTTTTTTTTTTTAAACAGCCATTTGGAAAGAGCAGTAACCATTGCAGGGAGAAGTATCAAGTAGGTGCCAATGGCAGCTAGGCCTGTCACCCCAGCATGACCACTAGTAAGGAAGTAGGGCAGCTCCTCTGTGCGTGGGCTGGGTCCCATCCCAGAGAGGTGAAGGAAGAGATGGCACATAAGGGCACAGCAGGAAAACATGGCAGCACTGCTTCTCCTGTAGCTGTGCAGACATAAACCATGATCACTGCGACCTCAAAGTCTAGCCTAAAGTAGGGTGCATTGAAAAATTTTGGGGAAGACCTGGGAGAACACCCCTGAATGACCCCAGGGAAGCAGGCTGCTCCTGTGCTGTCTCTGGAGATGCAATTTATGAATGGTGCTCCAGACCGCTTGGATGCTTCACAGACTCACGATCCTTCGTGTGGATTTTGGGAGGAAGACACCCAGGATATCTCAAGCCCCCCCCCAATATTTTATTGGGTGAGGATGGGTGAACAAAAGCTGAATTATTTGAACTGGAGGCAGAGGAAAACTGGCACAATTTATTGAGCCTTTGTCAAACAGCAAGTGAGAATTTTAAAAAAAAAAAAAAAAAAAAAAGTAAAGTTTACCTTCCCACCAAATCCAGGTCAGCTGAAATTAAGTTTAGGTTGTCACAAGAAGAAAAACTTGAACATGGCAGGGAATGAGTGAGGAGCTGTAGTGCAGATAACTTTGCAGAGACAGGATGGAATCTGGAGAGGACAGGACACTGGAAGTGGTGAAGATACAGGACAGGAATGTGTAGAAGCTCTTTCCTGCACACCACCTTTGTGAAAAAGCAAAATATATTTTAAAAAATGAGTGAAAATAGTACAGAGAGGCCTCTCATTCATATTTACAGATTAATGCTCACTGAATAACTGACCCACCGGCACATGATGTGGAAAACTGCACAGGGGAGAACAACTTGCTACCTGGAAATGGCAACTAAAGAGGTTCTTGCCCCTCTGCCAAAGTACAGAAGACTCTGACCCCACACAAAGCAGCCTCCAAGCAGGGGGCTGCACAGCTACATCCCTTCAAGCCTGCCACACCAGTCACTGATAACTAGGGGAGCAGGAGACAAGCCTTGTAAACCCACTCTTCAAAGGTGTTTCCTATGTAGAGTAGAAAAGAAATAGCAAGAAATAGAATACTCTGTGCTTTGCTATGTATTAAATGCATATACAACTGGATTTTTGAATTATGGATTATGAAATGTTGGACAGTTCTGGTAGGAACTTGAGGCCCAGATACCCTGTTGTAAGGAACGCGTGCCTTCATCACCTTTCTCTCCACCCTTATACCCTGACTGAGCAGACCTATAAACAAGATGTGGCTGGTAAGAGTTTAACATACACTGTCCTGTTCCAACAACCATCTGAAGCAGTTGTGCTCTGGAGCACACAACTAACACTGGAACGAGCATGCTCAAAGCAAATTTCAGAAGTGAGCTGTGGAAAAGAATTTTTACCATGTAACAAAAGAAACTGGATCTTAGTGGCCCTGTCTGCACTTCACTTTGACCTATCCAAGCTACTTCTACCCTAGCAAGCTTGGGCACTGGCAGCAATTTAACCAGAGAAACTAGGGACACTGTCACTAGCATCCCAGATATTTACCTGTCTCTTTCGGTGAGTTTCACAGATTGTGCTGAACTCCCTCCTACAAATACCCAAGCAAGTTTCAAATTAAATTATCTTTAGATATGTCTACAAAACCCCCCTTCTCTCTGCCCTGGTCCCATTTGTAAAGCTGCTGACTACCCAGACTGTGCCTCGTGCTGGGCATGGAGACCAGACCTGCATTGCTACAAGCACTCAATAAGGAACCCAGAAGTGCCACCAAACACCTTCCCCAGCAGAGCTGTAGACCTCCGCTTAATAATAATAATAATTAAAAAAAAAATTAAAAAAAAAAATCCAGTCGATGCCCTTTAAAGTTATGCAAGAACAGAGGACACTGATCACGTACACGCATTGCCAGAAAGCGGGAGATTTCAAGCAGCACTATTTTTGCCTGTAGACAAGATTAAGTGTAAGAACAGATAACTGTGACATTTTTCAGAGGGTCAGTCCTGCAGTGCCAGTGAAGATCGGAATTTGGGAGGCACAGGGAGATAAAATTAACAGGAGAGCTGTTTTCAAGTAGCAGAATCTTTGTTTTGGGAGACCTGCACACTACACCAACAAATACCCTACTTCCCTGCCTTTAGCCTCATGTCCAGTGACATTATCAAGAACAAACTGGTGTTGAGAACCTTGCTTTAGGCTGAAGGAAGAAGGGATGCTGAACTGGTTAGCCGAGGGCTGCTGGAAGCCATTTTGTGCTGAGAAGAAGGATAAGCCACATTAATATACTCCAACATTTTAAAAGCACAATTTAACTGAAATGCATTCCCTAGAGGAAAAAAAAGCTCAAAATGGGATTTACTTGACCAGACATTGTGGTGGCTCTTATAGTGATTAAGAAGTCCGAGATAAATTGTGACTGTAACATATATTGACATTAAACCATTTAATCAAAAAAACCAAACACATCATTAACAATCAATGACTCAGAGTGATGGATAATAATTATAGTTAGAATGAAGTGAGATCTAAATCACAGGACAAAGTGGGAATTTTGCATGCCATCACAAATATTTTGCATTTTGGGTGACTGTGGTTTCACACTATTGGTAAGATGTGGGAAGTGAATTACACAGATTTTATCTTATGAATGTTTTATGTAGAAGACAGTCATAAGGCATGTGAGTCACTGAAAGCCTCAAACCAGTGTATTATACCTTCATAAATCTATTACTTGTGCATTTTGCAGAACACAAATATTTTTAAGTGTCCCCAAAAGTGATTCAGTTCAAGTGTGGTGGAAATGAACAGGTCTAAGACAAAACCAATCTCATTTTCCCAGTGACTTGCCACTGGAATTTGAGTACAAATCCCTTCATCAGCCAGCATAATAATTCACCCAGCCTTCAGCAGTGGGAGTATTTCTGCATCTCTTTGTGTTAACAGGAGAAAGAGCATTAGCCCTGTTTTGATGTTATAACATAAATTGTTCTGACCATTGCACCACCAAAGCTAAGCCCCCTTTGCATGCAGTGGGTTAAGGCTGTAGGTTGGCTATTAATTTCCTTTTCAGTGGCAGTATCAGCTCTGGCAGTTCCCAACACACTCATTCCCCCTGCACACACCGTTCCTCAGCAGCACCACTGCTTTTCTTCCACCCCAGGCCCTGCACTGGCCAGGGGCAGAACACAGGTGGAGTAACAGGGCTGCTTGTGCTGGTGCTGCTGCCACCAAGCTCAAGGCCAGCCAGGCCATGCCCAGGTTCTGGTCACAGATGTTTTAATAGCTCAGCAATGTTCACTTGATGCCATTAAGAGTATATAGCTAGTATGAGAAATGCAAGGCACTTTTTTGACTTGAAAAAACACCCAGTATTTTCAGCTTTTATGGAAACTGCTTTGTGAACAAAAGGCTCCCTTTGTGCAGGAAAAGAAAACACTGTCACATATGAGCAAGGACGGTAGATACTGGATGTAAGGATCAGAGATTTGGAGAGATTTTGCCATGCTTTTTTCCTATTTCAGCTATAATTTCAGCAGTTCCAGAGAGCAGGGCCATAAAGATAAATTCATATTGAACAAAACTGTAGTGATCTTTATTGTGAATTGCCCTATGGCTCCTAAGCCTTGGAGAAGATACCAAAAATTAGATTGGAAAATAGCCTTCAGCTGGGAAGTCTGCCTCTTTTGCCAAACCTGTGATGAGCCACAAAGGCAGGGGAAAATGATACGCCCTTGAAACACCACAGTTCACATGCAATTGCACTTTTTTCAGTGTTAGCTGACAAAGTTTCTGCACAGTCCTTGCGTACCACCCAGTCTCTCCCAAGACGTAGCTGTAAGCAGGCTGCAGTGAGTCCATCCTATACCAGCTTTTGGGTGAGCTCTTCTCTCACCACCCATGAGAGTGCACCATCAGCCCTCAGCACACCCGTTTCCCTCACAATACCAACACAAGTCCTACACACACATTATCTCAAGGGTCACTAAGTGCTTTGCAGGCCAAGGCTAAGACGTACACAAAAGATGATCTGCAAGTCACCTCTAGTTCATAGGACATCTGTGAAACACACACCCTACATGGCTTGGAAGTGCTCAGACACAACAGCCTCACAAGGCATAGAGGGACAACCATGAAGCAAACTTACAACTTTTGTCAGGAAGGCCTCTTTCACCAGGTCTCTGTAGAGCTGACTGATTTCCCCCACAGAAAGTTTTATTTATCTTGCATACCCACTGAAACAAAACACCGTGCAAAAATCACCAGTCAAGCCCTGAGAAGGGCACCACCAGCAGCCATACTGCTGCTCCGAGCCTACTCCAAACCAGCACCATGCCAGCGGGCAGCCTTCAGGCTGTACGTGAACTCAGGAAAGAGACAGAGCTTCGCATCTCCAGCACATGCCACATCCAACAGGCACAGGAATTTCACACCAGAGCTGGCTCCCTCCTGGCCAGCTGGCAGGGACCGCTGAACAAGCCCAGGTTTGCAGAATACTGCACGGACATACCGCGATCCCGCAAAACCGTCATCCTGAGCATTGCGCCTTTAGTCAAGGAAGTTATGTGGGCCACGTAGCTTTGCTCGGCCCTGCCAAGAGCCTTCAGCAATCCCTCCTTTATTAGTTACTGCTTTCTATAAAAAAAAAATGATTGTTATTTTTTTTGCTAAGTGTAAAGAGGAATGTTTGGCATGAAAGACTATTAACTTTCATGTGGCTTGTGACTGTCTTGGGATCAAAGACTCACATTATAGGCACACAATAACATTTTCCAGCTAAATGAGAAGCCAAATAAAAACTGGAATTTGAGTTAAACTTCTGATTACAGAATATTTTTGAAACTAACGTTAAACATAAAATTCGTTTTTGAAGTTTGAAGTTTTAGGACTGCAAAATAGTGAATAAACTTTACTTGAATGAGTTAAGACCCTCTATTTAAGGTATTTCAAATAGTACAGAGCTGACCTACTTAACATCCAAGGAAATTTATTTAGGCACAACTGAATGAAAATTTTCTTGTCAACAAAGGAGGCAGCAAATGCCATTGAAACACAAAACGTAGTAAAACACACAGGTTATGATAAACAAAAACAAGCATAAGAACAATATGGGTTGGAGGTTAGAACAGTCAATATTGCCTTAAAAATTTTTCAGGTGCAGCATATAAAAATAGTTACTGACCTACATGCTACGTAATAGCAGGTAACAGCAGCCACATCACCATCCTGGAGGAAACTGGATGGGGAATCATACTCTTACCACCAGAGAGACACCTGTATGGCTGCCCCACAAAGGGGATTAAGAAGGAGCCAAAGGTCATCCCTCACCATCCAGGCCCTCACCAAGGGACACACATCTACAACACTGAATGGGGGAAGCTGGTAATGGTGTCCATTGACAGTTTATAGCTCAGCAAGCTCAGCCAGAACAAGGAGCTACCTAGGAAAGGGGACTGGAGACCACCACCCCACAGCAGAGCTCAGGAAAGGATTAGCAGCCCCAGGCTGAGCTGAAATGGTCCTCAGGCTGTGGTGTGGTTGGAGGCCCCTGGTGAGGCTGGTCAGGGTCATTAAGGCCCATTAGTGGCCCATTAGGCACTTCCACAGTTCTTGAGGCTGTGAAAGACCTGGAGCACACAGCCATGGCTCATAGTGCATGAGAAACTCTACAGAAGTAACTGAGTGTAAGATGGCTAATGGAAATACAATAAGAATCTGGACCTATGAACTTTTGTAACCTTTCCAGGTGCCTGAACTTCTGCATAAATCCACTTCGCAAAACAAAGTCAAAAAGTCTGAACATGGAATAAGACAACTCTTAAGAAAGCTTGGAATGAAGTAGATCAAAGACCACTTGGTACTTTGTGTTTAGAATTTCTTTTTTTTCCTCTTTTTCTTTCTTTTTTAAAGTTTTAATTTCTCTTTTCTTCATACACATTGTGTTTTCAAGCACCATCACCAAGAGGTGTCTAAGCTGTATCCTTTCCCCTGACATAGCAAAAGCTTTTGAAGAATTATGGTTCTAGAGGTCCCTTCTGGCCTCAGTTATTCTGATTCAAAGCCAGTTTGGGTATTCAGCTCACAGCCCTTTTAAGCAACCAATTTTCAAAGGATGGATGCTTAGAAAAATTAATGACTCCTTAGGGTTCTTGAGTTGGAGGCATGCAAAAGCATTACCTACTTTTGAAGGTGCCAGGATAGAGTATCTCACCAGTGTCAAAAAACTTGTCATAGAGCTTGTTTCCTTCAGTCAGAACCTGCAAATCTCATTATGGCCCCTAAAATAACTATGCTTTAAAGTTCACCAAAACCAGCTCTGATTAATTTGATGACCCGTAAGCAAACTGTGAACTTAAGTCAAATCATTGACTGACCTATTTTTTCCTGAACAGAACATTAAATACAATGGGCATATGGCTAATGTGTACATTCATACAACACTAATTTCCCTGAGGATTTTGCAGCACAGAAGCTAGTAATTACATTATGCAACATTTTCAAAACACGCTCCGCACGTTCACAATTAACCACACAACTATGTGCATGTGCCTATAATTTTGCTCTCTGAACTGTTGTTCTTCGTGGGAACAACTCTTCTTGCACCAGTGCTCTTCGTCCACGGCGAGGTGAGATGAATCTGAGTCATGAGAGGAATCTTGCTCAGGAGCTGGTTTCAGTGCCCTAGTTTTCACCTCAGATTTCCTCGATCTGTGAGTTTACCAGCTGGAAGATGGCAATCCCAAATAAGAAGCCAATTAAGATGAAAGCAGCAGCGCAGAGTCCTCCAAATTTGTGGCCCCAAACCCTGTGCTTAACTTCATCTGGGGCACCCTCCTACTAATCTTTCTGTGCACTGCTGTTGCTGCATCATGACAGCCTACTACTGCAATTCATCAATGCCAGTGAGAAACCTCTTGTGTTTCACCTTTAAGCATGACCTTTAAACAGCCATGTTTACATGCCTACAACCTTGACAGTCAGTGGGAGCTGAATTGGAATTATTGGAGTGATTACAGAATTAGAAATCTCTTGGGTTGCTCGCAGTACCATTATATCCTCAGATTTGTTAGAAATTTTACTATGTACCTGCCTCCTAGGGATATTCAGTGAGACACACACCGTTAGACATCTCAGTTTTGAAAATAGGACTTAGATGCTTCTGATCCTTATTCTGCAATCAAAGCACAAAATTGTTTGACTTTTCTTTCCAATAATCCAGAAGACTAAATTGGCATGATGAGTTCCTTTGGCATCCTCCCAGTGTTTCCCACAAGACAAATGCACACATTTTTTGAGAAGATAATAAACAGCAAAACTGCCAGGGTTAATTAAACACCAGAGTTACGGGAAAAGTTCTGATATTAGACGTGCAGTTTGCTGTTATACACAAGTATGTGAACCTGAGCTAGAAAATGAAGATTAATGAAAATGGCAGGTGGGGAACACTAAAGCTGTCAAATACCTTCTGGCCTAGGTCACTCCAGGGTCCTGAGCATACAGGTAGTGTCTATGTCCATGTGCTCCCAGGCTTTTTAGGCAGGGAACAGCCTGTTTCTCCTGACCGCCATGTTAGGGCCAGTCCTCTCCTCCTGCAGGAGGACAGATGAGCCCAGGGCTGGCCCCTCCACAGCCCCCACACTGCCACAGCAGGACCTCAGTCTTCAGGTGCCCTCTTGTTGCGCAAGATATGCAGCTTCACCTCTAAACACACCTGTCTCACACCATCTGAGGCGCTTTGAATTGACAAACAATGACCTCCCTGGTGCATCCACTCAGGTGGGCAGATGTGGCTGGTGGGAGATGCACACCCCTCAGCCCACCCCTGGGGCTCACACTGCTCCATCTCCAGGCCAGGCGATGTGGGAGTCCATGCTGGGATGGATGCATGGCCGCAGGTGCATCCAGGACTGGGGTAAGTGCCTCCGAGCTGGTGCCTGGAGTTGCCACACTGAGAAGGGCTTAGCACCTGTGATGGAGCCAGAGTGTTAAAGAACCACTGGATTTTCAAGGCTTTGCCACATTAACTGCAGAGAGATGAGGCCATAATGGAGCCCTCAATGCTTTTAATAGTCTGGCTTCTATTTATAGGTGTAAATGGAGCCTGCTTCATTCAAAAATTTTAGGAAGTCCACCCCAGGTGTCCGCTAATACAAGTCCTGGCTTGCCCTTGGCTACATACACATGCCACAGCGGCATTACTGCTGTGTCCGCAGCTTGGCAGCAGTTACTCCATTGCACAGGCAGACACAGAGTCACAGGAGCTTCTCAAATTTTTAAAGAGCCCAAGAACAAAACTGAAAGCAAACTATTGATAATAACCAGCGTCATGGTAGGAAAATATATAACCAAACAGTGTGGAAAAGCAACCTTGTCAAGGGAATACGTATTCTGTTCTCATATTTGTTTTAAAGCTTTGAGAGGTGAAGGTAAACATTGTGATGCGTGAGTCCTGCAAGCAGGAGTCCATCTGCATGGTGCTCACGTAAGAACCTCATGATTAGGAAACTGCGTTCCCACGGCATGATATGTGCATTTGTTAATGAGGTCTGCAATAAGGAAGGCAAATATTTCAGGTCTTGCCTGGTCTTCGAGCAGCATTCAAGACTGAGTTTTGCTGACCAGTGCTGTCCCATGTGCTGTGTATGGGTCAGAACAGCTGCACTTCCAGAGACTTCTAGAGATTGCTGTGTGGCATAGCAATTTTGTGAAAATTCATCAAGCAACTTGGAAGCTATCTCTTCAGAGCACTGAAACGAGGGTGCTGGTGGTACTGCTTTGTCAACACATATGGCACTTTGCTATGATTTCCATTTCAGAGTGTACTATCACTTATTCTCTGTTTTTCTCACAGCTGCTCACTCCCAGTGTCAGCACACCCAGAACAGCCTGCTGGCCTATAAATAGGGCTCTCCCTCTGCTGCACAGAGCAGTGCTGCAGACTGTACCGCTCCCCACTTAATTTTAAGATGATGTTAATGCCATTAATATCGTTCTGTGTCTTAGCGTCCCCAAGAGCCTGAGACACTGCAGGTTCCTGGGGTTTCTCATTCTAGGGGGTAGGATAAATGACAGAACAAATAGTTACATCCCAATTTAATCAGCAGGGAAAGCAATAACAAGAAAAAATCTTACTAACTAGAAGATCTTACTAACTCCAAGTATCTACCACATGATTCTCATGAGGTTCAAAACAAGCACTCACCAAAGCAGCCCCACCTATAAAGGATAAATATTGTCTTGAAAGAAACTCTGGGCTTTGGGCAACACAGTTCTCCAAAGTCAAGCTTGTGGTACATCACCACCAGATCCTGACTACATGACCTCTTTGGGCGTTGTCACATTCCCCAGCCAAGAGGGCTGTTCAGCCCTGAACCTTCATCAAGTTTCACTCAAGTAGCTGCAGCCTGGTCCTGGTGTCCCCAGTTATTTCACTTTTCTGTGCTATTCTGAAGTGTTGCACAGCTTCCCGTGTCATTCAGTTGGGTACCCGACTCTGATCTGCGGAGGCATTGCGAAGAGCAGCAGTCCCTTCACACCTCATGCTGACAATAGAGAAGTATTATAGAGAGCAGTTATAGTAGCTAAAAGTAACAGTGCCCCAAAAGCTTAAGAGGAAAGATTAGGGTAGAGCATAGGGTGTAAAAAAGTATTATTATTATAATTATTATTATTGAACAGATTCTAATAGTGAAGACATACAAGAGGAACAAAGAAATAGTGAGGCTTCTGTTTTTTTTTCTAGCTTGATGTATAATTTCTGTTTTCAGTATGTCCTTGGAAGAAGTTTGAAAACTGTATTTTCCTCTCAGAGTGATTTTCCTTTTTCTGTTTGGCTGATTCCCTGCCATGATAAACAAGGATGAAACAAAAAAATTATGAACAAATCAAAAGTTTTTTTCCCCCTCTCTGCCCTGACTTACACAACCACTAGTGTCAGGGCATTACTGTAACAAAAATATTTACATTCTGTATTTTTATGGACTCTTGTATGATGGGATCTTGAAGACTGGGTGGCACTCTTAAATGTCACTGTAATAAAAGGAAAATATAAATTAGAAGTGTTTGAACTGTTTTCTTCAAGGTATTTTAACCAATAATTACTTTTTAACCAAAATAGTAAATACCCTGTGGTATGAAACTTCTAGTTTTCCAAACAATAAACCTGACAATCAATTTAAAATAGCTACTTGCGCTGTCAGCAAAAGTTAAGATTAGATTTTTTGGAAACTAAAACACTCCAAACCAAAATGTTTTCTATTTTTAAAAATGGTCAAGAATTCTAAAAATTTTGCACAACAAATATGCTGTCCAAAAGTACTGGGAGAAATGATGGTCATTTCCAACCACTTGGTTAAATTAATAATACCACACAAATGCTCCCTCTGTTGGTTGATTTTCAAAACCTATTCCAAATATCACAGTAGCATGCATTAAGAGGGTATTTTTTTCTTGGGATGGAAAAAAAAAAACAAACCAAAACAAACCCCCCAAAAAAACAAACTCCATAATCAGAACTGTGGCATACAGGAATAATTTGTTCAAATTATTGCCAATCTGCAAAACAAGATTAATTAAATTTTAACAGCCATTAAGCCAAATTATTTGAATCCGGAAGTAAATAATATTCACACATCAGAACTCTTAAAATTTAATTTTGGGAAGTTTGCATGCTAATTTTTTCTGGACCAGGAAAAGTGCTCTCTTGCAGTGGAAAGAATACTACTGTTATTCTATTTTCTTGTGGAGTGAAAAGGCACCACTGTGTATCATCAAGAAAACAGTTCTCTATTAGCATTGACAACAATAATACCAAGGAGGAATTTGGGAGTTTTGTTTATGCACATTAAATTTCCAACAAGTCGTTCTTTAAGAGCTGGAATGGTTTTGTGCAGCAAGGAGCCTTCCCGAGCCTAACGGTTGCCATCAAGGAAAAAAAAATTCTGTTTCCATGGAAACGTCTGAGGTGGACCAAGCATGGATTAATCAAAATACAATGAAGCCTTTTTGCAAGGTACTAGAAAAAATCCAGTTTAAAGTGAGCACTGCTGCTCTTTCCTTCCATTCACACTGGAAAGCATGGGAAATTCTCCCCAAATGTCTATGTGACATACAGTTTAATTAGCATGGTAAAAAGTTAGGTTTTCTTACATTTATAATTAGTGTGTGGTTGTGAACTAGGAGCCAAGGATATATTAACATGAAAAAAGAGAGGGAGTGAAATAAATAATTTAAAATTACATTTACATTCCTCTTTTTTTTTCCTACTGATTGTGTCAAGTGGCTCTTTTTCTGTTTAAAAATTTTTAATCGCTTTTTCTGTACTCTTAGTATTGCAGGCTCATTCTGGTATTCAAAATCCAAGCTATGGGTTAGGGATTTTTTTTATGATTGTACGTGATATTATATCATTCTCAGCTACCACCAGAGGAGAAATTTCCACCACTAGAATTTAGCTGCGAGTTCTACCATTGCCCAGGGATGAACAAAAGAGACTACATAAAAGCCAGCCTCCCGTCGCCAATGTTCTCAACAAAGAAAAACGACAACACCGCTCCATTTTCATAAGAGCACTTCCACTGAAGCGGTTCTTTTGTCAGATCTTTGCGTTAGCAAAATAGACACCTTTTTTTATGATAGCTGAAGTTATTTTCTAATTATTCTATTATTGAAAGATGTTCAAAAATACTCTGGAGGTGTAAGAACGGCACACAATAATTACGATAGAAACCAACAAATATCAAATCACTGTAAACCCTCCATTTGTACACAACAACATGATACTAATGTCAGAGACACAAAATGCACTTCCACTTCTAATCCTACCTTGGAGTGAGGCTCCACTCTGGAAAAATTGCCAGCAATAGCATTGGCAGGATTCCACTTTTGTGTTTTTTCAAAGGTTTGGTAGCAAATACACTCACAGATTTTGTTCCTCTTTATTTTATTACTTTCCAGCAGGCGTCTGAGACTCAAGCTGGGTTTTCCATCTCCAGCATCACCATTAGTAATAAAGGCTATGTCAGCCAAATTATGATCACAATAATCTGTGTGTAGACCTTCTGTTATTAAGAGATTTGCTCAAACGTTACTTGGTGAAGAAGTCCCCCATTAGCAAGCGGCACACATGGATACCTTGGTGCACGAGAAGGATGAGTACTACAGACTCCCGTGGGTTTAAATGAAGTAGAAGGCAGTAAATACTTCATTTCTGTCATTCAGGCAGGCAGATATGACTCTGAATACACAACAGCTTTGTTCATGCCACCACACACCACAGCAGCACTTCCTAAGAAACAGATTACAGTAAGTCAGTTATTACTTGTATTTGAGAAATATTCATAACATGGTAGATATCATCTGGGCAGATAAGCCAGCATAGTTGCTTTCAGGGCAGTTTAGGGGCATGCACAGCCCCTATGCATACAGCAGTGGTAGGTGTACAAGTTACATGGGGCACCACAGGGGAGCAGGGGCAGGAGGAGTTGCCCAACACAAGTTCAGGTGAGTCTTTGCAAGGGCATGGGCATGCCAAGTGGTACAGATGTCCATGCCAAGGTGCCAACAGTGGGAGTTTGGGACATATGGAAGCACAGCTTCCACTCCAGTGAAAACATGGCCACACGCCTAGAGCACAAGGAGGAATTAACTCTTGAAGGACTGCAGGAGAAGATGGCATACTCCTATTGCTGGAGGCTGCCTTCCTAGCCCAGCTGCCAAACTGGTCTGGAGGGGCAAAAGCACCACCAGCACAGCAGGACTAGTACAGCTGGCTGGAAGGATGGTCAAGCCACATGGCAAACACAAACCATGTGGCCAAGCAGTGCGAGCTCCACTTGGGGCTGCGTGTGCTGGGTGACACAGGGGCTGGGAAGCATAAGGAGAGATTTTGGGAGGCCGGGGGAAGCAGGTTTGGGAAGTTTCTCTGTGCCCCCTTAAGCACTGCCTCCAAGAGCCTGCAGACCCTTGCCCTTAGCTCTGCCTGCTCCATGCCACATGCCTACACCAGCCCACCTTCCTCAGAGGCTGCTCCCTCTCCCACCAGCCCTTTCACCTCTCTGTAGGGGCACACCGAGCCTTTGGGGCTACAGCTAGCACCCATGAGGTGGAGGGGCTGAGCCTGGGCTGATCCAAAGGAAAGGGGACAGGTGGCCCTGAGGACCACCCGGAGAAGCTTAGCATGTAGCTTCTGCTGTCTCCACAGGGCTGGGTCCCTGCTGGGTGTCTGATGGCCAACTGCAGCTCTCCCAGCTCACACAAAGCAGGTGATCTCCTGCCCCCAAGCAGCCTGCAAAGAGAAGTAGTTATATTTCTTATTTCTTTGGCTTCTGTCTGAATCAGATTTAGACCAATTTCTTTCTCCTAATATGTTTTCTCCGCTGCCGCCCCTCCCCAGCTAGTAGAAAGTACTTTGGGTCCAGCAGTTCTTCACAGAAGTGACCTCTTTTTCTGACCTTTTTCAATATAAACATGCCTAAAATGTCAAAAACACTAAGAAGGTGCAAGGAAAGCCCACAGTTGCTTGCTCCCCTGTCCTGGTTTCATTGGGATTTTGTTTCAGTTTGTGGCCAGCCATGGTGATCGGGGCCATTAGCAGCTAAATGCAGGGCAGCTGACCCAGGCTGGCCCACAGGCGTATTCTATAGCATTAACAATCAAGTTCACTATAAAAAGGGAGGGCTTGCTGGGCAGAGGTGGGGTTGGTTTTGGTCTCTTCTCTTCTGGCCTCCCTTTTTCTCATTGCCAATGGTTGGTATTCCTGGAACAAGCTGCTGCAACTCTGTAGCTAAGTATACTTTTGTGTGTTTTGTGTTGTCCTTTATATGGGTTTCATTATTTTATTAAATCTGTTCAATTTTAACCCACGAGCCTCCCTCTTTTTCCCAATTTCTTTCCTCAGTTGGGGAAGGGACACTGCAAGAGAGAAAAACTGTTATTGTTTAGCCCCAGGTGCGGGCTAAGTGAAGACACCCCCTTCCCCAGTGGCTCTGCTGATGCAGTCTGCCAGGACCCCACCTCACACCACACAAGCCTGTGCTGGAGTTGGTAAAAGTTAGCCAAAGCCGAAGTGTTATGCTCACCAAACCAGTGTTTCCTAGTGTGACTTCTTTTCACAAGGAAATATTGATTGGCCCTAGTGGAAATACCCCTTCAGAACAAACGCCTCCCTGTGGAGTCTCTTTCACTGGGAAATTAAGTGAAAAGAGGCTGAAGAAGTAACTTTCTCCTTGCTACCCATGACATTACCTCTCAGGCTAATACAAGACTTTTTTTTCTTAAGGCAGCCACAACTTCTCTCCATATTTAACGCTTTAAACACCGGCTTCTTTATAATGCTACATCACACATACCCACAGCGCAGGGATGTGGACGAGCTGTCTCCCTTGCTCGAGTGACAAGGGACATCTAGTGGCACCCAGCTCAGGCCACAGGGACAGCCAGCCCCTCTGCCACAGCAGACACAGCCACCTTACCTGTCCCCACGGTATCAAACCCAACTGCAGTGAAACCTCACGGCTGGTACAGGGAGTAAGAGCTCTCTGCCTTCCCCAGCCTAGCATCTCACCTCCATGCACAGGACTACCATCCTCTGCTGCCTGCTCTCTGGGTTGGGTTTGCTCAGCTCTTTCAGTCCCGCTCCACTATTAAGTTTTCTTAATAATATAATATTATATATATAATAATATATTCGCAGTAAAAGGCTGGTTATCTCAGTGGCAAAGGCCTGTAATGGATAAGAAAACATGTAGCCTGCTCCCTTTATTCAGAGGAATGTACGTCTGTGCGAAAGTAAAATAAATCAGAACGTGGTTAGAACAGGACGCTTAAAAATTGCAACCACATGTCCTGGAAACATTTACATTTTGGTTATTTTAAAAAAAAAAGTAATAATGGCATGAGATCCAGCTCAATTATTTACATCAGTAATATAAAGAGTCAAGACATTGTCATTATAAACAGACTACTACATGCTGAAGAAATCAGTTTCACAGAATTTCAATTATTTCCTTCACAAGCAATGCCTTGTTGCATGGCTTTTCTCACGTCGGTGAGTGCCCGTGGTGAGGGAGTCAGGTGCAGGTCCCCAGCACACAGGGAGAAGACCAAGCCCTGGAGGCTTGGGGCAAGGAAAGGAGAGGAGATGCAAGGGCATCTGAATCCAAATCAGACCTGTCAGGTAGTTGTTTCACTGGGAAGTAAAATGCTACAGGTGCTAAAGCACAAAGCCCACGGAGTGGTCTTTTAACCACTCACTAGTCAGAGTGTATTGGGAGCTTCATAGGATTTCCCTAGCGAGGCCACACCTGGAGTACTGTGTCCAGTTCTGGGCTCCCCAGTTCAAAAAAGACAAGGAACTACTGGAGAGAGTCCAGCAGAGGGCTACAAAGATGATTAGAGAACTGGAGCATCTCTCTTACAAGGAGAGGCTGAGAGAGCTGGATCTGTTTAGCCTGGAGAAGACTGAGAGGGGATCTTATCAATACTTACAAATACCTTAGGGGTGGGTGTCAAGAGGATGGGGCCAGACTCTTCTCAGTGGTGCCCAGGAACAGGATAAAGGGCCACGGGCACAAACTGAAATACAGGACATTCCATATGGATATGAGGAAAAACTTCTTTACTTTGAGGATGACAGAGCACTGGAACAGGCTGCCCAGGGAGGTTGTGGAGTCTCCTTCTCTGGAGGAATTCAAAACCCACCTGGACACGACCCTGTGCAACATGCTTTGGGGGAACCTGCTTTGGCAGGGGTTGGACTAGATGATCTCCAGAGGTCCCTTCCAACCCTAGCCATTCTGTGATTTCTGCAAGTCTTCAGCTGGAAGGTGGGTAGCAGTACTGAGTCCTGCTGACCATCAAGTAGGAAAGAACCAGTCCTAATCTCTCTTTCCTTCAGAGAGTGCACATTATTTTATTTTCAATAACCTTCGAAAGTTTGTTACAGGTGTTCTTCAGGTGGACCATCTCCTCCAAAAGTGATGTCCCGTTCTTGTACATCACCCATCATTTCTGTGCTTTGTTTGGTGGCTCTCCAGCTACTGCTGGCTCCCCACTCAGGCTTCCAGACATGCCTTTAGTGACCTAAATAAGTTCCTGCTGTTGACCAAATCTGTGATTTTCTCTTTATTTTTAATGAAGAGATTTTAACTGTTATTTTATAGGATCAGCCATAATTGGCACAAATAAAATGTTAAAATGGTAGACCCTGAAAGATTCATAATGAGCAACATAAATGACAAAACTCTTATAAAAAACCCAAACTTTTTGTGAAATGAGGTTATAACACTAAATAAAAAACTTCTCTGTACTCAGCAATTTAAAGTAAAACATGGCAATTAGGTGATTTAAGCAATGAACGTGCAAAGAGGGAATCCAGCTGAATGCCATGTAATAGCCAAACTGAAAACACAAGTATCACAATAACATGTCTTATTATAGAACTTTATTCTTGCTACACATATAATGTCAATTCAGTGTAGTTGGCCCATCAGACTAAATCATTAAAATGAACGTGCTCTTATTTTCAGCAAGTGTAAAACCAGAACGGGTCCTGCATGGTAAGAAGTGGGGGAGAGAGAAAAGCCAGGAGGATCAGCTGGGGTTTATGAAAGAGTGGATTACTTATCTCCCAAACAGCAAGGTGAATTACAAGTTGTGGCTTAGGTCTGCCTAACAGCTTGCTGTCACTGAAACGGGATGGTTATACTTCACTCTCCCCTGCACGCTTACTTGTGTCATGTCTGGCACCCATTTCTCTTGACAGAAAACCAACTTAACCAGCAGAACTAATGTCCCATTCTCCCACTCCCACAAAAAATCTAGTTAAAAATGGTTATGAGAGAAGTCGACTGAATGGCACTTGCAGGTGTTTGCAGCACACCTTACTATAATGTAGTTAACATTTTGATCTGCTTCAAGTGCTTCTTTCTCTGCCAACAGCTATTACAACAATTTTCTGAAATAGTCAAAAGTATTTGCTAAGGAACAAGAATCCAAACTCCTTAAAACTTTTTGAGGTCAGGGCAGTATTGATTTTCTGCTTAGTTAGGGAAGTCTGGAGCCACCTATTGCTCATTCCTACTGAGTATAGATTTTACCCCATTGTAAGTGCTTATATACAGGAGCCAAATTAGAAATCAGAATAGCCTCTGCTATCTTCAATCTTCTTTCTTTTCCAGATTGTTAGAAAATAGGAGTGTGAGTGTACCTGGGAGGGACATGGCTAGTATACAGTTGAATAAGTGAAAACTATAGTAGCAGCAGAGGGTTGGGATATTCTCATGTTTATACCATGCTCAAACACAGGGAAGAGTCCCAAAAACATGTGCCAGGACCTCAGAAAATATTTTTTGTTTAGAAAAAATGAAATTTCTTAAATTAAAAACTCCTTTTCTGTTTGTTTGCCTTCTGCTTTCTCAGAACGTTAGGCAACACCTGAATTTTACTTTCAAACTGTTCCCACCACCCCAAGGAATCATCAGGGTATCACAGACTTGAAAAACCCCCAATGGCTCAAATTTCCCACTCCTGACATTTAGCCAAAGCACCCGACTGCCACAGGACTCACGACATACACACAATTGTGTGTGCTGCACTTGCACACAATTTCTCCTCTGCTGAGGAGAGCACAGTGGCCCTCCCATCCCCAATGGTGCCCAGGGCCACCCTGGGCTCCCAGATGGGGCTACAGCAACAGGCTGCCTGGAGAGCTACTTTCGTTGTAGGATTTATAAAGCTCCACCTGAAAAAACCCTCACAAAAATGAGGTTTCAGTTTCACAGGACTTCTGATGTTCCTGTCTTTCAAGGTAGCACCAAAATGTTTTGTGGGTTTTTTTTTTTTTTTTCTGCCTAGTTTAGATTTCCCTGTGAAGGCACTGGGGAAAAAAAATCCATATGAGTGAAAGAGTAACAGAGGGCTGGAAGCGATGCTAAACCTGCTGGGTGGCTAAAGTTGATTGAGCTCAACTTAGAGACCTCATGTGGCTGCAGTCCACCTGTGCCTCAGCCTGGGCTTGTCATGTATGTTTAAGAATAGCTGATTTATTTGTTTTCCTCCCATGTTCTGTTCCAAAAAAAAAAAAAAAAAAATCACAAAGAACATTCGTGGCTGGGAGGAAGTAGAAAATAGCCCTTTGGGAGGTGCAAGAAACCCATAGAAACCCTGATTCATCAAACTCTCTTTCAGTTTGTTAGGCTGCCTGTGTCCTCCCATCCCTCCTTTTTTTTTTTTCCCTCTGCAAACTTCCCCAAATCATCTCTCCCAAGTTACTGGCTTTCCCCATTCACCTCCTTTCCCCTTTCTCTGCAAGGCTCTCAATCTTTTTTTCCCCGCCCCCCCCCCCCCAGTTTCCTACTCCCCGTCACGATCCCTCTCCTGACACCTTCTGCAAACACTGTAACCCCTAGAAAAAGACTGCAGGCAACAAAGGAAAAGACACAGGGCAAAGACAAAGCCTTATGGAACAAAACAAAAATGAGAACAGCTTCTCATGGGACACTTTTAAAGAAACCAGACTTGTCTTTTCCATCTGAAAATTTCTCTTAGAAAAAAAAATAATCCATGTTTTATATTAATGCATTTCACAGAAATTCTAAGAAAATGAAATTTTTTATCTACACCTGTACTTTGTCTTATTTTTCTTCCCTTTTTTTTTTTTTTTCTGACCAAAACCACCGTGTGGTGCCCTGTGCAGAAATACATAAACCACCATCTCATTTTCCCCAGAGCTCATCGTGGCTATAATGCATATGAGCATCTCAAATTTGTAGTTGGTAGATTGCTGCCACAACTGAATGATTAAAAAAAAAAATCCCAGAGAGCACACAACACCTTTCATGGCCCTTCCACTGCTCAGAGCAGAAACCTTCTCCTCCCTCCCAGCAGCTAGCCCTGGGAGATTGGAAGAGACACGGAGCTTTGAAACGAAATTAACAATTAGTTTTGAAATTAATGTGAGAAATGTTGCAAAGAAAGGTCACCGGTATGGGCTTACCTGTGCACATCGGAGTATTATTTTGGTATGAAAACAAGAAGTACCAAACCGAGATATTACTGCTAAGTACCCAAACCACCAGCAAAGGGATGCTGTGGTTTGGGTACCGCTGCCCTCGGAATTAAGCTTACAGGAGCAAGGCTCCACGCACAGCCGGCAGGCCGGGCTCAGCAGCCAGCAGCTGGCACTGTTGCTCCACGGGAGAAGCGACGGGCAGCGCTGGCCACGGGCGCCCCGGCCGCGCCCCTGCCGGCAGTTACAGTACAACCTACAGACAGGTCTTCCGAGCATCACTTGCAAACATAGTCATGATGATACACGTTGCCTGCATGTGAACGCACTGTCTCCTTTTAGCCCGCACCCAGGGCTAAACAGTAACCGGTTGTTCTATCACCCAAGACCCCTCCCCAGCTGAGAAAGGGGATTGGGAAAAGGAGGGAGACTCATGGGTTGAAATTTAAAGATTTAATAAAATAAGAAAACCAATATCAATACTAATACAAAAGACACAAAGTTATACTTAGCTCATAGAGTGGTGGCAAGTCCTCAAGGGATAGTAACCATGGAAAGGAGAGGAGAAAGAGAGAGGGAAGGTGAAAGCATAGCAAAGACCCCCTGTCCCCAGCAGCTTTCCCATTTATAGTGAACCTGACAATGTTACAGAATACACCCATGGGCCAGCCTGGGACAGCTGCCCTGGCTTTCACTGCTAATGGCCTTAATCACCATACCACAGCTGGCCACCAACTGAAACAAAATGTAACAGAAGAGCGAATCTATAAGTTTTATCCCTGCAAAACCAGGACAAACACCCACGCTAAATACACACTCCGTGTAGGTATGTCATGAGAAAGGAGAAAAGATTGTCATCGTGCATGCATGTACCGCCCTTGCTTAGGCCCTACAAGTGCAAATCTAATCTGTCCAGCGAGACAGGTAGAAAATAGTGATGTGCTGCAAAAGAGTTGGGAAATTTAAATTGATTTGCAGCGTCTCACAAAGTAGCACATGACAAAATCCTTCACAAAAGCAACAAGATTCTTCAGAACTCACTCCAACAGTATCTAGAAAACAGAAGCTTTCTTCCAAATGGGAGGGACCTTCCTCTCCTTCAGGGGTTTGCTGTTTGCAGCACAGCCCAAACTAGCGATGGGTGGTGGCAATGAGTAAGGCAAGGCCAGAAGAGGTGATATCACAACAGAAAGGCAGCCTCACAGAACCTGCTGATACAAAGAAAAAGGCATTTGCTGTCTTTTCCCATTGCAGAGCCCTTCAGTACAAGCCTTGGAAAAGTCACAGCACAGCAAAGGTAAAGTGAAATCCTGAGAATTTACAACTACCTCTCTTTTAATTTTTCAGAAATTGAGGAAGTTAAAACAACTTACACTTGTGCAGCAGGGGCAGGGAGAGTCTCATTGGGGAAAAAAAAATAATACCCCCACCCACAGATCTACCTTTCATGGATTTTAGTACATGTCTTGGCCAAAATGTTAAGCAAGGAAGAATGGGTAAGAATTAAGTAAGAACAAGTTAAATTTTCAAAAATCAAAAGATAAGCAATTGGAAACATCTTGGAGATGAGAAGGAAGGAATTTTTTTAAAAAAAACCAACACTGTATTTCATTGTGAATCCATGGAAAAGGAAACCACTTCAGTACATCACATGGGGAATTTTATCCATCTCCGAGCATGAAAGCTTGTCTGAAGTAAGGGTACGTGTCTGAGCTCTGCCTGTGCTCCCTGCTCAGCTCCTGAGGTATTTCATCAATGAGGGCTGGTGTGTAATCAAGGTAATGACTGGCCTTGAGCACGCACAACCCAGAAAGACAGAGAAAAGTCTGGGCTAAATAAATTAGATGGTTAAGGGTGAGAGATCCTTATTCAAGGTGTTTCTGCTGGTCACTGGTTTGAGGACCTCATGCTAGGAGAAAGAAATAAAAAAAAAGGAGAACGAATTATTGAGAAATAGCAAAGAGACATTCAAAGAAATAAATTCTGGGGTTCAGAAAAGAAAACTGGCCAAGGAGCTGGAGCAGATGTTCCCCTGTGCATTAAAAAAAAACCCCAAGAACAAGAGACAGCTTTGTCTAATAATGTGACACAAGAAAAACACGGCAACAGCAGCAGCAAAATCCTTCCCTGCTGTGATTGCAGCAGCAGCAATTCCAGAACACATCAGGGAGGCATGTATACATTGCATTTGGTTTAATAGCCTGAAAAATAAGTAATTAGTTCCTTTACATTGAGGAAACGATGCATTTCTTACACTGGGAAGAAAGAAGAGGCAGTTTAGCAACACATTACCACGTCTGCCTATTGCAATGATCCTCATCAGGGAGGATCACCCCTTTGGGAGCTGCACTTGAGTTCCTACTCTGGTTATTGGCACAGCCTCAAAGATAATTTTGCAAAAGAGTTGTCTTTCTGCGAGCACATTCCCTCAGAGCAAACATACCATCAACTGCATAATATTTAACAAGGAAAATCTTTGTAAATCCTGAAAGAAAAGAGGATGATATTAGCGATCCTCTTTTAATCTCCCTTCAATATTTATTCACTGTATTGCCTTGCATTGCTACATGCAGTTACATACGTTCGCTTTAGTCACAGCAGTATATAAGCATGTGGATAAGGGGGATACAGTGTTGTCACTTTTAGTTTTACCCCATGCTAAGGCCCCAACTATTGCCCAAGGGGAGGTGATATACGACTGAGAAAATCAATGCACAGTATTGAGAAATGGGCAATCCATTTCTGCATGTCTGTGTCATATAGCGGAGTCTCACTGTGCTGCCTAAGTCATGAATGTGTTACATATTCTGTGTATTCACATACAAAATTCAGATTACAAACTTTAAATTACTTTTGATTATGGTCTAAGGTCTCCATGCGCAGAGACAGAGGCCATATAAAACCCTGTCAGGAGGACAGAATCGGTTTTGCACCAGTTATGCCCATTTTGCATTTGGAAGCCCCACTACCATCCCAGGGTTTGCCACACGGAGACTAAGAGCTGGACATTGCCTGTATCTGGTAATTAAAGTCGGGAGTTTCTTTCACAAGGGAAATATGACACAAAACACCTTTAATCTCACTGCTGCTTCTGCCCATCACTTTCCAGGAAACTGCAGCAACAGTGGAAAAACTAGATGCTGTGAGTTATATAGACACCTGGATCTTAAAATACCACCACTAGATGTCCCCTCAGCTCCAGCCAACAAAGCAGAGGTGCTTCCCACGGCTTCTTCCAGCCACCCTATGCAACACCAGCAGCCAGGGCAGAGCAGCACAGGCGTATGAGTTGAAGCAGCAGGAGCAAGGGCTCTCCAGGAACTCTACCTACAGCCTGGCAGTTTCTAGACCGTGTTAGCGGCACGCATGATTTATGTGCTACAGTCACACCCCGTATTTGCCAAGCAGAGACACACTTTAAGCGTTAGCACTTGGCTGAAAAGAATGAGTCCATTCAGGCCTGGTCGCAGCCTGTGTTCACCTTCTCGGCTGCCCGGGGAAAGCCACCAAGGTGGATCTGCACCAATCCTGATCCCAGCAGATCTGGAAATTTCCTCTGATACCCTAATTAAGAAGCCAAGGTTCAGGTGGTGTAAGGCAAAGCAGCTGTAAAGGGAGTGATGCTAGTCTACGCTCTCTGTGAATGGCTCTTACCTTTTAGAAGAGAAAATCTTACATTCCCCACATCCTGCCTGTGACATGAGGTTAGATAAAATATGTTTAGGAGGCATGACCTGGCCTGTGGCCCGACTGTCTGACCACAGTAACCGCACTCTTTCCTTATAAACAGGACACTGTTCCTTCTGGGTATCTGTGATTTGCTAATTCAGCTTTATTCAGCTCACTAGAATTTTTTTTTTTTTTTATGAATTTTCCAAAATCAAAGCAATGGCTATGGAATGCTGTCCGAATGCACTGCTTTTCCTCCAGCTTTTGTAAAACACAGAAAAATCGGCTGTTGCACGGCCACTTGAAGTGGGGTTGTTTAGGTTCTTGAAAAGGTGTTAACCTGGTTCTCAAGGAGAACTTGAGAGAACTTGGCCTGTTTGAGAGCTGTGTTCATCTTCTGAGATTGACGTTCACTTGCACCTTATGTCATAGCTCACAAGAATGACATCATCACTGTCACTTCAAGATTTTCAAGCTGGAATAGAAGGAGCAGTTGAGAGTCGAGGTAAATTCTGCTCTAGCAGAGTGTCAGGAGAACAGAGCAAACGTCCCTGGAGAGAATTTTCTTTCTGGTCTTCAGTTAAAGCAACAACCATTAACCTCCTCCTTATTCATCTTTCCCCCTCATTAACATAAGTGCAATATTCTCTCTACCAACAGGGAATATTTTGAATAACTCATCATGCTAATTACCTGGACACAATTATAAGTATCACATTAATAATCACCACAAGACCACCTGCTATATTGCTGTGCTCAGGTATTTCAGAGTTGACCCTGGTATGCACCTGCAGTTACTCACCCTAACCTGAAAGAGTCTGCAGAATTACTGCTGTTCCTTGCTCCTGCCGGATGGCAAATCACAAGCACATACTAAGAAAACACAAGCTCTTTGTAATAAATCTTCTTATATTCCTTTCACAGTATCCAAGCATTGCCACTCATTAAATACTAGCAGCCAGGACACCCTTAGGTGCTTTAAAACTATACTGGTAAGGTAAGAGGGGAGTTGTTTGTCCTCCAGTCAAGCCCCTGCTCAGCCAGAAAGGCTTATAAGTCACCTTCCAAGGTGTGAGCTAAATTTCTTGTCTTCTGTGCTCGCTCAGAAATACAAATGCTCTACATTAAAGTAGGCAGAGTGTAGATAAAGTATACACCACAGGGGTTTTGGTGCATTAGAACAAGAAGTAATAGTCTTGAAATCACAGGAAGGGAGATTTAGGTGAACTGTGAGGGCCTGTTTTCAAGCCATAGGAATGATGAAGCTGTTGAGCGGAACACCTGGAGATGATGTGGAACCTTGAACCTTGGATGTCTTTGAGGACAGGTCATGAAAGCAGCTCCAAGAGACATTTACCTGCAGTTGATTCTCCTTCTGAATGTGCCTCCCAGCCCCATCACGTGTGGTACCACAGCTCCACAGCGGGAGCAGTCTTGCCCCTTTTATTTAAAATGAGATATATTCTTTCTGGGGACTGTGACAATAGCAGTTGCAAGAGATGCAGAAACACTTTCTCTTTCAGACCTCAGCTGGCATTATGTTACAAGGACAACTTTCAGATCAAAAAGGGAGCAGAGCTAACCCATTTCTCTGCCAACTCCACCCGCCATAAGTAGATGCCAAAATCTCTTTGGACTTTGTCCCTGAATTAGAAAGGTAACCAGAAGGCATCAGATAAGAAATTGGACACATCAAAATAGTCAAACAAAACATGAAGGACTTTGATAATAAACACACATGGAGTGAAGACCCTTTCACATGGGTTCCTTACCTCAGCATGTAGGAAGACCTACAGCAGGAATTTTGTTTAGGAGAACAAAATATTACATTGAGTTCTTTAAAGAGATCTTTAAAGCAATCTCTAGCCACTCTCTCTGGGGCTTTTTGCCCCATACACAGATCACAAGCTCACAGAGGTGTCATCTTTTGGGCACCATACAAACATGGGACAAGTGCAGGAATGCCCTGGATGGTGACATAATACAAACAGAGATAAGGGAAGAAGAACACCAGTGAACAAATGCAAATGCACTCTGATGACCAGAAAAATCCTGGCTTGCTTCCTAGAAAAGCTGTGGTAGCACCTGAACCAAAGAGGCCTCCTGGGGCAGAGGACAACATACTGTCAGCCGAAATACGTCAGCTAAACAAATCAAATAAGAACTTCATCAACGTGGCAAAGCAAAAGATATCCAGAGAAGTACAATTAAAAGATTCAGCCTAAGAGCAACATACTCACACCACTGTAAAAGGGTACTTAAGCAAACTAAACTTAAAACAGTTCAGCCGGTTTAGCTTATTAGTTAATTTATGCAGTAGCGTTGTGCCAACACAGCAAGGCCTGCTCAGAGCACAGGAATCTTCTTACCAAAATATCTCTCCTGGCAAAAGTCGGATAGGAGATGCAGCAGTGCTAGTGGAAATGGGCTTCGCTGCCTTCGCCTGTGTCACTTGGAGGTGGCGCAGCTTTGCTGGCTGGCTGGCTCCCCAGCACGGCAGGGGTGGTGGCAGGGCTGCTGCCCCATGGGAAAAATATGCATCCACGGCCATTTACACTGAGTTCCTTCACCAGACTTAAACTCACTCCTAAATCAGTGTGTAACTATGGCCTCTTCTGCATTCACTCTTAAACTGAATACAGTTGGTATCAGAATCTGTCCTTCCTCTCCCTCTCCAATCACATCCATGCACACCCAGACATACTAAAAATATATGTAATTCAGTGTTCATTCAGTGTAATTTCTTGGGTGTTCACTTCCCAGCAGACGTTCTCCACAGCTGCTGCCTTTTCTTCAGATTTAAATATGGCCTTTCACTCTAGTCAGTCCAGAAAAAGTAGAGTTTTTGCTTTTTGTCCAGCTAAGCAAATGAACTGAATTTTCACACAGCTATGTTCATAATTGTAGCACTAACACACAGGGGAAATTGAGGGTCAACCGGAAAGGCTTTCAACACTCGGTGTCAGAGAGGCAACTCTGCTTGGACCCCTGAAAGGAATTATTTTTTTTCTTTCACAGTTCTCTCTCCTACCACCTTAATGCCAGGCTGCTATCAGTATTCAAGTATGCAAATCCGAGCAAGCCACCAAAACAAGTGTTAAAAACCTCCCTGGGAATACAAGCACTGTTAGTATAAACTCTCGCATCCTTCTCCACCCTCCAACCAAAGGCTGCTCTAGCAGCTGGTAGGATGAGGCTCTCCTGGTGAGGTGGGAGAGGAAACATGACAGCTTATTGTTACACACTGTCTTCAGTGTTTTGCTGAGTTAGGAATGGACAGGACACCAAGCACTTTTCCAGGCATTCTGCCAAACTGGGGCCCAAAGTGTAAGCAGAAAGTAACGTGCAGGACACAAAAGCGTCTTTAAAAAAAAAGGCACCAGTTGGTCAACGAAATGATCCAGAACAGGGGAATGTGAATGAACATTTCCAGTTCTGCTTTAACACCTTATTAAACACATAAGGATCTGTGTCTTAGGAGAGGGCTGTGTTCTGGGAGAGCCACGTCAGGCTGAAGTTTTGCAAATAATCCATCTCATCCGGAGTCACCAGTAAAGCCACCACCTCAGTGCCTGAGCTTCCCGCTCCTTCCAGCACTACAGTTAGGCATAATCACCCACTCATTTTTTTCCCTGATTAAACTCACTTCCAATACCATAAACATTAAATACCACAAGCAGGTTTGTTCATTTGCTTTTTAACTGCAGCCTCATATAACACAGTGTGCAAACCCTAACGAAAGGCATTTGTACGCCAGCGCGGGTCGATACCGTAGTTTAACAGAGAGCAGCTTTGTAAAGGGAGAAACAAGGCTACGTGCAGTGTGCTTAGGGCTTTACTTCTATGGCCAGCTCCGGATCTCTGTTCCGTGTTAATGAACGGCTGCTGTTCATTCACCCACCGGGGTGGTCTGGTGGGACGGGCCATCGTGGGTCACTTCAGAGGCGATGCATCGCATGCGAAACCCCTCCGCTTACCTGACCGCTTCACGCTGAACAATGCTAGCAAAATCATCATGCATATCACAAAACTCGGGAAGTCATACGGCATCATTTAGGTTTCATGCTGTTTGGTTCAAATACAGAGTGGCAAGAAAAGGCTCTGCTTCTCAGAGAAATAATCTCTCTTACAGCCAAGAGGCAGTCACAGCCGTACAAAAGCTCTGTCCCTTCAACAGGGCATTCCAGAAGAGCCTTGGGCTATCACGAGGCCTTCTCATCTGGTGGGACATACAAGAATTCACCCTCCCATACAAGCTAATGTTCCAGTGATTTTCATTCGGCCTCAACAGTCTCTTAGTTACTTAATAGAAACACATTTCTAGAATTTGAACACTGAAATGAAATTTGAAATGTCAGAAGTTTCCATGCTCCCACTCTTGTGTTTCTCTGCAGGGAAGCATGCATTTGTTCTTCAAGATGTCACAAGCTAAAATCTTGGAAGCTGCTATAAGGGACCATAACACTGATAAAATAGTGAGACACAGCAGAGACTGCCTGGGAATCACTCTTGCAAAACTGGGTCAGAAGACCTAGTTCAAGGAAATTTGTTCCTCTTCACCTTTCTGGGAAAGGAACCACTATTGTCAAGCTTTGTCCAGGCATGATTTTCTACAAGTCTAAACACCGTATCACAAACTTTTTTGAGGAGGTATAAAAATGGTGTATTGATTTCAGTCTGCTCTTAATTGATTTACCTAAGCTAAAATAACTCAAAAGTCAATTATTTTAAAAAAAAAATTAATCCACCTTCATGCTGAAATAAGAGTCCAGGCACTTTCACTAGTTTACTGGAAACCTGCTTAAACACACTTTTTTTGGTGTTTTTAAGCAGGTTGTAACACTTTTTTTACACCAGCCTGGAGAGACAGCCTTGCCTAGGAAAAGCGATGGGGACCCAAGGAAAACCTGGCCATTTGCCTGCAGAGTATTTTTTGTGCTTTCAATTTCTTCCCTGCTAGCTGTCTGTCCTGTCCGGGAACCAGGCTGCCTCCCTAAGCACACGTGAAGAGTGAGCCATGCTTCCAGACGGTCCTTCATATGCTGCAGCTTCACCGGCCTCACAACAGCCTCACTCATCCTCCTCTTATTTTTCTTCTTTCTCCCTTGAAAAAGCAAATAAAACCCTCAAGCCTCTTCAAAGCCAGTTACTAAGCAGAAATGAAGCAGAAACCCCAAACAGAAACATTGCCAGAAACTAGATTATTTACAAGCTCAGGAGAAAGAAATGCAAATACATATCCAGTGATTGCTCTATCCTTTTAGTTTCTATTTTCTTACCTTTTTGTTTTGGCACAAGAAATAGCCAGCATGTGACTGTAAGGTCAGGGTATCTCTAGTTACAGCAGCATCTAAGAAGCGTTGTTCTAGTAAAATGATACCATGTACCAGCCACACTATATAAAAAGCGAAGGAGGCACAGGGCATGGGATACGAAGCACTCCAGACACAGAGGTGTCCATGCTAGCCTTAAATGATGATATCCCGGCTACAGGTCCTGCCCAAAAAGCAGGATGTTAGCCCATGTTAAACTTGGCACTGCCATGGAAAACAATTAGGGATATCTGAAAGAGGTAACCCTACCGCTGTGGCTGCTGAGCTCATGCAGCCTGGGTCCCTAGGCAGAGCTGGTCCCTCCCGCTGTGTTGCAGGGGGCTCACGAGACTTGTAGACCTCTAGTTCAGGCACAGCACTACACAGCACAGCTGACATCGGCCACAGGGTAGGGGGAGAGTGAGTAGGATGTCACTACCCAAAAGTTTGGGAGGCAACCGCTCCCCCAGCCCTCTGCATGGCGTTCCTGCCAGTGCAACACAAAAAGCAGCTGCTTTCATTTTTGGAGATGTCTGTACAAGATTCCCCATCCTAGGAGTGTCCCTTTCTCCTCTTTTCGGTTTGGTTTGAATCCTCAAAATATTGATTTTCACCTGGTTTCAAAGAAGCAGCAAAAAAAACAGTGTAGATTCATTAAACGTAGCAGAGACTCCCCAGAAGTTTCATAAACCTTTCACTAAGCTGGCCAGAGCTTCAGCTTTCTACCGAAGTGCCTGAATACAACTCGTCTGCTTTCCCTTTTCATTAGGAGACTCTTGCACAGCTCTAGCACTGATATTGCAACAAGAACCTTTTGAAGCTGCTGCTTGGCATGTGTTTTCTGTTTATGCTCTAATAAAAAAGAATCCTATGCACTAAGTTTTCTAAAAAACAACTGTACCAGCGCTCAGCCACAGGGAAAAAAATTGTAAAAGCCCCTGATGCTTTCCGTTAACATGAAATTCAGACAGCTTTGTTTACAAATGGGACTGACCTCTTATTTAATTAACTTTTTTAGGGAATAAAATCTGGGAAAGTTTATTAGTCCACTGTGGCAAATACATTCTCCGAGCAACAAAAGGGCCTCTGATCACTTTTACTTAAATCCAGACATTTCAGAAGTGGCTGAGTAGATGTTTTCCAGTTTTCAGTTAGTGGAGGGCTGATCATGGTTTATACACTGGATCCTGTTCCCATTAAAATGAACAACTAAATGCCCACCAATATCACTAGGAGGAAGAACAAAAAGGAGTGCTCAAAACCATGTGCTCCTATCAAAAATCTCAGCTTTTGTCACGAGCATGGCCAGCTTAGAGTCTCCCTGACCCCACTAATCACATTTCCGTAGCATCACCACAGTAACAAAGCACGAGAGTTGACCAAAATCCCTCAGAAAACTCCCAATTTATCTTTCTCTTTTTTTTAAACTCAAGTTTCTGATTATATTTGCACAAAAGACCATAAGATGTTGTATAGAGGTATAATCAAATGACAGCTGCCTTCATCAAATCCCATTTGCATTCCTAGAAGTGATGAGAAGCACTTTATGGCAACTTTTTCCCAGGAGAAACACTGAGCTGCTGCAAGTTCCCAGCCCCAGGGAAGGTCTGGCTGGTGAGAAGCACGATGAGCCCCAGCAGCCGCAGGGATTACAGCGCTGGAGGAGAACATGAAGGAGAAAGTTTAATTCCTTGTTGCAACAGATTTCGGCAAAGGCTTGAACTTCTGTCTCCTACATTGCACCCAGGCGCTCTCCTCTCATGATTAAGTTAATCACCATTTGTTTTCTCATTTTTCTTCTCACTTTCTGAATCTTTAAACATTGGTCAAGAGGGGAGCAGCCCCAGCCAGCAAGATCACAGGGGCAGGGGCTTCAGGTCTACATCCAGGTCTACCCGAGCTGTGACTTGAAGCCACTTGCCCCATCACCCCCTTCCCCACCAGACAGGCCTTTATGTCCTGTAATCTCCCCACCTCAGGTTTCTTCCCATCATTGTGTATAAAACTCTCTTTTCCCTTTGATGAAGAATGAAAACCAGACGTGCCAATCCTGACTTTTTCATGGGAAAATCTTCCATCGCTATTTCCTGTCAACCCCAGTTGTTGCCTTATTAACGCGGATGTATTTCAGGGGTACAGACTGCTTCGACAGTAGTGGAACTTTAAACAGGAATTGTGGAGCAAGGACACAACATGCAACACAACAAGGATCTAGATAAGGAGGAAATTAGGACTATCAATGTTTGTAGAAATGTGTTTCTATGGTATATATGATGATTTCTGCAGAACAGAGGGTATTTCCAAAAATGAAATTGTTCTGAAGGGAACAACAAATTAAGGAAGTGAACAAAAGAGAAGGAGATAAAATGAAGACATTTATAAAAGAAAGAGACCTTTAAAAATATAATGATGGGGCAGGCTATAGTGAATTTAAATACCAGCCTGCAATAAACTCCATGTAACAGGATCCCTGAACACAGCCCAGATCTGAGGGAGGTTTCAACTCCACTTTCCAGGCCTATCTCTTCGACCTTGTCTCTGTCACATAAATGAACTGAAATGAACATATGTTTTTAAGTTTGTTTCTAAAATAACCAGACCAAAGCAGAAATACTGCGCTGCCCACACTAGCCTCCTCCCACCTTCCGCGGGGGAAAGAGCAGAGAAAAACCATGCATGTTAGTCACATCATATGAAGTGCTGCAGCTACAAGGATTTATACAAAACAGAGCTGAAAAAAAGGTCAGCCGGGCCCCAGCTGCAGGCGACCAACGAGCTGTGAGACCAGACGGTGATGGCGGGCCAAGGCTCGCTCACCCCCAGCCTTGCTGGGCTCCCAGAGCCATGCATCAACCCTACAAGCATGCAAGAGATGATCACCAGGCGCGTTGCAGGGATGTGTCCACCTTCTGCAACATGCAGAGCTGAGGATGGGCACTAAGAGCGTCCTGTAAATGGACTGGGCAGGAGGGGCAAGGTATTGCTGCCTCAGCCTTTGCTGTCCTCTCAGAAACAGAGGCAGACCACGTCCAGGGGACTCTAGGTACCAAGGAGATGCTTTTGTCCTTCAGAGAATGCTACAGCAGCCCGAGAGGTGCCCTGACAAGCTCTTTTCTAAAGAGCAAGGAGTTTTAATCATGGCTGCTTCTAAATCCCTTTTTAATTGTTAAGAGACATACACGGATCTGGGAAGGAACAAGCATAAGGAGGGAATAAAGATTGTATGAAATCAGCTGCTTCCCAGAGAAAGAGAAGAGAGTTAAAAGAGCATGCACACTTTTCATTTTGATTGATCCCAACAAAAGTAATTTCTGTTTCAAAATCAAAACGTGAAGGAAATTGTCACAACGAAGTTATCTGGTCTAAAAAGGTGTTCTTTACCTTATCTTGTTCCACACCCAGTGGATGCCATAACCTCAGGGGCGCTTATTTATTTCCAAGTTTATATCCCAAGGGATAGGTTTGTACGTTATGAAGATGAGGAGAGCCCAGGGTTCTGGCAGCCTTCAATCTTTTATTCCCACTCTGTCTATTGGTCCATGCTGCAAGAAACTCAAAGCTAATCCTACGCCCCAGCATCAATGATTCTCTGTAGTTCCTCTGCATACTTCTCATATTACTGCAAGTACATCGTTGCCTACAAAAGCCAACTGTGACTGTATCTACATCCACTTGTTTCCTTTCTACCCTAAACACTGAGCCCTGCAGAGCCTTTTCCTTTCACAGGGCTGCTTGTTTCTTGAAAATCCAGGCTGAATGCTCTCCATGGAAGAAAAAGGACATTTTACACCCATGTCTATGATAAGCAGAACAATATACCTGAAATGGCAGCTTGGCTTTTCATGAAAGACAGTTTTCATGAAATTCAGACATATGGGCATCTAACAACTATTATGATACTCACAAAAGGATTTTCTAATTTCTCACTTTGGAGAGTTGATAGTGTTCAGGAAGACCTATCTGAAAGAGACACCGTCAAATTGGTAGGACAACCCAAACCCTCCTGTCTAAAATGTCACTTACTGAGGCTATGAGGAAGATTTAAAATACTTCTGCAAACAAAGAAAGCTAGGAAAAATTATTTTCCATTTTGGAGCATCTTATTTGTTGTCTGCCCACAATAGTACTATGCATAACTAGTTGAATTGCTGTCACAGTACAGGGTAAGCATCAGCAGAGTATATATTTTTGTTTTGTTTTTTTTTTTTAAGTCAGTAAAAATTTCAGGATCTAGTACTCCAAAGGTGCTTTGACAACAATGGAAAAAATTTACTTTGCAAAATTTTAAAAAGCTCAAATTAGCAATGTCTCTTTAATTGGTTTTAAAACATTTAATAAAAGTTTATGGTACAAGCCTACTCTAGGGCCACCATTAATCCCTTATGGCTATGAGAGATACCAAGTAACCTATGGAAGCTGGAAGAGAACATTTTGTCCTTTGTTTCCCACCTATTATTGTTTACCAAACTAATTACAGAAGATTTAATAAATCGTCTCAGAAAAAGAAGTTGCTGCAAGCTCCGCTTTCTTGTTATGACAGGCAGCCCCATGACTTATTCTGGGTTCTAGTCCCAGCTCTGCCCCGACAGTTTTTCCAGTCTTACGCAAACGAGGAATTGTTCATCTGCCTCCATTTCCTAATCCCAAACTGGATTAATTTGCAGAGATGCTACACAATGCCTCAGAAAAGGCAGAAGATCGTGCTGCCTCATTGCACAAGATGAGGCATGGAAAAGTGATAGAGTAGAAGGGCGGGCCTTTCATAAAAGGCAGCTATTTGGGCATAAGCTTGAATAAACCTGGCAATGAAGTTCAAATGGGCAAGGTGGTATGGAAGACAAGAGATAGGCTGGTAGAGCTTGGCAGAATATGACAAGCATGTTACACAATACTCTAAGAGAATTCACAAACTGCCAATGTACACATGAACATCAAAATTCAGTGGCAATGTGGGGAAAGAAAAGCAGATGATGAAAAAAGAAATTTTTTACCTCCTCTGCAAAGCAGACAAAAAAAGAATGGCCATTGCAAATTGAGAGGGTACTGAGAGGAAAAAAACACCTTGTGGTCAGCGTGCAGCACCTTGGTACTAAACATGGAATAAAGGATCTAATGCAGCTGTAAGTCTGCCAGCCCTGATAAAAACTCTGTGCATAACCCAGACACTCAAGTGGGACTTTGCTTCCTTCAGCAGTGTCATTCTGTCCTCCCCAAGTGCTGCCCTCCTCCGAGATGATCCCCTTCAAAGCACAGAGAGTTATTCTGGCATGCCAGCTCCAGGAAAAGGACTAACCATGCAAAGCCAAGCTTATCTGGCCTTTAAAAGCACTCTGGCACACTTGAAACAGCTTGCAGGTAGACTAACATGTATCAATGAAATGCTTTAAAGCCTACTCTTCTAAATTCCCTGTTCCTGTATAGAGAAAGCATTGCCCATTACCAGGCGGCACCAGCAAAACACACAATATCTTCTATTTTTAAAGCATCCACAGGAAATACCTACAAGCAAAGAAACCAGCAGGCTGCTAGACTTTACCTGCAGGGCTCTCTTTACAAGCTAATAGTTTCCTCCTGCTGATGTTGGCTCTGGCCCAAGTGAGATGTACTTCAAAGAAAGAGCCATCCCAGTAGGGACTTGAAGCTGGAAGTACTGCGATCAATGGAGACTGGCCACTTTGGGACCCTCATCTCCAAGCCTGTGTTGCTTTCACTCTTTTGAACTGTACAAGATAGGGGAAAGAGACTGCAAGTGCCTGTTCCCCGCTGTTTTTTCTCAAAACCGTTTGCTGGGTGGTGTGCTGTGGAAAAACGTTGAGCATTTTGCACGCTGTCCCAACTGCAAGAAGGTGCCGGTGCAGCTCTGTTGCAATTAGTCAGATGTGTCTCCTTGTTGCTGGAAGCAAGGAAAGAAACAACATGTCAGCGAGGCTTTTAAAGCAGGTAACACAGAAAACATCTGTTTATCCAGCACAAGGAAATAAAATGATCATTCACCAGAGCTGAACTAAGAAGCCCTGAGGTGGACCCAAGGGAGCCATGTGAGGTTACATGTCAGGTAAACAGGGGAAATGGCTGGAAGAACGGTGCTGTACTGAGGTATAGTAAGCTTGGTCAAGCTCTGTATTGAAAGGAGACAAGAGAAATCTCTTTTTTTTGGAACATGTTGAGACCTGGTGATGCTTCTTACTCTGTCCCAAGAGTCTGATTTGAAGTAAGGGACTCACACGGGGGCATGGCCCTCTCAGTGAGTCACTCGCACTGAATCAGGAGGAAAAAAAAAAACCCCAACCCTCAAACTCACAAAACACCTTAATCATGTGACACAGGCAGTATCAACATCTTCCCGCAGTGGCTACCCCTCTTGTGTGTGAGGAAGAGAGCTGACACGGAGGGAGCCACCACAGCTTCTCTGTCCCCTTGCCTCTGTAAGCGAGAGGGGCTGTGAATCCACAGCCATGTCTTCTCGGGCTGCCCCTTCTGCCACCGCTTACTCAGAGCTGGGTGCAATGCACGGGGTATTTTCCACTGGCATCAGGTGGATGGCATACTGGAAATCATCAAGACAGGGCTTAGATTTGCAGGATGCCAAAGGAAAGGGCTTTATATTGGACAGGATCAAATAGCAGGCCAGACTAAATGAGGTGAGATATGAGGACGCTTACTCAGGGCCAAAGGTTAACACCTCCCCACATGACAAGGGTCGGTATCTGAGGAATCCAGAGGCCACTATGGAGCTACTGACCTTTGCCCAGGGATCTGAAAGACAGCGCTCACCAGCTCAGAGGTTGTGCATGTGCCATAGCAGAGACAGTCTGGAGCAGAAACTGAGATACTGGTGCTAGAAGAAAGTGATAACATCAATAAACAGACCAGGAGAAAAAATAAGCCAGCTCCTGGCTTGATTCATTGCAAGCTCTGCTAACACTGAACTCGAGTATGAGGACGGTGCCCAAAAGACAGCAGGCTCATGAGACAGTGCCTATGTAAATGACACTGGTAAAGGACTAGAGGATTACCTTTCCAGAGGATTAGGAGGATTACCTTTTTCAAACAGAGCACCTCTTTCCCTCTCCTGACAGCTCCTGGTCCTCCACAGGGCTTTTTAGCCCATCAGTAGCACTACCTTGAGGCCAACAGAGCAACTCAGCATCTGAAATGGACCCCAAAGGGGAAAAAAAGGCACATTTTAGGGGCTGTGCTGCTAGTGCCGCGTGCCCTCCCATTGTGCCATAGGAAACACAGTGGCAGTGTATAAACAGCACGGCTAATTTTGGCTCTCCTGTGAGATTTTGCTGCCTCTCCTCTCCCTGGGCTGTGGAATGGGCAAGCTCTCCCACACGGCTGCTGCCTCTGGTACAGCATCCACCACAGATGCATTTGGCTACTACAATCCAAACAAGAGCGGGGTTAAACTGCTGAGTGGGCACTTGCTGTTCGCCCAACCGCTCACCCTGGCAGAACACCCTACGGCACCCCACTGCACCTGGCACAAGGGCTGCGGCAGCGTTGGAGGTGACGCTGCAGCCCCCGTCTCTGCGCCTGCTCCCAGGCGGGACGGGGACAGTGACGGACTGGGATGGCCATCGCAGGGCCAGCCCACAGGGAAGCCCCCGCACCTCGCCACAGTGTGAGCACAGCTCAGCAGCTGCTGGAAGCGGCGGGAGGATAATCCAGAGCAGCTGCTGGCATTCCCCCTGTGCCCTAGGAGCGATCAAAGCCCAGCAGTGGCCTGACTTTTCCAGTTTTACTAGGAGCAATGGAACAGCATCAAAGATACCTAGGAATTTCCCTTTTATCGTAGCTGTAGCCACAGCACGTTTATACCAAGCAGAAAGGGTAAGCAACCCAGCCATCAAGTATTTTCCTAGTTCTCTCCGCAGGGACAAGCGGTAGGCACATTTTCTCCCTGTCCTCATGCTCTCCCTAAGGATCCAGCAGAAGTGCTGTACCAGTGCTGGAAAAGTGGGGTAAGATGAGTCCTTGGAGGTCAGGTACTGCTTTGTGGGTCTTGCAGTGAAGAGTTTCATTAAAAATGCGTATATATTGTACTCCCATTACTACCAAGCTGTAAGTCAGATGATACAATTTGAAAGCAAACTTTGGGCTTTCAAAAAAGGACTTGCCAAGAACAAGTCCCTAGCAGACATAAAAATTATTTAAATAAACAAGAGCATGTTACTTAAGTGTTTCATTGTTTGCAAAGTAGTTTACATGCATCAGTGGGAACTAGGGAAAAACATGTTTGCATAGAAACTGCTAAGAATGCCTATTATATCACAATTCCCAACAAAGCCCAGGCTGTTATCCCGGCAGTGATCAGCCTCATTGTGCAACAAACATGATCAAAGGGAAAAGATCACACACACTTCCATACAAGAAACCCCTTGGCCACTAAGGGAGGGAATCACGCGGGCGGTATAAGGTACCACTCGTCTCACCAGCGGTCCTTGAGAACTATACCATGACATACATGATGAGAATTAGAATCTGAGAATAAAGAGTAAGAAGATGCTACAACATTATTTTTCCAGAGAAAAGTGTTCTCCAGTTCAGTTTATACCATTTGTTTCCACACTGAAAAAAAGCAGCAGGAAGAAAAGAATAACCTCACTTCATTTATAGTCCCCCTACAAAAGGCTACACAGACCTTATTTCTTGGAGTTAAAAAGTGAAACTAGAAGTTTTTCTTGATATATATTAGTCTATCATATTTAATGGTAAAAAAGGAAAAGAAATATTAGTCACTACACATGCTACCAAAACCTCTAAGCTAAATAGTTGAAAATATATATTATAAATAGATATTCCACATGCACAACGGACACATGCTAGTTTATGTGCATTATTAAAGGACTAGGCTGAAAATAGGCAGACTTTAAGACCGTGTTTTAAGAAATCTTAACTAAAAACACATGCAGAGTACACATTTTAGCAGATAATTACACATAGAGTGGAGCACAGCTCATACAGAAAATAGGAACAGTGTAGCAACAAGCCCTTTTTATCTAACAGAGAAATACATGTATTATAAAAGCACTTCCTATTTTCCTTTTTAAAAAAGCTAATCTTTAGGTACTACAGGTCACCCACCTCTAGAATCTCACTAATCTAATCTACAACTTGTAAACACACCCAGATTTACAAGATCCAGGAGGATACTATTTTTAACATCTTCCCTCGTCCAAAACAACAGCTTGCTTAAAAAAAAAAATAAAGGGGGCAACCCATGAATCTCAGAAAAAATATGAAACCTATAAGATGACAAGGCCAGTCCTTCCCAATCAATGACTCCTTCTCATTCCCACCTTTTATCTTCCAGGAACCAGGGAGACTATATTTAAAGGCCTCACACGTTTTCTTCTATTCCCAGGATACCCAGCAGTTTGAGATAAAATGAGTAAAAGGGTGATCTCTTTACTTTAGAAGATTGCTGACAACTTTTGTGCAGGTAAAGAGGCCGTTAAGTACTTTCTTTACCCGAGATTTCTGCAACTTTTCAACAGTAAGAAACCTCAGATGTCAGATCTACTTTTCCTGTAAAAACGTATATCTCATTTTTCTTTATATTTTTTAATCTATTTTGTTTGTCTGGTATACAGGGGGGGTTTTGTGGGTCCCCCAAAAACCCACATTTAAGCATAAGATGCTGCTTTTCAAAACCCTACTCTTTACTTGTCCAAGATGACTAATGTAGCTATAAAACTCCGTGTCATTGATTCAGGAATTGTGAACCTACCTTAGCTGCTTTTGAAGGTGTTTTTTGTGTGCTTCACAAGCTTTGCTAGAGACAGCGAACTTTTGTCGATAGGATGGTAATTCTCACTACTTGCTAATAAGGCCAGGCTGAAACCTCATTGTTTTTGTTTCCTAGAGAAAGAACTGAGATCACATCTGCATTTTATAAAAGCTCCTGAATAGTTGCTGATCAACAACAACCAGCAGCCAAAGCTTTGCCTCTAGAAACTCGCATTGTTTTGTAGTTGGAGTTTGCTAGATACTGTGCCCTCGTAAAAAGTCTGGTTAAGTCATTTAAGCTCTGAAACCGAGAACTGTACTCCCCTGAACAGCTAACAGAAACTGTTACTAACAAGAATTATACGCAACAGGCTCCAGGCTGCATTATTCAGCTTCCTTTGTTCTTTAAAGGATATTCATCGTCAGCTCAAAACCCGCTAGTATTTCTAGGTTATATGAAATAAGGTTATTTCGAGTTAGTAATTCAGATGTAAACAAAAAAAAACACCACATTTTCCTATCTGTTTTCTTGGGTTTAATATAAAATCTGTGAAGGCATTAAAACAGTAGAGTAGGGAGCTAGAGCTGCTATGGGAATTAAAAAGTCGCACATGTGAAAAGCGTTCACTGTATTTGCTGTCAGTTAAGGCACGGGGGTGGGGAGAAAAGACTTGTAAAACCCTCTGCCTCTCTCCAATTTCTCTAACAAGCACATTGGCTGAATTTTATAAGGACCGGTCTAGCAGTGAATCTAGAAGAGAGGTGACTTTTGCCTGTTACCTCAAGGCTATCTGTCACCCCGACCCCACCGAGTGCCGGGAGCTCATGGCTGTAGCGCAGGGCTGGGGTGCCTGAGGCTGCCTGGCTTGCCTCGCCGGGTGACAGACCACTTTGCTCGACTGTTCCTAGAAGCCAGAGCTGTTCTGCCCAAGCTCCTTTTTCTGTGAATTATGGCAAGTCCGTCAATCCTTCTTTCCCAGTTGTCGTTGAGGGCTATCGTGTATCAGGCTAGCATACTCCTGCCAGTGAGGCTCCTTACACTTGCTCACTTGCCCAGAACAGGCACTGCAGACACAGTCGTGCTTTGCTTAGCTCAGGATCACGCGCGGCTCAGGGCACACGCGTTGCTCTGATGCCAGAGCACATGAGCAAGCTGGATGTGCTCTGAGTCTGAAGCAAATGAGCAAGCTGCGTCATAAAACCCCTCTGCAAGCTGCTGGATTGACCCCTACAAGCTGCTGGATTGGGAGGAGTTATGGAAAAATGGGTTCTGGGGTGGACTTGGAGCATTGGAGCTCAGGGGTAGGAAACAGTCACTTGGCAGCATGACCTTTTCATGGGGTACTAATACAGGGCTGGAAACAGGGAGGTCTCTGAATGCCCTCTGCCACATCAGACTCTTCTCTACTCACCCCATTTCCATCTCTCTCCATGCTTTTGCTCCTCGGTTGGAAATACTGCAGAACGAGGGCTCAGAGATGCAGCAGTCTGTTACACACACTAGCATTGACTTGTCCTCCTACAAACACTCAGAGTGTGCTTAGGCATGGTTGGCATGGAGAGAGGAGATAAGAGCTTCTCCTGTAGCAAGACAATGGTAGCTAGTTACATGGGAAAAACAGGGGGGCATCGAGGAGGTCACTGGATTCCCTTCCTCCACGTCACATGTAAATACCTGAAGTTGTAGGTACCCACAGCTTACAATAACACATGGATGGGGTATAGCAGGATGAGGCTGCCCACTACAGCCAGGCTGTAGTTCGCCCCATCCCCCCTGAGATGGAACCGGGTCACCTTACAGCTAGTTCATTGTGTTGTCAAGGTAAAGCACAGGCTGTCGGGAAAGCCTCAGCTGCACTCAGCCCACCTCCCAAGGGGCATTTAACACCACAGCATGCTACCTTTGTCCTGCAGCACATCCTGGCTATCCAGTAATTTTGGGGCAGGGATCAAGTGGGCTTGCACTCAGTCATGAGCTGCTTGGCACGTTGCTACCAGTAAAAGGGGCAATTTTTCCATCTCTACTTGCTTAGGTAGATACCTTGCAGGTATCTAACCTGTAACGCTAAAAGGATCTCGTGATAGGGTGTTCTTCAGGTAGGTCTCCAGCCTTAACAGCCTCTAACCCTTTTCCCAAATACAAACTAGTACACACGTATTGATTTCAAGAACCCTGCAAAGATAACGTATCATGATGGATCTATTAACCTCTCTTGGAATTTCATAACCTGCTGAACTACTACCATGCACAGAAAGTTAAGTGGGATATTAGAGGAGATAAAATAATCTGCCAGGCAAAGGACATTGCTATGGCTAAGGAATAATGTTCTCTGAGGGCTTAATTTCAGGCTGATCAGGGAAGACGTATAAGATCATACACTTCAAAATCAAATGGGGAGAACTCAGCATAGACACAGTTGCAGGACACAGAGTAGCTGGCTCAGGACAGGGTAAATCTCTGCAGAGTGGTGTAAAGGCACAGCCCTGAGTTTTTTATGCAGGTCAGAAAGCACCCTAAGAGCTGTAGGTTGAACTTCATAAAGGGCATTGTCCCCTTCTGGGATATCAGTGATAGGAAACAAATACACTTTTTCCACAGCAGAGCAGAACCAGACTGTGAGGAACATGAGCCCGTTCACTGTAATATGGGACTCACAGTGAGGCAGAGGAACTATTCACCAGTCTCCTGCCTGGGATTTCCTTCATTCCTTCCTTGCCCCTATAGCAGTGGTTTTCAACCTGTGGCCTGTAGCCTTTGAAAAGGAGAGGCGGAAACTGTCCCCGGAGGACACAAAGTGTCCTTCATAACCCTGAATTTGGGGTTTTATAAAAGGGCCTTACACCTCTATGGGAAAAGTTCCAAAACCGGCCACCCCAAAGTGTGGGAAGCCGGTGCCCTGCAGCTGGGGGAGGGCACGGCGGACACCCCGGCAGGCAGGGGCTGGACCCTTCGCCGGCAGCTCCGGGCAGGGCGGCCCCGAGGGGGCTCCCCGGCAGCGGGCAGGTCCCTCCCGGCACTCCGGGGTGCAGGACGCCCGAAGGCCCGCCTTGAGTTTCACATGAAAGACCCTCTGCCCGGCGCGCAGATTCTGCCGGAGTAACCCCGCGGGGGCCTCGGCAGGGCTCGGCGGGGCGGCGCGGGTGTCCGCGGGGGCGGGGCGGCGATCTGCGGGTGCCGTGGCGGGGCGGTGCGGGGGTCCGCGGGGGCCGTGGCGGGGCGGTGCGGGGGGTTCCGCGGGGGCCGGGGCGGGGGGTTCCGCGGGGGCCGCGGCGGGGCGGTGCGCGGGGCGGTGCGCGGCGGGGCGCGGTGCAGGGCCGCCACGGGCACACGTGGCTCAGCCCCCCAAAAAGGCACTCCCCGCCGGCGGGAGCGGGCAGTTCGTAGGTCGGCCCCTGCAGAGGCGCCGTCGGTCCGGTGGGTGGGTGCCGGTGCGCAGGGGCCGCGGCTGGCTGCGGAGCGGCGGCTCCCGCCCCTGCTGAGGAGGCTCCGGGCGGCCCTACCTGCCGGCACTATGAACCTGACAGCCGAGAGCCACCGCGTCCCGCTGAACGACGGGAACAGCATCCCTCTGTTGGGGCTGGGCACCTACGCCGATCCCCAGAAAGTAAGTGCGGGGGCGCCGGGACGCCCCGCTCCGCTGGCGAGGGCAGGTGGCGACCGCCCCCTCGCTGCAGACCCCCCGAGCCGGGGCTGCCCGCCTATTCCACCTTCCTCCCCTCCTGGCTCTTTCTCTTTTTCCTCCTTTCGCGGTGCAAAGTTGAAGCCCGAGCTCTCCCGTGAGCAGTACGGGCAGAGCGCGGCGCGCAGAGGAGGAAAAGGTAGGGAAAAAAAACCCCTCCCGCCCAACTTACGGTGTGCTGCTCGCCGCCCCGCACCGCCGCCCGGCTTCGCGCTGGTGGGGCGCACGGGAAGGGGGCGCGGGGGGTCGGGGAGCGGCTCTGCCGCTGCCCCCGGGGGCTGGGGGTCGGGGCGGTGCAACCCCGGGGCCGCCGCGGCCAGCGGGAAGGGATGTGGCACTCAGCGATAGCTGGGTCCCTGGCAGGGCGACCGGGAGCCCTCGGTCCCGGGAAGCCCGGAGCCGGGTGGGACAGTGCTACCGGGTGCCCTGGGCCGGCCTCGCTGCCACCCTGCGCCGAGGGCAGATAAGATGAGGGATTTCGGACCGTCTTGCAGCTGGCCCCAACACTTTCCAAGGAATGTTCCTGAAACAAAGACCCAAATTCCTGCATCCTGATTCCTGCGGCTCCCACAGCTGACTGCCAGCGGCCAAACCACTCTCAAATATTCTGCATCCTTCGGTTTTGCGTGTCCCGGGCAGGCATCCCATCTATAGCTCGTTCGGCTGCATCGAGGTTGTGGCAGCACACCTGATGCTTCTTCCCTCTGCGCACCTGGGAGCGCAAAGGCAACTGGCTGCTGCTGCCTTTCGCTCTCCTAAACTGCCTGATCTTTCAGCCGTTCTTTTTTTGTTTGTTTGAAGAGTAGGGAAAGAGATACCGTGGCCAGAACTCTTCTTGTGTAATAGTATCAGAGTTGAGATGCAATATTGTGTGTATGACTCCACGTACCACAAGGTATTTAAAAATACCTTTTTAAAGAAAACTCTTGATTAAAGCCATTTAACAACCACTGATTGTACTATGGTATATTAATAACAGTGTCGAAGAAGATCTTTAATAAACACTGCTGCAAGCAGTGCGTGAGTAGGGCAGAAAGGGTGTAAGAAAGCCCCAGGGCTGCAGACCTCCCTGGTTAACAATGCTGGTTTACATGGGAAGAATTAGTGGAAATCTGCAATTTCGGAGGCTGGGCACTGTCCCCCACATCACTAGAGTTTCTGGAGATGTTTTCAGCTAGTGCGTTCTTTGAATAATGGTTAGTGAAACAAAATTAAACTCTCTAACAGGAGTTTTAATGTAGCAAAGCAGAACGTTGCATAATTCAGTGACAAAATAGCTCTGAGCAAACTTGAAGCGTCTCTTTCCGTACTTGTGTATCATGCCCCCAACCCTCGAGTTGCAATTTTACAGTAGTTTTAAGTCGAGAAAAACGAGGCTGCCAGCAGAAGGGAAGCTCCTGCCTTGCTGCGCTTCCCGCCTGCAGCCCCGATGAGCCGTGGCCGGATGCTGTGGCGTTAGCCATGCTCAGGCAGGGAGCTCAGAGCAGCAAGTAACCTGCCAGAGATGAGAAAGGAGGCAGATGGGATTCCCCTTTCGGAGGCAGCTTCTCGGCAATGCTATAACCCTGCTAAGAGTTCGTTCTGCAGAAATTCAAATGTCCCAAAATCAGCACCAGCAACAGTCCTACTCCTTCTCCCCCAGCCCTGCAAAATCCTGCTGCCGCCTTTGCTCTCCCATGGGTCGAGGTGGACGGTGAGCCTTTGAATGAAGCTCAACCAGCCAAAATTAATCATTTTTAGGCAGGGCTGGTTTTCAGCCGAATCAGCCCTGGGTAGTAGCTTTCTGCTTTTGCCATGTACCTCCTTTGTTTTCTGGTGACAGAAGGGGGGGACAGAAGGTGACAGAAGGACAGGACAATGCAGGCAGGGCATTGCTATGGCAACTCCAATTTAGAGCAATTGAAGCTGCTGTGTAACTTCACCCTCAGTGGGGATGGGTGGGTATACCCAACCATCCATTCTCCTTCCCCCCTGCCTTTGTAGGAGTTTGATTTTCTGAGCTGTCTTTCTCTTTCTACATGAAAAACATGTTAGAAACTTATGGGTGGGAGGAGGAGCTGAGAAGAGGTAGAGAAAGCAGCACTGATAAGGCACTTGCAAAAGTCTCATTTTTGCAGAAGACCAGGTGAAACATTTTATGTTTATTTGGTGGAGCTGGGCTGAAGCTTTACACTAGTATTAGGACTGCGTATTTGAGTCAGGGAACTTGTCACAGACAGCAGCTCGGGAAATGTGGTAGCAGGGTGCTACGGGATTTGTGGCAGAATTGTTTGCAGCTACTGACTGGTGATGGGGCAGGATGTTTAAATAGGTCACAGCTTAAAGCTTGCCCATCTCAAAAAGGCTGCTTTGCTGACAAGAGGAGGGGGGGCTTCTGTCAACACCTTGCCGTGGCAGCCAAGTGCCGCTTAGCTCGGACAAGCTGCTCTGCTGAGGGCTGACTTGTGCCCGGCACAACTTCCACGGGGATGCCTGGCGAGGTTTCTGTCCTGTTCCTCCCACCTAGAGAGCTGAAAGGCTTGTGGCAACTCGGGATCGTTGCAAGGTTTATCTTAACAAGAGAGGCTATAAACTAGCGCTGACACGTTTCCCTTAAAATGCTTAGCTGTGCCCTTTTGTGGCTGAATTGCTTAAGAAGCAGCATCTGAGCCACCCGTTCTCCAGTGTTGGGGGCAGGCAGCTGGTGGTAGCAACGGTGCCAGCGGTCCCCAGCACACTATTTCTGCTTATGAGTCACATCTCCGCGACTTCTAGTCATGTTGTGCTTTGATATAAAATACAGAGCCATTCATTTGTCAGATTATTCATCTTGCTCTTGGAGGCAGATTATTTTTTTTTTCCAAAGGTTAGTCACCCTGGCACCTCCATGTCAGAGCAGCTTGTCCAAAACTAATCTGTTTTCTCAATCTTGCGCTATATCCCTGTAGCTCGTAATGAACTCAGAGTGTTCTTCCTGAAGTGCAGGAATGTGCTCGCTGGTTAAGCAAACCAGGCAGATCTAGTTAGCCACGGAGCAGGGAAATCTTCTCCGACGGTCGGTTACAAGAAAAGAGAGGCAGGAGGCCAGCTTTCATGTTTCAGGCTTTGTCTGGATAAACTGCACAGCAGTGCCTTCAGAACTGAAATGTGTCAGCAGCTTGCCTTGATCATCTTAAATAACTTAATTGTTCTCCCAAAACTGACTTTGGGAGATAAGTCATGCTTCTCCAGTTGTGAAACACCAAACAAAAAATAAATCTATTGACCAAAATTTGGTCCCCTGTACGAGTTTACTGATTCAACGAAATACATCACTCAACTGGAGCAGAGCTGGACCACTGTGGAAAAGGTCTATTTGATAATCAGGTTAATTTTAACTGAATGCTCTTTCCCCCGAGATGTAAGAGAGCTTTTCTTGTAACTGGATACAGGTCAGGATGAAAAGAATTCAGCTAATTCTTTGAGACTGAAAACACTGATAGTGCAATGTTGGGGGTTTCTTTTTGCTTTACTATCGGAGCACAGCAAGAAAGTGCAATGAATCCATTTGCTATCAGCTCATCTGCTAGTAGAAAGAAACGAGTCTTTACTGGGTCATAGAATTAGTGATAAATTTGGGTTGTTTATCAAGAAAAGCTCTTAGAACTATTTTTTGCTGCTTTAATTGGTGTTTCCTATCCTAATTTTTACGGGAAGGTAATAATTGTATAACTAAAAAGCTTAGTTTGCTTTTTAGTGCAGATTCCAGTGCATTGAAGTTGGTTTTGCTTTCTCCTTCACACGGGGAAGGAAATGTGTAAGTTGTATTAGGTTCTTGCCTATGTAAATTAAGCTGTCCATCCTAGCAAGGATGGACTCAAGCAGAACAGTGAAAATCTCAGTCACTGACTCCTTCCCCTGTTCTCTCTTCCCTTCCCCAAATATCCCCTCTCCTCGTGGGTCTGGGAGGGAACCACCACGAGACCAGTGAATCTGGACTATCAAGACCCTCCAGATGGCTTTAAAATTTTAGGCCAATTCTGCCTCTCTCTGGCTCTGCGGATCCTTCTGGCAAAGCCCCGCGCATGCAGGGGGGGCTCTGCCAAGGCTCTGTCAGATGCGCCGTGTCCAGCTTTCCCTCCCTGAGGGCCCCCAAGATGTTGACCCAATTCTCCGGGGTGTTAAATGTTTGAGGGGGGAGAGGGCAGCTGCCTTAATGAGCCCATGGCATCACCCTATGCCACGGCAGAGCCAGATGAGCCCCCTGGGCTCCCACCACCTCCCAGCATTTATGCTCAGTTCCCAGCACAGCCCAGCGAGTGGTACTGGTGCCCATCTGGAAGCGCATGGTGTGTGGAGATGAGCAGGCTCAGGGGGAAAGGTGCTAAAAACACTCCTAAGTCCTGGAAATCCTATGCCTCTTTAAAACAGCACTTATGCCTGCTTCACTTTATAACTCATCCCTGTCAACACAGCTACGATCATCAGCCCAGTGCCTCCACATAAATACTCACTGTCTCCCTGGAAGGTCAAGAGGCCTTGGCCGCAGCTCCTCTCCTGCCTTCCTGTTTTGACTGAGGGAGGAGAGGGCTTGGAGGGAAGGTTGTAGCAACCACACTGTACACAGGCACTGCTTCTGAAACATAAGATTGGGCAAAGCACTCAAGAATAGCACTGGGTGAGGGTTTTTGGCAAGTTGCGACTCCGCTAAAAATGAGATTCTGAGGTAGCCAAATCCATTCATAAATTGGAAGCAGTTTTGTGGAATATTTTCAGGCAAAACAAATGGCAAACCATTTCATTTTGGGCACTGGCAGTACAAGCTGAAGAATCAAAGGATTATTAAAGCAGTTGAAGGTAACAGTTGCCTTTCCCTGAATAGCCCGCTGGGGAGGGAATCCACATGGGCGGTGGGAAAACAGATTCAGTCCTCCTCTCTGCCTCTGGGAATTAAATTCATATCACATAGCCCAGGGAAATAATGTGATAGTGGGGGGTATGTGATAGCTAGAGAGAGGCAAGAAGAAACACATACAGGCTGGAGCGGGAGGAGTACCCTGCCCATGGGAAAGCACGCTGCCCACCAGCCCCACAGCTTTGGATGCTGAAGAACTTGGTATGGCATCCAGCCAGGAGGGAGAGAGACCCGTTTCCCCAAATCCTTAACTGCCACAAAGTAACCCTTGTGAGAGTCCAGACAGTCTGGGTTTTGTTTAAGAAGAAATTGCTGGTTTGAATCAGGGAGAGGAAAAGTTCATCCAGGGCTCCCATAACCAACCTAAGTGACCCAGGAAAAAAAATATGTTTCAGATAAGTAAAAATACTGTTTTGGCACCCTGAATTACTTTTTACACCCAAGCTAGAAGCTGAACAGAGTAACTTTTCGTTGTATGGGCTTAACAGCCCCTAGTCCTCTTGTAGGACCTTTTATGCCAAAGAGTTCCTCGCACAAGGATGTGTGCACACAAACTATTTCCATCGCTCTTAATGCTGCAGGCTGCCTGCCTTTGGATCAGCTGTAGGCTCCCTTTAAGTCAAAGGAGGTAATAAGTGACTTGTCCCTATGATGTGATCTGGATCTCTGAGCTGCAGTAAGGGGGATGATTACACACAGTTTAATTCCCTTTGCTTTCCTCCTGGCCATCACCGTCTTCTGAAACATGATCAGCTGGAGACAGCAATGATTTCAGGTGACTTGTAGAGAAAGCCACCTGGCCTGACTGAAAGCTACGAAATGCATTGTGTATTGAAAATCCCAGGCAGGTGTGACACCTGAGATCACTGGAGACAGGGTTGAAGCTTAAAGGCTTCCGCTTCTTGATCTCTTTCCTACAAATTTCTCCTTCTCTGACTCAGACAGCTGTCTTCCTCCTTCCTCCTGAGATAAACCTCCCACTTAGCTTCTAGATTTTTTTCTTGAAAGAGATAAGAGAGGCAGTGGCAAGAGCAGGAACTGCCCTAACATGCAAGTGTCCTTACAGCCTTAGCTTACTTCCCACGACACGCTATTAAAATAAATACATGAAGAAAATACCACAGTCCTTTTAACGTGAACAATTACACATGAATATGTGTTTGAACTCAGCAAGTACTGAATCTGAAATTAGCTCTGTAATGAAGTGATCTTTATGAATCTACATGAAATCACCACAGATGTAGGCCAGGGAAACATTTTGCCTTTTTCTTCCCTAAAAAGGCTGTTGGGAACCTGATTTGAACAGACCCCTTCGTCTCTGAGAACATCCTAAAACCATACTCCCAAACCAAGATCTGTGCGCTTGAGGCAAGGGCAGAAGGCAAGGAGATACGTTACTGCAGCCCAGGAAGGGAACTGTGCCTGATCTGCCATGTGTTCTGGAGGGCTACTTGCCTGCCTGTTAGTGAACTCTCAGCCTAGCCTTCACGCTGAATGATATTTATCCTGAAACCATATATCTGTAGCCAGATCACTCACTGACAAAGTCGTGACTCAGTTTCACGCTTGGAGGAATAAACCATACTCAGACGATTTGGCCTGCACAGACCACAGATAGGATGCCTTTCCTTCGGTGGCTGGTATCCTGGTGTTGAGTGATGCTCTCGTTGCTTAATCTCTCAGATTTTACTCCTTATTCCTTGACTAAGTCAGAGTTACTGTCAAGACCCAGTTGCCAAGAGCAGATAAAGGCAAGTTTTTTTGGTATTTGGTCCTCAGATACCTTGAGGAGGCGCAGTAGCAGGCATCAGCTTTTAGCAGGCAGCAGAACAACATGGCTTTCAGGCAGGAGCACGGCTGCTCACTGGAAACACCGTCAAAAGCACCGTGAGTAAGAAGATACGGGAGGAAGCAGTCTGCATGAGGATTCAAAAAAATGAAGTGGCTCTGGGCTGTTTTATCATCTTAATTCATCCCTGCTGTTTGCTACAGAGGTGGCAAATATGCCAGAGGATGAGGGATGAACACTTAAGATACTGCTTCCACAGATCAGACTTCTCATAGCAAATAGGTGAGGGTACAGAGTAGAAGAATGCTCTAAATCAAAAAGGTCTCAGAAAATTCCGCTTTCATCAACGACTTTTGCCAAAAACATAATGTTGCATGACATTTTGAAGTTCCCTTTCATATACGCTTTAATGGCATATTTACTACCTGCAAAAAGCGGAGTTCATTTATCTTACACTTGACTTTTCTCCTCTGCCATACAACCTTTCTGTTCTGCCACTGGAACAGTCTTTCTACATTTCTGTGCCTTCAACACTTTGTCTTCTTGGTGTTCAGCCATGACCTCTCCTGCCCTACCCGCAACCACCTCTTGACGCCTCAGTTCCTGCTAGCTCCCTGTAATCTCATGTTATACAATGGAACATTTTTGGCTTGCATAAATGCAAGATTGCATCTTTATCTCATTAAGAAAGGAAAATTAAGTCATCTAATTAGAAAAAACAGGTAATCAGAAAATGTAGCTGCTTTTTTTCTGAAATGTGGCAGGCTCAAAAATTCCTAGCGTTTGTGTAAGAACTATACTTTAACCATTAAAGTCGGATTTTAAAGTTGGATTTGACAAAATGAGTTATCACTCTGTCAAGCTGAAGGAAAAATTCTTGCAATCAGCTTTCTTGAGGACAGAAGCTTTGTTCTTATGACTTTGATTTGCACAAAATCCATGGCTCTAAGACGCTGTTGAATTTGCAGAAATGTTCATTTACCTCCATGTATCTTCTCTAATGAAATGTCTGTGATTCTTCATTTTTATGAATCCTGAAACTTAATAGAAACCAAATTGATAGTATGACTAATCTCTACTTCGTGCCAACGGCTTCTGTGGTGTTTCCAGCTATGAACACAATTAGTGTCTAATCATGTGTGGCAGATTAAAAGCTGCATTTACTGAAACAGTCAACATGTGAAATACCTGATGAGGATGGGCCCAGCCTTGTAGATGAGGGTGAACGAAGGACTAACTTTCTAGCTGCAAAGTTCATCAACCTATGGAGGACTTCTGAGCCAAATGGCCACAAATTTCTAGTCCTGGAAAATGATGGCTTTTTTAGTTTGCTCTGAGGAGTAGTTTATACTCAGAATGACTCACCTCCAAAGCTAAGCATGCCTTAAACTATAAGCCTTCAAAAAAGCTCTTCTTAAAAGGATAATACCTCTAACCTACGCTGACATCCTAGCTGCTATGTGAAAACGTTTTCAGACTACTCCAGGACCAAGAGACGTACCCCCCCGTAGAGCAGAGGACTTCTACTAATGAAACTGTTGACAGCCAGCTAATCGCCTGGCCCCAGTGCAGCGATGCCTGCCTAATCCAAGCAGAGGGGCTGGCTCTTACAGCCAACCTGGCACCGCGTCACTTGGCTCCCTAACGTGGTACCGACACATGCGGACTTGTACACTGCAAGAGCGCTCCAGAGGAAAATGTTCCCAGAGCAAAGTGACACTTAAGAGATGACAACTTTGTCTGGGAGTCGGTACGGCTTTCAGATGGTGGGTAGCAGATGCCAACGTCACCCACCGAGCTGCATGTCTGGCTATGGCGTAGGCTAGAATTGCTTTTAATCAGCCCAGATACAAAACTAATAGGAGGTTAACCCAGACAAGCTTTTAGGACAGTAGCAGTACCCAAAACCAGTCGTAGGGATTCTTGTTTGAAAAGTAACCAAACAGAAAGCAGACCTTTTCCATTCCATAGCTGTGTACTGCAGTGACAAGCACTAGCTGTTTCAATATACCTTTCTTCCAAAAACTACAAAGGTAGCTGTTACCAATGCAATAATATCAAGGCCAAATATTGACACAAAAATAAATTATTTTTCTCTTTTCCTCTGGCTTTTTAAATATACTGGATTTTTAACCCTGCCCAAGAGCCACAGCGAAAACCCTCCTATGTAAATAAAAGTTATGAAGATTGTTTTACAGACAGGGAATCACTGGCACTGTTGAAGAGGGGAAAAACTGAAACCCTACGAGCGAGTAATCTGAATTAACGCAACTGAAAGATATCGTTTTTGGCAAGAACATTTAGAGCCCAGTTTTCCAGACAAACCTCCATTTTCTAAAATGTCTCTGACTAACTCCATGCATTAAATATGGCTGTGCACTCCCACGTGTCCCTGATTCTCTGCAGTCTTCTGAAGAACAGCATAAGCATGTTCTTACAGCTCACGCGGGAAGCTGACATCTGGGTTGTGTCTTTGGTTGACCTAGGAGGCCACATTTGTCAAAACTTGAAAACGCTGTGCAGAAAATGCCTCTCTAGGCTTCATCAAAGCCAACTTTTGTTGGTTCAGCTAACTAGGTGGTGGAATTCCCCAAGTTTTACATCTGCCTTTGCAAACACTTCTTCGAACTGGCGCCAGAAACCTCTCCCCTTTAACTCTAGGGAACAAAGTAGAAGAACTACTGGCAACCTTTTCTTTCTCCTCTGTTATTGCACAAGCTGGTGCTTTATCTTCCCCTTGTACCTCACGCATCCCTGGGATCACATTGCTTGTCTGAAGGGTGTTTTGATAGCATTCACTCTTCCAGTTAGATCTGTGCTTTCCAGGGCTGGCCACTGCATCCTCCAGCTCTTCAGGAAACTGTCCCAGTCCACCCCATTGACACTGCAAGCATGGGACCTGGGTGTGCACATCATTTGCTTGGTTTGCTTTAATCCTCTAGCTGCTGACAGAGAAGCACAGCAGCCCTTTAGTTTAGGCTTGCATTAAATGAATTTGCATCAAGTGAAAAGTTGCGGCAATCCTAAATCTGAGGATTCTGCAATCAAGTGGCAAAAATAACTCCAGCAGCCTCTGCCAGCTACAATAATAAAGCTTTCCTGAACACAGCTTTGGCTAAATCCTAGAATAACAATGTCACAGGAATTCTGGCAATGCTAAATCTGCAGTTATGCAATCTAATTTCTGTTGTACGGGCAATCAAACCTCACACTTCAGGCCACTGACAGGACATCAGGCTAGAGGAGAAAGGCACGCCTTGTCCACACTGATTCACAGCATCACATGAGGCAGCAACCATCACCTTTCCCCCCATCTTCTCTGGGCGCATTTGCTATCCTCCACTTTCTAAGGCAGCATACTGCATGACGTAGAGCAAAGCTCTGGGCCGGCATAGCAACTCGTGGCTCTCAGCTATGCTCTCTGCCTCCGTTCTCAGCTCTACCTGCCTTTGCAGAGATCCTTTCACTGGGTTTTGCTTCCTGGATGGTGTCTGCCAATGCTTCCGGGGGGTGAAAGCCAGATTTTCCTGTGTGTGAGAGAGAGGGATGTGCTGGCAGTTGCATTTTCCACGAAAGAGGTGTACAGAACAGCTTCTCCTTTACAAGATTAAACAATTCTAAGAATGTACCCTCATGTGGCTCATATCCTCTGGCTTTGTAAACTCAACCTGTGCTTTCCTGTAATGCTTTCAGTACACGTTTGCGCTGCTCTGTTCCTAACATCTTAAGCCAGTCCTCTGCCAATTTGTCAGAAAACAGGCAAATGGAAACAAGCAATTGGACTTCTAGAAACTTGCATAAGAATCTGTGCGTGAGTGCCGAGCTCTGGCGAAGGAGGCTCTGAGCCCAGGAATGTACCTACTTTCTCCTTCCTGTATTTAGCTGACTAAGATTCCTAAACAGTGACTCTACATCTTAAATTATAGGTTAGGAGTAGAGTGCTTAGCCCACAGTTTGGATCTCTCTAATTCAGCTGTAGCCAAATTCAGATTTTTGCAGGAGATGGCCCTGTCTCTCTCTCCCAGCACCTCAAGCTCTTCCTCCCAGGATCGTTATTCCCAGATGAGGGACTGGATATCGTTGCACTACCCAGGTGAGGTGCTCAGGACTAAGGTCCTTCCCTGAAGTGCTGCTTCCTCAGCTCTTGCATGCTGCCAAGATTGGTGCAGTTCTGTAAAGCTGCAGACGTGAAACGAGGGAGAGCAGAAAGTGGGAGCCTAAGTCAGACTGTTTTCCTTTACTTTATGCACTAATAAAGAATAAATGACAATAGCGATGTTAAGACATTTGTAAAAGCAGTGCCTGTGGTAGCTGTTCACATGGTTTTGCAAGATTACGATCTGCTGCTAACGTGCCCTGTTGGCTTTGTCTTTGGAGGTAACCAGAATCTCTCTTTATCAGCTGGAAAGTTGATGGAAATTGCTGACCAGAAAAGGATGCTATAGAAAAAACAAAAGAATTGGAGGGCAACAGAAATACAACACTAAGTAACAGTAGTGAGTAGGACAACCACTAACAGTGCTAAGCAAATACTGTTCTACTTGAGAGGGAACAGTAAAATTCATGGGTATGCCCGCACGAAAAATATCCGCCCATGATTTGATCACATGCAATCACGAGCAAAACTGAAGCTGTACATTTTCTATGGTAGGGAGAATAGTTTGCAACAAAATGGGATGTGATGGAAGGTGTCCGGAATAAACATTAAAAAATAAAAAAGTTCATGGTCTCAGAGGAAAAAGAGCAGACCCGTTCAGACAGACAGAACTGATGAAGCACATTGCTTTTTCAGACCCATAAAATGTGGTAACTGGCCAGTTGGCTACTTCATCTATGGAGAAGAGGACAAATTGCCTCTTCCTTTCTTTCAGTGGAGGTGCAAATCTGAGTCTGCTCCCCCTGTGCTTCCATTTATTTACCATGGAACCTGAAGGAAATGGATACTGGTTTAAACTGTCACGTGTGGTGGTAAATCAGCAGGTTCACAAGCTATTGATTGATAGAGGGAATAATTGTGTGTGTTGTTTCCTTAAAATCTATGATCTTAAAAATAACCTAGATGCTATTGAAGGAGTTATTAGTGATTGAGAGAATGGTTCTAGTCAGCCAAGGAGTTTTTCTTTTATCATAAAACATGTAATAAATTTAATACCTTTTTTTGGCACAAATCAGTGACTGGCTATAAGAGCACTGAAGATAAAAATCTGACTTACGGTGTACAAGGGGTTTTAAAATTCCAGTTCTGAAACAACAGTCCTTGATCAAAGTAGCATAGTTGCAGGGCACACTGATTAGAAGCTGAAACATTAATTACAGCTAAGGATCAAGCATACCTCTTATCTACACTTAAATAAAAAATAATAAAGAAGCAAAGATTTGTCATAAGGCCAAAGCGTCCTGAATTACTACTGACAAGGCACAAAGGTTTATAGCACTGAAACATTTCAGTACCTTATCCAGCATTTGTGCTGCTCTAAATGCGAGCCCTGCTTATTTGGGAATGGTGCAAGAATAAAGGCCAACCTGAAATGACTAGACAGCATATGCAACCACATTTTAGATAATGTACGCTGGTGAGTGTAACCCGCAGTATGGAGGAGGAGGTCTGGCTTTCCTGGTAGAGTACAGGTGGCTGCTCCGTGGGCAGGCAGCCTGGGAGACACTGCTCCATCAGCTGCTGTGATTGAAGTGCCGACCCTTATATGATGCCACGAGACGTAAGAGCAGTCATATCACAAACTTCTATCTGCACTTAAGTAAAAGTTGGTTTTCAGTTGGTAATCTCTGATCTGGTCACTACTAGTTAAAGACTTTACTTCCATGAAAAGACAGAAGAGATTAAAACACCTCCTCAGGCTGAGCAGCAGGGTAGAGGGGAAAGATCCAGATTTGTGCCTTTGATGGGAAGATGGATGAGCAGTGGTGATCTGAGTCATCCAGTTTTAATATGGTCTGTCAGGAAACAATGGAATAAGATACGACATTTAGGCAACACTTCTAAAAAGTGGCAAAACCACAACATGACTAGCCTGTGCAACTCATCAGCACAGTTTACCACAGCCCAGTACTGCAGGATCTGGAAAGATTAGATATGTGAAATGCTAGAAATGATAGTTTCTCCATTAGAATGAAAATAAACATATGGTATAAAATTTCCAGACTCGCAGATGTCTCGGGCCTTCAGCTGGGATGGTTCAATAGAGGCAGGATTTTCCAAAAACTGCTCCCTAGGTTGCCTTGCATTTTTATATGAAGCGCCTTAGACCAGAATCTGTCAGAACTAATATACCACATCAGATGAAATGAACTAGTGCAATAAAAACATTTATATTTAATGTAAACCCGTCTCCAGCCAGTGGTAATCAAAGCCTGATCAAAAAAAAGCCTCCTCAAGCCCCTAAAGAATAAGATTAATCCTTGAGATGGAGGAGTCTTTCACAAGGTTGTTTGTACAAATGTGTGTAAGTCCCATGCAAAAGATTAAGAAATACATAGAAATTCAGCTCTAACATAAGTTAACTGATTCAGCCAAAGGCAATTCCAGTCACTGAAAGCTTTCTCATTTTCCTCTAGTGACCCTCCTCCCAAGTCTGCAGTTATGCCGTTCCCCTATATGTGAGACTCTACCCTTCTTCACCTGTTCCTTCTGCTTTTGTTGCTGACCAAACTGGCCCTGGTGTTTGGGAAAAGATGCAACTCAATAATCAACACTTCCTTGCTTGGTGGAGTTTAGTTTACAGCTTCAGGAAATGAGTGGGAGCCATGTTCATGCAATCTCTCAAGAGTGCAAAGAAAAGAGGAAATTCTAGGATCAGGACCACACCCCATTTTCAGGCTCTTCAAGAAAAGGGAAAAAGATTAAAAAAAAAAAAAACAACAAAACTTTTTTGTTTTAAATCTATATTAAGGTAATGCATCACTGTACTCTAAATGTTCTGCTTTCGTACACTTGAGTGGTAGAATTCAAATGGGCAGAAGAAATCTCAAATGTCATACTGTTTGAAAAATCAGGTTTCATAGAGAAAACACTGATTGCACTTTTAAAAATATATTTCTTTTTTGGATAACTAGTCATGACTTAGACTTGAGCTCACAAGACCTTTAAGCTGAGCCCTGTTGCTCTGTGCTAGTCAGCCTGAGCTTTGCACCTGCAGGTACAGCCTCGTGCAGCTCATTGCTGAGACAGAGGTCTGAGGTTACTGTCACCAGTAACTGCAGGCTTGTAGTACTTGTGTCAGAGCCTTTTCTCTGCTGACTTCCTCAAATCCTTCCTTTCAGGTTCAGGCAGGGACAAAGCAATGAACACGTTGGAGGTTGTCACTGCTCCACGCCTTGTGCTTCTGTAACGCTGACCGACACGCCCCGAGTGAAAACTATACATCCACTGCTCCTGAAAGGCTTTTAGCTGCTGTGGTCTTCATTACACCCTACTAACAACTAGGAAAGGGCCCTGGCAGGGGCTGAGCATGCCTTTGGGAGGCTCCCACAGTTAAAGCAGCAAAGCATTCAAACAAGCATTTCGTTGTCTCTCTCAGTTAAGCAAACAATATTGCGTCGTCACTGCTGTAATTACTTTAGCGTGCCAAACTGTGCCATTTTGCTTCTCAGCCCTCACTCACATCTGTAATAAATAAAGGCAAGCATGAGCAGCTTTCCATTTTAAATAACCTTTAGGAACTGCATCCTGGAGCAGAAAGTCCCCCATGAGTCTTAACAGAAGTCGGTCCAGTTGTGTCTGACAGTAGCCAGCCTGGGCGGGATGATGAACAGCAGAGTGAGCCGTCAGGGATATGGTCCCATTACCCCAGAATAATCTGCCACTAACCTGCAGCTCTGGAACTGAAAGGCAGAGAGGTTGACCCCCATGTGTCTTCAGCAGTCCTTCACAGATCTTTCTTCCGTGAATGTGGAAGGGCAGACCAGTGTCCTTAGTCACTGCGGCGTCCTGTGGCAGCTATGACTTTCACACCTTCTAGTTCATTAGGTGGTGGAAGAGCAGCTGCTTATTTTATGGCCAACTCCTGGACAGACAAGCCAGTGGCTGCTGTCAAAGGGCAGCTAGGAGGGAGAGGAGGGAGAGTGATTGCTGTGGTGAAAAGTGATCCTTCCCAACAGCACCTATTGCCAGTTCTGCTTCTTGTCTTTCCTTGGCACTAGCAAAACCAAAATTGAAATTCCCTCTTCATACCCTGTCTCATTTCCAGATATCTCTGGCATCTGTTTTCTTCATAGGAGAAGCAGCGTGGTCTTGGCCCTTCACTTGGAGGTAGCAAAATTCACCTCTTGGCATTTGCTGTTGGCAGACAGCAGCACAGCAGAGCAGGTTGACTCACCCTATTTCAGTTTTCCTTTAAGTGAATCAGATGTCCCTGTCGCAGTAGAGCTATGCCTGTGAAAATGGTGTGAGGACAGTGTTGCCACCTGTCACTGAGGGCGCTTGAGGACCACCACTTAGAGCTGCCCTCTCATTATTAAAGTGTGGCAACAATAAGATATTTTCAGTACAATTTCAGTGACCAGTCAAATGATTCCAGTGACCAGTCTTATGCTTTTTTGCGTGGTTTGGCCTATGTGTATTTTGCTTACCACATTATCTAAGAGAAAATATGACTGTTCTGAAAAAACAAGCTTACTCTGAATTTCAGCAAAGACGAGTAAACGTAAGTGCAGCACACAGTACAAAAATGCTACTTGGACTTATTAAGAGATTTCTTGGGCTCATCTTAAGCTGAAGCAGTAAGATGTACCACCACCGTATCACACAAGGCCATTAGTGAAGCAGATACTTGTATTAGGTCTACATTGACAATAGAACCTTAATAGCACTTGAACTATGTATATCCACAGGAAATAGGAAGTAAAAGATGACATTTACCCAAAGTGTTGATGTGAGTCTGAAATCTTGCAAGGCTGGGTTGCCTTTCCCCTGACTTCCCAGTGGCTGGTGGTGGCCTTCCAGCCGTGCAGAATGTCAGGCTATGTTATTCCAATAAGGAGCAGCACTACATACCATGTAGGATTTGGTTTGCCCTTAATCTGTATAGTTTGTTCACCTCATAGATACGGGATGATTCTTTTGTAAGGACTGCCCATAGAAGTGCTGATATAACCTTAGTTTAATGTCACTGGTGTCTTGAAGTTGCTGTTAATTAATACTATGTCCTCTTGCTTGCTGTTGGGCAGTGCAGAATGGCACAGTCCAACTTGTCCCCCTGGAGTAAGCTCAGACAGCTGTAGCTATTACCCACCTCTGGTGTATATTAATCCCAAAACTGATCAGAGGAAAGAAAGGAAAAGCCACCTCTCCCCAGAGGGGAAGGGACTTTAGAGATGCATGTAAAGGTACACTAAAGATTCTACTGTTTCTTAGCCACATGGTAAAGCAACTGTCCAGAACTGGGAACACCAGTAGACAGTCCTGAGCTATCACCCTGGGATTGTGATACCACCAATGGTAAGTTGATGTAAGAAGAAAGAAGTCAAATTCAAATTCCTGCTCTGCTGAAAGTTCTATTGGGCCTCTGATCAGGCAGGTGGTTGACCATCTCTGCTCAACCAAAAACGCCTCTTCCATTTCAGTAAGGGGTTTTACCAAACGGCAGTTGTAGGAAAGGCCTTGATCTCTAGAAAAGAAATTCTGAAATAATTTTCATATCAAATACATTCAAATTCTACTTTGTGAGGACTCTTAATACTTTCTTTTTCCCAGACACATAGAGAATTTTTTGCTTTGCTCCTTTTTCCAGCCTAGTTCCACATTCACGACAATTTTGAAGAAAAGTGCACAGAACATTTTTATTCAGAAGTTGAAAAACAGGTGTCTGTGAAGGTATGGGGTGGTTAGACTGGATGAACTCCAGCATGAACCTTGTACATATCTCAGGGACTCTACAGCATTGCAGGAAAAGCGAGCAGGGGGCTGAAACTATGTTTATTCTTTTTCTTCTCCCATTAGACTCCCAAAGGTTCCTGTTTGGAGTCGGTGAAGATTGCCATTGATACTGGTTACCGCCATATCGACGGTGCCTTTGTCTACTACAATGAGCATGAAGTGGGACAAGCCATCCGGGAGAAGATTGCTGAAGGGAAGATTAAGCGAGAAGACATTTTTTACTGTGGCAAGGTGAGAAGCTGCGCTCAGATTATTTATACTATATCCAGGATTTCTGTGAATGGTCTTTCTTAAGAATGCCAGTGGTCAACATTTGGCATGCTTCCAGACCCAACATCCTTTATTTTTGTTCCCTAACATTACCATAATACCTCAGAGCTTTACGAGCACTAAATTTGCTGCAAAGAACAGGAATTGCTGTTGTTCTCGGTTTAAAACTCAGTTAGCAGTGGGAACCATGCAACATCCATTCTACCTCGTATTGTAAGTACCTGCAAGTTTAGATCATCGCTACACTCAGCAGTGCTGCCTAAGCTGTTACTGTCCCACATGTTGTGCTGGCACGCATATTTGTATAGTCACACACTGAGCCCGATCTGGAGAATGATTCTGCAAAGAAGTTATTTTCTGTTAGAGCAATTCCCCGTACAGGTTTGCCATGAAGGTTGCACAATGAAAGGGGTGGGAGCAAGCACATGGGTGCAAATGTCTGTGTATGGAAGAACAGCAAGTGCTTACATTGGTACTACTGCCAGAAAATTACTCATCAAGCTACACCCTTAGTTACTGTATCACCTGTCATTAAACAGTTCTAGGATGATGAATCAACTTACTTGGAGAGATGTCATCACACTTCTGCTCTAGAGCAATGAGGCTGGAATAATTCATGAGCTAGTTAATGCTTTAAAGTCTTAGCTATAAGAGTTTATTCTCTCCTAGAAGAATGAAATTCCTTGTCCAATGAAGTGTCTGACCAAAGCTGTTACAAGTACGATGACTAGATCCCAGGTATAAGAGAGAGAGCTCATTGCACATTGCAGAATAAAGATCAGATGGCCCCAGAAAATTCATGGTGCCTGTCCAGTCTCTAATGGAGTTTATGGCCTCAAGTTCCCCTTCCTGCAGTGCTTCTTTGGACATATCAGCCTAATATATTCCCTTTCTCCTTTCCCAAATAAGACATAATCCACAAAAATTACTCAACAGCCTTGGAAATAAATACCATCATTCTTAGAGTGAAAGATTCCAGGGGATAAAAGGCCTATTTTACTGTAAGCAGTTTAGTTAAGCTCTGTGATCTGGGAAACTAAGTTTCGGATTGGGCAGTTTGCAGACCAAGTGGATTTTCAGCAGCTATAGACCAATTTTCACGTACAGCCGTTTCCAGTCTTTAAAGTATGCAACTCTTCCAAGTTCAATGCTCGGTTCTACTGGTAACAACCTTGTCATCCTGAGAAAAGATTCACATCCTCAAATTTTCCACCCTTATCAGGGTAGTCTCTCATATGCCAAATATGTTGATTTGGATCAGTCGAAATATTTAGTTTCTACTGTTTTATAGTTTCATTACTGCAAATTACCAGTAATATATCAAATAAAAAACAGAAACTTGTGCCAAAAGGTTAGAACCAGATGTCCTAACAATTTTGAGTCTTTAACTTTCCCAACTGCTTCCCCTGCAGTTTATTTTCCCATATAAACTTAAGGTTTTGTGCAAGTGCACCTCTTAGTAAAACTTCATGAGGATTCCAAACTTACTTTATTTCTTAAGCCCTTCTATATTCAGTTGTCTGATCTAATCACTAGATGATTTTCCTAGTTGATGATCGCTACCTAAACATTGAGCCACCTGTGAAACTGCATTTGATTTCTTGATTTTAAGTTCAGTTGTTCCCTAAACTGCAGATCCTGCAAGCCACAGGTCTGCAACTCACAGTACCACAATAGTCAGTGCCTGTGGTTCCAGCCTGTCTTGAGACTATGAGATGGGACACACATGTATTTATCTTGCTATTGTGTCCTGTTTGTGCTTGACAAAACTTCAGGTGCTCAGGGTGACAGCTCATTAGAGCATCTCTGTAGTCTTTAAAGAGTTCCAAGACAGAAGTGGAAAATAATCTGCAACCAATTCAATCCATCACAATCCAGGATTTTCACAGGTTTCACTAAATGTTTTCACAACAGCTCTGAACTTCTCAGGAGGAGCAGGACTGGATGTTCCTTTTCTTATGAGTTTATGTACCTTCATTTTTATGTACCTTACAAACTTATGTATCTTATGAACTACAGACAAATATCAAGCCACCAGTAGATACATCAGCCATTGATTGGTAACTGACTGATATGAACTGTTGCATCTTCTAGGAAACATGGTAGACACAGCAGACTGTTCTTGAAAGTGGTCTGTACAACAAAAGTTGGTTTTTCAGCCCTACTGACATCAGAAGTACTGGAAATTCCCAAGACCCCTCAGACTCAAGCCCCTCATGCAGATCTTTCCTTAAACAAAGACGATGCAAGTTGAAGGCTGGTCTGTCAGCAGGTACTAAGAAGAACAGCCCCGCTGAGTGGCAGTATTACTGGAATAGTGACTTGGTGCGATTGGGCTGCATCTGCCAGTTGAAATCATCAGCACTTGCACTTGGCTCTTGCTGCTGGCTGGCTGATCAGGCAGAGCAGCTCAGCATCCAGAAATTTTAGAGGTTTTATATCAACTGCCAACATCTCGCTTGGCTTATATAGCAAGACCTTTTTGGTCTCCTCTTTCATCCCAGGATATTTCTTTCATTAAACTAGAAGTAACATTTCCAGGAAATGTGGTGTCCTGAAATGCCAAAGCCAGATGGCAGCTTTGACTGCTCGAATGTCTACATGGGTTCTACTTAGGTAGGTAGTACAATAACTTGTACAAATCATGAAAACAGTTATGAAACTCTTAAGTTTCCATGGCATCTACGTATTAACATAGTACAAATGTTTGCTATTTCTAAAGGCTGTTTCTTTAGAACCTCTGCAGTTTTTAAAAAGGAAGTATATTCACTGGCAATTACTGAGCTCGATAACACTGAGCTAGAAGAGGAAAAACTGCGCGCTTGGAAAAACTGCTTCTAAACTATCAACATACCTCAGGTTACTAAATTTCTTAAACACAGTAACAAAACAAACTAACCATGAAGGGTATACAGACTCATTTCCTTACCTATATTTAAGTGCAGAACAACATCTCATTTTACACATAAAATTAAAATCTAAGATTGGCAAATGCTTAACAAACATCCTGACCAAAGGCTTTCAGGAAATCCAGCTGAACAGCTTAGAACTCTGAGAGCAGGACCTTAGTCCCTTTACTGTAGTACACCTCAGCCTGTGTAACCACCGTCTTAGTGATCATAAACTCTTCACACCTTGCAACATACAGCTGGGGAAGGCCTACTATAAATTTCCAGGTGCCAACCCCTGCTTTGGTGTGTCAGCTTAGGACAGGTCCATGTGCGTTGCTCTCAGTACAACTGAGCTTCAAGATAATTTGTCCTTTCCTCTGCTGGCAGAATTGAGCAGATTATTATTTTCCCAGGGAATAACTATCTGGTTTAAAAAAACCAAATATCTAAAATACTTTAAAATTTACCCAGGCTAAGTCCTTTGACACCAACAATCACTATCTTCTCCTGAAAATCACAATTCAAGTGATTTTATTTCTCAAGAATGGATTCATTCTATACCTTGGCATGCTGTGACTGCCAGCTTTGGTGGCAGAACTGGCTAGACAATGACCATACCAACAAACAGCAGGTTTTTCCAGCCAATAAAGGTGTCAAAAACCTCAACATGACTCCATGTGACAGTTTTGTGCATTAAAAAAAGAAGATAAAGTAGCCCAGCTTATTGTGTGCAGGCAACTGGCACTTTAAACCTTCTATTGTGTGTTAATTCTGGTTTTTGTCAATTTTCACTGCAGCAATCAGTTTACAAAGAGCTCTTGGTTACTAATTACCATGCTATGGTTTTATTCTTACAAGAGATTTGCATCAGCAGAGTTCAGTTAGAGATAGTACTGAAAGCTAATCAACTAAGTACACTCCATAGCAACCTCAGGGCATAACCCCACAAGGAAGCAGTTGTGATTAAAGAGGTTGGAAAGGCTGTGCTTTAACTAGTCACACCTGCATTACAGTAACTAAACAATAATACATCTTTCAGTGAGGACTGGGGAGTAAATTAAAACTTCCCTAGATCAGGCAGTCACCCAGGCTCCATGACTACACGAGAAAACCAAAAGATTCTCTTTGTGCCGGGTGCTTGGCTGTTCAAGAGCTAACTCACATGATCCAAGCTTCTGCCTTTGAGCGTAAAACTGACCACAGATTTCTTGTGGGAACAAAGTTTTCCAGTGAAAGCATATGCTTGGAAAGCTCAGAAAACAAAAAGGAATCTGCCTAAGTTCATTGAGCAAGAGTTTGTAACATACTCAACTCAGAAGAACCTGTGTTGTAATGAACAAATATGGCTTTACTGGGTGAGCACTGAGACAGTCCTGAGCAAGGATTCTTGTCTTAACCTCTACATCTGCTGCTGGTAGAGGACAGGATAAGGCCCCTCACCTTTGTCTTTCTGTGATGTAGACCACAATGTCCTTGCAGTGTGTATAATGGGCTCTGTCAGAAGGACAAAAGTGTGGGGGTGGGGGTGGGGTGTCAGCTGGAAGATGCTCACTGTTCCTCCTGGCACCCAAAAAAGAGCCTGTGCTTGCCTCCTCAGCTGTGGAATACCTGCCACCCCCCAGAGCTTGTGCGCCCCACACTGGAGAAGACCCTGAAGATCCTGCAGCTGGACTATGTTGACCTCTACATTATTGAGCTGCCAATGGCTTTCAAGGTAAAAGCAAAAATTGCCCCAAAAAAGCGCATAATTGTATTGAACCAAGGTCTCCATCTAGCATCTTCCTTGTTGCTTCCAGTCCATGTTGAAAATATCACTTAAGCCAGATAATGTTTGATATATACTGCATGCATACATTTCTGTGCACTACCCACACAAAGAGAGGCTTATAGGTAGTGTGAGAACAGTTACTGACAGCTGTTGCATGGGGTCTTTCCACTGAAGGACAGGGCTCCTAACTGGGGCTGAACAGTTCCTGTGCTGAAGAATTACTATAGTTGAAGCAGCACATGTGTCTTAGTCCTCTCTGAGCCATGAGGAGGTAGTCACTGCAGGAAAGTAGTTATACAAAGCAGCAAAAGGCTAGGGGCAAAGTTTGGAGGGAGGGAGGGAGAGAAAGGGGAAAAAGCCACCAAGTTGATTTCCTTACTCTGTCCCAAAAAACGAATAGTCTCAGTAGTATTAGAGCCACTGGGCAAATCATGGTTATGATCTTAATCTTCTTAACTCCAGTGTTCCTCTTGGACAGCTTCAATAGACCACAGTTGATCCCAAACATGGGTTGTCCATCTCTCACTCTCAAATGTCTACAAGCTTAAAGCCTGATATTCCTTCATACTGATGGCTCTGGGCAATTTGTAGTCAAAACCTTTGAATGCAAGGAGCTCACATCAGAGTTGCGTGCCTTCCTTGCAAAGAGCTCTTGCAAGTCCCCAGACTTTCTGGTTTCGCAGCCATTTGTACCTTGCTTTACAATTTTCCTCTGCAAGTACATGATATAAAGGCAAATAAAATAATAATGAAATTAGAAAAATGAGATTCAAAACCTATTTAAGTGGTTTTGAACTAATTAAATCCTTTTTCTTAGAGAGAATAGGGTCAGGCAATTAGCTGGCTAATTGTTTCTGTGGGATGTTTGAGCTCTAAACTGGCCTCTTTTTGCAAGGAAGGTAGTTCTCTGATTTTTAAAATGATATTTTACTACGAAATCCAAACTGCCAGAAACATCAGATAAGAAGCAATTTACCAGTGAAGCCATCACCTTGGACCTGCAGTTCCTTTTTCCCCAAGAAAGCAATATCCCATTAATACCTGTATAGGAGTAATTGGACTGAGATATTGAAACTTTATTTATACGGACCCACATATGGAATCTTTTTGCATATATTTTTTAAAAATTCCCACCACTTGCAATTTCCTGTTTCCCTTTGCTTGTGTTTGTATTCTTTAGTAGTTCATTCTCCCACGTAGTGAAGGTCATTGTCTCACAATATAAAGATATAGACAGCTGGCTTTAAAGTAATGTACATCTGACTCCCTGAGGCTGTATCAAAAATCTGAGTTGTTAAAGGAGTAGCAGTATTAGAGAGCCCCCCGTGAGAGGAGAGAAAAAAAAAAAAAAGAATTTGCTTTCTGCCTGAAAAATATACATTTTTCTGTGCCAAATAAAAAAAAAAAACCACAAACCACCCTTTTGCAATGGTGACAGGTTTTCTTTCTTTGCTCCCTCTCTTACAAATACTTCCATCCCACATGCGATGCTCGCCTTTGGTGAGGAGGGCGCAGGTGTAACGCTAACAAACTCCTACTCTACACTAGCCTGCAAATGTCGGTGCTTTCCTGTCTCCTCAAAAGCCTTCTAGCAAAAGCAGTCTCTGCTTGAAACCAATGAAGAACTTGAGACAAAACTTACAGTCCTAGTCTGAAACCAGTAAGAAACATGCCCCTGCAGAGCCCAGCAGTACAATCTGTTACAGGGGCTTTTAGGCAGAGTAAGAAATCTGTTTTCAGAGAGCACCACTCAGAGGAGGAAAGCCCCACCACGCCAGCACTTTTGGGTGGACCAAGAATGGCTGACATCTGGGGTGACATTATTCACTGACCTACCAACAGTAGCCTGTACCTCCCTGTATTTTTCCCTCACACAGATTCCCCATTCAGGACTTTTGTCCTTCCTCCCTTTAGCCCAGCAGTGGTGCTCAGCCCCCCTACCCTAGCAAGGCAGATGACCAGCAGGAACAGGTCTCCATCTCGCCACCACCTGCCCTCTGCCTGGGGAGCTCATACTCACTGGCAGGTTTTCTAGGGGGCTCTGCTCAGATCAGTAAGCAGGTACCTGTGTACTAAATGATCTCCAAATCTCTCCAAACTAAATTATTCTGTGATCTAGCAGGAAAGCAGATATTTTAGACTTACATTGAACAAGTCTCATCCAAGTATCTTCTTGTCATTTTAAGAGAAAAATCTAAACAGACTAATGGCCTGACTATCTGACTTCCTATTGCCTGCTGTTTATGCAATAGGCATTCACAAGTTGTTAAAATTGCTCTCTCTCGAAATCTCTCTTGTCAAAGACCATTTTGTGAAAGTGATAGAATGTGCAGATCTGTCTTCCAGCATCTGTGTTGGTGAGGAAATTATTATAATGGGAGCAGGGCTTTTTCTCTCAGTGGTTACCAACTGCCATGTTTAAATATGCAAGTAAGTTGTCTGGTAGCTTTTTGAGTGCCTCCAGACTTTGAACATGACATGATAAAATGTGACCCCTGCATAGTGGCAGTGACTGTAAAGTGTTGTCCCACTTATTTCAGTGCTCAAAGGGCAGCACAGTAGGAAGCCACCTTATGTTTAGTCTAAGGTGCGTGGCTATCTCCAAGAGAACTGCAAGAGAAGACAACAGCGTTTGTGGGAATGACTGGTGCGGCATAGTCCATGAGAACCCAAAGCAGAGAAAAGTGACCACCTTCTGAAAGACCCATTCAAAGACCCAGTAACCACCATCCTGTCACCATCAAAACACTGCCTTTCTCTCAGTACTTTATCCCTCTTTATCCAGCTGCAGATAATTCTTCCATTCAGGAACTCACTTGCATAAAGACATAGCTTGGCAGAGAAAGTATTGCCTGGAGACTATTGAGCAGAGACAACTGTACTTCAGCGCCTTGTGCACTTCCCTGGAGGGAGGAGAAAGGATTGATCCTTGTGGAAATCCACAATAGCTAGCACCACTTATCTCAGTCAAGATAAGTTAATCTTCAAGTGCCATTCATCCTGACTTTGCTTTTCAGAACACAAGTGATAGAAATAGAGGAAAATGGGGGGATGATAAATTAGCTAATGTAGTTGCTGTCTATTGACTGCTATAAAAAAGCAATGTTGAACAGAAGTTAATGAATTAGAAGTGAAACAGAGTAAAAAAGGTCTTGAATTCAGACTCATCCCCTGAATAAAAAGTCATCCAACTGCTATGCGTTAAGCTTGCAGTCCTTGGAGAGTCTGCTGGGATATCATGGGGATGAATGGTTTGTTCCAAAATACCAGGGGGTGGTTTTGTAAATAGGGCTTCTCCACCTCAAGTTATGATGGCAAACTGTTTGACTTCTAATAGAAAAATGTACCAAACAGCCACCTGCCTCCTTCTAGTCAAGACTTTTTTTTTCAGCAAGACACAGCAACAAAGGCAACAAGTTGTCTTTGTGGAATTCATTGAGGAAAACCAGCACAATTGGAGGAGACAGGCTTATGCCTGTAACCTAGACCTTGGCCTCTGAAATCTGAGGCTGTGTTTTCCTTAGGCTCACTTTTCCCATGAAATGCCTTGAATTTGAACCTCTTAACTGAATTGGGAGGCACCAGTTACTCATCATATTAGTCACAGCTGCATGTTCCCAAGGAGTTACCATGTCAACATCTTGTACCCAGGCCTTTGAAATGTAGCAGTTTCCAGTCAGATCAAATGTCAAACATCATGAAAGGGTTTTTATGAAAAAAAGTGAAACTGCGATCAGACAAAAGGGAGGGGTGTTAATGCATTGCCTGCAATAGCAGTGAAATGATCAGCAAATAAGAGAAAGCTGTGCTCATGAGATAGCAGCTCATAACTCATCTCTGAAATCTTGTTTATGGGGTACAGAGATAGGAAGAAAGAGTTCCTAGTGCCCAAAGAATTGTGGATAATGCACTTAAGAGGTTCACGACCTGTAATATAGCTACACACGTAGCCTTTTACTACTAGTAAGTAGCTCTTGGAAATGGTCCCTCCAACTGTTAGGAGCTGGACTGAGCTGGTACTCTTCTCAGGTGCCTAGGACACAAGCAGGATCAGGGGAAGGGCTGGGAAGAAAGAAGGAAAGAAGTGGAAGAGAATACAGGTTGGTACTCTAACCCAGCCATTTGGAAAGAAAGTAGTCCTTTGGATGGCATAATGTAAAGGTCAAAAGTTTATTGAAAACCAAGGCCATCCGGGAACTCCTGAGTGTGCACTCATGTGACAGTTCAGAAGTGTATCAAAGGAGGATCTAGCAGTGGAGGATGTGGTAAGCCCAGCATGAATGACCTGTTGAACTTCGGGTGTTTCAGAAAGGTTTTTTTGTTTGCTAGTAGAAACTGAGTCTGCAGAAAAAAAAATCTTTGCTCTAAGGAGGGAAAATTTTTCTTTAAAGCACCAAAGTGTGGTTTTACTTTTCAGCCTGGAGATGCAATCTACCCAAGAGATGAAAATGGAAAAATTATCTACCATGAGACAGACTTATGTGCCACTTGGGAGGTAAGCAAACACAACATCCATCCATATACGCTTTAAAAACACAGATTCTCATTCTCAGTTTTACTTGTGGTCTTCATAAACAGAGCTGAGGCATATTGACAGGGCAAATGGATCACATTCTACCAGGTCCACGGATAGATTTTACTTCTCTAAGGATGTTGCTTCTTGCCATCACTTAATTATTTTTATAACAAAATAAAACATTGTTGCAATATCTGACATCCACATTCCTTCTTTCAGAGTGCACTCTACATTTACTAGTTGAGGTATCTGTAAGTTTTTACCACTCTCACCTCTTTATCAGGTCTTTACAGCAGGAGGAAGTTGGAGCCCCAAGTAGTGACTGGGTCCTCCTCAAAAACAGGAAGCTTTTCACCTTCAATAAAAAACAGATTTTGCCCTAAAACTCACCATTAAAAAAAAAAAAAAACCAAACCAAAAAAGTACCAACAACAAAAAAAAACAAACCCCTTGCCATCAGAACAAGTTCACTCACTTATTAATTATCAGATGAGAACACAAGGTTTTTCTGCTAAGAAAACTTGGAGGGAAGTAGCATTTTCTCAAAAGGTTGCATCCTATATTTGTTTGTGATAGACTCTAGTCCTATAGCCAGATATCTCCTTAAGCCTACTGCCAATTGGCTTCAGGATCTCAGGTGAGGCAGAAAGTGAGATTAGCAAATCTTCTCACATTCCTGCCTTTTGAAGCCTTGGACACTCTTTAATTCATGGCCAGGTCTGCTGCAAAAGCATTGCTAATTGAGTCCAGTTCACACTGAGAGAGAGAACATGGGCTACTACACACTCCACTTCAGCTTGCACTGTCCAGAGCTGGATAGTCGTGTCCCAATTTAGCACTCAAGGTACAGCAGATAAAGACAGAAAATGGGTGAAATTCTGAGTGAAAGTTCAGAGTGGGAGAGGGCCCGGGGAAGGCTTGGGCTTTCCCCTGGAAGCTGAGCCATCCAGGCTGGGTCTCAGGGGGAATAGGGACTTCCACATTAGCTGTTTATGTTACCCTTGTCTTTGGCTGATGCAGTTCATTCCTGTCTTTCACAGGCTAGTTGCTCAAATGTTGAAAGCAACAGCTGTCGGAACACTTATGTTTTTATCTTCAAGCTGGCACTCATTGTAAAGGATATATTGTAGCAGGTCACTCTCTTCAGCTAATAAGCTGAGAGAAAAATAGGTGGTGGTGAGTCCCTATGAGTAATATCATCAATCTAAATAAAACTGGCTAAACTCAACCCAGATAATTTCACTCTCTCAGTATGGTGCTAGCAGGCAAAAATGTCTCCAGGTGACTATATTTGCCGACTTGTCACTGAGTGATACAAAGCATATGAGGCCAACTAGAGGTCACCAAATAAGTGGTGCCTCTTACCTCCCCGCTTTCAGCTCCTGTGAGACAGAAAGGAATAACAAAACCGACAGGAGGGGCATCCAGCTCCATGGTGGTGTCTGCTCTGCCTCAAACAGTCACTGAATCATTTGTGTGCAGAGTTTCTGGGAGTAAAGGGGAAGACCACAGGAAAGGACCCTCTTTTCCTTTAACAACCCAGCAGATGAAGCTAATGAAGACCAGGGCATGTATTCCTACCCAGTGTTCATAAAGCTTTCTCAGCTATTAAGATTTGTCTGAAGTGCAGAATATCTAGAATTCCTCTCTCTCCCTTTTTTTTTTTTCTCGTTTATACTACCAAATCTTTCTGTGCTGGTTTTGTAAGCATGCCTTGGCAGATATTTAGGGGATTTCACTGGATAAAGACTTCATATGAAAAGCTGTTGTACAATCAAATGGAATAAATTGACTTATCAGGAAAGCAATCTGTTTTGTTCACTCTCCCTTCTTCAGCTTTGAGGCAGTGCTAAAGCAGCATAAAGTAAGCAATACTCTTTGAAAGCAGACGTCTGGCACTTAAGTATCTGTATCTCAAATTAATCTTTCTGCTCTCCAGACAAATTCTACCCTCACAGGACGTTTAAAACATTAGGGTTTGGTCTGGAAAACAGGTCTACACAGGAATGGAGTTTAGAATAGCAGGACAGCACCAGCCCTCATGCTCGTAGAGCTGTCAGTTCCGCTGCAGCAAAGGGTTTTTTCTGCATTCTCAAAAATGGACTATCTTCCACCTATCTCTAAAATGCATGCTCCAAGGAATCAAGCCAACATTTAGGACTCCACCAGTCTTTGTTTTCTTTGCAGGCTATGGAAGCGTGTAAAGATGCAGGCTTAGCAAAGTCCATTGGAGTATCCAATTTCAACCGCAGGCAGCTGGAGATGATCCTGAACAAGCCAGGACTTAAGTACAAACCTGTGAGCAACCAGGTATGACTGCAAGCCAAGAGCAGTACCTGCCATGGTGCCACTGCCCTGTATGGAACACAGAGGCAACACGTGGCCTAAGTCGCCACGTGCAGAAAGATGACGTATGCTTTGCCACAGATGCTGCCCTCCACACTGTCATGCTTCCATTTCTAGCTTGAAAATATTACTCATCCTATCTAGGCTAAAGATAAATATTTGAAGGTGCTGGAACGATTGCTCTCCTCAGTTCCTGCTCCAGGACTATAAAACTGTTGCCTCTGTGCCAAGCTCCATAACAAGGTTGAATGCTGAGTCAATGCAGATCTTAAATCTCTGCCAGGTACCTTACTTCAAGTCCAAAAAATTCCCAAGGCAAACCATTCAGAGCTAACCAGTCCTCAATGAAGCCATGTCTACCTCAGCTGACACCAAACAAAAACAACCCTAAGTATCAGGGATCCTGAGTCACTCTAAGCTTCCCAAGTTTAAAAGCTGTTAGAAGTAACTCCTAAATGTCCTGTACTTGGTCTCTTGTGCATTTCCTATAAGACATCAGTAAGAGTTTGAGAAAAACCTAAATTAAAGAGGAGACCTCATTAAGCAACTGACTTGAGCTGAACAAGCCCACGAACACGATAAGCATGTCTGAGTTAAATTACAGTAGCGGAGCTCAGAGAAGGCAGTAAGTGGCAGTGACCCATCTGAATGCCCAATACCTTTGACTCTGGCATTTGGCAGGTCACTGCATTTCCTAGAAATCGCTGGGAAACTCTTCTGACTCATCTGGCACAAACAAATATCCACGTTAGCAGTATCAGAGAAGAGACCAGACACCAACTGGGACCAACTTCCCACCCTCAGCGCACAGCCTGGAGGGCTGAGATTTGCACGGGGCAGGGCAGGGAGGCTGACTATAGCCTTCATTTCTGTCTTTGGCCTGCAGGGAAAGGCAGCCTGTAAGAGGAGGAAATTCCAGCACCCTTCACTGGTATTAACATGTCCAGTGGGTGCAAAAAGCAACTGCTGTTTCTGGCGTGCCCCTAAGGCTGCACTGAGCATTGCTGCTGCTTCCTGGGGTCGAGGAAAACCAGGCAAAAGATTAAGCCCAGCTTAGGGCAGCTAGCCAGTAAGCACAGATGTGCTAGGTAGCTTCAGACTGCCTGCAAACAGTGGTTGCTCTGTCTCCTTGTAGACAGCCCTTTCCCAGAGACTGAGAACACAGCCAGAAAATCCCTGCCTGTAAGGGAATGATGCACAGTATTTCCAATGTGGGAGGGCACAGTTTGTAACACGGCCATAACCATTATGGAGATGTCTTACCTTTTACATGTCCCCCCCTCACCTTTCTATCTGGGACAGCTTATGCCAACACTTGCCCTAAAAACAACATCAGATTAGTCATCCTGAATGCAAGAGGCAGAAAAACAAAGGTCTGACCCACGTGAGATGGGTTGCCTTCTCAGTCTACTTTTCTAGTGAGCTTCCCTCACCTTCATCCCCCCACTTATTGTCACCTTTCCACTGGGGGCCAATAAAAATTCCCTGCAGCCAAATTATAATCACAGATGTTGATCTGCTGTCCACCAAAAAAAATTAAAAATCTATGATGCAGCCATGTACAATTAGAACGGTAACCACAGACTGAGTTTCCCTATTCCTTAACTTAAATGTATCATTTCCTGAAAACATCATCCAGTCCATAGCTCTCACAAATATTGGGATATCATCGGCTTCTGCATCTGGTCCTGTTATTAATCATTCTCTCTATGCTACTCTTGTAGGTCGAATGCCATCCCTATTTCACCCAACCCAAACTCTTAGAATTTTGCAGACAACATGACATTGTTATTGTTGGATACAGCCCACTGGGAACCTCAAGGGATGAAACATGGTGAGTTTCCATGTTACTCTCTAATAGCAGGGTCACTATCCAGTAAAACGATAATAGTTCTCCATTGCTGGGTCTCCATTGCTAGTTTTGAACTTCAGTGTCTAAATATTACTGTTGTGAATGTAAACTTGCAATGCTCCTGCTGCATGCTGTCAATAAAAAAATGCCAGGTGTCTGTATAGGAGGTTGCGTTAGGTCTCCTCTAACAGAAAGCAAGTGTCTGTAACTGGGAATGTTGAGGCTTAGGTGAGGAAGTAGAAACTAAGTCAACATTAGGACATCACATAGGAAATTGCCTTTGACAGCCCAGCAACCTAAATGCTAAAGCTTTTCTCCCGTCTTCCACACTACTTGTCAAAAAGGTTCAGTATTCTGTCCACAAACAAGTAGATGCCTCCATGTTCTGACATTAAAGATAAGGTGGGTTTTTTGTTTTCTTTTTTCCCCCCCTCAATTTTCTTCCAGGGTAAATGTGTCCTCCCCTCCTTTACTGAAGGATGCTGTCCTGAATGCCATTGGCAAAAAGTACAACAAGACAGCTGCACAGGTTGCTTTGCGTTTCGGCATCCAGCGAGGGGTGGTGGTCATCCCAAAAAGCTTCAATCCACAACGCATCAGAGAGAATTTCCAGGTAAATTTGTACTCCAGTGGTGCATGGATGAATCCACTTACATTGGCTTAGCCCCTATAGAAGGTGATTTTCCCATTTCTTTCTGTAGACATAAGGCTTGACCAATGTCAATCTTTGCCATATTTGATGCTTTTTGTCCCCATCACTTAATGGTACCATGATATGACAATAATAGAGCAGAGTAGAGAAGAAAATTTGATGTCTTTTAACCCTCAGGAGTAGCTAAAGTTCCAGCTGGTCGTGTATTCCAGAGCACCAGTTGCTGCAGTGAGCAGCATAAGCAAGATGAAGTAATTCGGTAGGTCGGCAGCCCAAGGTTGCTGGCTGAAGGCATTTGGGAATGACCACCTTGTTCTGCCCAGTCTTCAGGTGTGGGGCAGCTCTGTTAAGGAAGGGTTTTTGTATACAGATGTGCCAGAAAAGCTCATAACCACACCACCAGAAAGCATCTGGCTGGACCACCACACCCAAATATGACAAAGCATTTGTTCCTGTGTCCCTTGCAGCACTCAGTACCCACATTGCTCACCACTTTCCTTGACAATGTATTGCTTCCAAAGCTGGTGGCCTAGTATTTGCCAGACTACCTTTCTCTTCTTGCAAGAGAGTGTAAGCAAATGTGACTGGAATTATTCGTGTCCTCAAGACTTTCCTATAAAAGCAATCAAGTATGGATTTGTGGAGGAGATAGCAGGGAGGAGGAGGGGACACTGGACTTCTGAAATCTGGAACATATGAACATTGATTGTGTTGAGAAATGCTAACTTATTTCTAACATCTCCTTCCATTAGATCTTTGACTTCTCTCTCACTGAGGAGGAGATGAAAGAAATTGAAGCCCTGAACAAAAACGTTCGTTATGTGGAACTGTTAATGTAAGTCCAGGAGGAATCCTAGATCCTCACAGAACATTCTTGTCTTTTCACAGGATTTAAAAAAAAAAAAAAAAAAATCACTTCTTTTTAACATTTATTTTTGTATAAACAACCTTATTTTAAGGTAAGGTTAAATATGGGAGGTGTTTAATGCAGCCTGAATATTCTCCTGGACCCGTTGCAAAAATAAGTGTGCAATACTTGCTTACAGCTCAGATGTCAAAAGCATACAGTCACTTTCTACTAGGTATCTGGCCATTCCATCTCTGCTCCATTTCCTTGAATCCTTTCTGCTATATGTTGTAATGACAGTCTCAGACACTCACAAGGTGTAGTATTGCCCCTGTCTAGCACTGCAGATATCAGAGCTGAAATTCAAATAGGAGCACTTTCTTGTCTTTCCCCTCCTTCCCACCTTCACTTCCAGTGCTCAGCAAACCATGTTGCTGCTCGAGTACAATGGCTTATGGATTGTAAACCTAGTGTTTCCAGAGGCAACTTGTCCTAACTTGTCATGTGGAAGGCTAAGAATTAAAAGCACTGCCACATGAAACCACGGGGCTAATTTAGGGAGAGCTCTGCTCCTTCTCACTTAATACTTTGATCAGAACATCCAAATTTGCCTATCCAACTTCCTCATAAAAGAGGATGTAGCTTAGTGACCACAAGTGGTCAGAAACTTTGTTTTGGCCTTTCTTCTGGTGCTGTCTTCTCCATCAATCTCCCTCTCTTGCTGTCATGTTGAGTTGTACCTTCACGTATGGAAAGCGGAAAACCATGCAGCTTGTTAGACTGCTAGACCGCTTCCTAATTATCTCTTCTGAGAGCTAACAATGCTTGATCTCTCGCTGCTTGGGATCTAAAGCTTACCATTCAATGTAGTTTTACTTCACCTGAAGGCTGCATTATTCCAGAAGGCTCAGACTGACCCAACATCTCCTCTTCCGGAGAATGAAGCCATTTGTTTTTCCTTCAGCTCAAGAGCATCTACGGTTTATGGCCAAACTTTACACTTTCCCCTTTTCAGGACACTCAATGTGTAGCCAAATGCTAGAGATTAATTTCCATGCATTTTTCTTGTTACCTTGAATTATCTGTGTCTTGCGAAACTGTAGTGTGCTCAAGCACGAAAAATAGTGAAAAGCAGGATAGCAGCATCAGTAGCACTCTGAAATACTGACTATTGCTGAAAAGATTGGGGGGATGTTGCAAAGGAACAAATAAACCACTTACTGTACTGCATAAATACGATAGGAAATATGAGCTAAGTTAAAAGCGTCATAATGGAGTTAATCTTTCACATTTAAGCTCAGCCAGGTGCTCTGAAGTTTTAGTTTCTTAAAACTTAAAAAAGCCTTCCATCAATTAGCAATACATAGTTCCAGAAGGCTTCTCACAAATGGCCTAGCAGATAATTATGTGTGTTTTGGTATTTGAAATTGTTTGGTTTTTTTCATAGGTAAGTTGAGCTATAACATCATTTAAACTTTTACTGAGTATATACACAAAACATAGCCTTGGTGCAAATGCCAGAGCCTTTTCCAGAAGCAAAGTTAAAGGATGCAAATGCCCACAGGAGAACTTTAAGCCACCAATCCAAAAACTAAATGCTTTGCTTTATTAGACTAAATTTGGTCATAGGAGGCCACTGAGGACAAGGAAAACAGAATGCATAGGATGGATATTGCCAGATCTATTTTTCATAGGAGTGCCATGTTTGGGGAAAATGCTTAAATACACTCGGACCTCAACTGTGAAAAATGCCTTCTCGGAAAAGTTCTGTTGCCATGTAAGGAGCAGCTAAACATGCATCTGCCTACTATGTGTTTTCACACTGAAGTGTCTGGAATTGACACTGCAACAGATGAGTTACCAGCCTAAAGAGATTTCCTATTTCATCCAGCAATATGTATCTGAAAAAGTCAAACCATCGAACAGAAAGACTTCTGGTTAGTCAACTTTGTGCAAAACTTTTGACTGCTGTGATGCAAATGCCAGCAGGAATGGAAAAATCCAGCTTTCCTCTGGCTCTTCCAGTTATCAGCTACCATGGGTACTGTGTGCAAATCCATTGTTCTCATAGTGTAAGTAAACCCATAAGAACAGGGTATTGCAATCAGTGGAATGACTTAGCAAGTTAAGCATCTGAGCAGAAAATTGAGGTTTTGTAAAAATATGAGTGCTCCAGGAAATCTCAGTCTGAAATGGTTTCTTCTCCCCTTGGAGAAATCTAGAAGTATTGTGCTGGGCAAGTTTTACATTAATCTGCCTGCTTCATTTATCTTGTGCTTCCAGTCCCTGCTATGGATATTCCTCCTTACCAGTTATTACAAGCTGCATTGATTCCTCTGAGTGAATCATTTTCACTCGAAGGACTCAGACCTTTGAACACGTGAGATCTGATTAGCAAGCATGCTCCATAGAGGGAAAGTAGAAAATATGACACTGGCAACTCAGACATTGTGTAAATTATACTGAAACCAAACAAGCCAAAGTGTTGTGGCTTGGTTTTTTTTGAACCAACTCAATCTGTTAATGTGCAAACACTTCAGCTTGGCTGAACATTGGAATGAAATGTTTTGGCACAACCAATTCAAAATGTTTGATGCCTTCCAATTAGTTAACTTCAATATTGTGAAATGTATCCTTTCCAAACTGGAACGATTCACAAGTGGGATAAATGCCAGTATTTGTTGTGCTCTGCTGTAAGGCAAGGCAGCCAGCTGCCATGGTACACCTGAGAATGTTCTTCAGAAATTTGATTTTGCTAATGGAAAGTGTTTGTCAAGCCAAGGCTTGTGGTTTAGCATCATCTTCTCAAACAAACAAACAAGAAAACCCACAACAAAAAACAACTACCTCTCTCTCAAGTCTGCCAATAATGGGCAAACACAGTGTTATTTTTTCACCTGCAGTTGACCCTGGGAATTTTCTTCTTGCTTTTTTTGCCAGGATGCACGATCCTGGATCATGCATCTTCCCTGAACACGCATTTTTAAGATGAAGCCTGAAGCATCTCCATCTTTGGTAGTAAGCAGCCATGAACATCCCTTTCTTCCCTGAACTAGGTCACCCCAAAGCTTCTTTGTAAATTCTCTGCTACTGGTGCTGTTAACCTGGCAGAGAATTTACAGCTAGGCTGAGCTAGAGGACAGCCAGACCTAGTCTGGATATGGCAGCCACTTGGAGAAAGCACCATACCAGACCCAGACCTGTTTATGCCAGCTCTAAGTGCATAAGCCAAAGTAGTACAGTCTGGTGACTCCACCTCTCCTTCAAATATAGCCCTTATTTCTGAGGGTCTTTCTAGACATCTGAACAAAGAACTCTTCCCCTTCCACAATGCACACATAGTGAAGCCATCCCCCTTCCCTACAACACTTCTACTAATCTGAGTTAAATCCACAAATATAGTGACAATAGCTGACATCCAAACTCTTGTTGTTTTTTCTCATCTGTCCTTAAGGTATGCAGTCTGTAGGCCTGAAAAATAGTCTTTCACTGTCCTCTCCTTAATGCACAGTTTTGCTTCTAACTCTGCAGGGAAGATTATTCAGAGCAGACAGCTTCTGAATAAGCAGGAGCGCCTTCCATGAAGGCCACCTGTATATTGCAAGGAAGAGAAGAGGTTTGCTAGGCACAGAACACCTGCATCAGTGATGTGATATCCTGCTTCACCCAAGAAGCTCACTTGTTCAATCTGACCTATCCACAGGTGGCGTGACCATCCAGAATATCCCTTCAGCGATGAATACTGAAAACAAGGTGTGTCCGGGCAGGTTCCTAACTCAGTGCTGTTAGGCTTCGCTGAAAAAGACCCAACGTTTGGTGCTTTGACTTCACGGGAGACTGTTGAAATCAGCATTAAAAACATGACATTTACTTCCTCTTGTCTTGTCAGTCTCTTATTGCTACTGAAGAGCAAATCTATTTAACCTATTGAATCTGTTTTTTGCTTAGGAGGCTTTAACTTTGAGCATTGAAGCTTCAAAACTGACAGGAGATAAAATTGAAGATTTCTCTTGAAAACAGGCTCACTAGTTGAAGCCAAATAACTTTCACTCAATGGCACATTCTTCACTGAATTTGAAACAAGAAGTTCTGCTTCAGTAGATGTGAAGCAGTATCATTTTGTTTCACAGCTCAAGTGAGAGAAAGTTAGGATTGGGGAATGAATTGGATTTGAGATACATACATGCACATATGTATATTAATATATAGACAGATATAGATATATTCCCTGTTTCATGCAGTGAAGCCTGTTTCACTCTGACCAGAGTATCCTTCAGCTGCATACATGAGCTGCATTCTGTAGGTATACCCCAGCTGGCTCCACATGCAACTGGGTTAAGCCCTAAAGCACTATGAGCATGTTCATATCCCTTCCCACCTCAGCTGAGGACCTCAGTGAAACACAGGAGAGCGTATGACTCTATTGCATCTATATTTGAACTTTTATGTGAGAATGGTATTGCATAGCATTGTATGTGCAACCTGGAGCCATCCTGGAGCTAGCACTACTGAGGGCCTCATCTCATGAGATTAAAAATCCCTTGAACTTCTTTCCTGCTTCACAAACTGATATTCACACAAGAAAATTTCTGTTCAGTTTGAAATTCTTACAGTCTTTTGTAAAAACTCCTGACCAAGACAATACTAAATTAGGAAGCTAATTTTAAAGGAGGATAAAGTTGTATTTTGTTAAATACCACTTTCTACCTTGTTTTGAGGCTGCAGAACACTGGCAGGTCCAAGAAAGGGTAGGAATTAGACAGAAGCAGCGAGGCTGAAACCTGGACATTTCCTTCAATCTGTCCTCAGCTCTCTGAAACACGGGGGCAGAAGCATGGACACCAGAGTAAGGAAGACTGACTCCTCCAGCATTAATTTCTCTTTCAGACCACTTATTTGCTCAACAAGCTTCGCAGCCTATAGGTGCTTCAGCCTATACCCACATCTACAGAAGGCTACTTTGCCTTCCTCCTGTGCCTAAGCACTCCAGTTTCCTGCCACAGAGGGGGTACACTAGAGAGGTACTGGAGAAGAAATAAAACCATGCACAGAGATAGTGCTTCATGTACTAAAATGTGCATACTGCCATTGGAAAATGGGTCATACATAATCTTCAGCCTATAGCACCTGCTTTTATTTATTATCATTGCTATTTTTTATCCCTGGAGTAACTGGAACAGGAAAACATCAGCGTCTACAGTTCATGGAGACACTTCTGTTGGGTCAGGGTGTGCTCCTCAGAACTAAGGCAAAGAGGTACAGGGGTGACCATTTCCCAGAAGGAGCAGGGAAGGCTCCTGAATAGGTCTAGTGCCAACGCATCCCTGGATGAGCTCAGTGGGCACCACTAGAGAAGTCAGGCCCCTTCACTGAGGGTGGCCTTCACAAAGCATTTATAAATCCATTTATAAAGCTCTGTCAACAGAGAAGCATTCTGCTTGCTGGAGGTTACCCAAGGGCAATTCCCATTTTATTCTATTACCCACTTAGACCAGAGAGGGAAATAAAGAAGTTAGAGGATGTATTGCTGAGGAACAAGAATACAGATACATTAGAAATCTGCTGGTGTAGATCTAAGGACAATACCAAGGTCAGGTGGAGCTCTACTCCCAGGAGCAGTCAGAACCACTATCACAGCCTTGCTTTGCCCCTTTGCGAACAGCTGAGGTCCAAAAACCTGAACAAAATCCAAGTCTAAATTCAAGTGCCAGAGAGGAGCACAGTTACCACCATACCCAACATGTTATTCCATTTGCTTCAGAATAACAAGCCTTAAATAGAGCTACCAGGGCTCAACTGCTTAACAGTAGCACTGTACAAATTTTTGCCCTGTAACTTGACCAGGTGCAGGTCTCTGTCCATGGCCGACGTTGAGGCCGGGTTTGACAAAGCTCTTGTTTTCTGCACTACAAATGTCAACTAATGCTCAGCTTAAATGCTCACACCAGCCCTCTGCTCATTCCAGACAACCCCCCCAGACATTAGGCAGTGCCCGAGGTTCTAGTAAATCAGGTGACCTTGTAGGTGTGAGTAAGGAAGACTATATGCTGAAGCCTCGCTTATAGGAAATACTCTATAATCAAGTCTTCAACCTGTACGGAGTTAACAGGCAGGACAGATTGTGAGAGTGCCTCCAGCCCAAGTAGTGCCAGTAAATCCTTTTTTTTCCCCTCCCCTCTAATTTTAATAGAGTCCTCCTCCTCCTTTGTATTACCTCATTTGATTCTGATGAAAAAGATTCAGCCTCTTCCCAGGGGCAAATTCTCCCATGCTTGTTTCCATCGGTTACGAAACTGCTACTGACGTCTAGCCTAGTTTTTCCCTGCTTTGTTCAGTTCCAGACCGTTGCTTCCCATTGTTCTCCATCTTGTCCTACAACGAAAAGGTTTAGAGGAGGGAAGATAAACAGGGCTGCAGATGGGGGCTTAGGAAATGCATGCCACCTGCAGCTGCACAGAGACAGAGAAAACCCAAACCCTGGACCCCTGGCCCCCAAACTTCTCACATCTAGGAAATTTCAGAGGCTTATTGAACTCACTGCCTGGTGTGAAACACATCACTTGGAAGTGCCGCATACAGCCCTGCTCCAACTGGAAGGGTCAGAAGCAGACAGAGGAGCTCCAGCACCTCCTGCTCTGATAGCACTCACATGTGACAAGAACAGACCCAAATGTGTACCAGGAAAACTTACTTGCTTTTACTGTAAGTAACCCGAGTACTGTGTGACTCTTCTTGCAGGTGCAAAGTGAGATGAAATCCAAACCAAAGAAGTTTGCTTCAACTATGCACAAGTGACATTATAGCAGAGAAGAACAAGTGATGCAGCATTTTGGATTCTTTCGGCAGCCCAAGTGCTGCTCTGGGCTGGCCAGCAGAAAACCAGGAGATATGCTCACATCTCCAGCAGCAAAGCTGTTGCCACAGCTCTACATGAGAGCATGGGCTTACATGGCTGCCAGTCAGAGGCATTCCCTGTTGTTACACAAGCTCAGGGCAGAGCACAAGGCTTTGCAGCTGAGCCGTTCCCTGGGCACGTGCATGCTCATGTTTAATAGGTGAAGCAACAAGAAAGCACTGTCGAGCAGTTATCGTGAGACATGCCAACATCACCCCCACCCTACACTACACGGTTAGCTGAATTTGTTCCCCCACAGGGAGGCAGAGCTTCATCTTCCCCAACCCTAAGGAGTAGGACTCTGTTTCAAAAGGGACATGCATCCGATTGTCCCTGATGCTGTGCAGGTGCCCACAAGAGGAACAGGGAAAACAGTAAAAGGCAAAGTGGGATGGGCACTGTGTACATTTTACAGCCTTATATTAAAGAATGCCCTTTGGATTTATATCTCACATTTTTGTACCACAAAACTGTCAAGAGGTTTTACAAGGGTGTGTAATGTGTTCAGTGGAGGAAAGGGCGAGTGACCCTTTCCAAGATATATCCGAGAGATACCAAGCCATCAGCCAGAATTAGGACACAGTTGTAGTTAAACAGAACTGATCACAGGGGAAAGGAAGGCAGCACCTCCCACAGTTTTCACCCCTTGCCTGCCAGGCAAAGATGAAGTCTTTGGTTACATACAGCAGGTCCTCACCTGATGAGGCTTCCTTACTTCATTCCTTTCTTGAATCCAACAAACCCTGAAAGCTGCTCACTTCCAGACTGGCAGGATATTTAACCACTACTATATCCTTGGAATGTACAAAGGAATTCAACAGCAGAGAGGCTGCTGTTTTCCTTAACTAACCAAGATTACCTCATAACCAGAATCAGAGTTGATTCTTCAATTTGGTGTGTGAATCATTTAAGTGAAGAAGCAAAGCCAGTGTTGTAGGGACTCTTAGAAGAAAAGAAATCACAAGCCTGGGATATGCAAGACATCTCTCAGATCACTGCAGTGAGCAGAGAGGACAAACTCAGATTCCTTGTATACAGTAAGTCCAATTTGTAGATTCAAAATGAGATACCACCTTCCTCACTGTGAGTAGCACCAAAGTCCCCTTGTTGCCATCCTCCAAATTGAAACACTTGGAAATAAATCAGTTTGGTATTTGCAAGACAACTCCCTTATTTTCTGGGGGAGAGGAAGGGAGGGACCTGCAGTTTCCAGACATATTGTGTCCTGTTGAGAGCTGGGCAAAATTCATACATCCAGAGGAAAGCACCAAGGTGGAGAAGAAAGTCCGTAAGAGAGCAATGTTAGAATGAGATTCAACATGCTTATTTCACTTGTGACCTAAACTGCAAACACATTTGCCTTTGGGAATAGGGTAATCAGCAAGCAGTTGGGTACTGGTGCAGTTTTTATACTAATTGACTCTCAGTAGTGCCATATTTCAGCTCTTCCTAACATCCTACTACCCTGGAGCAAAACCCTAGCTCATAATAAAGGGCTTTGAGAGGGTGAAAAACAAAAAAGTTAAAATTAATTTTTCAGTGCCAGACAGACTCCTCAGGGAACCTTAACTCAACATGCATGAGCAATACTCACAACAGGACAACACACTGCAAATAAAATGCAAAGCAGAACCAAATGGAAAAAGAGGAGGGAGAGAAGGAGCTGGAAAGAAAGACGACGCATGTGTGTGTAAACACATGCACACAGAGGAGCGCCACTCGATGAAGCTGCTCCGTTTTTGCTCTGTAGACTCCACAGCTACCTGGATGAAGGCCTCAGATCAGTCCAAGGGCATTGAAGGTAGCAAAGAAATTCCTGCACCGGCACAAATGTGCACTCAACTACAAGCTAAATGAGAGCTCATTATGACCTAGAACATATCAGAGCAGCCTCATGCATAACGAGAAAAAGGCTGTGCAAGCACAGGGTGCTGAGGACACTGGACAGGCTTCTGCTAATGTTTCAGCACATACAAATCAGGAGTGACTCTGCCAACTCAAGGTTTACACCAGTATAGATGCACAAAACAGAGGCCCCATGCCCTCAGTGCAAGGAAACTCTTTCTAAATTTTCTGTTCCCCCAATTATCCTGACCAATGTTCTTCTCCCAGATCAGGGCAGACCCTGGGGATGGCTTGCAAAGAGTATTTTGTCTTTGTGATCTCTTAGGAAAACTGCTTTGCTCTTCATGCCACCATGTCTCAGCTTCCACCTACAGGGCGACACCCAGTGCTCCTCACGTGTGAAAAGGGAGGTTTCCCAGCATGTTCAGTATCGGTGTCTCCAGGCAGTCAAACTGCTGCTCAAACCAGCTGTTTGGCAGCATGCTTTGCACAGTTCCTCCCTGCTTTTCCATAGTGGTGGGACTGCAGTCCTGCATTGCATTCTATAGGATGAGGAGAAGATTGCCTTTAGATTTCATTGGCTGCATTGATCTGTACTTGAGGAACTTCAAAGAGGAATCTCCAACATTTGGAAAGGTTCTCCTAAGTCATGGATCAGAAATCCACGCCCTCATTCAACAAGCCAGTGCTACCTCTCTGGACCCCAGAGAAGTATGGTCTTCCCAATATAGAGGAGAAGAAAATACAAAGCAGGAAAGTAAGAGGCAACATATTAGAAATACCCACATGATTTACGATTTCTACTCATTTTTTTCTAGGCATGGCATTTAGATCACACCAGCAGTTATGAATTCCCTTGGCAATCTACACCTCTCCAGAGCAGAGACCACCAAGTTACTTGGCTCATGCCCCTGTGTTCACAGAATTGGTCTGTTGGATGTGCAAGAGTTTGAGGCAATAAAAGTGCTCTCTCATAGAGCTCAGCTGGAGGGAGGGGGACATTATAGCTCCCTTCCCTCAGCAGTTAGAGCACTGAGAAATGATGCAGAAAGTCAGGTTCAAATCTTTACAGGGATTTAAAACTACATGCCTCACCTCATCCAGTTACCAAGCTGTAAAGCCTTCTGAAAGGCATCTGGCTCCATCCACCGCACTGAGCTTTTCAACTTTGCATGAGAAATTCATCAGGGTGAAAGAGGGAAGGACTTGGTATCTGAGAAACAATATGCACTTTCTTGGGAAGGAGGAGACTTGAAGTCCAGCCCTCACTCAGGTCACTGCTGATTGGAAAACACTCTGACAGGACAAGGATCAAAACTTCCCCCGCCTTGTATTATGGCTCATTCCTATATTATGCGAGTTGCTCTCTCTGCTTATATTGCATTATCAGTTATGTTACCAGTTATATCATCAGAGAGAATTCTCTGTGTTGGAAAGGTTGATGTAAATGTCCCTTCCATCACAACATGTCTAAACATGAATTTCACTGCACTTCTAGGGTTTATTACTACAGCGAGAGCAAACCCTATAGAATCACTTAACCAAACACTTACCCCAGCAGGCCGCACAGAGATACTACAGATCCAACTGAATTAAGACATTGATTTGCACCTCCCTCTCACCCAATTGCTCCAGCACTCTACAGACATTAGTGATCGATCTTGTGTGGTTATTTTGCCTCCTCCAAACCTTATTCCTTTGACCTTCTTCTCAGCTAAACACATCCATCCAGTTTCTCTGCTCTCTCAAGTTTCGTCTTGCCACATACCTGAACAACTAATTCAGTCAAACTTGACTGCTGAATGAGGGTTCCCCTCACATGCTGTCACTCCCTGCAAAGATCACTGGGACACTTGTCCCCATTCTTCTAGTTTCCTTCTGTCCACTGAGGAAAGAGGCCTTGACATGGCCCACCTCCAGGGCAAGATCACTCACCTAAGCTATTTCCCAGCTCTGGTAAAACTCAGCATTCAAAAAGAGCATTGGGTGTGAAGTGTGTCTTTCCTGCGGCATTTATGATGGAAATGTGGATATGCTGTGCTAGACTGTGAGAATTACAAACCAAAACTAATTAGGAGAGAGGAAGCACAAGGAAACAACATTGTATGCCTTTCAGTAGTTTTGACACTCTGAAGGATTATGAATAAAGACCTGATGTGCCCCACAAAATACAGCCTCTGGCAGAGTCAAGACTGGAAAAGGGTAAAAATGGTGGTGGGGAAGCCAAGGAAGCCAGCTGATGGGTTATGGAGATTGGCCTGTTTAGAGTGGTAAGGAGAGAAGCAAGAATCTCCTATTGCAAACCATATAATAAGGGAGATGCATTAACCCCTACATTTACAGCTTTATCATGGTACAGGAATGAGGAAATACTCAAAGAAATCAAAGAGCATAAGATTGGTCAAGATATGAGTTTTTAACTATGCAGGGCCACTGGCCAGTGTGCAATATCTCTGTGTCAGATATTGCCTAGCTAGCTGGACAGGAACATGATGGGAAGAGGAGAACTTTCCCACCTCACCCTGCATGCCGCACACAGGATTATGTGACTGAGGACTCAAAAGGGATTTCTCTGGTGCCAGGGTCACACACTGTTTGGGGCTTAATACTTTCACATCACGTTCAATAAAAGTATCTTTTTTAAAAAGGTAACTCCAGTGCTCCAAGAGGAAGCCAGAAAACAGAGATAGTTGGAGGTTTTCAGCCAGAATTCTGAGTGGATTTATGATTGCAGGCTCACACAGGTATGCACACACACAGGCTGGGAATCCTGCCCTCTGCAGAGTCCTGCTGGAGGTTTCCATGGGAAGGTGCTGGGATGAGGCACACCAGCTTCCATAGGCACCCAGAGCACCTCATCTGCTACAGCCGTACACACAGCACTTCACTGGCAGTAAGGAATCATAGGCTGAGAGCAGCACAACAGCCTAAACCCAACACTTGCACCACAGATACAGCCTCCCAGGGAGTATCACTGGGGTATAACAAAAAAAACCCACTTAAGTCCTTTGCATTAGCTCAGCACCAGGTTGATATTAGCCACAGTCGAACTGGTTAGCCTGGAGTAGATTGTTTCAGACTCACTTTGCTTTGTACCTTGACACTCTCTGTTCACAGAAAGGTTTCTCATAAACAGGCCTGAAGCAAAACCAAGAAGAATTTTCCACCCTCCACTCACCCAGACTTTTTCAATTCCTCAGAAATCACTGCAGCACCCCACCTTGCAGACCAGTCCTCTGATCAGGGAGGAGGCAGGTTCCTGCATCCCCAGTAGGAGCTCAGCAACCCAAGCTACCAGAGCAGACTTACATCACTTGACAATTTCTTCCTTTTTCTTTCCACTCCCCTACCTATGCAAATGCAAATGTCTTACCTGAGGGAAGAAAAAGTACAGCAAAACCAGCATCCTCCCCTTCAGCAGCTTAAATCAGAACCAGGAAAAGAAACAGACCACCCTGACCCTCACATCTGAGAGATCCAGAAACTATGGAGAGTTTACGTGCTGCTAATTTAAGAAGTCACAGGTGCAGCTAATCTCAGTTACCCCACCCTGAGAGGGGGAAGAGGTAGAAAAAAAGTCCCTGAGGAAGTCTCTGTGCTTGGTGTTGGCTAGGGCTCAGGCTGTGCTGTAAACCACTGACTTGGGAAAAATAAGTCTGCGTATGGCTTTTAACTTATTTATTCTTTCCCCTACATATGAAATTTATCTCTACTGTTCCTGGGTCATCAGTCTACAGATCTGCCTTAGTCATCCAGCTAGCCTGTTCACAGGAGAATAAATAAATGAATCATGCTCTTTGCAGGCATTGCTGTGAAATAACGCCCTCCCCCTTGACTTTCCTGCATTTCCCGAGTTGAGGAAGCCAAGCCTACAGCAGCTGCAGTGAGCACGCTTTGGTCATCGACTGTCTCACCAGGCAGCTTTACAGGAAACTGTGTATGGGGGAAGCTCGTGGGCTGTGTCAGCTCCACTGCCTGTCCAGGGACCTGGACGTGCCCCCACTGCAGCAGGAGACAGTGGGCGAATCCATGCTTGTAAGGGTAGCACAGTATAGGCATGCTTCACGCACATCCCCTGCTTCTGAGGCTGGGATGTCTTTGTATTTGCAGTTTCCTTAAATCTCGAAAATTAAAGCAGGCAGGTAATAAAGGCAAAAAGTCAAGTTTGAGATAAATAACATTTAACACTCCAAATTCCTCCTATGTGTGGGTCCAGGGGGCTTGAATCCATGCTCTGCACTGGGCTGTTTGGATATGATTTTGGGAGTCATCCCATCTAATGTGGAAGAGCAGTAGCTGGAAGGAGATCTGTTACAATCTGGCTTAATTTGCAGAGTGAGGGCCTTGGATGGTGCAGTGCCAACCAATGCAGCACCGACTTTTGGTCCCACAATGTTTGTGACTCTAAAGTTGCATCTGGGGCTCTGGTGGGCAGCAGGACCTCAAAGAGCGTGCAAGGGGCACAGGTGTCCGAAGAAAGTTCAGAGTAAGCCTCAGTGTACTTACAGAGTGAATTAAACACTAATGTTTTGGTTGTAGGAAGGCTCCTGTTTCAAATTTGTCTCTCTCTCAGAGGAAAACATGAAGGTTTTCCTTCTGAAAATCCAGATGATAAGTATTTGGCCTTTCAGAAACTCAATGAGAAGAATGAAAGAAATTTCCACCACCCTTTAACCAACTTGCTTCTCCAGTCAATAAGCGGAGCATTAGGCAAGGCCATAGAAGACCTTGATTTTCATCCCTTTTTGACCCTAAAATATTTGCTGCCCTTGACATTTTTGAGGGAAGTGTCCTAGCACAAGGTTTCAGAGATCTGCTGAACCTGTGTTTCCACAGCTCTTTCAGCTTATGTGGTGAGTTTAGACAAATCGCAACAATCTCTGCTGGAGAACTCCTGCAGCCTTCTAAGCAATCAAGTTCAGCACTTCAGTTCATCGGGTGGGGTTAAAGTTTTCTTGTCTTTAACCGCCTACTGTTTATAACAGGAAACCCAAAGAGCGCTCTCTAGGGTCCCACGAGCAATTGCTCTTGCCTATTTGTAACTACTATGATGCATTAATATGGGACTTTCCACCCATCTGGGGAGCACTATACTTCGGTCTAATTTCCCAAAGAGTGCGTTCCTGCTGGGATCTAGTCCCCACTCCAAGCTGCGCCTTGTTGAAAGCTCTTGACAGAGAGCTATGCAACAGAGCTGTATATGCAGAGTGACCTCATTTTTTTTTTCTTTCCTTTCACTGTTTTCTTCGTTGTCTATACATTAAGTGATCATCATTAAAAATTGTATTTTGCTAGTTACTGAGCGTGATGTTCAGTGTGAACCTTCTGTGAATAAATTAGTTCAGATAATTTCTCTGAACAAGCTCTGAGATGAGCCAGTTCTCAGGACTTGCCCACAGTTGTTTTCTGCATTTCTAGTAACTCATGGAATAAAATTACTTGGCCTTCAGCATTTTAATAAAACTTTCCGCTTCCAAACAAGGTGTAGAGGTTGTTATGTTGTTACAGCTCCACAGAATAATTTTTTCCTCCAATGGAAAACTGCTCCTCTGAAAATATTTCAGCTTTGGTAATACATGTGTAATAAAGTTTAAAAAATTTATTTATTCATGTATGTGCTTATACTTAGATTTTCCATTCTGTTTATAACTTTATTTATCTACATTTCTCTTCTGTGTGTTTGTGTTGTCTTTTAATATAACGAAGCATTATATTTGCACAGTGTAGAGAACAGTGCATTTACCTGGCGCCTTGATACTTAGTACTATCTTCATTTCCCATCAAGCAGAGTCATGGAATTTTAATTAATACTCAGTATAATTCTAGCAAGTTGGAAAAAAAAAGCATAACTGAAAGTCCATGAATCCTTATGTATAACAAACATGCCTGATGATGATAGCCTAAAGTAAGCAGTCATCTGTCTGTTCAAGTGATCAAATGGAACGAAAGACAGCTAGCCATAACACATCCAGTCTTATTTACTAGCTCCTTTTCCTGTTCCCAGCTATACACACAAATGGATCTCTGACTTAACCAGAGAGATTTATTTTACCAGCGTCAGAAAAGCAAAACACTGTAATGCTCCCGCAAGGTTCTCAGGGCTGCAGCTGATGTCAACGCCCTGCCTGCACCGACCTCCACCGCCACATGGATGTCTGCATCCTCTTGAAGCTGCTTCTGTGTCATTGGCACTCACAGGTCTCCATCCGTCAACCTTATGCCCATTAGCGAGCAGAGACTTCTGGATCAGACATCACAGAGAGTTTCCACCTTTATGAGAACTGCTAATCAATGTAAGCTTTGGAGAATCTGTGTGTGGATAGTGGGATAGGTTTGAGCATGGGTGGGACAGATGTGCCTCCCAGAAATGGGGTAAGGTGGCCCCCAGACTAAGCTTGGGGTGGTTAGAAAGACTGAGGTGTGAAGTCACGATCCAGCTAAACTCTTTGAAAGCCATATTTTCAGGAGATGTTCTGAATCTCTGTAACTTCTGAGGGTTTTCTTGTGCCTGTGGATGAGATCTTAGATAGATCATGTTCCAGCTGCTATTTTTTTTCCTCCAGTTAGAGGTTGAGAGTGCTTTGTATAACAGTCAGGGAATGCTATTTCAGAGGAAATGGTTGAAAATCATTCAAAAGTGATTTCTGTAGATAAATCATGGTAAGAGAGGAAGAAACAGCTAACAAACGTTTTGTGATCTAATAGAAAATAATATGGGAAAAGATCTGGACAGAACCACAGAAGGCCATCCAAACCCAGGATGAAGCAACCGTACCATTTTGACAGATATTCTTAAAGACTTTCCTGAATGGGATCCTCACTTTCCCCAGCAATCTGTAGCAGGGCTGAATTGTCCTTATTGGTACAAAGCATTTTACCTAAGTATAAACCAAATCTTCCCTTGCTGCCTTTCACAGTCTCTGCTTCTTGCTCTGCTCAACAGGGACTCAGCCCTCCTGGTGGGGCTGCCCTCACTCCCTCCTGTTGCCACCAAATAACACACAACAGTTGCAGGGCTGGGTCTTTTACCATAGACCTCCATGTTGTCTTGAGGGACTGGAAAAGCTTTTTGAGCTGATTGGAGTACATGTTCTACCAAGACTTTTGAACTAAACATCTACAGCTTGTTAGCAAAGGGGGATGGGTCTCAATGACTTGCCCATCTCCTTCCACCACCATGTTCTGGCGCCGAGTGGCTTGAGTTAGACACCATTTCCATTTCATGTCATCTGAGCACTTGAGAAAGCTATGTTCCCAAAGCACACAAACTGCCACGCCATATCGGATCAGGTCGTCTTGCAAAAATAATCAGTGAACAACTATGGGAAAATCTGTCCATTGGAGAAATTTTATTCTAAACACCCATCAGGTACTGGGCTGGGTCATGCCTTGAAATGGTGAGGGAGTTACACTGAAAGGGGCTTGATGAATATGAGAGTGAAAAATGTTGTTTTGGATTAGCCAAAAAAAATTCTTTTCAGCAAAAGGAAAAAATTTTATTAGGATGAGTTGTCAGCCTTCTGCAAATTAAAATGAAAGGACATTCCATAAGGGAAAACTGTTTCAAAATAAAACAAAAAAATGTTGTATTTAGAAAATCTAAACTGCTGTAACTTTCCCCAGCTTGCTTTGTTTGCTTTAGCTTAAGGCAGTCTGCATTTGTAGAGCACATGCTCCATCACCTGCCTGGGCTACCTGTGCTTTCTCTCCCCTTTTATCTCGTTGGTTCAGTCCATCTGCATATGGTTTCCGAGGGTCCTGCTTCTTCTTCATGAGGTTGGCACTCTGGACATGGTTTGTGGTGGATGTCCTAGAGAGAAGGACTCCAAAGACATTGGACAAAATGTAGATATAGCCTTTTTCCTAGCTCAGGAACTTCACAATTCATCCTACATTTGCTGCCAGCAGCTGCATGAACCCTAGGTAAACTTCATACAGACCAAGGGTAAAAAGTTATATTAGGTCATTTAACTTGTTCTTCTGACAATCATGTTATTTAAACTCAACATGTCGAGGGGTGTCTCTCTTTTCTGATCAAGTCCTTTAGTCCTGCAACAAGGTCAGCATTCATTTACAGGACACAGTCACTTTTACAGAGGCAAGGAGGCTTTGACAGTCCAGGTGTTTCTCACTGGTTCTGGCAGTTCCTCATTACTGCAAGACGGATGTATCTCCCTGTCTTGAATGCATTTACCCCCACAGCATTCAACTGGGTCCAAGCAGTGACCCCACTTTATGGGCTGGGAACTGAACCCCAGAGAGAATAAAGACGGGAGCAACCTGGGCAAACACATAGGTCCCCACATTTTTGCCACGCTTCCCCAGCTGCCACTGTCATGATGACAGCTAAACATTCACATGAGCTCCATATCATGCTGAGGTCCTGCTCACACAGTTCAGTAGCCCAAGATCGGCGTGGGACCAGAGCAGCAATGTTCATTGCTTGTTACGGAGGAGGAGATGATGGGGAGGGTAAAAAAAAAGAAAGACTTCTTTTTTTTTTCAGTGACAATCTCTGACTGCTTTTTCAGTGAAGTATTAACTAAGAAAATCCTGCTCTTTCCATTTGTTTTTTTAATTGTTATTATTTACTTGAAGCATATAGTTGTAGATGGGCAGTGAGTTTTCAGTGCTGACTTGTAGCTGGCATAGCAACAAAACATACACACTTGTATGTCAATGCAGTGGGGTGGAGGACATAACACTGACTACTAGCTGGGTTGCCTCATCCCTCCTGTTCTAACACCTTGATTTTCACCACAGCTAGCTTTGCTCTGTGAAAATATTGAAATTTTCCATGTTGGAGAGCTGCTTCCGTGTGGTTATTTTTGTTATTTAACAACATTAATACCCAAGAAACATTATAACATTCCATGAGGAAAACTACACTTTGTAGCAGAACATCAAGTCTGGAAGAGCAACAGTTTTCATGGCAAGGCCGAGTCTTTTGCTAATCCCAGGAAAACCTGCCCAATTTGGTCAGTTTGTAAGTCTTTACAAAATTACACTTCACAAATATGCTGTTGAAATGCCTTCAGACTTCTTGGTAGCCAAGTTCCCCCGATCGTTTTCACCGTGTTGCTCAGGCATTTGAACAGCCAGTCCTTGGGACTGCAGCTCGTGCAGTCTTCACTACCTTCACTTCAGGCCTTCCCTTGCTAACTTTTTCAGGAAATCGCTTTTGTACTCTCGGCAGTTTCTTTAATCTGATTTTTGTGCGTATGTAATGGAGTACAGGCAGGCTATCTCACAGCAAGAGTCTGAACAGATTTGAAATTATTAGAGGACCTTGGCATAGATACTAGAGGAGTATGAAGTACTTATACTGAGTTTATTTGCTCGTAATGTACCTTTGCCAGAGCCATAATTCAATTTATGCATACGGATCAACTTTTTAATACCTTCCAGGAATAATTATTCTCATGTTTTTATGTTTCAGTGTGTGTATTCAAATAAAACATGTTGCAATTGGATTGAAAAGATTGAATCCTCCTCTGAAAAGTCTCATTTAAAATTAACAGGTTTTGGCAATTTCAAAATAAAAGTAATTTTAAAACTTGTGATGTAGCAGTCTCACAAATACATTTTTGCAAAATATGAAGACATATATTCCTCTGTGTTCTTACAGACTTTAGCTTAATGAAGTGTGATTTCATTTAGTAGCTTTCAATGATACTTATGTATATATATGCATATGTATATATAAAACATAAAGTCCACAGCTCTGTATGTTCCAAATTATTTTTTGTGATCTTACCTAGGGCTATTTGAAATTTGTAATTATTGCTTCTTGACTTCATTTAGAAGGACATTCTGGTGCAGTTGCAAGAAACTGCTAGAGCTGTATGCTAAGATGCATGCATTAACAACCATGTAGGCAGGTATGAGCAATACACTGCAATCCCATACCATCCTCCAATTGCAAGAAGTGCAGTGCCATGCTTTTCTCATTATTTTAACTACTGAATATCAAAATATTAAATAACAACTCCTTAATAAATCAACATCAAAAAATTCTGTAATAGCAACTTTACTGATGGTCAAGGAGTGCTGCCAAAATCAATAAACTCATTGTCTGTGCTAAAACTTGTCAGCACTGCTATGGACCATGGAAACATATTATCAGTTGTTTTCTACAGATGCATTTGCTTTTTTTATATTTGTTGGCTGAAAATTGACCTTTCAGTTGGCCATGAAATGAATGTTCATTTTCACAGACAACCACCTGTCTGACATCGCAGCCACACCCCAGACCCCACAAACCTAGATATGCTGACAGGAAGGAGTCTTCTTGGCACAGGAGTCATCCACATTGTGTCCACATAACCAACTTCTCCAAGGTGAGCACACATCTGGAATGAGCATTAGTGCAAATCAAGCCTTGACTATGTCTGCTATCAGGTTCACAGAAGATACTGCTGGAAAACACTCTGGCTGCCATGTTACACCTTTTGTCTCATTCACCTACCACCTTTGCAGCCTGTGGAGACTCACCTCCCTAGACTTTGAGGCTTGGGGTTCTTCTGCAGTGTCCGAACCCCAGTGAGTGCTGACATCAGGCCAATGCTCCCCATCCTTCCTGCCCTTCAGTGTGATCCCTGGCGCCTCAGCTCATGAACATTGGCAAAGGAAGTGCCAAAGCCCAACTTCACATTCATACCATGCACAAAAGTGGGAATGCAGAGAGACTGGATGATTTGGCCAAATACCATCCAACATGCTTCATTGCAGCAGCGACATTGATTCTGCCTGTAGATTTGTATGGTGGTGCTCCTGCACACGGCCTCTTGGACCTAGCGCAGCAGAGACGTCACCTTCCCAGGAGATTTTGGAGGTGCTACCACAGCTTACTGGTAATACCGATAGTTTGTCAGAGATATATAACAGACACACCTATTTTTCCACCGCTGTGGATGACTGGTGAAGGTCTAGAGCACAAGTCTTATGAGGAGCAGCTGAGGGAACTGGGTTTGTTTAGCCTGAAGAAAAGGAGGCTCAGGAGAGACCTTATCACTCTCTACAACTACCTGAAAGGAGGTTGCAGTGAGGTGGGTGTCAGTTCTCTTCTCCCAAGTTAATAGCAATGGGACAAGAGGAAATGGTGTCAAGTTGCACCAGGGGAGGTTTAGATTGGATATTAGGGAAAATTTCTTCACCAAAAGGGTTGTCAAACATTGGAAAGGCTGCCCAGGGAAGTGGTGGGCGTCACCATCCCTGGGGAGGTATTTAAAAGACATGTAGATGTGGTGCCTAGGGACATGGTTTAATGGTGGACTTGGTAGTGCTGGGTTAATGGTTGGACTTGATCTTAAAGGTCTTTTCCAATATAAACAATTCTATGATTCTATAACTATATAAGACTGCAGATGACAGTGGATCTGTTGCTGTACATAGGCAAAGTCTTCTAAGAGTTAACCATAGGTTAATTCACACAGTGACTACAGATACAATATCTCACTGTGCTTCTTGTCTAGTCACACAAGTTTGTAATGTTCCTCATGTCAGCCTTATATGACTGTTTCACTTAGTGTCATTGGTGAGGGAGAGACCTTTGGAATAGAGGTCATCAATAATATCTCCGAGTGCAATAAATAAGAACAACTGGATTAATTTGATTTTTCACTAATCAGCACTCAGTAATAGACGTGTTATTCTGACTTCAGCTAAGCAATCAATGAAGAAGTTTTATTTCAATGGATTTTGAATTTTTCTAGATCAGCTGGACTGATTTTCAAACTGCTCTTCAAGAGCATAAGTTGCAACTGAAGATATTTTTTCCAGAAAGAAAGGGAATCAGAATAACTTTTCCAATTACTGCAAGAACAGCTACTATTAAAGATTTTGCTTTGGAGTGGGAAATAGTTTGTGGTTTTGTACAGCAGACATTTTTTGTGGCACATGGTCAGCACCACGTCCTCTTCTAAGAAGCCATCCGATTTTAGTCCTTGGCGTTGGCGGGGCAGTGACAGCCCCTGGAGGAAGAGCGGCTGTGGCCACCCTCACGCTTCCCCTGCTTGCCTTTCTCAGCACACCGCTAAAAAATGAATCCTCACATACTTATTTTTTCAGAGAACAGCCACGGGCTTGTTTGCACAACAGCTTTGCTAATATTTTACTTACGTGTCTTTCTCTCTCTCCATTCAAGGAAGAAAAACACATGAATTGAGCCTCTGTTCAGAGTAGCAGTCTACACGGCTTAACCCTTGCTGCCCCAGAGAAATGCACCGTCACAGCCTTCCTGACACAACGCCCGTCAGGGACAGGGCACACTTTGTCACCCACGTAGTCATGAAAAACATGGAATCCCACCTATATGTGACAACATATGCCTTTGTTGATTTCCAGTCTCAAAATCACACTTTACCAAATCCAGATCTTAAAACTGAGGTGCCTGTGTCCTGCTTGGGACTGAAAATTATTAAATACAGTACACATTACTGGTGGTTTGCTTATGCCTTACTGCTTAGAGCATTGTAATGGTGCTTGCTGCTGATGAACTGCTGTTGTTGTCAGCAGTAACGCTGTCACACACAGCAACGTGGGAGAACTTCAGTGTTTCAGATACACAAACTTCAACTTTTCCACCTGAGATACTTCGATCTCTGAGTTTTGCCCAAATTGATATTGCCCATGTATTTTTTCAGGAAGATTGAACCAAGCAAATATTGATATATATCTAATTACTTAATTACCGTCTTGAATGTTGTTTAACACCAACAGAAAAATGACGGAGTGTACAAGCATCCTCATCCATTTAATACTCCAGTCACTGCACGTCACTGTTAATGGACGCCAGCCAGCCCAGGTTTGTGGCAATGTACAACATGGTGTAGGGCTATCTTAAATTATTATTACCGGTACAACTTAGAGAGAAAAAAAATAACACTAGAAATAATAAATTCACGCTTAAGAAAATGAGCTGATGAACCACAAAAAGAAAAAAACTAGCAAACTATCTATGAACATTAATGTCAGAAACTTTGCAGTAGACTGTTTTCAATAGATCTTGCCATGGAGATATATCAGACAACAGTTTGTTCATTGGATATTGACATAGTTATTTTTAAAAAATGATTGAAACATCTCATAGAAAATGCATCTAATTTGGAATTATAAAAAAAACTTACAAGAATACCATTTTTTAAAGTACCATACTTTATGTTTTCTTTGATCTTTCATTATCTTACTCCAGATGGGATGGAATCTACAATAAACTTGTTTTTCAGGTTTTCACACTGTGTCAGGAACTGAAGTGATCAAATACCGAACCCTGCACTTCAATCACTATCTATGTGGTGATTTTTAACCATAGTCCACTTCATTGTTTATGTTCCCTACTTTGAGCTACTGATAATACCAAGCTTAACACTGGCTGAGGTTAGATGTTAACAAGGTTATCATCAGGAGCACCACCTGGAGCTGGCAGGCTCTATTGCTGCTGGGGTGAATGATGGAGTGAGTGATACCAGCTAACTCCGAGGAGTCAATCATCTCGCCCACATGTACCAGCCCGCTGCTGGGTGAAGCTGGAGAGCTCTTGGGCACACTGAGAAAACCTTGTAGAAGATCCCCTAACAGTTGCCACGCTTTTGTAAGGGCTTAAATTGCATTATTTGCTATTCAAGAACAAATTCCACGAGTCTGGCAAAAAACCTGGAATTGCGGATGACCTGCAAGCCTAACCGACAGCCTGTTGAAGGATTTCTGTGGGTCAGATTTGAAGCTGAGATGCAGTATTAGGACACACTGCAGAAAATGAGTGTATATAAAATGCATATAATGAAGAGTGCAGCTGTTGACAGCCAGACACCAAAAGAATTTGTCTAAAAATAAAACAACTCAAGAAAACATACTAGCAACTTTAGTGCCTTAACAGAAGCAGATGCAAAATGTTATAAAGTGGTAATTAGAGCGAACTGCCTGAATGCATAGTGATGTTATGCAAGACAGATCAGTCTAGAAATGTACAGCTTGTGATGAAATATTTGCTTGTTCCAAGCCATAAGAATACAGAACATTGAGTTTTGTGTTCTGAGGGCGTGGGGATGTTTGGTGGAGCCGAGGTCCTGCTGGCCAGAGGGCAGCCTGTGCTCCAGCAGGCACCACCTTCTGATAAAATTTCCTTTCCTCCTGCGTGGGAGGACAGAACCTGGGAGGATGAATCAATGACCCAAATCAAACAGATCTCCCGCAGTGCCAAATTTCAAGCTTGCACTGTTTGGTGATGCTGCCAGAGACCATGACAACAACGATGCTAACACTGAATGGGTGGCACGCATTTGGTTTCTAAAGCCTGCTGAAGAAGGGCAGCCTGTATATGCGTGTGTGCCTGTATGCACTGGACTCTGACTTTGAAATGAAGCTGTTTATGTGGAAGAGCGGAATCTCCAGCTTGCTTTTTTTTTTTTTTTTTTTTTTGCATAAGAGCTCTCTGGCAGTTTGCCTGATTTCAGAGCAGGGCTATTTTCAGAGCAGGACTATTTTGCAATTATTGTTGTCTGGTTTGTCTTATTCTTCTTTTTCTGTGAGAGACACTGCAGCAGGACGATCCCTTGGTGTACTCTCTTCTCCTGCTTCCAGGATGCAAACCTGTGGCTGCAGACAGGCTGGGGAGGAAGCAGGGGACTTGCATAGAAGGAGGACTATGGGGGTGATTTCTGTCTGCTGATACGTGTACCAGGGCTACGGGCCATACAACAATGGATGGGAACAACCAGCTCTCCTCAGCTATTTCATTAAAATAGCTCCTGAGCCCAAGGTGTTGCTTCCCTGTCGGCAGTGTGAACAGCACCGTGGTCCATCAGAAAGCACTTGGGGCACGTTTCCTAGGAGGGGGATTTGGGTAGGGGCTAATGTACAACTGATGATTGCAGCTGAGGGGTTTCCTTTTAAATGTGCCTAAAGCAAGGTGGAGGGTTGTTTGATAGTGGCTCAGTCTTTTTGTTTATTTTCCAGAATAAAGTCTGGCCCAGAGACCTCCCTTAAGGTGTCCGTCGCATTCGCTGTCCCTGGCAGGCAGGAGAAGCACGCTCCATCTGCCACGTGGCTTCACACCCTCAACAGGTGGGCAGCCTTAGTTTTACCTGGACAGCCTTGCTTGCACTGAGTTTGCTCCAGAAACCTGTTGCTCCCACCAGACTGCTATGGATGGGGATGGTGGCAAACAGAGCTCCTGCTTCGCTGTGAAAGAAAGCAATGGATCGGGCCCTGCCTCTGACCAAGAGAATCAGCTGGAGGGTTGTGGCTGCATTGTGAGAGCTGCTCCACAGTTACAAATGCAAATTTCTTCTCCTGCCATTCTCTGGGAAAGATGAAGGAGCAAAGGGAGGACCTTGGTTGGAAAATACACCTTTGAAAATCCCAAGCTGTAAGCAGAAACATTCAGTTTCCAAACTCAGACCAACTAAATGTCACAGTCCCCTTATCCTGTTAGGATATTAATTCGTCATTTTAAAGGAAATAAGTTACCCTCTGTGTTTTGTCTTATCCTCTTATATCAAGATTTATCCAAAGTTCTCATGTACTCTCAGGTTCATTTACACAGAAATGTAAAATCCTAACACTATACCAGTAAATGCATTTTTCGCTAATGAAACTGCAAATCAAAAATGCTCAGGTTTTAATTGGATAAAATAAAAGTTTGCATTAACATGTACTCACGTTTACACTGTATGTGTGCATATCTATATACAAGTTTGCTTAAAGCTGTTCAGGAAAAAGCATGCCTACCATTGGATACACAATTTTAGAACCAATTTAATAAAATTAATATTTTTAATGGTCAGGAAATAGAGAAATTAAAACTATGGTAAGTGGGAGGAAGGGAGGGAAAGAGGTAAGAAATTGTGTGATTTTAGAGATCAAAGAGGAGCTAAAAGAAAAGGAACGGTGCTGTGCTGAGATGTTAAATCCAAAACACGCCCCTGGAAGATACACTAGGTGCATTACAGGCTAGACTTTTTGAAACACAATGATCACCTCGTTTATTTTTTAAACGACATTGTGACTAGAAGCATTGGCAGGTTCTAAAGTGTGTCTGGTATAGCCATCATGGATGAACTACTGAATTTTCAATACCCTTCAGAGATACTATCTGATGGACCATTGTCACTGTTGCTAAGCAGATGAAACAAACGGTAAGTGAAGTGGCCAGAGCATCATTTCAATAGCACACAGAAGAATTCAGATCAGCAGTATCACTTTTGGGGGCCTTGCCCACAGTAAGAACCCAAAGCCAAACATAGCCATTAGCTCAATAAAAGTCTAGTGAACTGGGAATCCTCGTTAATTCATTCAGTAAGGGGGCACTCTCTGATTTGTTTGCCAGGAGCATTAGTAAATAAGATCCAGCTGAATGTGACCTAAGCCACAGGACTTGTTCTCACTCAACTTTGCACAATAAGAGGCAATGAATAAGGAAAGAACGTACGTCTTCCTAAAAGGAACTGAGTATTTGAAAATACTATTTTAAAAAATAATTGTAAAGACCTGTTCAGCTGGAGAAAGGATATTGTGTTGTTCCTGCGTTTTGAGCACACACATCCCTTCTGCTATTATTAGGGGCTCAGTTTGTAGCAGGAGCAGAAAACCAGATGGTAATCCCCAGCCTCAATAAATGGGAGTCTTTCGGTGTGCTATCATCTGCTCGCCCAGCCTGTGCGTTGTGAACTCAAGGCCCAATGTGGGGGTATAGAAACTATTTTACTGACAGATGGAATTGTTGCTAGTTAAGGACAGATGTTTGTGTATGCCATTTATTAAGGTCTGCATGTTGTCAAACACTTGGTTACAAGAATGGGAAAAAAAAAAACCAAATTAACTATTTCTTCAGATAAAAGGTATTTTGTTCTGGCAGGGTTAAAGAATTTCACATGCTTGTGCATGCTACTATGAAACTAAAGTAATTTCAGAATTTATTCAAATAGAATTTGATTAGAATTAATTCGTAATTAATTTCATAAATTGCAATATGTTTACAACATGTTCAAAAGCCATTTGAAAAGAAAAAGTTGGTTTTTTTTTTAGTGTGTGTTTAAATATCCTTCTCTCTCCTACTGATAACAACCATGATGGAATAAAGTTCATATAAAGATGCCACATTTGTAACCTGTACAAGAAAGAAACCAGGCACAGAAGAAATTCATACTAAGGACAGACAAACTTACTGGAACCAATGGGAGAAGAAAGAAAATTAAATGTATATAACTAAAGAAAACTAAACAAGATTAGATCCCAGATATATTAGAGGGATTTGAGATTCATATAGACCTTGTACTCTTTTTTGCACAATGGCCAATCGAATCCCAGCCTCTGCTCCAGGGAATATTCAGTGATCTCTGTACAATGGACCGATCTGAACCACAGTACAGACCAAGGGGTGCACTTCAGAGAACAATATTGCTTTGGTGTATTTGATGTTTTGAAGGAATATATGCCATAGTCTGGTGTATTTGAAGGAGTTTCATTTCCAGAGTCTAAATATTGACATTTAGATTATCTCACTTAACTTACATTAGGTACTTCTCTTATAGTCTTTGCGACCTCCTGAGAAATAGGTGGTGTTTTGTCCTTCATATTACAATATGTCCACTTGAGAAACAGCCATCTGATAGCAAAGCAAATTTGTATAAAACAGCCACAATGACATATTAATGAATGTGCTTGATGTGCCTTGGTCCTCAGAGTCCAGCTCACACTCAGGTAGCTGCTGTCTCCAAGAACCTCTGAAGGGGACGCAGATGTAAATACTAAGTGTCAAGGCACAATGGCAAATAAATGCTTCTGGCTGATTCAAGAAAACTTTTTTTCCTATTCAATTTAGGTTTTAAAAAACTTGATTTCTGCTTTCCTGAAAACTAGGGAGGGTGTTGTGAACATCTAAAATTTGCTGCTGTAAATTTTATTTTGCAGATCCAACCTTTATCTTCAAAGAACCTTCCACGCTAGTGGTATCTAATGACGGCCATCTCAACATCCACGTTTTAATACTGACAAATGAAAAGTTGAGTAATGCACTCAAGACAGCAGATCCTCCTCAAGTTTCTAACTCAAAACCCGAACGAACTCTCGGTTTCATCCTTCCTCAAATACTCCTGTCCCCCTTTTCCATATGACATCTGTGAGTTACCCCACACAGAGGTCTGACCCTTTTCCAGGGAAAAGCTATCATCCTGTCCTCCACATTGATGTAGTAGCTCTTAACATGCCTCTCAACAGCATTTCCTTCAAACACTTTAGACTTACAGAGAAAATCCTCCTATCCCACTGGAATAAGCTGATTTCTAAGGAAAAATATATTACAGCTACTATGTGTTCTGTGATTGTTAGAAGCCTCACTGGGCAAAGTTTTGTGTGAGAAGGAAAGCCCTTGGACAGCCTCATCCCAAGAGTTAATACAGAAATGGGAAAGCTTGGTCCAAGCAGAGAGAGCAGACACTGATGTACGAGAGAACGAGATGACTGTGAGCAGCCCTTCTGCAACCATCTTCTGATTCCATACTAATTAGCCATTGCATTATACTGCCAGAACACCCTAGCATTACCAATACTAAACTGGGGCATTTTCTATGAACCTTATCTAGACCTGCAGGAACCAAAAGCCATTATTTCCCATGAGAGTCAGAAGTCCCATACAGTGAAAACAGCTACATTTATCACACTCATCTCCCTATGTATAGGGACACAGTGAATTTATTTGTAGGGAGGGTAAATAAGCTATCAGTTTAAGCCACACTGGGCTTTCCAGGTGGCTAGACAATAGCTTATCTACTTGGCAGAAGCCAAATCCTCTTCCAGTAAATACACTCCAGCCAGCTGTGCTATCTATGGCCCATAGGTATTCCCCAGTACCTGTCAAAGTCCATCATCTCCTTTGTTTTCTCCTGCACCTCAATGGACAGTAGTCACTGTTTCCCTTTATTAAACAATAATTGAATCAAAATATAATAGTAAATTTATCATAATATTCTGGGATGCTTTCCCTCTGGGACTTGACCACGTGAAGGAACAGTACTCTAATGGTGTGGTACCCCTCACGTGAAAGCTTGCCAGAGAGTGAGGAAGATACACAGCAAACAGCAAGTTATTACATTCAGTTCTCCAGCACTTTGTTAGCAAAGAAGGCTTCAAGCATCCAAAAATACAAAACGTTCTAAGCAAACAATAAAATTTTGTGAAATTAAAGTATAGTCATCTCCCTCCTCACCTTCAAAAAACACAAAATGAGATGGCTGGATTTTGAGTTACAAGGTTTAACAACAGAGCAGGAAGGAAATGAGCCGTTTGCCTGTATGTGATTTAACTAACAGTGCTTGGTCTGTTACAAGCCTGTCGATGCAGGGCGTTTTTGTTAAACTGGGAATCTGAAATGTGGCTTCCATAAAAAGCAGAGCAGCAGACTCCCTTGTAGGTGTGTGGTCAGTCACAGGAAGTAGTTCATTTGAAACCTTTAGGGGTATTCTGCACTGCAGAGGAAATTTGTACCCAGTAATGGCAAGAGTCCATCTCTGACACCCACACGCGTGCACCTCCAGCCCTGAATCCGGAAACTAGTGATTCAGTCAAATGGGGTCCTCAGATTGTTATGCAGAGGTGAAATGTGCACTATCCAAACAGACAGGAACACTTCAGGGGTAGGAATATGAGATCTGATAAACCTGCAATGAAAAGAACCTATATCCCAGCAAACCCCAACAACACCTAGCAGGACAGGTGGTTTAGGGAAGCAAGAACAGACTTGGATTTGGTATGCTGATGACTGGAGAGAGAGAATTAAAAGAACAGTCTCATCACCAACTGGAAGTGTTATCTAGTAAATATCACCCCTTCCAATGCAGCCTTTACCTCCTGCTTTCATCAAAAGCCCTGTGCTTCGCCATGGTTAACGAGATCCACATCCACTAGGTCCACAAAGCTCCTGATGAGCTCACTAGTTTGCTTAAGAAAAACCTTCATTTTCTGATCAAATCCCCAAACTTCACACAGAAGGATAAGAAGGTGGAAATAAACCATATGCAACAGTTCAGCCCCGCGGCTAATTTATTTAGGGGATTTTCTACAGACATGAGCTGAAAGTTGAGATGGCAGAACAATCCCTCATCCACCCCAGAGGGAGCACACACCGGTGGGGCACTTCCAGAGAAGTGCCAGACAGCAGCACAACAGTTCAAAATGGCCACCACCAACTTCAGTCTGCAGGGTGGGAAGGGGGGTGGCTGTACCAGCAGCCACCCCTCACAAAGCCCCTTTACCTCACTGCTCACTGCTGCAAGCACTGGCTCTGCAGCCCCTGTGGGACACTGCCGTGTGCCCTTATTCAGCTCACCGTGGAGTTCCTCACTGCTAATGTCATGGTGAGCTGGGGATTCCTACACCCGCAGGGTTTCCCACCAACAGAGGCTGCAGGACTCCTCACTGTGTTTCCCAGTGACCCGCTGGGATGGGGCCACCAGCACTCAGGTGTTTCTAATGTTATGACCAAACTCAGCTCTGGGCAAGGGTAGGAGACAACATCTCCAGCGAAGAGGAGATGACTCAAAGCAGCCGTGGTGCTCTGCATCCTCAATCCCTTTATGGGCCTGCTGAAGCACTCCTAGACCCACAGGGGCCAGGGCTGCTTACAGAGGATAGCTGAGTGTAAGGGCTGGCACCAGGGCTGAGCTCAAGGGAGCTGCTTCCAGCTGGTCCATGGACAAGACCGATCCTCAGGCAAGCACATGAGGGCTTCCTCCCCCCTCACTGGGAACAAAAACTGAGCAACAGCTGCCTGCAATGGCACCACCACTCTGCTCCCCCCCAGCTCCAGTTTAACATCCCAACATGCTGGAGTTGCCCTCAGCATGGGAGGGCCAGGCGCACAGCAGGTTGCTGCACACCTATATGGCAACACCCGGTAGAAACACACTACAATATCCTGGTGTGAATCCAAGGAATGTTTCACACTAGTCCTTCAAGTTTTGGGAGGGAGGTTGCATAATTCCCTTAAAGAGAGATCCCAGCCCAGCCTGCAGTCCAGGAGGGCGCAGAGAGCTCAAAATAACACCTAAGCTCTTTCTAGAAGAGCAGAAAATTTCTGTTGTTTTGATTTGTGGTCTGACTGGACTGCAGTGTAGCCTGTGGCATCTACCCCTTCTCTCAGAGGGGTTATGTGAAGACAAATCCCTTCACTAGCTGTCCACTGCGTTGTCTGCTTCGGCTTCAGCACACAATCTATGGTCAAGGCAGACTGAGGAAGACCAATGAGTCATTTGCTTCTTTGTTATCCAGGAATATTTTTTTTTCCTTCTGAATTGGAGCCCTTCTGACTCTTATTGCAAGATAACCAAATGGGACCAGTAGAGAAATTAGGGAACATGATGTAACAGTCCTTTAGGATATGATCTAAAAGCCTTTTCTTGCCACAAAACTCAAAGCAGCCAAACCACAGGACAAAAAACAGCTCAGAGCCCATTGTCTACTTTTCTTACACTGACAAGATGCTGATGATCTTCACTCCATGGAAAAACAACTCCAAAGAGTCACCCCTCAAACATGCTTTTTATACTCCATTTTCCCCATTTTCTGTATTCATTTCCCCAAGTATGTCCTAAACAACATCTACTTATGTACCATATTTTACATGGAAGTAATTAGTGTTATAAATTAATCATAATGCACATTTAAATCTACATGGCACTTGCATCCAAATCATCATCACATTGTCATGGTTACATTATTTATTACGATTTAACTGCCACCAGTGTGTTTAGAAGGAAAACAACTCTCTCAGAGAACCCAGCCATTCCATAAGTTACCATACTTGTAGTTTCATTCCTGTAACTGAAATAAAGCTTCAGTATAGCTGAGCATCAGATATGAGATTCTTACATGCACCATAAAGTTCAAAAAAGTCAAACCTTAAAGTGTTATTTTCAGACAAGACATTGTTACCTCTGACATCAACTTTATCGAGGTGAACGTGTATACTCCAAGACATAGGTCAGGTAAATCTGGTGCTTCTCAAAGGATGACACAAGGCGGAAGAATTTTTTCGATTATCTACACAGCTGTTGAAAAGTCTGTTTTAAATCCCAGGTCTGGTTGGAGGGTGAAGGTAGACTTGGTTTCCCTGAACAAAGTCTCCAACAAGAACTTGAGCTACAAACATGCTGTGGTAGTCTGTGCTGGATGGACAGGATTGATAAGAATAACTGGCATCTCTGGCAAAGTGGCTTCCTAGGGACCAGAAAAAGCCATGGGTAAGAAAATGCATAAACTGTAGTAACAAACGTGATATTGGCACTTTGGTAGCCAACTCCTCAGCAAGCACCTTCTTCTCTTTCCTATCCCAGGTAGAGGTAGCTCCAAACACATCCTTGTCAGGTGTTTCCACATGAGTTTATTTTAAAGCATCAACAGATGGGGCTGATCTGTCAGCTTTCACTTTTGTTTTTTGTTGTTTTACCAGTTACAAAAGGTCTAAGGAGGTAGGATCAGGCCCACACAGTAGGAAGCGCAGCTTGTGCTGTGCTCTTCCTTGCACTCTGGAAAATCCCCAAGCATTTTGAAGCAGGTCCAGCTCATGCACTTGTACCGTTTCCATACATTGTCCCATGAGTCCCACAGATGCTCCAGCAAAATTCTGCTCACAGATAGTAGGCATGTGAGATAGATGGACTGTACCCATGGAACAGAAGCCGCTCATCCACCTCCTGCCCTGGGCTTCTCTTTTCCATGTGCTCTTTCTGCCTGCAGAAGAATATATTAGAGGTTTAGCATATGCACATACACCCATGCACAAATACTTCTTATCTTTATGGATCGACTGCCTTGTCCACGCAAGTCCCAGCCAGATCCAAAATAATATGGAAGATGGAAAAAAAAAATGGTGTAGCCATACGACCTGTATCCCAGTACATGGTGAACACTGCACACATTGGAGCATTGCCTTAGTCTCCCCAGTAACTCTGTGTGCCTGACTGAACCAGCGGCAGTGGTGGTTGAAATCAGAAGAAGAAAGGACCTGAGCTAAGGCTCTTTTTTCCTTGACTCAAGCCTTCCCCTCTCTCACTTGTCAGGACAAAGCCTTCCAACTGAAATCAACTGTCTGGTGGTGGTTTCCTGCATGCCATGAGAAGGCAGGTATGCCAGTGGCCACAGCTACTCTCTGTTCAGCATTGCCTTTGAGAAAAATCCCTTAACAGAGGAAGAGGGTATGGGGCTGGGGAAATAGAAAAACCACCTCTTCCTTTTGTGGTGTTAGATGTGATCTCAGCAGACTATGGCCTGACACTGAAATACTGAGCTAGATGGCTGGAACTGATGGCATGGCTGAAGGAGTGGCTTGATTCTTAGATGGCCTTCAAAAAATAATTTTCTTCTTTTCTGTTCATATCAGTACCAGGAAGGCCAAGATAACTGCTGTGTGTCAGGTGGTCTTCCCCAGTCACGCTTTTTCCTTCCCTGGCCTCCATCCTAGGGAAAGTGTCTTAGACTTTCTTCCCTGCAAAACCAGCAGAAGAAACAAGGGAACTTTGAGCTGGAGCTAAGACGAATCCCTGTGTCATCACAAATGCAAAAAATCCCACTGTGCCTCAAGATATTTTTTAAAGAAACTTTGCTATTTCAGAAATGCAAGATTGTCTTGGTGAGGGAGAAGAGAACCAAAACAGGAAAACTGAGTTTCTAATATATAGCAGATAGTTGCTACTCACACAGGGGTAAAGACAATAGATCACAGGCCAAACAGTGCTCTCTCACGCTCCCTCTGCAGCCCTGAACTCTAATTCTCAATAGAATTAACACTTTAAGTTTTGGTCCCAGACCTCAATTTTTCTGATAAAACACTGGCCAGTAAGCAGATCACATTTTCTACAAATTCAGTATATATGTTCTCAGAGAAAACTGAAGTAGTCAGTTGTTTAGATGTATGGAAATATTTTCAGTTCCTCTCTCAATCAGAGGGGTAAAATTCATTTAACCTGTTATACCCACCCCCTCACTGGCCTTTAAATCAAACCCGTCTACTAATTTCTCATGCTCTGTTCAGTCACGGCCAAGTTTGACACAAGAAAATGCGTAAAACTGCACATTACACCTACAAAACAAAGAACCCTCTCCACCAGAGTTTTGACTGAATTTTTTGCTGAATTTGTGGAAAGTGCTCATGCCAACTGGAGCCACTTTTTTTACAGGAACATTCAGTTTTGGTGCTGTTTTGTCCTTGGAAAACTTCAGACCCAGACTGGCATCTCTGGTTACTACACTCAAGCCCAAGTGACCCTATCCCGTGCTCCATTTGTGAAACGATAGGAGCAGGCACCCAAAACAAGGAGCCTTATGTTCAGTTCAAGTATAGGATTTAATGTAGGTTTCCCATATCCTGGAGAAACAGTCCACCCACTCCTCTGGCTATGGTTAATCAACCTCTCAGATTTCATGAAAAAATAAAATTCTGGCCTTCTCCATTTTGAATGAGAACATTGCAGTTGTGAGAAGCCAAACAGTAAAGAAAACATTTCCCCAAATAGTGTTGTTCTACCAACAGGGAGGGTATGTACAGCTCAAACTTATAATGCCTGGGTTTGTTGTTTTTTTCCTAAAAAAGGTCATAGAATCTCATAGTTTTAAAAATGACTTACGTAAATCCAGGCTTACAAAACAAGATTTGTATGTACCCCAAATCTAAACCCCAGGTTTATAAAAGTCATCTTTATAACAAAAGACTTCTAAGTTGCTGCGTTTTCCTAATCAAAACATAAATTTCCTATAAACCCCAGGTCTAATTCCACAGGGCCCCAACCTTTTTGTCACCCACCCTTCATTTTTGGATTTGGTTGTTTTTCCACCATAAATCAGAAAATCGGAGCAGTTCGCTCCCCAGGAATGCGCCTGAGCCCCACGAGGGCTGGGATATGGGGCTGTGCGGAGAGGGAGGTGGTTTGCCTTTTGCCAAGGGGGAACCACCCACACACTGGGAGGACGGGATGGGGGCCCAGCCATTATCTGAATGGCTCCACTGCCACCGGGGGAATGAAGTAAAGCGGATACAAACAACTGGAAAAACTGCCAAAGTGTCGGGCTCCGAGTCCTCCGGAGCCTGCGGATGCTGTAATCCTTCATTGTCTGCTGAAATAGGGTCTTGATTTCCCTGTATTTGCTGTCATCATGGCTGACTTCTACTAGCTGGAAAAAGTTAACGCAACACAGACCAACATGTTACAGCACTTTCAGTTACACCTCCCCAGTCCCTCCCAAAGGACCTAGCCACCACCCCACTGCGGGTGCGATCGTGGCCTTGGATTTCTCAGAGCCCTCTCTCACTTATTCGTGGTCCTTTCCTCACTCTCACTCCTGTCCCAGTGTGCTCTGAACTCCTACTCTGAGAGCTTGTCCGTAATACAAAGAAGCTCTTGCTCTCCGTGGAGAATATTTCTTCTGCCCAGAGAGCATCTGCAGTATTAAGCAAGTTAAAGCAAAGCTGTGCAAAGACACTGGGGGTTCAGAACACATGTCCGTCTGGAAAAGAGAAGGTGAAATTGTTGTTCTATATCAAGTACACACTTATCTTTCTTGTGCACTATCTCATATTTATAGACAAGCCCTGATGTTACTGTAGCGTGTCATCAAAGCAGCTTTATTTATAATTGCTTTGCCTGATGTTTCAAAAACACACAAGACCTAAATCCCATTATAGCAATGCTAAATGAGCTGATAGTCCCCCTAACGTGCATGTTTTGATTTGGAACTCTAGACTGTGACCGATTTTTCAAGGAGAAACAGTCCTGTGAATAGGGAGCACTGAGGCTCAACCTCCAGATCATCAGCTGCCATGTATGTCAAACTAAAAGCACAACAGATAAACCAACATTTCTGTGCACTGTCCATTTAGATGTACAATGCCATGGTATGAATGGACAGTCCTGCGTTCCCTGCAAGCTCTTCTGCACAGCCGTCCTTGTCCCTCTTGTAGCTGTACATTTTGGAGTGACACCTTTGCAAGCTGAAAACTAACATAAGGGGTTCCGGGACTCAGGCATGTATTTTAGATTTGCCTGATGCAAGCTATTACAGACTATAACTTTTCCCAAAGTAGTGAGCAGATGTGAACAGATATCCTCATATCCTGTTTCAGGCAGTGCTGAATGGTCCCAGTCTGAAGGAAACATGACGTATGTGAACAGCATCCGATTGCCTGTTTTAAACAAGTTTGACCAAGAATAACAAACTCAAGGGATTTCCATGAGACAGTCTCGTGGTCATGTTTCAGGGACTGCCTCAGAAAACCTTCTGTCTTTATATTCTATATAAACTCTTCTCTCTTACTAATGCAAGCTACTAGTAGAGAACGTCCGTGTATGTTACAGAGATGCTCTGCAGCAAGATGCATCACACAATGCTTTCAGCAAAGTGTTACCTTTTCCTTCCTTGCTTGGCTATATGCTTATAAACATGCCTAATAATATTGCAACCTAGTCCTGTCTAAAGAAAGTAACAACAGCTCTTCGAGCATGATCCCTGCATTACCTCTCCTTACCAGCACCAGTCCATATTGGCCTCTTCTGCCACTAAGCTACCAAAAAAAAGAAAATGCAGTGGCACAAACAGTTCGCACAATGTCTGTTGAGACCCTAAGAAATGAATAAACCCATCCTTTTCCTGAATTGCACGGCAGGACCATGCAATTCAACCCATTGGGAGAGGAATCAGAGAAGGAAAAGCTCACCAAAACCACATCAGATTATCAACATCTGCCTTTTGCTCCAACCAGAACATCCACTTTCTTCCCTTTTCTCTTATTTCCCCTGACTGCTGCAAGAGTCTACCCACCCCTGTTCCAACAGCACTGCACAATTTCCCCTAACTGCTGTCTCTGCTCTTCCAGTCCCACTCTTCCTCCTGCTCCAGACTACAGCATCCACAAATCAGGATGCCAGCCTTATTCCCTGAGCTTTCCAGCTTACTAGCAGGCTGTGTGGCAAAACAAAAGTATGTTTTCCGCAGGCTATATGGCTTCGCATGCCTGAGTCGGACCTGCTGTTTTACATTGTCACCAGTATCAGCTTTAGTAGAATAATATAAAACACCACCCTAGAAACTCCATTATGGTAGAGTTTTTCTGTCTCTGTCAGATTTATTTGAACACCCCCAGCCGTGCAATTTCTCATCAGCAGAAAGTGGGAAACTGCCTTGGCAGTGTCCAGGCCGCTGGGATTTCTCCTCAGTGCATTCCCCTTGCAGCATGCCTGCCACAGCGACAGCCTGCCAACGCTGTCAAACCCACTGCCCAGCCTACCTGCACAAAGTCTACATCAGCAGATAAATGAGCCATCCTGAAGCAGGAGAGGACTCAAGAAACAGACATGGTTTTCCACGAGCAGGAAAATAATGAGCATAACATCCTGTACCTTTCCTTGTCCTGTTTCCTACTGCCACTCGTTGCAGCCCTAGGATTTCTGCAGATTTTTATCAGAGTCTGAGGATTCAGATTTCTCTGGACCATGTCTTGAAAGAGAAGACAAATGCACCACGAATGAGAAAGGAGGTTTTTACCATCTGGGAATGCTGCCCAGGAGAGCAGATGTCATTGTGTAACACAGTGGGATTAGCCTCACTCGTGCTGCTCCTGCACCCAGCCCCTCCTCTGCTCCCTGCCATTTCTGCTTCAGGCATTTTGCTGTCAGAAAAAAGGCATCTGTGCAGATGTTTCATGCTGTAGTGCCTGACTGAGGAGCTGATTATTACCATCACCCGATTTCACGTTTTCTTCCCTTCACATAGATTCTCTCTCCAAAGCCACCGATACTTAGGGGGTTGCTGACCTGGCTTCCAATCAGCACTAGCTCCTCTTGTCGTGTTGAAAGAAGAGACCCTCTTCTCTCTGACCTCACAGTGATAGCACAGGGCAAACACTCACAGGCGCTTGAAGTGCTGCCTGTGAAAGTTTTGGGGAGATTTGTGAACGTCTTTTTGACCATGCCTCACTCCAGGTGGTCAAAGCGTGGTGATACTCAGCAAACTATTTGTTCCATTTATAGTAGGATGATCTCTATCACAAAAACAGGCCTCTCTGAACTACTTAGTCCTCTGGGGATCTAGACTCTGCCTTACTCATGCTACATCTTTTCTGTTTTCCACCGATGTGACGTAGTGGCTTTTATTGATCACCCCATCCCAGGTGCTCTCACTGTTTTGCTGTTTGCTAGAGACGCTCCGGGTAATTCCTGCCACTCTCCACAACCTGGGACCTGGCACTGCCCACACCAGATAGTAGCTCAGCAAAGGACGATGCCTCAGAGGCTGGGGAAGCCCTGAGCCTGCTGAGTGCAGATGCCCTGAGAGTCTGGCAGCCTCCCCAGTGAGTGCCGGATTCACCAGCCCCCACGCAGTGACGTGCCCAGATTGCGTCGGATGACTCAGACTCAGCTTTATCGCTGGGGAAGCTGTCAGGATAAAACCTCGGCATGCTCACTTACAAGAGCGCAGTAATGGAGGGGAGCTATGAGAAGATAAAATGCAGAAGGAGCTACCGAGATGGCAATTGGTCACTGTCTGAGCACTAATTCACTGGCCTGCTTACAGCTCGCTTGCCCTGCGGAGATCTGAAACAAACTCCTCTCTTTTCCCAGCTGTTGAAGAAGGCCACCAGAGAAGCCACGCTCTTTTTCTAGCCCCAGACAGGAGAAGGGGACATCCTACCTACCTCTCGCTCCCTCAGACTAGTTTGGAAGATAACTATACGGCGATGCACACCACTTCCTCTAGGCATAAGACATACACACTTTTTAATATTTTAAACAAGGCTGCCTTCTACAGCTTACAACCTCCTTCAAATATGATATATCATGAGCAACCATCACTGCACAAGATTTCTTTTTAAGCTCTGCACAGAATGTATAAATAACATATAGAAAGAAATACAGGTCACAATTAGCTTAAGCTGTAGTGCCCCTGACCTCTCTTCTTCCCTGTTCCTCTCCCCCAAGGCAAAGGCCACAGTAGTTTGTGGGGTTGTTTTCTGCTTGGAAAAGCCCTAGCTGTACAGCACGTTCACATCCAAGGAAAAGCAGAGTCACCAGCATGTCATGCTCACTGTGTACCATGGTAAACTGGATTCAGACAAAACGACAAATTACAATGCATGCAACAACCACCGACGCTCTGTATGCACAAGAGGGACAACATATCCATGATAAATTAGTCACTATCATTCCCTTCACCATACTTACATCCTTATTTCAGCCCTTGATTTCCCGTTTGTAAATACATAAGAAAGGTTCACATATTTACAACCTTAGCTCAGCATGGTGTAACATCAAGGAGGCAGAGATACTACTCTAAAATATCTCCCTGTTCAGACCAGAGCCACCCCCAGTTTTGATTAGTCTGCAAAAACTGCTTCCATTTTCTCTAATTCATGTTTCACCTCCTTCCTCTTCCCCTTCTTACTGTGCTAAGAGAGGCTGCTTGTGCTCCATGAAATGTTCCCTCATTACTCTCACATCCAAGCAGACAAGGGTTTTCAATGATTTTCAATTTTGGAAAAGAAGCTGCATGACAGTTCCTTCCCCAGTAAGTATGTCAAGAGGTAAGCACACAGATCTTTTACCTTTGAAATCTATCTCGTATTTCTGTGAACCATTTTGAAATTCAAAAGTGCACTGATGACTTTGAAACCATGGCTCCCCATCTGCAGAAGTTACAGGAGCAGCACCTTGTTCTGGATGCTACAAAGGAGAGGGATCTTTGTTAGCAATGGGCTCTGGGCCACAGTGGTGTCGCACACATAGCAGAGTTGGATGTAGCATCTATACAAGTCATGAGGAGAAGTCAGTGATTTAAATCAGTCACATCATGGACTCATCTCTGAGCTACAGCAGGATGTCTCTGCTGTCTTTGCCAGTCCCTGCACCACAGCAGATCAGAAGGGCTCTCTCCTGTCCATCTCTGCTCTCTGTGTCCCCCACCAACCACTGCTGGTGGCTGCAGTGCAGCCTTAACTACCTGTGCATGTCACCTCCCTTTACTGCCCTTGCGCAGTACAGTGCCACCCGCCTTGCTCCCCACAGGGCTTCACCCTCCTCTGACTGCCCTGGAGGAAGGAACAGAGGCTCCCTGGAAGGAGGAGTTGTGATTCCAGGCTCCAGAATTATTTCCAAGTGAGCTTATAGATGGGGATGTCTCCTGGGGCCTTTGATGGGAAAAGCAGGTGGTTTTCAGGGATTTGTTTTTCAGCAGAAGTATGCAGAAAATTAACCCTTCTCACATACACAGAATTTTCAAATTAAAATGACTTTTCAACAAATTCCCCAGCCACCTGTAAAGGCAGCCTGTTTTCAGAGCTGGATTTCCTGGGTGCATTGAGAAAAACCAGAAAAAATGACACAAATGTGCGAGGTGATCAAGAAAGCACTGGGAGAATATCTTCATCACTTTTATTAAATAAAGCTAGCAGGTGCTAAGTTCAAAGCAAGGAAAAGGAGAGCTTCCTTCAAGCAACACTCAGTTCAGCTGTGGGAATACTCACCACAAGATGTTGTGGACGCTAAAAGTTTATACAGATTTTAAAAGTGATGGAATAATTACCGAAAGAAGAACGCATCCAGGGTTATCACATATATAGATACCAACTCCAGTGCAGGAGATCCCCAAGCCACAAGTTGCTGGAGGCAGGGAGAGCATTTTGGAAAAATATCTCTACATGCCTGTCTTGAGCTTATAATTTCCTTTGGGCACCTCTGTCATCCAGCGATGGGGATGGGCTCTGAAGGTAGATGTACCTCTTGTCCTGGTACGCTACAGCCTTTCCTGCACTTTGGGGGAAGGAGACAGCAGGAAGGGAATGACTGGCACAGAGTGAGGGAGATGCTCACCTGCTTCCCATACTCAACCCAATGGTTGTGCTCATCCAGCCAGTACCAGTAGCTTTCCATCCTGCCCATGGAGCGGGCATCAGTGATTGACAGACAGTGTAGAGAAATGACCACGGGCAATAAAAAAGGCAGATCAGTTTCTGGCAGTCCCAAAAGCATTTCCAGTAAGTCTGCAGCCCTTCGGTGTGCTCTGCAGCCCTCCCTGTCTCTTACATCCTCCTCCAGCTCTTCCTGCTATGGCTCAAAATCTGCACTAACCTGCACTTAAGTGCTCAGCAGCTGCGATTAAATCGTGACTTTTTAGTGGAGAGGGAATTGATCTGGTTGTGGTGCAGATGCTCATGAAGAGCAGGACCCAGCAGATCCTACAGGATGCTGCCGGTTATCACTGAACTTGTGCGATACCTCCCAGCTCCCCCTCAGCCCCACACCTCATCATGACCACCCCCAGCTCTCCCTCTGCCCCTCTCCCCAATCCTGCACTCTCCTACACACCTTCCCTCCCCTATAGCAGCCTCCAGCCCTCCCCGCAGAGGGGGTCCAGAGCCGGGCTGGCCCCCGTGGGCGGCATGGCCGGTGGCTCCCCCCACACCCCGTGACGCTCCCACCACCGGCGGATCTGCCCCATCCCCTGCGGCCGCAGGTTCCTCTGGAGCGTGGCTGGGAAGGGAACGCGAAGGCCCACAGGATGAGAAGGACCGATCTGGGCGTCGCGGTGAGAAAAGGAGCGGTCTTGCAACGTGCCTTGAACGCCTCCTCCGCCTGGCACAGGCAGCAAAGCATGAAAGTTTGGGTAATTTTTTCCTAATTTTCCCCCTCCTTTATTCTGTGCCATTTTCATTGTCACTGTCAATTGCAATGACTCTGCACACATGTCCAAAGACCCATCTCACAGCTGAAGAACAGGTTGTCACCTGGTTTTGCCCTGTTTCAAGGAGCACTTTTTTCCCTTGGAGTTATCCTGACTAAAAGATCAAGAGGCCTGACACAGCGTGGGTCCTGTGCCCCATCACACGGTGCAGTCACGCACAGGGGCTCCCAAACCCACCCTCAGTTCCCACTCCTTCCCGCTCCCTCTGCTTAGGCTGGGGCTGTGTCCTTCCTTGCACCAACATGTTGTGAAAGATATTGAGGTGTTGAAGCAAGTCCAGAGGAGGGCAACCAAGCTGGTGAAGGCTCTGGAGGGTATGACTTATGAGGAACGGCTGAGGGAGCTGGGGTTTTTTAGCCTGAAGAAGAGGAGGCTCAGAGGTGACCTTATTGCAGTCTCCAACTGCAATAAGGGAAGGGAGGTTGTAGCGAAGTGGAAGTCGGCCTCTTCTCCCAGGCGACTAGCAATAGGACAAAAGGACACAGCCTCAAGCTTTGCCGGGGAGGTTCAGGTTAGACATTAAGAAGTATTTCTTCTCAGAAAGAGTCATTAGACATTGGAACAGGCTGTCCAGGGAGGTGGTGGAGTCACCATCTCTGGATGTGTTTAAGACTGGACATGGCACTTAGTGCCATGGTCTAGTTGACATGGTGGTGTCAGGACAATGGTTGGACTTAACGATCCTAGAGGTCTCTTCCAACCTGACTGATTCTGTGAACATCTGCACATGTCCTGGAGACTGCTCTGTGGAGGATCCCCTTCTTCCCATCCTCCCCCCCTTCATGCTACTGTAGCACTGACTACTTACAATCCACAAAATGCTTCCCACCCCTCTTGTGCCCCTGCCTGCAAGCCTTTTCCCAGGGCATGCTGCATTGCAGTGCCAATCACATCCCACCTGCAGTAGACATCAAGCAAACGGATATTCCACCTTTGGAGTTGATCTCATACTGCCAAGAACCTGCTTGAAACTGGAGAGTGCCTTTCTGGTCCCCCTGAAATGCCTTCTCCGCCTGCATCGAGGTTACAGTGCCAGCACAGTAGTCGGGAGACTAGAAAAAGGAGGGGAAATATCCATCAGAAGAAAGTTTTGGCTTAAAGGGCCTGCAGAGCAGCATTTTATTTGCTAACCAGGGGTAACTGCCTACAACTTGGAGTTTCCTGGTGCAGAGGCCCATCACAGCCCTACCTCACCTCCCACCAGAAGCTGTTTGCTGGACTCTGCCCCCACTTGCTCCCAGCCACTGCTTACTCCTCATCACAGCGTGCACGGACAAGGTCTGGTGGGGTAGCATATCCCCAGAGCCCCATCCATCTCTGCAAGCTGTGGTGCTCACCACCTCAGCCCTTCCACACAGGATTGGAGAACATCACCACGGCTCTCGAAACAGTCACGTTTTGCTATTGTTCCTTGTCAGCGCATGGGATAGCTTTCTGGCACCCTCTTCTGCAGTGAGTGATTAGGATTTCCAAAAGAAAAGAGCACTCTCCTCGCAGATGCACACACAGCATAAAAACTGTTTAGATTAAAGCAATTTTCAAAGGCTCTGGTTTGGCCAAGAAAATAAACAGCGTTCAGACCTTGACCTCACAGGGTCCTGAGAGTTATAAGTAAAATTATGAGAGGCTGCTGAATACATCAAAATACACGTGCACCATGGGGAGGCACTGAGGCAAGACCCAAGATGCGTATAAAAGGCACTGCTTGTGAAGGGCAAAAGAAACGGCAGCCCCTGAGAGGTGGCAGGCACACAGGCAGGGAGGGGAGAGGTGCTTACTGCCTCTCCATATCCCTGCCACTGGTTAGGGTCATCACCCAGTACCAGCAGTTTTGCCTACTGACCACAGGCGAGCACCAGTATGTGACGCACTGAGAGGAAAGATGTGGAGGTGGAAGGAAAAAGCAAATCAGTGCCTGGTAGCTATGGAAATCAGCACACCAGGGGCAATCCCAGTGTGGTGTTCAGGGCCTGTGGTGGCCATCAAGCTCTCCCACAGGGCTGGAAGCCAGCCCAGACCTGCTGCCTATACCTCACAGACCAACACCAGTATGTGACGCACTGAGAGGAAAGATGTGGAGGTGGAAGGAAAAAGCAAATCAGTGCCTGGTAGCTATGGAAATCAGCACACCAGGGTCAATCCCAGTGTGGTGTTCAGGGCCTGTGGTGGCCATCAAGCTCTCCCACAGGGCTGGAAGCCAGCCCAGACCTGCTGCCTATACCTCACAGACCAACGCTGTTCATCACTGGGGCAGCAAGGATGGACCTGGGGGCTGCACTTCTCCAGCCACCACATCCATCTCCCCAGTGGACCTGGAAAGCTGGATGGGTACTGCCAGCTAGTGACATGGCATATGCGAACTGAGCACCCCACACCTCTCCTCCAGCTGGTTCCTGCCTCCACCAGACTCGTCATTTGGCCGACGGCACATTTTTCTTGTCATCTGCACACTCAGATTTCTCTGGACTGTGTCTTGAAAAAAAACCATGAAGGCAGGCAGAAGTAGAGCACCTATTCAAGAAATGCATAAGTCTACCACAGATCCCACTGTCGTGACACAATGCAGATGCTAGAATTCTGCAGCTGTTCAAGAAAGACTGAACAAATCCACAGGAGAAGACAAATCCAGCGAGGGTCATTAAATACAAATATGTTATCATCTCAGGCACAGAAAGTCCCCGAGTTGCACATCACTGGCAGCGAGGGATGTATCACTACCTGCTGCTCCTCCTCCTCTTTTCCAGGGACCCAGCACCTGCCGCTGCTGAAGGCAGGAGCCAGGCTAGCATGCTTGGGCATGTCCCTGTTCAGCCACTCTTATACAGAAGGGCAAATGAAAATTGCTAGTATAGCCATGCAATGCCTTATCTGTGGCCTTCTCTGTATTATTCCTACAATGTGAGGTTACTTTGTCTAGTGCTGCTCCCGCTTGAGCTGGCAGCATGAGCAGTGCAGACGCATGTCCTCTTGTCCACTGGAAGGTTCCTCTTTTGATCCCATCACACAGCCAGTTTCGAGCTATTGCAATCCCACTCCTCAAAAATGGACATAGACACTTAAAATAGTACCTATACATGATTTAGGTCTTCTCTTTTTCTTCTTTGAATATCTCCCCATCCTTTTTGCTCACAAATATCAGTCACCTAAACAATGTCCTTCTCAGCAAACAACCCCACAGTCGAACAGCCACCCTAGGGCGATGGAGAACCACAGGCTGTCCCTCACGCAGCTCTCCCTACACAGCCTCAGCAAATCCAGGTCTCCTCCTTAGGACTCCCTCTTTCACAACTCCTCCATTGCTCGTGGTGTCACATGCACCATGACCTATGTGTTAGTCTCAACCTATCCTCCTAATACTTCTCCTTTTTTTGTGTGTGTTGAATACCATGACTTTATTTTTCTAATCTTTCAACTGTACAGGTCTCCAATAGCTCCAGCAATTAAATCATAACATTAGACAAAAGAATGGGAGATTTGATATGTTTCCCACACTTCATGCACTGTGAGACACAAATAGCATCTCCTCTACTTCTCCAATTTCCACAATTAATTTTCTAGCACATGCTTTTAAAGATGTACGTTCCCTATGGCTAGGACAGACACTTCTGCTGGTCATGGGGCTACATGAGGCATATTCAGGTGAGAAGCTGCACTACAGACTTAGCAGCACATCACACGTATTAAATAAATTATAAAGAAGTAAGTATTCTACCTTTAAAGTTTATCTCATATTTCTGTGAATGAACTCAAAATTTCAGAGTGCCTTCCTGACCTGCCTGGAACATCTTCTCCACCTGGGCAGATGTCACCAAGGCTGCAGACTAGGTTGAAGACTACAGAAACAGAGGTAGTGATTGTGTCTGTTATAGGCAATTGGCCTTTAATGCTCTTTATAGGATCTGTGTAAAGGTTTAGCATAACATCAAAACCAAAGTAGTTAATAGTCAAAGTAGTGCTGCACTGTACTTTAGAAAAGCAGCTTTCTGAATACAACTTTTTCAGCTTTCCAGTGAGTCATGACATTCCCTGTCCTCCCTCAAAATGTATATAATGTATATGTACTATATGTGTGTGCATGTATACAGGCAAAAAAAACAGCCGTGACAAAGATTTTAGCTACTCCTAGGACAGACAACTGTGCTTAAAGGTGGCATTTGGAAGCTCCCCTGAAAGTATCAGTGACACTCCAAGGGCTGGCCAGCACTACAGGACTATGGAGTAAGCTTGTGTGCCACCTGACAAAAACCCAAACATTCAAAGCAGGAATTCTCCACTAGTGCTTGGGACTTGGAGCTGTGTTTCAGGGGTGCAGGGGAGTTTACCTGCTTCCTGTACTCGATCCACCACAGGGAATCATCCAGCCAGTACCAGCAGGTTTCCATGGTGCCAAATGAGTGAGCATCAGGAATGATCAAAAGTGCAGAACTGTCTCAAAAAATAGGGGGCGGGGGGGGAGCGGGGAAGGAAAAAAAATAAAAGAAAGAAAACTGATGATCAGCTTCTGGCAGATTGCTTAACAGTAGTCTTAAGAAGGAAACCCAAACTCAGGAGGAATTCCTGGACTGTTGTCATCATTTCACAGCCCAGAAAATTGTCTGGTTTCCATATCCTCAGGGAAGAGAACAAGGCCTAAAAGGGTTTTGTTTTTCTTTTTTTGCCTGTGCTTGAACCCAGCTGTGTCATTTTCTGCCCTCTGAGTGTGCCAGCACATGGTATATGCACTGAGCAGATGTCTGACCCTGGTTAGGTAGCAATAATATTATTTAGTTGATGCTTCATCTGTAGAAGTCAATGCTTCTGAGTTTCCCTGGGTTTCACAACAAAACATCAGTAGATGTGGGAATAGATCACCTGGCTACCAAGTCCATGTCCCTTATGCTGCCCACTACAATGAGCTGCTTCCCGTGATGAGCAACAGCTTTCACAATCCTCATGAACTCACAGAGTCACTAGAGGATTCTGTTCATTTTTTCTCAGTTTATAGCATTTAGATGGAGAGGAGTCCTGCAAATGGCCTTCCCAGCTGCTACGTAATGAAGCTTTTGCTTTACTTACAAGTGCTGATAGTTATGTTTCAGATTCAGGAAACTGCCTAGACATCACATGTTAACAGGAGCAAGTAGAACTAGAAGTCGAAGGGGCAGGGAGAGGAGAAAACAAATCCAAAGCTTGATCTGGGAAGGAAAAGAAAAGCCAGTGAGCGGGACACATCATGGAGTTACTCAGACTATACAGAAATAGCAGCAGCTGGAGGAAGTCCTGATGGGAAAACTGTATTTTTTATAGTGCTGTCACAAAGTTTAGGTTTGGTTAGTAGCCTACAGTTTCATGCAGTGAAACTAATCACATCTCAGACTACACTGAAGATGTGAAATGTAAAGAGGCCATCCTGTTAGTAAGGAATTTGAGTTGCTCAGTCAAAAAAAAATTTAAAAAAAAGAGGCATTTTTTGAGACATTATGATAGATGCGAGGACTTTCAGTCAAATAAGTTCTGTGAAGGGAAAGGTTGTTTAATCATTAATATGAGGTAAGATTGTATTAGGATCCAAGAGGAAAAAGGATGGGGAGAAGACTCTTAGAAGAATTTGCATGAGCTGATAAGCCAAATGAAGGTCAGCTGGCCTTCAGGACAGAATAACAGATCACAGCTTCAGACGGATGCCACAGAGTATGGGTAAAAAAAATAATAAAACTACAGGAACTTTCAAAAAGAAAACAAACTGGAAGACGCAAGGAGCTATCTGCAAAATGCAGTCAGAAGGAGTCTACAAGAAGCAAGAGTGAAAGCGTGTACAAAGTGTTAAAGAAAACAGAGACTGCTGCGACTTCGAACATCTCCTTTGGATGTAGTAAAGGGAAAACCATTTTGAAAAAAAAATTAAGGAGACGAAAGCTGAAGATACAGCCCAAGAAAAATGATTCAGAGAACACACAGTGAAATAAAGCTTCTCTTTGGGAATGAGTAAAGATGCAGCTTCCCCCAGTGGTGGCGATATCATGTGCAGACACTTCCCACGTACTTACAGGTTGAGCACTTGTGCAACGATTAATGGGTCCTCTGACATTGCAGTAAAGCATCTGGAAGGAAAATCTAAGCTTATTAAGAACAGATGGATAAGAACCAGGTCAGCCTTTTCTATTGTTCCTATTTGTAAGCTAGATGTAAAAGTAATCTTGGAAAGACAGTCTGAGTTGTTTTAGGGAATAAGTGTCTAGGACTCAACGTGCCAGACAACAAGTTTCATCAAAAGAAACAGGACAGCAAAAGAACAGGAACACTTGGAAAATGTTGTTCCCTGAGCAGGGAACAAGTTTCATCAAAAGAAACAGGACAGCAAAAGAACAGGAACACTTGGAAAATGTTGTTCCCTGAGCAGGGGAAGTCTGATTCCTACAGATCTGCCTCCTGCAGCCCCTAGGTGAGGACCCCTGCCCTCCCCCAAAGCCTCAGCCCCCCATCATTACTGCAGCTACGCATCGATTCAGGATCGTTATTCCCTTGATCCAGAAACAGTCTTGTTAAACAATGCAATTGTTGAGCATGTCATGCCAAGAACAATATCTGTGTTTTCTTCACCTGGCACCCATACAGTAGTAGTGCCAGGTTATGGGGCTCGGGTTGGTTTTTAGGAGTTTAAATGTTTTGGAAAATAACATGCCATTCAGCATGTTCAATCAAGCATTAAGTTTCTACAGTTTAATCATCCTGTAAAAAATTCTGTCAAAATTGTTAACAAGGATTCTTAAAAATGCCAAAAAGTCAAATTTGGCACCAGTAAATTAAAAGAAAGCCTGAAAACTTGCTGAGGTGTTATTTAATAGAAAGCCTAGAACAGGTGCATGAATACGTAACCAACAGTGTTAAAACCAGGGACACTGTGAAGTCTTAAGAGCACCACAAGAAAATCAATTAGAAATGCATTACATTGAAAAGATCGCTTGAGCTAACACCTTTGCGTTTGGGGACTGTTGTGGAGGCAGCTGGCCTCTCAGCAGAGCCCTCTCCCTCTGGTCTCCTGCAGCTGCCACACTCCCAAAAAACTTCCCCGTGGCGGCGCAGGTAAAGTGCTCCCACAGCACCCTCTGAACAGAGACTGTATTCAAAAGGTGGAGAAATAATTAGCCAAGATACCAAGCAATCATCTCATCTCGTGTTGAGGGCAGCCTTACTCCCTACCCTTCGGCAGAAGGAGCTCGGTGAACCGTGGAGGCTCCAGGACAAGCCCATCCTGACATCTGCCCAGCTGGCACCAGCCCGGCTGGCAGGGAAGGCAGCAAATGCCACAGAAATCAGTTTGGCTGCTCATGGAATTCCTCAGGTCAGACCTTTTCCACTACCATCTCAGTGATTCTGAAACTGTCAGTCCCATGCATCTGAGCCAGAAGTCATTTAAGCCTTTCTCAACAGGGTAGGGAGCTCTTCAAACACTTTGTTCACGGAAAAAAATGAATAAATGAAAAGCCCACAGATCAGATCCACGCTCAGTGCCTGCCAACAACTGCATGTGTTGCTGATGGTTTGCAAGCATTTCTCCTCTAAAAGGGTGCCGAGGAATGCTTTCTGTTCACAGCCTCAGGCACCCAGTTACCCCAGAGGTAGCAGGAGGTTCAGATCTGGAAGAAGTTTTAGCAAATTTGTAACACTGACCAAAACTCCCATGAAGAAGTATTTACACATTAATTTACTTTTCACTTTTACTAGTGGTTTCTGCTCTCAGTGCCTCACTGACCAAAATATTCCCAAATCTTTTACCATTCAAAGTACCATCTTATGCCAGTCAAAATCTATCCTGCAGCCCCCCCTCTTCTTTACTGGTGTTGTCACAAGCAGGGCTGGGAACTGTTCTTGCCGAACACCATATTTTGGGTTTGGGTTTTGTGGGGTTTTTGGCTAGGTCAGTTTTCAAGTAGGTGAATGCTCTGCATCCGATCCTGCCCACCCCAGCACAGTCCCTGGTACTGGCACAGGGAAAACAGCAGCAACGCACACCTGAAGGTGGGACGCTCCTTTTGGCAGTGACACAAACTGAGAGTTGCAGAGAGCAACCCTGAAATAGTGCGGGCTCCTCAAGGAGCGCTTCTGCTTCAGACCTGTTCCTCCAACACCTGCAAAGCCAACAGCAGCTACACCTCAGCAGTCCCACACCACTGCACACCGTTACAGCTGCACACACCAGCCCCCTGCCTGATTTTCTCAATGTAACACAAGGCACCTAATTGCTGGAGGCTGTGTGAACTCTCCCTGCAGCCAGAAATAGTTTTTACTTATTGGAAAATCTCCTTTTCTTCCAAACTCAGCGTGTTTGCACCTGTCCTCTCCTCTCTGCCTGGTTTCCTCTTTTTCAGAACAACAAAAAACCCGTTTTCAGTGACTGGCCTGCCCCTCATCAGGCTCTCCCTTACCTTCTCCTGCCCCCAAGGAGGCTGGCAATCAATCACACCTCGAAGCCCCCCTTGCTGGAAACAGCTTTCTCCCACATGATGGATGGTTTCTTCTGTCATGGTGGAGAAGAATGGGGGAAAATGGTTCATACGAGGGCATAATTTCACAGAGCATTTTCTCTAATAGCAAAACTCTTCCCAAACCCACCATCTTGCAGCCCCTGTCCTGCCCAAAGGCTGCACACACAATCGTCCCATAAGCTGATGAAGCCATGGAGCAAATTTACGCAATGTTGCAAGGACCCAGGCAGGGTGACAGCTGGAAATGTCCATTATTCCTTCCCTTCCCATCCTCACGAGCCCAAATCTTGGAGGTAGGAAGGGGAGGGCAATTGCAGGGTGAAGGCTGCCCATACACAGCACCCACCAGGTGCCAGGCAGCAAGCCTGTAAACTGAAAAAGATCTGTATATAATCCCACCTATTTATAAAATTAAACAGCTTAAAACTGACTTTCTGTTATCATTTGTACAAATAATGCTCAGATTCAGGTTTATGCAAAGCACAGGATGCAGGTCTATGACAACTGACAAATCCTAGGCAAACACCTCTCCAAAATCACTGCAGTTTTCCAGTGCAGTGGTATTGATAGCACAGGAAAGCAATTAACTGTTGTACACCACTTTCCTTACAGAGAAAGGTGCGTGGCAGATAACTTGCTGCCATTTGCTTCTCTTTTCCTTTTTTTTTTTTTTTTTTTAATTAAAGGATACCATATATTCTGGAAAAAGTCAGTTTAAGTGACTTTCACTTCTACTTCCTGACTACATGGAAGGCACTACGCTCACCTGTGGCTGACAAGATTAGGTCACTAATTTGTAAAAGTACAACCTTTAGGCTCCTGCAAAAGAGGTGGGACATGGAAGCGCACTAAATATGGCAGCTCAGGGACTCACTGCAGTCAGCTGCCTTTCTGACATTTTCTAAGGGCACTGATTGTGCCTGAAGATAGCAGGCTTCAGGAAAGCTGATGAGATCCTACACACATCCCTACTCTTGGTTCCTCCCGCTCATGGCGTGTGCAACTGAACCACTTGTGACTCCTTTGCTGAATTAGAACAGCTTATACAGCAAGACTGTTTTAAAATCAGCCAATAATTTTTGTTTCCATGCTATCAGTCATCCTGAATGTTATCCCACCATCTGCCAAGTTTCAAATGCCATGTCCATCATCCAAGCTTTCCCCCATCCACCCCAGCTGGAGCACACACCACTGGGGCACTTCTCAATCGCCCAGAGAAGTGCCAGGCGGCAGCATGACAATTCAAAATAGCCACCACCAACTTCAGTCTGCAGGGTGGGTAGGGGGGTGGCTGTGCCAGCAGCCACCCCTCACAAAGCCCCCTTACCTCACTGCTGCAAGCACTGGGTCTGCAGCCCCCATGGGACACTGCCTTGTGCTCTTACTCAGCTCACCGTGGACTTCCTCACTGTTAGTGTTGTGGCGTGGTGGGAATCTAACTTCAGCAGCTGCGATATCCCCACTTCTCTTGACCTAAACCCAGTGGGGACAGAGCAAGGACAGGGTGTCACAGGGACAGGCAGACTTGACATAGAAGAACAGGGTGAGAAGAGCTGTCAGTAATGTGACCAGGAAACAAAGCGAAGTTCATTGCCATCTTAATTGCAAAGCCTCCAGGACGCAGGATCTTCCTGCCATTTACCGGAAGGACAGGCCATGATTCCTGTCTTGCGCACCATGATGTAGGTACTTTCACTTTTCCTCCTTCCACATTCCCACCCAGTCTCCCTTTGGCACATTATCACCATCACAGGCAGGAATGATATCTAAGTGACTGTATCAGTGTATCAAGTTAACTGTATACTCAGTGGTGCCACTTTCAGCAGCAGCAGGTGTCACTGGATCAGGGTACACAAGGCAGGTATGTCCCCATCCCAGGCTAGAGAGAAAGTGAAGATTAAAGTTTAACACTTTCTGCTGGCAAAAGAATAGCCCCCACCAAAAAACTATGGCCCAAAATCCTTCAGGGGATTGATATTGATTCACTGCATTACAAAAGGTTCTAAAGCTACTACTAAGATTGAACAAACATTTTAAAAAAAAGATGTACTAGAGTGTAATTTATTCAGTGTAAATTCAAAGGAGATTCCACCGTTCGTTAAAGGATCATACACTGGCCCTCACTACCATACTCCAAGATATAGGCAGGGTAAATCTGGTGCTTCTCAAAGATGACAAAGATGGAAGGGTCTGTCAAGTCATCCACGCAGCTGTCATAAAGTCTGTTTGAATTGCTGGGTCTGGGTGGAGGGCGAAGGTATTCAGGGTTTCCCTGAGCAAAGTCTCCGACTAGAACATGAGCTACAAACATGCTGTAGCGACCACTGTGAGAGGAACAGTACTCGTGAGAATAGCTGGCGTCTCTGGCAAAGTAGCTTCCTGGGGACCAGAAAAAGCCACAGGTAAGACAACACATCAACCAAGGAACAAATATCTGCTATCAGCACTTTGGCAGCCAGCAATTCAACAACCCCAGGTAGCTCTGCACACATCCTCACCAGGTGTTTCCACATCGGCTTATATTAAAGCATTGAAAGACTCTAGCCACATTTCACCATCAACCTCCCAGTCCCACCTGTCCAAGACCTTCGTTGATGAGCAGGTACCTGAGGCAAAGAGGGGTGTTTTTAGCCCCTCCTGAAAGGGGGTTGATGCTGATGCTGCCTGCAGCGATGCAGGTGCACACAGGTGAGAGTGCCCTAATGGCAGCAGTGCAGGGGTCAGGGACAGTTAGTCACCTTGCACCCCGCCACCAGCCTGGCCAGGGTCTGCAGCCCATGCTGCTATGGCCTCTGAACCCACACTTCAGCACTTGTACCTTTTCCATACATTGTCCCATGAGTCCCACAGATCCTCCAGTCGAAGTTCTGCTCACAGATGGCAGACATGTGAGACGGACTTGTCCCATGGAATAGAAGCCGCTCATCCACCCATTTTGATTTATTGAGCTTCTTCATCTGCTCCCTTTGCCTAGGGACAAAAAAAAAAAATGAATGACATGTTACCCTGGTTCAAACGAGGACAATTTCCCAACTCAACTCTTCCTACGTTTGGGTCATGGAGGAACAGTGACACAAACCACTCTCAGCAGGGTTACAGCCTGCTTTGCCCTTCTGTTGGTACCCTGCTGCACAGCTGGTTCCTTCCAGCAAAACAAAAAGTTCTCAGCATCGCTATGGACTGCGTCACCCACAGCTTCATACCACATGAGAGAGTAGAGAGACAAACATTTCTCAACTGGGAATTGGTCAGTTCCCAGGTTATATAAATCCTGAATACATAAATATGGTTATAAAACTGAGCTGTATAAAGCCACAGTGAAGACTGTATAATCTCTACCCCTATCTTTATCACATAAAATTTCCCAATTTTTAGAAAATCCCATGTGGAAGAGGCTAAGAAACAAAAAGAATAAATTTGAGATACCATAGCTCAGTGATGGTGAAGGAAAAGAACTTTCTTTTTGAATAACACTAGCAAGAACCCCACATGCACCCTGTTAGGTTATGTGATAAAAAGAGCACAGACACAACCCCAGTAACCCGATCACAGAGAGAAGAGCTCCAGCCTGGGCCTCTCCCAGGAACCAGGAGACACCCAGCACCATGAGCAATGGAAAGGCTCTGGAGCAGCTCATGGACAGAAGCAGGGTACCGTCTATGAGAGTATGGGACTCATTATGGGACAGCAGGGAAGAGCATTTGGGGATTGCACAGGACTTATAATGGCATGTTTAACAAAGAAACTGTAGGTGTGAGAAGGGAGGGATCAAGATGGTCTGAGAAGCAGCAAACATGGGAAAACATGGATAAGCGGGTAAAAAGGGCTGGTTGTGTATAAACAGGCAACTGGCTGGTCAGCAGGCTTCTCTGGCCATGCCCTGTGCCTGATCAGTGCAGGCTGCCCTATCTTCTCATAAAAATTCATTTCTAACTCTTACCTGGGTGATGGACTCTCCAAGTCTGTATGCATGCACGTGTATAGGGGTCTAGGTACAGCAACTGGAGTGGGACCTTGGATCACAGGAGGTGCATGTCCACAGCACCAGCAACTGCAGCAAGCAAGGGTGGTGTGTCAGTGTGTGATCACTAGCCAATATCAAGCTAGAAAGCCAGTGAGGAGGGTAGCTGGCCTGGGAGTCAGGTATTGAAGCAGCCATAAGTCTGAGCCAGATGCTGGAGAGACCAGAAGGTGTGAACTTGCTTACCGGAGGGACCAGGAGGTCCAGGACAACCGCTGAAGACACCATGAAGTCTATAGAGACCCATTTGCATGTGTGTGTGTCTATGCAGAACGTAACTGGAGACGAGAGGATCCAGGGGTCAGCACGTGGGTAGGCTGAGTGTCCAAGACCATCACCTATAGGGACCCATATGTGTACGTATGTTCCAGTGACAGGCTTTCATCCCAATCAGCCAGAGGAAGAGAACAGGATGAGGCCGTTGGTGCTTTTTATGATTGCATGAGTGCTGTGCTGTCTGTGTTGGTTTTTGTGGCCAGCTGTGTGTGTATTCATACATTTTGTGCGTACATGTGTGTTTGTGCCTGTGCACCTACTGGGAACATGTGTTGAACCTCTCTGCCAGATGGACCTTGGCACACAGATACACCTCTGCTGGGCTGCTGGATTTGGCAACTCCTAATGCAGACTGTGAGGGACAATAGATCAGGAAATACCAGTCTTCTGCTACCATAAAGATAACAAAATAAAATAGATACAAACCACTGAAAAACTTGCCAAAGCGTTGGGTTCTGGATCCTCTGCAGTCGGTGGATGCAGTAGTCTTTCATCGTCTTCTCAAAGAGCCTCTTAATTTTTCCATATTCACGGGAAGTGTAGCTGAGCTGTACCAACTGAAAATTTTAAAAACGCCAAAAATAAGGTATTACTGACAGTAGCAACTCCAAATCCTTCCAAAGGACTCATCAACCTCCTCACATCAGAGGAAAAGCCCTGCCATTAAAATCACAAGCTTCTCCTGTCTTTCCAGTTAACCATCCTCTCCCTACCTTCACCCTCACTCCCCATATGGAAGCACAGGCACCGACTGAGGGAAGTGAATGCAATCCCACGTGAGCTTCCTTCGGTGGACACACCTCCGCATCTAGATTATTTTTACTTCTGGGTAACCTAAAGATGAAATGCCCAGCAGTATTCAAGCTGGAGAAGAGTGAATATCAGTTTCACCTGGATTTGACACCCTAGCTCCTCGTAGCCCCTTCCCTACAGCGCTAAGCCCTAGTTTTACCACGGCGAATAACATCTTGCCTCAAATGGACTGAGGAAATACTACAACACCCCTTTAAGATGCAATTCATCCAGTTTATCAGCAGATCAGGTGCCTTGGGAGAGTGCAAAGGACACGTAAGACCAGTAACCCCCAAAAGGGCCTTTCTTATCCTGTGTGGTATATGTAGGGGGTCTCAGAGAGCCTCCCAGGAGACACAAGTCTATTCTGAATGTGAAATTGTCAGTCTTGTTTCACCTCATAGTTGCTTATTTTATAAGATGTGTTTAAAAGCTCAGAGCATCTCAAGTGCCTTGGGTCATGTTATCAGAAAAATCAGTACAGGACACAGTTCACTCTACACATTGGAGAGCTGGAAAGACATACCTTGAACCCGATATCAGGCAGTGCAGATTGGTCCCATTGCGGAGGACAGACAGAACATGACAGAGCCATGTTTTGGCTTCAGGAGAGAAAGAAGAGCAAGTCAGTCCATAATACTCCTAACTAAATCCCCTCCCAGAGGATCCAGCTGCTGACTCTACATCAGCCTTCCAGTATCCCTGGATTTTTGTTTTTGTTTTACTTTCCACATAACCATTATCCCTTTCTCCAGTTTACATTTCCACACACATCCTGGTGACACTAATGCATCTCTTGGCAGGTCAATACACTGTTAAGAGAGCTTCAAATGAGAAATCACACGCTCCTAGCCGGGCAGTTTAGCCAGCTGCTCCCAGCTAGCCCTCCATGCATGCTACTTGAACCTTTAGGAAACTGGAGCATGAGCCCTCTCCCTCCATGTGGCTGCTCGTCTCTAAATCACTGGCCAATGGGTGGCCTGCCCCTATCCGTCCCCAGGACCAAGCCTGTCAGGAGGCTGTGGGTGGACAGTTGTGCCCTGCAGGCACTGCTGCACCAGTCAGTGCTCAACAACTTCCAGCACTAATGCCCTCCTGACATGCACGTTTTAACCCAGGCAACAGGAGCATTAGCATCCATTCAGGAGCTACAGTTTGTTTTCTTTTTGAATCAACACACCCTTGGTTGAACCAGCCCTTGGATTGAACCCTTGGCTTCAAATGCACTGTCTGCTGGTGAGTTTCTGAAGCAGAGAAGGCTCTTTTGAAAACAAGCAGAAGCACAACTAACTTTTACAGCAGACATTCTTAAATTCTGTCAAGCTGAACTTCCTTTAAAAAAGCCATAGGTAGGGTATCCCAAATAAGCACATCCAGTTCACTTCATTTAGAGGGATTTGCTTCTGTGTTTTGTTTTATCCTCAGCTTTCCAGCCAATGGCATCTATCTGCTCCACAGTTCTTGGGACTGGCAGTCCCTTGCTCCTACACTGCGCACAGAGTATTTAGTACTATTGGGGCATAAATCAAGGAATAAAAATTCCTGGCACAGTTGTGTCAGCCCTATGTGGCCTTGCTCTTGCAGAGAGAACAAATCTACTCTAGGGGTCTCTCGCTGCCAGAGGCTACCACCAAACATCCCTCCAGCGCACTTCGCAGAACTGTTGCGAAATTTACAAATGCTGTCACCACAGATTTTGCCATTAAACCAGTCAGCAAAAGTTATGTAATAATGAATTTAAGAAATCTAAAAATGAATTCTAGTCAGGTAGGAGGAACTTCTTAGCAGAAATGTGCTGTCATCTAGAGACATTATTAAATAATGAAAGTATATTACCTTCTGTCTTGTCCACCTTGAGAGGACACAGATTTTGGCAGTCGGGCAACTCTTCTCTGAGTTTCATAAATCAAATTTGTTTGGACCATGTCTTGAAAAAAAAAACCACAATGACTCAACAATTAGGTAATATATTGTCCAGGGACACACTCTTATGTGTTTAGAAAAAAATAAAAGAGGAGGTAGTCCCGAATACAGCATGGTGGTGCTCTCTCCACCACACCCATCCCACTCCATACTTCAAAACTATTCCCACTGCTTCTGCTTGGAGATCAGGAAGGTCAACCACCTGCTAGCATAGGTTGTGAAGCTCAAAGGCAACTAACCACCAACTGCACCTGCACATGCATTCACATCCAGGCTGTCGGCCAGAGAAAAACACATCTGACGTCAGGCATACAGCAGGGAAGAGTTTTCAATATGATGGAGGCCATAAATCTAGCTTTCCCAGCAGTGCAGGATTGTTACGTGGTGGTAAGAGGAAAGTCTGCCCTCTCTTCTTGGTCCTGTAACAATATCACACAGTGCACGCTGTGTGACATGGCTAATTATCCATTGTTTCCTCCTTTAAACACCACACTCTTTATTCATGCCAGGAAACAGATTTAAAGTTTGGAAAGCTAAGAGGAATTCTAAGATGGGTAAATAAATTAGAAACAGAAAAGCATTTCCCATTCTCTCTCTGTGCAACCAGCCCTAAATTTTCCCTTGTTGCAGTGTGTGCTTTCTCTCTCCACAACTAGCTTGCAAGATGTCTGCCATGGGCTCACTTCTTCACCATTTGACTTTTCAGTGCTTATTTTTCTTCCTTTCTCATTTCTCCTCTTTCGTTGTATAAACCCAAATGCGTAAGCCAGCTGCCATGTAGTGTTTACTCTCAGCTCTTATTCTGAATACGTAACACTGTCAGAGATGTTTTTTTGACTATATATGCACAAGTCTAGAAGCTCGAGCGGGACATTTCAAAACTGCAGAGAAATGCAAATACTGCTCAAGTGGTGCTTGGAGAAAACTTACAGGAGGAAAAAGACCTGTTCAAAGAAACCCTGACATAGGGTGACAACTCTGCACGAAGGAGGCTACCTTAGAGCCAGTTACACTGTGTAATTAACTTAAAACAAGGAGATACTTCACCTTCAAAGTCTAACTCATACTTCTGAGAACCAGCCCTGAATAACACAATGCCTTTCTGGTCAGCTAGAAATTCCTTCTCCAGATCTGCAGATGTCACCGTGGCAGCGCAGTGATCCGGATGCTGTAGAAAAAACAAGGAAATTATACCTGTTAGAAACCAGTCTTTGATTTAGGCAACATTGTGGGGAAATACCAGTGTTTCCCCAGGCCCCTGTCACGGGTTGCCATTTTGAACTAAGTCTCTAAGGCTTCAACCATTTTGTTCTTCAGCAATGTAGGGGTACCCCACAGAGAAGAGCTGCCTGTAACAACAGCAACAAAGCAGCCTTCAGCCTGTGTGGTCAGCTTCAGCCAAAAGACGTCCGTCATCTCTGGAAAATGCACTCACTTTCAAAGCCAGTCCTTTGCAAGCTTTCACAGAGTAGCAATACTGCTTTGAGGGACAATTAATAAGACAAATCTACCGGGGCATCAGAGCAGCACTGCAAGGGCACCCAGCAGCACATGTGAAACACACCAGCTGCAGAGCAACGTGCCCTAAATAACTCTCTGAAGATGGCTTAACAAGAGCTTTCGGAATCAGCCATGGATGGATCTCACCTCTTCCCCATACTCAATCCACTGCCCAGAATCATCGAGCCAATACCAGGCGTACTCCATCGCAGGAGCAGCCAGATGAGTCAGAAGATACCACAGGCGCAGAAGAGCTGACTGACTCCTGGCTGCTTGCTTGACCCTAACATCAGAAGAGAAATCCAGATTAAAGTATAGGTCTTTTCCAAAGCTGTCAAATTATGTGATATCCCTGGTCTGGTCACAAGTCTAATAACTTCTCACAAAATGAGACCCCTCCAGCTGGGAAGTGCAGGTTTAACCAGAACCAAGGAACTGATGTTTGTATGTTTATGGGGAATGGTAAGCACCACAGAAATGACCCTGTGTCACAGTTTAAAGCTGGGCCGGCTATTAAACCTGTGGCAGATGCTCTCTGCTAACCCTCCCACTGCACTCCCCCCCCCACCAAAGGGAAAGGGAAAAGGGAGAGAGACTTACGGGTTGGAAAGTTAAAACAGTTTTAATAAACTATAATAATGAAAAAGAGTATAATAATAATAATAATAATAGAAAAAATCAAATATATACAAATATATACAAAACCAAAATCGAGCTCCCATGATGTTGGTCACGTCACCACCAGCGCTGCAGGGCAGGCTCCGGGAAGGCCCAGGCTGGGCCTAGCGATGGTCAAGAGCTGGATTCAGGGATGCACGGATCGGGATCAGGGGCAGCAGTAAAACAGACGGAGTCCTCTTTGGACACCGGCCATAGCAGAAAGAGAGCGAGACCCTCGTGATCCCCCCACTTTATACCGAGAATGACGTGTATGGGATGGAATACCTTCGTTGGTCAATTTTGGGTCACCTGCCCTGTCCGCTCCTCCCTGCAGGTGCGACCCCCCTTCGGCTCTTCACTCGTAAGCAATGAGGAATTCAGCAGTGACCTTGGTTTCTCTAAGAATAAGTACAGCAAGAGCCTTTCTGCATAACATCCCTACCGGTGCCTCAGCGATAACTACAAACTTCGAGCGTTATCAGTCCTGGAAGCAGACACTGTCTGCAAAACATGCAGTTAGTTTCAGAAAGTGCAGTTACTTAGAAGAGACTTAGCTGAAAGTAAAAATCACTGAAAGGAAAATTGGCCTGGTTTAGGCCAAACCAGGACACCTTGACCTCTGTGTCTTGGACCCAGGTCACTGTTTTTTTCTAAAATATGTATTTCTAAAATACACATTGGAAGAAAATACAACTCGACACAATAAACTCAGCTCGTTATGTGAAGGCCAGTGGTGCCACCTGGCTAGCAGGAGTAAGATTTGGCTTCTAGGCAGTGTGTGATGAGCTGCAGAAGTCAGAATGCCTTCGGAAGGCACTGATAGCATCATCCCTCCTTTAGTGTTCAGGAAAGCAAAGCTACCGCTCACAGGTACTGTACCGGGTGCAGGTGCCCAGGTGCTGGCAGCAGGGGCTGCAGAGGTGGCCTCTGTGAGAAGAGACCAGGGGGTGTCCCATGCCGGACACAGCCGGCTCAACAGACCCACTGCAGGACACAGCTGAGTCCATCAGCCAAGCTGGTGGTGCCTCTGAGAAAGCTGCCCAGCAGTGATAAGTGAGGAAAAATGTGAGAGAAACAGCCCTGCAGACATTCAGGTCAGTGAAGAAGAATAAGGGGAGGAGGTGCTCCAGGCACTGGAGCAGAGATTCCCCTGCAACCCATAGAGAAGACCGTGGTGAAGCAGATTGTCCCCCTGCAACCTGCGGAGGACCATGTTGGAGTGGATACCCACACTGCAGCCCATGGAGGACCCCATGCTGCATCATGTGGACATGCCCTGAAGGAAGCTGCAGTCCATGGAGAGAAGCCCATGCCAGAGCAGGCTTATCCTGAAGGACTGCAGCCCATAGGAAAGGAGCCATGCTGGAGCATGGGAAATTTTTGAGGATGATGGAGTGGCAGAGGGCAACTCCTATGGACTGAGGTCAATGCCCATTCCCCATCCCCCTTGTGTTGCTTTGTGGGTGAGGGGCAGGGAGAACGTAGAGAAGTCAGGAATGAAAGAATGAAGTTGAGCCTGGGAAGAAGTGGAGGGGGGAAGGTGTTAATTTTTATTTTTGTTTCTCACCTTCCAAATCAATTTTAATTGTCAATAAATTAACTTTACCCAAGTCAAGTCTGTTTTGCCCAATGATCTCCTTGTCTTTATCTCAACTCATGAACTGAGGAGAGGGAGTGAGAGAGTGGCTGGGTGGTCATCTGGCAGCTAGGTAAGGTCAAATTCCTGGTGGGGAGGAATCACTTACCAGTAAAGTCTCTGCTCTGCGCTCTGCCCTGGAGACACAGTACCTGCAAAGAAAAGAAGCTGAAACAGGTAGCCACCAATAATTCAAATTCAGAGGATTTTACTTTGCTTGCTGCTGTGCTTCAGCCTCCTTTGAATGTCTCAGTTTTGGACCCAGCCAACATTTTTCTACGTATCTCATCACTTCGCTGCTCCTACAACATTATTGTGGAGCACACATATACAGCTGAGAGCTGCCCACCTGCCTGGCGTGGAGTTTGCATAGGTCTGTGGCTGAGCTACCCAGAACTGCCCGAAGAATTTAAACACAGTATTCAGACAAAACTGGAAATGATCATTTATCTGGCTCTGACACCCTTCATGAGTTGGCAGGGATCACGGGTATTCAGAGCAGGCTAATCAGAGGAAGTCATTATAGGAGGAGCTCCCTTATAGAGCTGGTTACAGTACAAAGGTCCACAAACAAAGGCTTGGCAGTCCCTGGACTGCCAGAACAAAGAGCAAGGAAGGACCCGAGTCTCCTTCGCAGCCTTAGCTTGTTCCAGCACTGCCTTCAGACCATGGCTGCTCTTTGTACACAGTAACACCAGCCAGGCCTGTTCCTAGAAAAATGCTCCCAATTCATTTTCTCTCAAATCCCATTTCGGGAGATTCATGAGATCCAGCACTCCCAGGAGATTTTTTTTGATGCGGCTGTCCCTTCTCTCCCCTCTGCACAGCAATGTGCTGCTGCTGCTGCTGCTGCAGCAGAGGAATTTGAAGTTTCTGGACTTGAGGTGTGGGATTTGAGGGGGTGGGGGGGAAATGGAGAGGAAAGCTGGGGAGTGGGGTGGGATGATGTTTCCAGGGAGCTTTTCTCCATTGCTCCCCCCATCCCTGTTCCCTCTCTCTGCAATCCATAGATGGATACTAACCCTTGTCGAGACCCAGGGCTCCCAGTCTGCCTAACCCCATCAGCTTTCCAAAATATCCAGTTATGCCCTACTTTCACTTTCACTTGCCAGCGTTTCTGCTCCTTGCAGGAATTTTTCACTCACTAACTAACCCCAACCAGAGAGAAACAGAGGTGAAACACTTAATAAAGCAGACAGAAATATTTCACTGGCAAGACAGGTAATGTCCTTTACCTTTTGCTGAAGATTTCGCTATCTGGTCTTGTGTAACCGAGAGATACCCTGTAAATTTGCTTTTTATAGCTCCACAGCAAAAGCTTTATACAGAGGAAATTTTATACGTAAAAAACAACCTCACGCCACATTTTCTCTTACACACTTCTACCTCACGTGGAAGAAAGGATGAATTAATGAAGACACAAACACAGCTTACGGTATGACTAACTGCAAGCAGGTATCCTTCCAGCAAACCTTAAAGCCAAGCCTACAAACCACGACACCCCCAACTTCCTACCTCCCAGCTCCGCGGCACCCCAGGAAAGCTGTCAGAGCCCGTCATGCATCACCTCCCCGGCTCCCCTACTCACAGCCCCGCTGCCAGGCTGCCCAGCCACCGCCCCCAGGACCAAGGGCATTAGCCACGTGCCCACCAGTCAGACGAGCCCTCTGAACCCTTGCTCCGTGTGGGAAGGGTCCCCCGGGTGCAGTAAAACCTTTGGAAATAAAATATGACTGGCCTGTTTGAGCTCCTTGTGAACTCCCAACCACACGTTTGTACCTCGCTGTCTCTCTTGGAGTCTCTCTCCGCGGGACGTCACGGATGCCTCTCTGCTAGCCACTGACCTTCAGGAAATGGAGCTGAGTAACGTTTCCTTCTGGTTATTGCGCCACACACACACGCATCTGCCAGGCAAGAGCAGACCGTCCAGGCACAGCTGACGTTTTTGGCAGATGCATCAGTAAAATCAACATCCCTACAAACCAGCATAGTTTATCCCTACTGCTTGGTCCCTGTCATCCCGCATCGGCACTTACCTTGAGCCGATTCCTCCTATCCTCCCAGTGGCTAGGGATATTCTGGACCTTCTCCTTTCAAGATTCCTGCTGGGAGCAGCTTCTGCTGAAGACCATTCTTTGAAAGCCAAAAGCCAGTGTTGCCTTGCAAAGCAAACCCCAAGCCTCCATGCAGAAAGTGGGTGCATCTCTCAACACGCTCTCCACGTTGGTTGTCGCACTGTTCAGTGGGGGGTCACAGTACCCAGCGCTGCACGGAGCGACCCAAACCAGCGCAAACCGAGGATGGAGCCCTGCAGGGCCAGCTCGGTCTGCGCTGTCCCGAGTATTTGTATCCCTTTACCTTGAAGTCTGAGTCTCTGTCTGTTCCTCCCCACGGAAATCACAGAAGGGTCAGGAGCTTTCCAGTCTGACCTCCAGCCTTTCGGTCTAAAAGGCTGACAGCATTTCCCAGCAGAGCTCTGAAAAGCATAAAGCTTAACGACAGGTCAAGTAGTACTAACTACATAAACTTGTTCAGATGCAAACATTTTTTTTTCCCTTACACAAATTATGTTCAGTTGAATTGCCCAGAACATTTTTATTTCCTGATGATCTAGTCAGACCAGATCAGTAGTGGCTGAAACACATAAATCTCTGTTTTAGTTTCTGGAAAGGCTGCACTCTGAGTGCATTTTATAGACATAGTAGTAAAAAAACAAAAAAACAAAACAAAACAAAACCAAAATACCACAAATGTGATTATGAAATTGAACTTTGTTTCTTCCCCGTCTGGCCTTTCTTGACTGGCTTTTGACCTCCCGTGTAGTATCGGGATCTCATCTCCTCAGCTGCACAACTTTTATGCTTCCCTTTGACTGATGAGATTTATAAGATCGGGTCCTGCAGGTTCATTTTTGCATATGTGAATTCTCTAGTAAAATACTCTTCTGAACTGAAGCCAAGAGCTTCACTAGGCATGAGATGTCAGCTCCAGGAAAAACATTCTGGCTTGGTAGAAAATGTTTACATAGCTTTGCTGGGAGCAGCATACCATCCTCTCTAAAAGCAAACAGCTCCCCACAAACTGGAAACTTGAGCTCACTGTAAACTGATACTTTCTGAACAACATATTTTTTATTTTTATCACTTTTAATTGCAATGTCATCCATGGAGCTGTTGAACCTCTGATTTCTAACTGTCAATGTAACCGTGATACTATATCTGTCTGCATTTTCAGTATCTGACAGGTCTTGGAGCAGACATCCTGTATATAGCCCTGCAAGATCATATTCCTGCACAGTCAGCAGAAGCACCCAAGTGTGGTTTCCCTGCATGTGTCAAATGATTTATTGCATATAAAGAAACCATGGTCCAGCAGGTAGGATTACTTATTTCACCCCCCCAGAATTTCAATTCTTGTTTCCTTTTTCTCTTCAGAGGAAACGCACAAAAAAAAAGTGATGATTCACCCATTCTCTGTGTCTGGCTGCAGACGTACAGCAGTTCTGTTGCAATTTCAGACCACTCCCAGGTTTGATACGTGAGTACTGATGCTACAGTGTGGGCACGCTGTGCTCACAGGGGTCCTGCAGCACAGGACAAGGCTGGCAGCTCCTCATGCTTCTACGTCAAGATGTGGGAAATTGCCCCAAACCAGTACCTGAAGGGGTGGACTCAGGCTATGTTGGGGTGATGGGACTCACCTGGTTCTGCAAGGTCTTCTGCAGGTTGGTTCCCCAGCCACCCACACCGGGGCCCGGTCAAGGGATGCTGCAGGCAAGTGTGCCAGGGGGTGCAACTTCAGCAAAGCCCGGTGCGAGGGGGGACTGACCCATGTCTGGGGGCCTGGAAACGTTTCCAGACCTCACTTGAAACCACACTATCATTTAAAGCCAGTACCTTCTCCTGTGGGTTGTGATGGTTGTCCCAGTAGGACTAGATTTCCTGTTCGACAATGTCCAGCAGCTTGTAAATTAAACTGTAGGAGGGGAGGGGGAGAGAAACGAGCCCTGCAACCCCGCTGCTGCTATCCCAGCTTAATTTAGCACAGGAACGGGAAGCAGTCATAACACGAATAATAATTCTCAATTGCTTTGGAAAAAACCCACAACTTATTTATTTCCAAATCTAGATGGTAAATTTTACAAGTTTCAGTAGATTACATTGGGTTTGTAAATGGTACTTCAGTTTTACTCTAAGTACATAAATGCTTGATACAAAAGATTAAAAATGCTCCATGTTCTGCTTTTTCTCTCTCCAGCGGTCATTAGAGGAGTCTCAGCATACTACTTCCCATCTTTTAGGAAAAGGTTAACAATTAAGTGATTGAAAATATCTAATTTATGTTTTATCTGGACATAACATTGCCACATTAATAACGTAAACCAAAGTAATCCAATAACAGAAACCTTTCTTATGTCAATAATTCAAATGAGCATTTACATATCGATTCAGCAAGTTATTTGACCACAGATTTGATGTTAAAGCTCTGACATGAAGTCTTTCATGTCTTCTTTATAGCATCAAAAGATGCACTTATTCAGGAATCTGCCCACAACTCATCAGCGGTCTTGTCTAACAAAAGGAGAAATTATATTTCACTGGAGTTGGGCCAAAATCTGAATTTTCAACTTCAATGGTAGTACCGGGTGAGGAGTGGGGCTGGGGAGTTGGGGGAGTGATCAGGATCTGTTTTGTCATATTCTTGCTGTTATTTAACTGATTTTTTTTGAATGTGTTTGTACTTTTTGAAATGTCATTTCAGAAAAAAAAGTTCTAAATTGAAATATTATTTCCAAGCAAAATAAACTTACTCTGCTTATACAATAATCAAAGCAAAACATTCTGACCTTACTTTGTTAATATTTGAATTTCGAAGGGTTTTCATATATCTCCTCATTAAGATGAATCTGCACTTTCTGGTGAATGAAGTTTTATCCCCCTGCCTCCTCATTTCCAATTCATCTACCTTATTTCTAATTTGCTCTCCCCACCCATTTTCCTGCATAATGCTTGCCTAGAGCACGGCTACTACAATGCTTCAGTTTGAAACCTGCATTTGGCTTCCATGCATTGGACCCTAAGTTCTGAACACACTCCATTCCTCTATTTGCCAAGTTAGGAAATTTTTAAAAAGTGTGTGTATATATATATATTTATATACATACACACACTATTTTACTGAGGACTGGGCTAGGCTGCAAAATTAGGATCTTGGTTTCAAACACACTCTGCAGGCAAAGCAAGCTCATTTAAGAGAACTAAATTGTTCTGCTAAAAAAGAAAAGGGCAGAAACAGATGTGACACATTCATCACAATCCCAATTTGCAAGTTTAGGAACACTTGCAGCAAGGTTTTGGCTCAGGCTCATCCTCATTTGCAGTGATTAAAAGAATAAAAGCATGGCCTGCTTTTGGTAGCATTAAAGGTATCAGAAGCGGAGTAAGCAGATTTTGTCTTCTCCTGTGAGTTCTGATGGTTTTCTCAGTAAGTCTTGATTTCTTGTTCGACTACTTCCAGGAGTAACTGTAGTTTGTGTGTAAGATAATCTGAAAGGGGGAAAAAAGGGAAGAAAGTTTAGTCCAGAGCAAATCTTGAAAATCAGAGCATCAGCACTGATGACTGGAGCACTTTATGTTGGCAGATCACTGTATCTGTTTCTTTCCTTACTGTATGTTTTCTTCTAATCAGTGGTTACTGATACACCTCAGCCTAACATCAAATCAAAAGAAAAGAAGATTCACAACTGAAATTATAAATTACACTCAAAACTGGGCTCTTGTTTCTGAGTAAATCATTGTGCCACCAGGGCTACACCCAAAGGAAATCTCTGCTCGACATTGCACGAAGTGGAGATGTATTTCATTTACACACTCACATCTGTGCCCAAAACCATCCTAGCCTCTTCACCAAACAGACAGCCCTCAGGTAGCACCATCTCCTAACCATCCTCTCCCCAGCCTTTCAGCAAGTATGTTTGTGCAGGGGGTCACAGTGTCTGCCTGTCAGTCTCTCTATCCTAACTTTTGATCTTGTTGCTCAGTGTCAGCCAAATTTGACTGAGAGGTGATGATCCCCAAGATATGATAAATTATAGGAGAAACCAGAGCTGGGGTGCGAAAGTGACCTTCTCAGTTCCCCGTGTTGGTAGACCTCAGCCCTGTCTTTTTTAAAACAAAGCATCAAGCTGGCTTGTCAGTATATTCACAAGTCAGGCAGACACAGCCCGTGCCTGGCTGCCAACTACCCGCAGCACAGCCTGCCCTTGTCTCTTTGGCTGCAGAGGCTGTGTCTTGGGAAAGCCATTGAAGGGGTGGCAGGGTCATGATTTAGGCTTCATGAGGTCTGTTGGTCATGGAGCAATTTGCGTTAGAGATGAGCCCTGGGAACAAACCAGCATCCCCACCCCTGAGCGTGTTTAGGTCCACAATACTGAAACACAAACACATACTTACAAAATGGGCTACGGCAATGACTTGACATTTTCCTGTGGATTATGAGGTAATAGACTGGAAAACCACTTAAAACCATGGTGCATCCAATGCTAATGTTCACAGGGTCTGAGTAGAAAGACATTGCCACTGTGAAGAGGCAGATGATGGTAAAAGAGACAGGAACGAACAGGGGAACCTGGGGAAAGGAGCACAGGAGACTCTCAGGCAAAACTGATGGCTGTAACAAATCAGCCTCCATACGTGCCAGCACACACTGTATTCACTTCTCCATATTGAAGAAGATGAGAAAAATCATACAGCTGTCCTGCACACTGTTTCTGTACAATCAGTTATGAACGACTAGGATGCATAGAACAAAAATTGACTCGTACCACCTTCAGGGCCCAGTGTGCCCTGTGAGGTGCGTGCCTCCTATAGTCACGTGCATCAAAATATAAACCTCACTTGCAAATGGAAGCCAAGCAGGGGAAGAAGTCACCTATACCCCACTGCTCTCTGAATGTACTGCTCCCGTGCATGGACATGCACACGTACCTACTTGCCACCTGTGGCAACTGCTAGTGGAAAATCTGAAGCCAAGAGCAGAAGCAGCACTTCAAATCAACCTGTTTGGTTATAACACTTGAGACTCATTTTGACCTGCCTCCAGCTTGCCTGAGAGTTATTGTGGTTAAACCAGGATAAACCAAACTCCCTATCTCCATAGCACTTGCATCAAGAACATGAGCTTCAACAACACCCTGATGAAAGACCAAAGAAGCAGTCAGCACTTCAGCCTTACACTGTTGAGTGAGTCAATTCATCTGGGTTATTGGGAGAGTAAAGCAGAAGACTTCATTAAATAGTAAAACTGTGAAACGTTCCCTCAGTCTTTGGATCCAACCTCATAAATAGTAAAACTGTGAAACGTTCCCTCAGTCTTTGGATCCAACCTCAGCTGAGTTACCCCTCCCCATGGCTGATAGAATAAAGGAGCTGCTGGCCTTACCTAGGGTGACAATCTCTTTTCTGGTAACAGAGATCCTATTTTGGATGCTGACCATGCCAAGCTGGAAGACATCAGTTGCCATAGCAATGGCAGCCATCCAGCCACCAAACTTAAGTGCTCTTGCTGTCTTTCCAGCCGGAGCATCCCCTGCCAGTCTCTCCTACGTGCACGCACTCACGCTGCACATCTCCTTGAGAGGTGTGTAAGAGGATTTCTTCCTCCTCTTACAGGTGTTTTCTCACCATTTTTAACTCAAAATGCTATAAGGGAGAAGAAGTATCAGCACAATCCCATGTATTTTATGATTTGTTCTCTATAAGCTGGTGGCAGAAGATGACCCGTATCTGGCCACTAGAGCGCAGCACATGCCCACACCACCTGCGCGCAGCCCTTCCCTCTTGCAGATAACTGGGCTTCGGGTTTCAAGTGGTTATAAAAACTAGGGAGGGGGGGGAAAAAATCAACCCAACTGACCGAAAGCTCAGCGTTTCCCTCCCTCACTTAATCTGCCTTTAGGAACCATTAAAAGCCCAAATCTCTGTCTAAAACAAAAGGGGGCAAAATCTCAGGAACCGAAAACATCACCAGTGCTATCCACTAATAAACTTCGCCTGAGAAGCTTGGTTTACAAGAAAAAAAGAAAACTTATTTAAAATCCTGTTCTGGGTGAGTACATGAGTGCAGCCAGCCAACAAACTGGGAAGCTTCAAGGTCTCTGCTAAACATGCTGTCATCAGCAAAAAAAAAAAAAAAAAGGAAGAAAAATTACCCCAAACTTCACATCAGGCCTCGCGCAGCTCGGGGAGGAGCCCTGGGAGCCGCAGGAAGAGTTTCTGTCCCCTGAGCTTCTCACTGATAGGCTGCCCGGTGCCTGTGGCCTCGGAGGTCTCCTCTCCTCCCCAGGAGCTGGCTGGAGGCACCACGCAGGCACGACCAGAAACAGGAACAAACTGTGCACGCCTCGAGCACCACCCCAGCCAAATGACTTCTGCGCGTTATCAGGCAGTGGGAAAGGTGCCTCGAGCACAAGAAAGCTGCTCCAGCACCAACTCTAACTTCCCCCGCCAACAGGAGGAGGATCCCAGCACCCAGCACCGTGAGAAGGGCCACCAGAGGGGCCCAGCTGGAGGCTAGGGAAAGGCACAAGAGGACAAGGTGTCCTACGCTTTGTGGTACACATGCACGTGCTGTGCACATCCTCAGGGTCTGCAGCAGCAATAGTGCACACAAGCTGCTTTACACTATACAATATTGTTGTGCCAGCAGATGATTCCCCTTAAGTCAGGTTTGCTGTCAGGAACCCTCCAACCATGCTCTTTTCCCCCAAACCTGACACCCTCGTGCTTCTCAGCTGGGGCTGAGATTTACCTACCACTGAAATAACATCCAGGCAAGGGTCACTCCTTGCAGCCCACGAGAGAGGAGTGTGAGAACTGCCTTCTGCACATCTCCCAGTTCCCAGCCTGAAACCTCGTCCCCTGGAGCAGGCTGCCATCTTACAGATGTGACTGGTGACACCATGTAGAACTGGCTTTATAGGATTTACCACATCTGGCTGTTTGGGCACATCAACCAATTTCAGGAGCTCCCCACATGCCTTACTGAGCAATAGGGATCGAGACCCCTTAGAGCCTAAGGGCAACCATGGCCATGTAATGCTCTAATTATTAGCAAATAAGAGAGAGGAATGACAAGCCTACACATTCCTGGCTGTTTGGTACATGCCATGCGTTACCTTGAATGGGCTGTGCAGCTCCGGGTGACGGTGGCGATGGACAATGAGCCCGAGGGTGGCTAATCCTATGAAGAGCCATCGGGAAAAGCTGAAGAAGTTCATTAGATGGTAGATATCTCCAATACACACCATGGCAGTAACCAAAGGGAACTGAGCATTATGAAGATGAAATACAGTCATTAAATCCTTACTACGGTCCTCAGACTAGAACAGGTAATATGGATCACCTCCTCCAGCCCCCCTGCAATCACTGGCAGCTACTTCACAGCCCCAACATTTCAGAGAACTTTACAAAACAGTGTCACAGACAGAAGGCAAAAGGCTTAAACACAGCCTTATGATGTGCTACAGAAAAGAGCAATCCTTTCAAGATCAACAGCATCTTTGATGCTTTATGCCCTAGGCAGGGCAATTAAAACATGCATGATTCAAAAGCCTGCACTGCTGGTACAAGGGCTACCTACAAAAATACCTGGTAAATTTTTAAGAGGTTAGCCAAGCTGCAGGAGGCACTGCAGCACAGTTAGAATGGAGCTGGACCATTGCCAGAAAGAAAAACCAAACCAAAACTGAGAGCATCTCTACAAATGTTCATTCCCTGCATTTCCACCACACCTGGGAATTTCAGTTTACCAAACAGCCAAAGCCTGGCACAGTATCAAGCAGCAGCTGCAGCAGATGGTAGGGACAGGACTTTTAAAAAAGGTGTCCGAGGCTATAAGGCAGGGCCTTTGAGGTAGTGGGTTTGGATACCACTGTTGGCACAAGGGGGCTTAATACTTCACAGTCATTTCCAGTATTCCACATTCTTTATTTTTTGGAGGCTGAGTTAGTGTCTCAACACCCTTTATAACTCCTCAGCTTCTCCAGGCTTTGCAAGAAAGCCAAGACTGCAAGAACAGGGCACGTCACACAGCCAGATCTCCTTACCATTAACATGACAGCGGGAAGGGGTGTGTGCCTTCGAATGTGGATCATGGAGAAGAGCGGAGGCCACTGTCCTTCCCTGGAAGCCACAAACAGAGTCCTAGGAAAAGACAGTGAGCCCTATGCATTAGCATCCCACAACCAGACTAGAAATGAGAAGATCAGTCGCTGAACTGACCTGAGGCCACAAGGCCTCCCCACCATCACAGGTCTGCTGTTCAAGGCCACAGTTCTGCCTTTAGCTGCACTTCTGGGGCATTTGGAAGAAAAACCTAATGCTGAATTCCCATAGCTGTCCCAGGACTAGTTAGTTCAACACAGTGCGGAGCCCACCAGCAGGACTGCTGGCAGTATCCCCTTGGGTGGCCTGTTAGCAGAGACCTTTGGGCAAGTCCAAAGCAACCATGAATGAGTTCAGGCTGGAAACAGAAGCAAGAAAGTTTCTTGCCATCAGAGAAGGGGTTAATCTTTCCAGTAGGAAGTGGAGGGGTCATAAACTTTATAAGAGAGGGTGGTGAGTTTATGAAAGGGGATTGTCAGTCTTGATGCCTATATTTTTTTAATATGTGTGTATTTATATAAAAATATAACTCTATATATAAAAATAAAGTGCAATTTCCTCAGATAATAGAGGATTTTCAATCCTTTGGCCAGCTGTTGGAAAAGATAGTTTGGCATACTGCCAAGAGGCCAGCTACACACAAGACCAGCTACAAAATGACAGCAGAGAGCTCCTTGCCTCCATCCCTCCTTTGACTCATGAAAGGGCAATTAGGGAGAAGGCATTGCATCCAATTTTATAAATTTAATATCCACAAACAAACCATGTCAGAGCATCAGCTGGGCTGGAGTGTGGCCCAAAGCAGCTGGAGCATGAGTGTAAAAATTGTTTTATTGCTGTCTCTGTGGTTTTGCAGGGGTGTGGCTGGCCGGCAGCCAGGGAGGCCCCATCGCTGTTTATATGGCCTTTCTACAGTGATTATGTTAATGGTGCCAGGATGGGGGAGAGAAAGGCAATAGGGACACACAGCACCTCTGTACTGTCCGAGGACTTCTCATTCTCAAAGAAAACCACTATATAGAGGAGCTAACGAGGAGGATTCTCCACACTTCTATTTAACACAGGACTTCAGGGTAGTGGATCAAATAACTCATTAGCTTTCACACTATGAAACATCCCTTTCATATCAACTGATTTTTCCTTTTGCAATCAAAGCTGTGAAACAGAACCGTCTTCAAAGAGCTCGCTCAACTCCTCCGGACCAGCATGACGTGCTTCTCCGTGAGCTCTGCCCTCCTTTCCAATTTCAAGGCTCCCATAAGGACATGCAGCGTAGTAGCCAGTGACACTGGCAAGGTAATTTTTCCATGGAACAAAGCTTTTGTTCTTGCTACAACAAGAGTTGCTGAGCCTCAGCTATTGCTTTAGGAATAGCCCATCCCTGATAACATTTCACTGACCTGAAAGCAAAGTCCTCGAGTAAGAGTTTGCCTTTGGCCAGAGATCCTCACAACAGAGGCACCCCGTGCCCTGCAGCAGAGCAGCTGGGTGAACCCAGCAGAAGAAGACTTGGTCACACTGAGCAGCTGCCAACATCAACAAAGCCTCTAGTTCACCAGAAACATTGACATTTCAGTTTAAACTGGGGATTTAAACTGAAGGGTGGGGGGAGAAGATAAAAATCTTTGTTTGTGACCAGCCCTAGATACCAAAGTCTGGACCTGGCCAGAAACAGAAAGGGTAGACCTTTAGCCAACAGGGATCATCCCGTAGTTGACATCCTGGGATTCAAAGGCCTTACTTTTCCCACAAGAGCGGCTAAAATGCCATCATGTGGGTGGGCAGTTGCACAGTTCGATGATGCTTCCCTCCAATTCAGTAAGCCAAAAGAGTAACAAATTCTTAGGGACGAGACCTTGAAAATGTCAAGATTCCTCCATTCATGGTTCCAAAGCAGGACAGTGCGACAAGGACAGGGACCACGGAGATCAGGCCTTTGAAGGCTCGCTGCACAAAGCTCTGTAGGGAGAGCAAGCATGACTTTAGGAACATGTGGTGATCTCTAGACATCAGATTCAAAAGAAAGAAATCTTCCGCCATCAAAGGAGTAAAATATAACTCATAAATCTTGCCTTTTCTACTGTCATCTGCAGGTTATTTTTCATTATCTTTTAGGCAAGACTAGAAGAAGTTACTGTTGCTCAATGACCCAGAGGAATCACAAAGCAATAAAGCATTTTATAGGAAAACCATCTCCAAAACACTTGCCGTGACCACCCCCTTCAGCACAAGCTGACCACACTGAAGAAAGGTAATGGTATGGGTGACTACTCACCACAGCCACAGCAGGAGAAGCCAGAACATCTTGCGTTCCCAGGACTGTGTAATAGGAGACGTTAGTGAGCATGTACCCCACAATTACCGTGATCACGGACACGATGACAGCCAGGGGGATATTTCTACAAGAAAGGGGAAGAGAGACACACAAAGAACAAGCTGTTATCCCTTGTTATGCACAGTATTACCGCAGATCACAGCTGGCGTTGGTTAGGTGAACCCGCAAACTTATTTCCTCCCATACTGCATTTGGGAAAGCTGCGGTACCCCAGAGGCTGGTAACCCAAGACAACTTCTTCCCAGCCTTACCGTTCAGGTCTGACTAACTCTTCACGCACAAAGCTGGCTTGAAACCTGCATGGTGGGAAGAGATAGGGAGAGAGTTTGAGCTGTGTCTCAGACACCAGTCTGCTGCCCATGAAGTGCCCTCCCTTCACACCTACCAGCCTGAATATGCGAACATGCCTGCGTAAAAAGCCAGCGGCAGCTTATCCAAAACCAGCAACTGTCTGTCAAAAGCATCCTGGAAGTTTTCGGTATGGCCTGCAGAAGGTATAAACAACGTACACAGCAGGGAAATGTCAAAGGTGGGCTTCCTTCATGCCGGATAACACCCCTTGTACCTCTTACCCAGACCTGGGAAGAGTGTTTATGACTTCCTTGGAGCAAGGTATTCAGATTTGTTTCATTGCTTTAATTTGCAGTGCTGTGCTGATGCGTTTACTTCACAAACAGTGACAAAACAAATCCATCCCCCATCCAGCTACAGAAGACATTTCAGGAAGGGCAATGGCAGCAGCTGGTTCTGTTTCAGACAGAGTCTGCTGTGGGAACTGGAGGTCGTGGAGACAAGAGCCCAGTTGTCCTGTCCTTTCTTTAGGCCCAAAATTAATTCACCATGTTGACCCCCCTCTCCTCCCCAGCCCCCTAAGCAGCTGGACGCACACTCCTCTGATGTGGTGCATCCAGTGAGGCAGCTAATGCAGCTCTCACTGTGCTCCCTCCTGATCCCGCTGCCGGAGCACTGACCCCAGCCCCACACTGGCTGGAGCGTGGGAACCGGGGCGGAGAAGGGAGCGGGAGCAGGGAGCTGGGACTGCAGGAGGAGGAACTGAGGACACAGAGGGCAAAGCAAATAAAATCTAAAAAGTAGAGGTGGCTCAGACAGAGATCCCGTTTTACCAACTCCCCCAATTTTCCTAAAAGTTCTCTGCTTGAAGTAACAACAACAACCAAACAAACAAAAAAAAAAAACGAGTTCAGGATTTTGGATATGAACCATATTTTATCAAACTCCAAAAAAACTAGGGAAGGGGGAAACACCTAACAGCCTCTCATTCAAAGGAAGATCAATAAAAAACACAGTCAAAAGGAGCTGTATTTCCAACATTTTCAAATCCAGGTGGCCCAAGGTTTGGTTCCACATCTGTATTCAGTTCCCCATATCAAAGTCTCTTTAAAAGTAAAAGGTGTGGAGCTCGCCTTAGCTGGGCTTCACTGGGAAAGGGATGAAATGGCATGGAGCACATGGAGAAAGTCAGGCCACTTCTATGGAGGTGTCTCTGCAAGGATCTCTGTGACAAGATTTGGGTATTTGGGTTTGAAACACTGGCCCAGAAAGTCTCTAAAACAAACCTGAGCCAAAGGGATGGTAATGGCAGAGAAAAGGATAAGAGTGCAACCAAAAATAGTAGAACAAGGCAGGGGAACCAGGCACACTGATTTAAAAGCGTGAAACTGATTTTTAAGCAAAAAAGCAAGTCAAAAAGAAAATAGAAATTAAGAAAACTAAACCAAAATATGGGAGTGGGTCTATTGTGGTAGTCTTTTTATGCTCTAAATTGATTGCTGATAAGTGACAGTGCATAAAAAGGATTTATTGTCTGCAATACATTAATGAGTGATTTACAGTCCCCCATGAGTCACATTAAATACAACCTGTCATATCGGATTCTCTTGGTGAATTCTCCCTCCAGATGTCACCGGCACTTATCCTCCTCCACGGAGGACGGGTGCCAGGGCTCCAGATTGTCATTTGAAGGCATTCCTAACAATGATGGCTCAGGATTTCCATCTGCAGAGCAGTCCTTCAGTTCAGAAGTGGTGCCAGCCCGAGGGGATCTTTGCATGTTCAAAGGAGCCAGCTCCAGACATCAGAAAGAAACACGAATGTGAAGCCTACTGCCTGTGTTGTTTTCTCAGCGCAGGAAGGTAATAGTGTGAAGAGGGACCAGGCTTCATCCCTTGAGTGGGAATGCCTTGGGCTTTTCTATAAACTGAGACTTGGATTAAAGCCAGTACTCTTGTATCATTCCCAGAAGATACTGCTGGTAGGTTTTTTCCCCACCCACTCTGGATGTCAGTGTGCAGTCCTGCACGGGTCCATTGTAAGTTTACTAAGTTACTGCCAATCTCAATTAGGAGGTAAAAAACATTCGCTTAAGCCACAGAAAGGTTAGAGATGCAGTTACCAGGGCTCAGCTGAGGGCCTGTGACTCATTATGCAGCAGTCGCTAGCTTGGGTCACCACGGGATGCTGTCACACATCCCTGACATCCATCAAATTTGTGCTGATGTGGAAGGATTTCGAGCCACACTGAAAATGGGCAAGTCTGACACCAAAGAAAGACCGTCTGCAGAGGAAGGTGCCTGTATCACCCTGGGTAGGCTCACACAGCCTCAGGCACTGAGGCTCGCTCAGTTTTGGAGTAAGCACAGCTGAGCCAGGTACATCAGCCCAGCGCAATGATGCAGCTTAGTGCCAGCTACCCTGGTCTCGGCTCCCAGCTAATTCACATCCATCACAGAGGCAGAGAAAGCTCCTGACAGCTAAATGAGTACCACACTTGCCACTAGGGACCGATAAAAGCCCTGATGAGCCTGATGAACACACCCTCCCTCAGCCACACAAAGCACACCTACCCTGGGCCAGCAGCATCATCCCTGGCACAATGATGAGTGCGAGAGCCAGGAGTTTGACGATCGAGAGAGCCGTCTGCAGCCGGGCACTCCAGGTGACACTCCAGGAATTGAGGGTGAGGACCACATCTGGAGAGGAGACCACACTGCTACAGCTGTAGCCCATGCTCAACGCATGCAGAAAAAAATATGGCAGCACTTCCTGCTCTAGGGATGCCAAGAAGAAGGTTGCATCTTTACAGAGAGGATGCTCGGGGTGAAAGATGTCAGAAACCATTACAGGTGTGGCCCAGTGTATCACGGTTGAAGGGGGAGACAAGTTATGCTCCTAAGAGGGACCAAAAGCCTGATTCTTGTGGGGTGATCCACACCTGCCTGGGGGGAAGGTGTGAATTTGCAGGGACGTCTCGGCAGCCCCCTTCACAGCGGTCCCTGTTCCAGCACACACTAGCCCAGAGCTGGAAGGACAGCTTCACAGGCTGGGTGCACCAGGTGGGGAGTCCAAAAACTTGAGCCTTACGCCCTCAACCCAGGTGGTATTTGCAGAATTATACATGAAGAGTTTCTACTCCTGTACTTGGCATGATCCCCCCAACCTAGGGTTCCAGTTGGTCAACAGGGAGGCCCATTCCTCTTCTTGGAGAATATAGTGGCTCCAAACCAGGGTCTTGGATCAGGAAGTTTTGGGTGGCCAAGGCGGTAAGACGGGGCCCTGATCCCACAGTTATCCCAGCAGATAACGCCCTGTAAGTGCCCCTGGTCTGGGGCAGAGAGGCTCCGAGATTGGCAGTCCTATAAAAGTTAGTACTTACAGTACCCCAGGAGAGACACGAGCTTCACAGCAGGGACAGGGGCTGCACAGGGGGCAAAAAACGGCTCCAGCATGTAGCGTCCAAATGCCAAAGAAACCACAGCGCTGTTGGCAGGCCTGGAGGGGGAACGAAGCACAAACTGTGGTCTGCGGACAGCCAAAAAATGGCATGATGCAAAACTGCACAAAAATCAGGAGGGGGGGAAAGTTTCCCCATCCAGCTTAATCCTGCTCTCCCATGCAGATGGTGAATTCCCATAGAGTCTTTTTCATAGGTTTTTCTCAGTAAATGGGTTAAAAATCACGTGCTGCAAAAAGATTCATTCCCAACTTGAAAGTAAAAGTTGAGATTAATCTTACTGAGCAATGCAGTGTGGTTCATATGTCCTGCTTCATCTCAGCTTACATGGAGGACACAGGTTATTGAGAGGTAAGGACTTTAAAAAGAAAGTTAAAAAAAGAAGTAATTTACATTTTTCTGAAATATTATTTAACTCAGGGCTAAGCCAGAAGGTTGTCTCCACAGGAGAATCCGAAAAAGTTTCACGATGAAAACAGAAGATCTGAAATAAATCTGGCATCTATTGTCAGTTTCTGAAAAATACCATGGCTCTTGGAGGATACCAGCTGCCAAAGGAGAAGAGAGATATTCTTCGAGTACAGATCACGTTGAAAATGTGTAACTATTTACCCATTATGCCTTCTTCCTTTTATCACTGAAAAAAATTTAGAAGTTGTTCAGATTGTTTCTACTCTTTACTTTACAAACTGCCTCGACTGTTACCTGGCACTGTAACTTTTGGTTTTTTAAATTATCACAGCATCCAGCAAAAGGCAAACAAACAAAATCTTTTACCTGATAGCAAAAAACTCTGCCCACAGGAACAAGAAACTTGGCAGACGCCCTAGTGTCTCCAAAATGTAGATATAATGTCCTCCAGACTTGGTGATTCTTGTTCCAAGCTCTGCGTAACACAAGGCACCTGGAAAAGTTCAGGTAGAAATGCACTGAGTAAATCATCCCATGGATTTTCTCTTTTCTGCGTGACTTCTCAGGGATTGAATGAATCTATTTAAAATAAGTCATGAAATAGAGGAAGAAAAAGGGGTTTAGCAGAACCACTCTTCCCTATTTTTGTGTGCTACAGTGTTTTGAAGTAAGTTTTGAAGTAATTGACTTTTGTCAGAAGGAAATAAATTCTCCATTTTCTGATTAATGATACAAGTTGTCCATGGAAGTTATGTGGAAAGGTGTGTGATAGAAATGTTGCACTAAGCTACAAGAGGTTTCCTTTGAAAAATGTGCTGGAGGTTTGGGTTCTCGCTTCTCCTCACAGTTAGACTGGTGAAATGGTGCTTACGAGGCAGTTACAGCAGCTCAGCTGACAGGCCATGGCTGAACTGGTCATTTCAATCACATTTTTGATCATAGACCATGTTCATGTGTCCTTATGTTGCATCTTCACATAAATCCCTTCCTTCATTCGAAGATACCAGACAGAGGACCTGGAAGAGCATCTCCTCTGAGAGGGAAGACCTGCCACCGAAGGAAAACTCATCCCCAATGGTGCAGAGCAAGGGAAGCATCTGCATGAGAAGCTCAGTCAGTCTCTTCTCACCTGTTCATGTACGAGTGCATCAACAGACCTGGGGACTGCCTGTTCCTGCCTTGCCAAGCACCTCTGTGCCTCCTTGCCCCTGCACCGGGGCACAACGAGAAACCCCGAGAGAGGTGCGCCAGAGAAGACAGCTTAAAATTGTCAGGCAAATGGATAGAAAACTTTATGCCTCTGCCAAAAAAAATCCCATCTGTGTTTTCTCTACAGAGCAATTCATCATGCCATTCGAACGTGTCTAAGTATGAATCTTAAGCCCTGCCTGCACTGGATTCACTTGCTAGGTTAAACATCCTTTGTTCACCAAAAGAAATCATAAAACACTTCACTTTGAGCACAACTCTCCTTGCTGTGGTGCTGAGTGCTGCTGGGATGTGACCCTGTGGGGTAAGAACATCTCTAGCTGTGCTATCTACTTCTTTGCCCAACTCAGGCGGCTATGGTGGGAGAGCACAGAGGAACCCAGTGGTGATATGGCCATGCCTTCAGATCCCGTGGCGATTGTGCCATATTTAGGTCATACTGATGGTGAGGACCTTAAGTTTTCCCACCTCTCTGTTGGCCAATTTGTGCAGAATCCCTGTTCAAAGTGTCGATTATAGGCAGACAGCTCATCCCATTTATTCCAGTGGGTCTCTTTACATGTTTCAAGCGTGCATTCAAGTGCTTTGCTGAACTCATGCTATGAGACCCGTATAAATGCCGTACTTGAAAGAAAAATAGCATAAAAGAAAGCAGGCCTCTTTAATGTACTGCAAAAAAAAGCATCAGAGAAACGATCAGGGGAGGTCATCAAGCTGATAAAAGGGAAGAACAAACCAATAAATTTGGCTACAAAATACAATAACTTGATAAAGAAGCTCCCAAGGCCCTTCCAGCAGAGTCTATCAAAGGATGCAACAGAGAGAGAAACCTTTCCAAGTGCAGAGCTTGGGCTAAGTGATCAGCACACACGTTATCATTTATTGCTCTGCTCAGTTAAAAGAAACACTGTGCTCACATTATATTTTAATATTTTCTTTAAGCAGAAGTATATAATGCACTAAACAACCACACATACGCTGCAACGTGAAATATCGGTACACATATGCTGAAAGCAAGAACCACACTTGTTGCCATATTAACAATTGAATGTTTTGATTTCTGAACTTGCGTGTACATGTCGCAGTGTCAAAGTGTTTTTTTCCACATGGAGTATTTCTCCTTTCTTGTTTTTTTTTCCCCTAAGTTATGACAGAAGAAGAACTTTAAAGTCACCCACTGAAATAAACATCAGATTTCTCCCCAGAGCTGAGAGATCTTGCAGTTCTGAGATGGTGATTTTATACAGTTAATGACGGAAACTAAAAGCCATACATTTTATCCATTGTAACTTTAAGAGCTACATTATTTCAGAAGAACTAGAATGAAACTGTCATCAAAAATTCAACCCTTTGTGAGAAAATACTGGTATTAAATGCCAGAAACCGAACCAAGGGTAACGCATGGAAAGCGGGGCTGAACTGACTGTTCTGCGCCGTCTCCTGCTCCAAGATAGCATTGGACATACCCAAACCATTTCTGATGGACACCCAGACACCCACCCCTGGCTGGTGGATACTCTGCAGCTCCCCAGGCTGAGCCCAGCAGTCGGCTCTAGTGATTCTCTATCCTCACTGACAGAAAGGGGATCCCTTATGGCATATTAAGACTGTCACTTCTTGCCCTTTTTACAGTGTCTGTGAAAAGCACTGCTTAGCCCTCGGACTCACAAGTGCGTTTTAGATGCCTACATCTCCCTTCCACCTTACAGAATGAGTCGCCTCATTTTCTCCCAGCTTTCCTGGCAGAGACCATGCTATCTCCACCTGCAGTCATAGTCACATCTCTGCCCTGGCCTTGCACATGGTTTTGTATTCACAGACCATAAGTGCTGGGATTTTGTCTGTCACTCAGGGGAATCATTTGAACTAAAGACCCCTGGTGACCCCCCAAGTCTTGTTAAACCTTTGTTTCTCTTGCAGTAGGAACAGGGAATTTTTGGTTTATTCTTCTCCCAACTTTTTATGCATAAAATCATGCTGGCTCCCCTCACCTCCCAGGTGCTTGAGCAAAGGCTGACAAAGCTCACCACTCACCAAACATTGAGAGGATCCCACAGGCAAACCAGACGACCAGAGAGAAACCCACGCTGCCGGAGTTTTTCAGTACTCCTTTTGGGGAGATAAAGATGCCACTGCCAACCATGCTGCCGATGAGGAGCGAGAAAGCCCTCAGCAAAGTTATCTTTTTCCTCAGAAAGATGGCCTCCTCTGCTTTCTCGTCTTTCCCCATGGCTTTCTTCTAATCCCAGGGGAAGGTCATGCATTCAGGAGCTACGGTCTCCCAAGTGTCCTCAAGGCTCACCTGTAAGACGAGGAAAGAGTTAGGGATTCGGGGGTCTTGTTTTCTGGACAAGATTTTTCACAGAAATCTGTCAAGATCTGTTGAAACAGTTATCCTCAGCTGCTGGATGCACCAACAAAACCACAGGTGCATATAACACACTCAGTATCATCTCTCACATCAGCACAGCTCCTGAGAGGGACTAAGTGTTTTCTGCCTCTTCTGCCAAGGAGCACAGAGCATTACAGAAGCTGCATGCCACACTTCAGGATATGATTTCCAAATTCAACTTTGATGCTCACACTGGAACAGGCCAGGTTAGGGTTAATTTAACAGGATCTAATTTGGGGGAACGTTGATATCAGCACGCTGGCAGAAAGCAGATTTCAAGTTGTAAACCTAATAATCAAGCACTTGAAGACGTCTGAGGTTAAAAAATTTTTTTTTTTTTGAGGAGCAAAGACCTCTGTTATTTGGGGTGCACGGATGATTTAAGCTTTTTTAACTTCCTATCCAACCTTGCTCAATGAACAAACACCGATTTTCTCACTAGGACTTCATTTTATCAGTGTTTCTTAATAGATTGTAAAGCCTAATATCAGAGTATTGAAGAGTCAGGAATAAGTTCTGTTTACAATTGTAAGAGCATAGTGATTAATATCAGTTGTGTTGTTTCTTCTATTAATATAAAAACTTTCTTGGTAATAACAGCAGGAGTGAAGTTTTTCTTAGAAAAGAGGGAACTTCAGACACTCCAGGGATCACACAAGATGGTCTAGATCCAGTTCTCTCGTGCCGCTGTAACCTCCTACTTCACCGTCTCATCTCTCCAGTTTCTCTCTCAGTCCTAGGCTGGCACCTTCGACAAGAAACTCACCTACTGCTTAGGTAGGTAAGAGGAATTCACATCAGTTACTACAGTCCAATTTGCTGTAGCAAACCTGTTTGTAGTTTTCCTAACAGCAAGGCAGACATTTTACACTGGTAATTAACCCTGGTAGAGCAGACAGGACAGGTCTGGAGTAGATAATTTGGCTCCTGTCCCTCCTCCTGCCACACAGCCCCTCCGATGCTCACACGCTCGGCTTTAGTGTTTTTTTTCATTATTCTAATGCAGTAAAATTGCAGGTATAGTGAATATTTGCCCCAGCCCCATGACTTTAAGCTATTGCAAATTTACACTGTACATGAGACCATATTTTACGGATTTCTTAAATTGTTTAATAATAGCAGTGGTGTGTCCAAGAGCAGGCAGTGGTCACCTATAGAAGCAGATCTCAGCAGCCAGAAATCATTTTCTTGATAGTCTGTATTTTCCATCCATAAACGTCCCCATAACTTTGAGGGGACAATTCTTATTACCACTCACCCACAATACCTCTTTGTATAAACTCAGTATAACCAAGGGCTTCTTTCCCCCATCCCCAGCTATTTTCCCACCTGGAAATGGGCAGGAAGAAGCGGGGGTTATCACTTTCTCCACACACATATGAACAGCACATGCAGAAAGCCCTCTCTCCTGCCAGCAGCGTTAGCTGGTTTCTCTGAGATCGTGCCAAGCCTGCACAAGCATCTTCTCAATCAAACCAGCCAAGTTTAGTTATTAAACCTCTAATGAGTCCCGGAGGACTCCTTAAGGCTCAGATGGGTCACATCAGACTCGTCTGGTCCCGCAGAGCTGCTCCTCAGTGTCCCAAAACCTCACAGGGCTGCTGGAGACAGCAGCTCCGGAGGACCAGGGAAGACCCCCCCAGGAGCTTCCCGAGCCACCAGCTGCAGTTTCTTCAGATGCTAATTAATTAGCTCACATAAAATACTGATATCATCTGGTATTTCTCAGCCGAAAGGAGAACCACAGAGCATTCATTTGCAATGGTGAGACACAGAGGTCTCACCAAATTGAAACCGAACTGAAGAAAGATGCTGTGCACAGCTATGTCTAAAATGCTGTTGTGTGAGATAATTAAAAGGGCACTTATCTGTTTGGCTGGGTTTTAAACAAAGCAGGTGCATTTACAATCCATCAGACTCCCATTTCTTGCTGAGATCCCGAAGCAGCAAAAGACAGCGTCTCTTTGCAGGCTCTGAAATTACCCAAAGAGGCGGGGAGGAACAAAAAAAGGAGAGATCAAATCAAATTTACAGACCAGGTTAATGATCCAAAGCAAATACCAAACTCCATACTTCTGTCCACGTGCTTTTTTTTTTTTTTTAATACTACTGCCATGTAAAAGTATTTGGAGTCCAGTAAATTTCAGAAACATTAAATCTGTCAGGATTTGTTCCAGAAGCTGTTAAAGGAGGAAAAAGAAAAAAAAAGAGAAAGAGTAACAGAAAGCTATTTAATTGCACTTCAAAGAGACACCTAGCAGAGCCCACCACCTGGAGAGACCATTCCTGGCTGCTCTGCTTTCCAGCTCCATTCCAGTACCAGGCACATTAAAATGAAGAGATGTCAATCCTTGTGGCAATGCTTAAGAATATTCACGATGTGCTTAGCACAAAGGAAACACACAAAGCTGCTTTTTGTTCAGCCTTTTGACTCAGACAGGCTCAAATCCTTTTAGTTCCAAAATGTGGTGGTACCTTTACATGAGATCATCAGCGAGGAGGACTGGAGAAAAACAAACCCATTTCACAACTTTTCACACCTGCTAGATCTTTACTCTGTTGTTCTTCATCTTTACTTATTTCTTTTTTATTATTATTATTTTTAGCTGTTAACCTTACCTCGCAGGCACTGCAGCATGGATGGAGATGAAGGAGACAAGCATAAAGGGAAAACCACGTTTGTTATTCGTAGTGGGGTCTAGAGGCCCCAGTGGAGAGCAGCACCCACCGTGATCAGCACACAGGCAGAGTAGATGTTACTCTGCTGAAAAGCTATTGCTATAAACAAGCAAGTTGGAAAGAGCAGAGGGGGGAAAAAGCACCATTCTCAGCTGGGGAGCTGAGACCTAGAGCAACTAGTGACCTTCCTCCTCTTATCACGCAGGAAGCGGGTGGCTTCCTTGGGAAACAGGTCACACCTCCAGAGTCCCAATTCAATGACTTACCCAAAAACAAAAACAGAAACAGCTACCAGGGAATACTCTGAACTATTTAGAGCTGTATTTTCATTGTGTGGGCCTCAATCAATAGCATGCAGCCAAGAACAGGTTAACCCCTTCCTTTTCATGCTGCAAAAGATGCAGGCATCAAACTGTTCTCTGCAGTCCCACTATTTTTTTGGGTTTTGGTGCCAAAAATGTCACTCCAATTCAATGTCCACCAGAAGGCACAGGAGCTAACTAAATAAAATCAGCAGTGAGTGGGAGCTTTTTTATTCATGCATGAAAGTAGAATAAATAAGCTTTAATGAGACTGGTGGTGGTCTGTTCTGGCAACTCGATCAGAAAATCTATTTAGGAGACCTGAGAGATCACAGAATCACAGAATCAACCAGGTTGGAAGAGACCTCAGGGATCATCGAGTCCAACCGTTGCCCTGACACCACCCTGTCAACTAGACCATGGCACTAAGTGCCATGTCCAGTCTTTTCTTAAACACATCCAGAGATGGTGACTCCACCACCTCCCTGGGCAGCCCATTCCAATGTCTAATAACCTTTTCTGTAAAGAAATTCTTCCTAATGTCCAACCTGAACCTCCCCTGGCGAAGCTTGAGGCTGTGCCTTCTTGTCCTATCGCTAGTTGCCCGGGAGAAGAGGCCAGCTCCCACTTCACTACAACCTCCCTTCAGGTAGTTGTAGACTGCAACAAGGTCACCTCGGAGCCTCCTCTTCTCCAGGCTAAACAACCCCAGCTCCCTCAGCCGTTCCTCGTAGGTCAGACGCTCCAGACCCTTCACCAGCTTGGTCGCCCTCCTCTGGACTTGCTGTTTTGTTTATAGACCAAAATGAACACAACAAACAGGATGAAAAGACAAGACATGCAGATCAACTTCTTTTCAGCTTTCTACAGCTGGTTTACCACCCAAGAGGGACAGTAGTTAATAAATCAGGCTCAGGATTACAGCCACAGATGCAGTAATAAATCCAGGGTGATTGCCTAAGGTGTGAATGTAAGAATAATTTCCACCGGCTCCTCTTTCTACAGAGTTTCACAGATTTAGTCTCCTGAGTTGTTTATCAAAACAACTTTTTCTTAATGAAAAAATTTCTTTTAAGCCTTGACAGCAAAATGGTTCTTGGCTCAGGTCACACTTACCACTTTCATCATCTCATTTAGGTATTTCCAGTTGTCCTTTGAACAAGAGTGAGTTTTTCTGGAAGACTGATGATGTGGCAAGTCTGGACCTCTTGATGATATGATGATAATCTTTTAACTGAGAACCTGAAAGTGTTGAATCCACACTTTGGCTCGAAATTGGACTAAACTGAGTCTGGTTTTCAAGCAGCAAAATTTCTGTTGCTTTTAGAATTCCTTCCTACCAGGATTTATATCCTACACCAAGTTTAGAATTCTTCATTATGACCAGGCTGCCAAAGCAGCCATTACAAGTGGAGATGTTTTAATAATAGTAGCACTAATTCATTTTCACAAGATGTACAGATCATATGATGTCATCTCACTTTTCTAAGCATCTGAGTGTAACTCTCCATTCAACTGCCACAAGAAGTTCACACTTCTGTGCATCCAGAACTTATTTTCCATTAATGTTGTGCAGGAACATTGGCTCTTTCATGAGCATTTCTTCCTTTCATGTTGCCAGTGACACAAAAAACACAAACTTGGGAAAGACTCACACCTGATTAAAATAGACTCAACTCTTCTTCTACAGCACCAGCTATTAAAGACTATCAGAAAGGTGCACCAGCATCTTCTACAGCACCAGTTATTAAAGGCTATCAGAAAGGTGCACCAGCATCCCTGTGAAATGAACTAACACGATTCCCCTTTCTTACAAGCAGAAGAAGGAAATACCCCAGGCACTTGCCTCCCTGCTCATTGTACCCAAAGGAGCAGCACCCAGAGGACCAGGCACTGGGGCTCATAAATCCTAGGGAAAAAAGTCACTGAACAAGGAGACAGTCTCACATAGCAGTGCTTCCCAAGGCCAACATCTTGGCTCTATAATATCTCTTGTGGGGCACAGTGTAGGGAAGTGTCCTTAGAGCTTTGTTCTTTTGCGGACGGCTCTCCAAGTAGCAAGCTGTTTTCACTCTCCAGATCAGACCTCCTCCCTGGAACAAGACAATTTGTCCTGTTTGAAACTGTTTTCTTAGCTGCGTAAGACAGAACACAAAAAAAAAAAAAAAAATCTAAACATTTCGAGCAGAAGAGACCCTACAGAGAAGTCTAATGCTGTAGCAAAGTACAGCCAGAATTTCCCCAAATGAGAATTCATCTTAACCGTTTCAAATTAAAAAAAAAATAATCCCGTAATAGAGCAACATCCCCCCTCCTCCCAGCGATTTGTCGCGCTGCATTTGTGCTGTGGTCTGAGGGTTAGCCTGTCTTTGACGTGGAGCCAGGCAGTGACAACGCCTGTCAGTCCTCAATATTGCAGGAGAAATTCCGTGAACCAGGTCTTTGTTTTACCTCTTGCCCTGGCTGAGAGCTATGAAAGATATTGCTTCTTAGCCACTGCTTGGAGATTTATCAGAAACAAGTTTAACAGCTTCAAGCAGCTCCCTTGGGAACACGGGTCCCCATCACGGTGTAGCTGGTGCTAAACTGCTACCCATCAGTGGGACCATGGATCTGTGAAGCTGCTATGGGTGGGGGGCTTTCTCAAGGCCAATGAACCCATCAATGTTAGGCCAAAGGTACCATCATCCAGAACCACCTGGTGCATTTACTTTTGAGCAGCAAACAAATCCCAAAGCCTTCCCAGAAATGTTCTGCAAGAATAAGACAAATTTCCTGAATGGAGGGAAATGCCAAAACGGCCATGCTTATCACTAGATTTCCTCACAAAGAGAAAATTCTCCACTAATGCAAGCTGGTTTGTCCTGCTACAGAGACAGCTCTCTCCAGGTGAAACCCTTTCTCGTTGCAGAGGAAACCCTCCTCTGCTTCTGCTATTGTCAGATGGTGGGCCCCATCTGATGGAGGTGTTCCTGATCTACCCCTGCTTTAACCATCTGGAACTGAATCCTTTCAGAGCTGACTGTAGTAATAAAACTCCTCTTTCCATATTGCCTCATATATTACACTAGTTTCCCCCTTAATCTCGCTGCAACTCTGTTGATTTATCACCCCAGACCTCCAGCTCCCCTAAGGCTCAACCACAGTGCCTGGCTTTGCTCCTTCTCTTCCTGCCTTCAGGGAATTAAAAAGAAAACGTAAACATTAAAAAAACCCAGCCCTTCACACCTGCATTAGCCACTCGCTCTGATTACTACTCACTGTCTACGTAGCTGACTGATTCATAGGTAATCCTCAGTGTTTTGAGCTAAACTTCCACTCCAGTACCGGACTCGCACGCAGCCCAAACTCTGCCTTGAAGGTACCTCAGGGTGGGGGGACTCTCTCCTTTTGGCCTCTCTGCTCAGCTGTTACTCATTTATTAAAATCTAAGCCAAATATGCAATTATGTTGGAGGGAACATGTTTCCTTGTTAACCCTTTCTGGCTCTTATTCAGAATTTCTCAGGCTATAGGGATTTATATTTTACTACGCAGAGTTTCAGATTAATTGCTCGCTGTTCCCCACACCTCTGACGGAGGGAATGGGGAACAAGAGGGTTTTCTCTGACCAGAACTGCTACCTCATCCCCCGTGAGACAATACAGCAATGCACGTCCAGATTTTCTGGTGGTTCACCCTGGGTAACAGGGAGCAGTGTCTTACAAAAAGACAGCAAACCCTCCGTCTGGAAGGAAAAATGGGACTTACGCTCATCCCTGCCAGAACTTACAGGGCCTCTCTAGCCCAGCCATGGGTATGGGCTGTGCTGGCAGCTGCCAGACAAGGGTCTTGATGGGGCACGGGAGTGGGAGAAGGTTTGGTTAAAGGTGGCACTTATCAGAGGGGAGAGGAGCATGCTCCATTCTGGGAGAAGCTTGAACAGAGCTTTAACTCTTGGTCTGAAAGGAGTATCTCCAATTGTGCACACAAATCCCTCAAAGGTCCTGTTTTGTGCCTGCAGTGAAGAAGAAACACGTTATTATATCTCACGATTTAGAAGAGGTGAGGGAATGCGCATCTGGCACTGGACTCCCCAAGCCCTCACTAGCTGCAGCCCATTTTACCTGCAGCAGAAGCAGAAATATGTGCTGAAGGGCCATTAGGCTCCTGATCACGAGGAGGAGTCTTATCCCAATAAATGCATCTATAGAGCTCGCCATATTTGGCACTATGTCATCACAGGGATGAGCGTGCAGCCCCTACCAACTTTCCCAGAGCCCGAAGGATGGCACCAGAAACTAACCAAAAACCCAACTCGCATGTTTTTTCAGGTAACATACAGGCCACCTCCCATTTTCACTTGTATTTAGTGAGAATCAGATTCTAGGAATGAGCGTGTCAACAAAACCAGATCAACACACTCACTGGGAAGGTTAAGTCAACATAAGGGCATGTTTATTCAATTTTCATGTAAGTACAGTCACAGAAGTATCTGCTGGGAAGGACATTTGGGTGCCTCTGGTCCTGCCTCCCATAAGAAGCAGGACTGTTGCCAACACTAGCTCAGACCAGCCATGGCTTTGTCTAGCTGAGTCTTACAATCCCTCAAGGCCAGAGAGTCCCTGACCTCTCCGGGTAACCTGTTCCAGTGCTGCACCACCCTCCTGGGGAGAAGCTTCTCACAATGTCCACCCTGAACATCCCAAGCCACCACTTACAGCTGTCATCCACAGCCATATCACATCTACCACTCCTGAGACCTGCAGGAGCTCAACCTCATGTCTCCCTGCACCGATAAGTATGTACTTGCCTTTGGTGATGGTCCTTGCCACCCCTCCCTCTCCAGCAACCAGGGCTCCACCAGCCCCCAGAGACTCACTTCACTTCAGGTTTCCCTGAAGTCAGTGGACTCAACACAGCTGCGGGCTGTGACAGCTGAAGCACAGATAGATACAGGCAAGTGAAAGGCACCAAGTGGATATTCCCCTCCAACCTGGAGGCTCCAGCATGTCTCTGATGATGTCCCCTGAGCCCCCCACCCATACAACCTCCAGCCTTGGAAACTCTTATTTTTGGCTTTTTTGTTTTTTTTTTCTCTCTGTCCTTTTCCCATCCTGGACTTCGAGCCTCCCTATGATCTCTTCTTGTCCGCATGATTGCATCATTCATGGCAGTTAAGGTTAGCATAAATAGAAGGAAATACAAACAGCACTTCACACAGCATGCCGGCAGCTGGGAGAACCTGCAGCCAGCAGAGGTTACAGACCCCAGTCAGGTCTAATAAAGACCTGCATCACTGGAGGGGCAAGAACTGCAATTGTGATTATTCATGTTAAAATAAATAGAGGTCACTGCGTCTCCTGCGCTGTGGGGCGCCTCAGGAGGTGTCCTTTGTGCACAGCATTGAGCACTAGGCCAGGGCAGCCCAGCAAGGCTCTACTGTCGGCTGCTCAAAGGAAGAAACACCACGTGGTTTTTTCCTTCTCGCTGTGGCTCAGCAGGGACACAGCATACATGTGGAGAGATGAAGGGCGGACCTTCTGTTGCAGGATGTGGCCGCAGCCACATGAGGCACTGGGATTTGGGGTCGCTGTGGCCAGCACCAAGGAGCTGCCACCCTGAACATAGATCTGAATACAGCTCCTCTCCTGGGTGCCCTAAAACAATACTGACCAGAATATCCCTGATCCCTCTCCACAGAGCTCCGTCTTGGGGGTACTTGCTGTGCAGGCACTGGAAATTCAAACCTCTGCTCGTTTCTGTCCCCAGCAGACTTGCCACGTAAGACAAAGAGAGCAGGGGGACTGTGCAGGGCGACTACCGCTCACCTGGCAGAGGTGGGATGAGGAGGCCATTTACCTGAGGAAGCTCACTGCTCTGGTAGGGGCTGCAGCACTATCAGCAATGCCAGCTGGCTTGCAGGATCCTCTCCGTAGAGTGAGTGGTTTGTGAGAGGTGCCTCATGCAAGTGAGAACATTGCAAAATTCAGGACATCTGTACAAATTCCAGACCGATGCAGCTGCTCAAATGTAATTATGAAAAATATCAGCAATTGAATGGGGAAGGCATTGCAAAACAGCTAAGTAGAAAGAAAACAAACTGGCATGCTGCGATTGATGTAAGCATGTAACAGCCTCCACATGTCACTGGGACCTGCACGATCTGCACCAGCTGAGGCACGGTTTCCAGAGATGGAAAAACACTTCCAAGAGGAGCGACTGCGCAGCCGGGGACAAGCCCTCATTCCCTGTCACCGTGCCAGTGAACCCTGTGGGCCTCCCCTGCCACTCAAAGATGGGTTTTCAGGGACACAAGGCCTCTGGCCACACTCTGGGCTTCTGAGCTTGTCAAAGCTTGGGATTGAAGCCTGACCAGACTGGATGAATTAGCTAGGTGTCAGGAATACTCCTCAGCCCTGTTCAGAATTGGACCTCTGGGTCACCAAGAGTGCTTGATGTCAACAAGCGGTGATGCTGAGCATCCCCAGACCTCACCACAACCAGCCCGAGCTGCTGGCCCCTGACAGCCGCTTGTCACCCAGGCACAGCCCCTGCTTACAGCTGAGCTGGCCCATCAGTGCTGAGCCCTGGAGAGGCACAGGGACAAACGAAGAGGAAGGTGATGGTCAGTGTTGCTCACTGGACTCACACATCACAGCCAAGGTTGTCAAACAGCTGCACTCTCCTTTCCTGGTGTTGTTTTGGCCGCCACCTGCCAGGCACCCTAACACAAGTTTGGTGCAAAAAGCTAGGAAAAAGTTTCCATTTCAGATCAAACTGTGCGTTTCATTCAGCCCCAGACCAATGTGCCATACACTGTGTGACCATGCGGACACGCAAAACACATCTAGCCTCTTGCTGTACCTCCACAAAGCACTTCCAGAAAGAAGACGCAACATATCCTGCATATTAACAGAGAGAAGACAGTAGGAACAGTACTAAGAGATTATCCCAGATGCTACTTAAGATGTTTTTGTGGCCACTCAGTGCCAGGTACAGGGGACACCAGGCCACTGTGTTCAGGCAATCCCTCTAACTATCTCATCCCTCCCCAGCCAGCTACTGCTGTTTTAGATGAAGGAAAAGGCTTATTGTGTTCTTTTTTCTCCCCTCCTCCCCCATATTCTTTTTGTTTTATCCTGGGAAATCTGATTTTAAAAGGCACTAGCAGAACACTACAGATGTGGAGCTGACAGAAGCAAGCAGCAATTTCAGCCCCAAGACACAGGAAAGCCAGCACGAGCCTTTCCACAGGTTTCAGTGGGCTTTGAGTTAGACCTTCAGGGCAAGAAAGGAAGGGAAGTGCAACACAAACCCTTGCCCTTCGTTCATGTCCTCAAGCAGCAAGAAGCCCGGGACTCCCGAGGTGAAGACTTTGGGGGCTGCCCCCTCCCCGGGGAGCCACACACCGTGCAGCAGACGGGGCGAGATGTCAGGCACGTCCAGCACTGGATGTTCCCACCCAAGCAGGATGCTTGCAGATGGTTTTTCCAGGAGGGCTTGGAGGCAGCTCGGGGATTTTGCTGCTGAATCAGGCGTTCTGCGGCACAGGCAGAGACCTCACCGCTGGCGCCGAGCCCCGCAGCTGCACGACGCCTGGCACGCGCCGCCAGGGCTGCGGAGCCAACACGGACAAGCATGGGGCAAAGCGGGCTCGCCGCGGCCACTCGCTCACTGCCAGCCGATGGCATCGCTGGAGGCTTGTGTCCCCTCGGCAGGAAAAGATGAAAAAATAGGCACTGGAGGACAACCCACAGGAAACGCGTCCCTATCTGGAAGACAAAGGACTTGTTGTACAGCACACGCCGAAGATGTTGGAGCACAGAGGAGGGGTGTAGGTTTGGCACTTGAGAGCAAACAGTATGTCCCTGCCATACCACGTCGCTGGCCTTCTTGGGCACAACTATTTAGGTTGCTGGTACAAGGGTACATGTCCTGAAACATGTAATTGTCAGGCTTTTCTGGGAGCTCTTCAAATCCAGTATGTCTCACAGTCCTTTCTCCCAGACTGCTCCTACCTGCAGGGAAAAGTGGCCTTGTCACTAAAGGCTTCATTTTCAGCTGCCACCAACTACTTGTCTCTGCAAATCAAGCAGCTGGGGCCATTTTTCTTCCTGCTTTGCTGTAAGTTCTTCAGAGCAAGAACTTGTTGAGCATAAAGATAGCCACGGACCTTGGCCAAGACCTGTGCATGCCACAGCGATGCAAATACATACATTCTCCTTCTTTGCTTCGCTTTGATGTGGGTTGTCTTACACAGATCTCGGGGCAAGCACAGATACAGCAGCCCCCCAGGATACAACAGCTCCCCAGGTTTATGATGTCTTCTGAAAAGCGCAGAGCCTGTGCCGGCCAGCTTGTGTTTTTAGCGCCTGGCCCTGGGACCGCTGTGGAAAGGGCAGGACCTGTGCAGCCTAGTGGCCGTATTTTCCTCTGCTGTGTTTCAGGGCATCTCCTCTCTTTTGGCAGCTAGCAGCGGCAGACAGTTAAAGGCACTCCTGAGTGTAACACCATGCAAGTGTCTCAATCCAGCTGGTAAGGGCAGGAGAGACAAACGTAAGAGCAGCAGCTCTGGAAAGGGAAACAAGAAGGACAAAGACAGGGGAATGGGAGACGAAAACATCAGATTGAAAAGGAACAATAAATCCCTGGTGAGGAATATAACTGGGGGGATAGAGAGGGAACAGATTGCAGCTCGCTAATGAGGCAGACGGCATTTTCTTTGTGATCTGCAAATTCAATTGGGTTTTCTGACAGAAAAAGACCCCATGCTATCCAGGAATCTGTTTGATACATGACCTGCCTCCCTCTGCCTTCAGTGGCAATAGCTGCTGGAGCAGGCAGGTCTGGCAAAGCCCACCTGGCCTGGCAGCGCAGGCTGAGGTCAGCCCGCTCTCGCGGCCGAGCCCTCGCAGCAGCCTGTGGAGAAGGCAGCAGGACATGGGCAGGGCCATACCTTCCTGGTGCCTGCTGAAGTGCAATGCTCTGAGCCGCACAGGTGTGTCAAAATGGGCAGGATGCTCTGTTTGGGCCACAAAGCTGAGGTGACAGCCAGGCTCAGCGTCACAGGCGGTGCCCCAGATGTGAGGGGCTGCCTAGGATCATTAACGAATGGCTGAGACCATCTGGGAAAACAATGCTGCAAAGGTCCTTGGAGTATTAAGACCGCAGCTTCTCTGTCAGGCAGGAAGGCTCCAGCTGTGTGGTTTCAATCCGTAAGGGCTGCAGACAGCAATGCAGAGCATTTCAGGATGTGACACCCCTGAGGTGGGGACGTTGCTACAAGCCATCGGCACTGGTGTTCTGGCAGTGCCAAGGCATTCTTGCAAAACTCTTCCAGGGAAGGAGAGGGAGAAAATACAGCAAGCTGCAGATCCTCACATCTAGCTCCCACCCCTCAGTTCCCTGTATTTCATTAGGCAAATAATAGCTCGGGGTCAATAGCATCAGCCTCTTTCCTAGAAACAAAATAACCACAGCCAAGGTTGCCAAGCTTGGGGACCCGGGGATGCAGGCAGAGGTCCCTGCTCTGCAGTCAGCTGTTTTTGGTGTCTTTAGCACAGCATTACTTCTACAACACTAGGCAATAGCATGTTTCTCCTTCGCTGTGGTTTGGGGAACGTAAGTGTATGAAAGATGGGGCAAGAGCTCCCACACACACACATAGTTTCCTCATTGAAGCCTTGGCAGAAGTTCTCAGGAATAAATGGGCAGAGGGGCCTCATTTTTATTCTTTCCTATGGGATAAAGAGATTACAGTTCTCAGAGTTATCAGACCAATACTTGCGTGTGGTATTAAAGCCTCCAAAACAAAAGAACAAAGAGAAACTCAGCATAATCAATAGGTCTGTGGGCACAGTGCACCTGATGCCCGCACAGAGTTCAGCTCTATGAAGACACAAATCATCACAAACATTTGCTGGGAGACGTCCTCTCTCCTACCATTTGCAGGAAGGAAGAGCGCAGAGACGTGAAGTGCCCCTCATGATATTTGGTTACAACAAGATGCAAAGGCTTGGTTTGCTTGGACCAAGCCACATACCCGTGTGCACCCCAGAAGCTGGGGACTGCCAGGCCCCTGAGCCATCTCTGCTTCGTGCTAATGTGTACTGATACCCCTCATGCGGTTGGCAGCATCACAGACTTGGGACCTCCACGAAGAAGACAAGCCGATGAGAGGAGCCTGGCTAAGGAGGAGTTCATCAAGTGATGGGTCAGCTCTTCGAGACCCACCCTTCTCATCAGCTGACAAGGGCTCTCCTCTACCTGTCCACAAACTCCCAGTCAAAAACGTCACCGGATCTTACTTTCACTCTGGAAACACAGCAAACGGCATAGCCCCAGCACATGGACCAGATCACCACTAGCAGGGACAGCGGCTGTCTGCAGGCAGAAGTCTAAAGATAAGGTACTCCAGCTCCTGTTTTATAAAATATATATTCTCTGACACAGCACTACAATACACTGCTTTTTATATGCACACCCATTCCTCGAAATGTTCTCCCTGCTATTGGAAAGACAAAGTTTCTGTAAAGCAGTTAACTAACAAATATCCTATTTTTGTCCCTCTTATAGTCTAATTACTCAAACTCGCCAAAATTATCAGCATGGCTTTTCCTACTTTACATAGAAAATCTCTGTAACCAGCTCCAGTTGCCTTTCCCTGTCTTAAGTATTTGCACCAGTAAGCACCTACGCTCACTTACAGCTACACAGACCCAGGCCTGTGGATCAAAACCCAACACTTCACACCAGTGAAGCATCAGCGAGAGCGGTTAGCTGTCAGAAAGACGACCAATTGATATGGGACATCCTCAGCAGTAAATGACTTCAAATGAGGATGCCTCCTTTGGAGATATGCTGTAGGCTCACGTGATAGGTTGGGGGTCAGTTATGGGGCTTACCTAACGGCATTTTACAGTGTGTTTACTCGGAACACCAGGCTAGGCAGTCTTCCTTCTGACACAAAAGAAGTTGAGCCTCTGACACATGGAACCACTGTAGACTGGTTTTGTGTTACCACTGTGCTTGCAAAAGGCACGAATATACTTACTTCCTTCTTGGTTGCACATCCATTTAGGTGTTATCACCAGTTTTTCAGGGACTATCATATATAGTTCTTGTATTTTCCTCTCCTCTGAAAGTTTTCATGTTTTGGACTCAAGCTCACTGACTTTTTACAAGCCACCTCTGGCCTTTTATTTCAGGACATTCGCTTACAGAGGGCGATATGTTTCTGGCTGGTGCTGACATTGCACATATTGTTAAGAAAAGCTTATCTGTAAGTCTGCAAGGTCAGGATTATTTCTGAGGAGTAAAAACAAAAAGGCAGACACCATTTAAAATGGATCTCAGATCACCAGTCACTAAGGTACTCTTCTTTATCAGACTTGCACACAAAAGACTGAGTATCAGCTCTTGTGCTTTGTCAAAGCTTCGTTCCTGCCTTGTACGAAGAGATGCTTCAAAAGGCATTTCTGTCCCAATTTACTTAAAACTAAAAACAAACTAAAAAAATTGTGCTCCGGACGTAGAAATGCCACGCAAATCCCCATGAGCTGATTTTTCCAGGGAGGTTCCTTACCTCTAACACTGCTGATAGAAAGTCAATATTTAACAGAACAGATGCCACAGAGATACACTTCTGTTTCTGGAAATAAACATGAAGGCCAATTTGAACATGCCCCCACATCCCCAACATGACACAAACTTACTGCATGGCCCTGAGGACAGCGGTGAGCTGGATCTCAGAAAGCTGGTAGGATTTATCCGCAGACTGGTGAGGAGACATGGGGGAGAATAACCCAATTAGTTGCAGTCCTGAAAAGCTGTGTTCATTTCAGGTTCTACATAAACGTTCTTCTGAAAGACACTGCAAACCCCAAGGGACAAGTGCAACATCGACTTTCTTGAATTGCTTTCTGTTAGGGAAATAAGTTGCACAGCAGAGTTTTTTCCCAATTTAAAGTAGCAATAAAGTGCCTTCAACAGTAACAATTCCTCAGCCCAACTGAACAAGACGTGGCTTTCTAGAGCAGTTGAGGCGTGGATCTGTGTGCATTTCATTGGAATCTGTCTTTTTTCTACTCCTCTTTTCACTTTCCTCCAATCTCTTCATTTCAGTGGCAGACAGATTGCAAAATGGATCCCAATAAAGAGACATTTGAAGATTTACTTTGCTGTGACACTGAACTAACACCTTTAACCAATAAGCACAGACTCGCACAAGAGATCACACTGGATTCTCACCTGTCCTCCCTCCATGAGTGAAGGCCTAAAAATTGATGAAGGGGCTGAAACCCTTCTGAATATTTTATTGCATGCACAAATGCTTATGGAGACAAGTGCACTCTTAGGCTACAGGAACTCCGACAGTTAGGCAACTTACATCACAGCACGGAAGCTGCAGGGAAGATCTAAGCAACAGGAGGAAAGAAAAAGGTTACAAGACATTACACAAGGAAACTCAGCAGCAAAGTGCATTTGCTATACCTTCATCCCCATGATTCCTCATGGCTATCTTCAACCACTTACAGTAACAGCCAGGACTACAACGTTGTGTTTCTGATAGACAAGACTCCTAAAAATTTCCAAGCCTACCAAAGTAGCACAAAACCCCCACAAACCCAAGCCACAAAAACTGTCATGAGTTGGTATTTCCACTTCCCTCCTCTCTCCTCCAACTTTCTCCCCAAAAAGTTATTGAGTCAGTCAAAAAATATTTCTATTTTAAGGCATTGGCTGTTTTGCTATTTAAGTCCAAGTTACTTTGAAATAAAAATAGTATTGTTTGCATTTTTGTCCCCCGAAGAAAAGCAGTATCAAAACCTAATCTCCTTTCACACAGAATGTAGGTGCAAGGAATCTGAATTTTCCTCACAGAAGAATGCTGTGGGAAAGACATCCTATACACATCTCCTGGATTCCTGGGAACGGGAGGTAAACTTGAGGAACAGCTGAGAGATGCAATAAAAAGATTGGCTTTATTCTATTATAGGAATATCCGTTTGACTGTGGCCCTGCCATTTTAGTCATGGTTTCTCTGGGGTATGTCATGACTAACATCTCCCACTGTACATCCCTGACAGCAGAGGAAGTGCTGGCCTCCAAAGCGGTAACCGTGGTGAGTGCAGCCCTTTGTTTTTACCGGATATTTTCAGGGTAGCACAGAAAAAGCAATCACATCTGGGACCATCTCAAGGGGCTATTGGCAAAAATCCAGAAGCTTCATAGAAGAAGCAGCAGATTGTGGATTTCGATGCCTTGGGCAGGATGCCTGTTTCCACAATAGCTGGGGAAGGAAGAAATATAAAGGGAGATGGTCTGATAAGAACACGGCCATGATAAAAAGACTCTGTTCAGTATTAATTTATTTTTTGCAAGAAGAAAGGTGCCCACAGTCACTGGGTTACAAACGTTAGTCTCTTGCCTCAGTGAAATGGGAACTGGTGAGTCTTGAGGCGATGTTAAATACGGGATTTTAAAATGAGTACAAAAATAGACAGAGAACAGAACAGATGTGACAGACAGTGGGCTGCTCTCATTCATCCTGGAGTTTTGCAGAAAGTTGTTAAAATCACTTCCTCAGCAATTTCAATGCTGGTGGCTCTGTCCTGCTTTGTCCTGGTCAGAGGAAATTTAGCAGCTGCAAGGTGAAGATCTGTGCTTTCTGAAATCAATCATCTCGTCCACAATAAAAACTACCAGCCTTTTACTTATGAATTTGTTCTGCTGCCCTTGGGTAGCTGGGAACACTCACATCAGCCAGCAGAGTGGAGTTACTGACCCGCCTATGAAGAGCTTTACTAAAACTTTAAAGAGCACCACACGACATGAACACTCCCCCTTCTGCTTGCCAGCTGCTCTTTATGCCACCTCGGCTTACTTTTTGACCAAGGGACAAACAGAGATTTCAGCAGTAAAGTTCGAGGCTGGGGCTCCGTGGATAAATGAAGCCATTCGCAGCATGATGGATCGTGTTCTCTAACCTCCCAGCATCTGCCCACGGCAAGCTGTCCCACCTGCCCGCTCTTTTGGGTCGCTTTGCCTTTTCCAGATGTAGTTTTATTTCGTGCATTCCTATGTCCAATGCCAGCAGTGACAGCTTTAAGGGGATGGCTCCTCGCACCCTGCTTTGACTTGAAGTTCCTTCTTTGGTGAAATTCCGCCAAGCTCCGAGGCAGGAAGGGACCGCTGCAGGCTGTATCGTGAGCTCCTCCTGGTGGTCTTTAATACTGTATTAACTTCCCCTATGTTTGCGCTCAAAAATAAAAACACAGCTTTGGGACATTTTTCTCTTCTTCTATACTCAAGAAACACATTTTAAAACGGAAACAGAAAATAAACCATATATTCTGAGAGTGACGTAAAGTCTTTCATTCCTCACTGCTTGCAGATGTGGCTAAAGGGAATGAACACATCCTTACCCCTCACACTAATTTTTTTTCAATAAAAATAAAGAGTTTCACATTTTCTTCCTAGTAGAAGAAATAATTTTGTTTGCTGCAGATTCCAGTCTTTTGTATGACCCACAGGCAAAGAAATACATCCTTCCTAACTATTTATGTCTGTTCAAGACAGCCTTCTCCATGCCGAGTCGGCAGGGCAGGAAGAGGAGAAAGAGGAGGAAGAGCTATTCATAGCATTTTCTGAGATTGGGATGGAATGGATAGAATGGAAGTTCTATTCTTCTCAAATAACATGCGTAAAAACATTTCAGAAAGCTCAATTATAAATAATCCTGGCTCAAGGTATTAACCAAATCAGTCTGTTAGGCACCGCACAAGCATCTAGCATCCAACAGCTGCTGTCCCAGAAAGGTTACGTTACAAAGAACAAGCAGTAACACCCAAGTGAAGCAAAAGGTGGGAAAGAAAAAATACGAGAGTTTTTCCAAAGACTGTCACTAGCAATGGTCTCCACTCCCCTTCTAGTTGGGCATTAGTATATGGTATCATGCCATTGCAGAGTATCTTCTGATCTTTTTATGACTTGAAGTTATATAAATATATAAATATGTAAATAAGCAAACAAATTCATTTATATGAATTCTTTATAGACATTCTGCTAGCCAGGTAGCAGAAACAAAATCTTGATGTCAGATCTGCCTCTGCTGAGAGCCTTGCTGTCAAAAACTGACTTGACATACTTTGAAATTTTCAGAACAGGGCATCAGATACTTTCTTAAGGGTGGGCTAGTAGAAATCTTTGTTAATCCTGCCCATTTTCAGTACATAGCCAAAATGCCTCATATCAGAACCATTAAATCCAGCACCTTGCATTAGAAAGGCTCATTTTAGAAACGTTTTGTCCAGGATATTATTCTGATGACTTGGCATGGAATTGTACAATAGCTGATCTATGTAACATCAGAGGATCCATTTTTCCCCGCTATCTTCAGCACCCCTTCCTGTTTTTCCTTTGCTGCTTCTACATGATCACTGTCTCTTATTCAGCATAAGAAGTGTAGACAATGGGCTTCCAAAACCTAGTTTGCTCAGGTACTGTCACACACAGAGAAGTGGATTACACCAGAGACCAGAGGCACAGCCTGGTCCCGTGTCAGACTGCGTTCTTGTATAGACAGTATTTGCCTCAGCAGCCAAACCCCACTTCTGGGAAAAGCATGGATTAAATCAGCTGCATACACACACACACAAATACGTATCTTCTGCACACCTCTAAGATACCTTACGAAATAATAGCGATGCAGGTCCTATGTTTGAAAGTGATCTGTAAGTCCCTTGCTATAACATCTCCAAGAGAGAAAAGCTGCTGCTTCTGAATTTTACTGTTATGTCTTTTTAATTTCCCAGCTATTGATGTTATTGATGATGATCTTGATGGTGTTGATTTGAAAGCCCTTTGGGCTGTTGAATTTTATCTGCTGTTCACAGGTACGGCAACCTTTGGGCTCTCACTGCATCGTTAATTAGCACCTTAAGATATCAATACTGTTTGAGGAGACAGGAAAATCAGCTAGCAACAGTTGCACCCAGAAATGCCCTCAAAGATTTGGAGAAATTGAAAAATGTAGAAATGGAAGGCCAGAGATGTCTTGGCTTACATATGAGAATTACATCAGTGAAAAGGACCAAGTACTTCAATGAAGAAATGCTGCAAAGCATAGCCAAAAATTTAAATGGAGAAAAAATCAAAACCAATACAGCTCCCTAAAATGCCTTCAGCTACAAAACCTAAAAATCTATAGAAACAATTATTTTTCAGACTTGTGATTTTTAACTTGCAAGCTCGGTTGCAACAGAAAACAAGCCTAAACATGAGAATCGTGAAATGGACTAAAAAAAATAAATTAAAAAAAAAACCCTGAAAAGTCACTAGATATCCTCCAGTTCAAATCCTTTGCAGAACCAGCCAGAATCTGGATCCATTATAGTCCAATCTTCCTGGCAGCTGATAAAGAAATTCAAGCAGAGAGATCCAAAGATCTTAAATAATTCTCAAAGAGGTCACATGGTTTACATGCTTGGTTTAGATGTTTTTATAGAAAAGGAAATCTGTCTGTTCAACCTCCTTTCATCCTGTTACTACAGTGACTGAAACACTGATGATTCCATGCTGCACTGAAAACATGGCTTTCCCAGGCTAAGCTGCTACTTTATCAGGTGACTGAGACACTGGACTCCACTCAATTGCATTCAGAGTAATAACTGAGAAATGAAAGATAGCAAAATGACGATGGTTTAGAAAAAGCCTTTCCAAAATCACAAAATGGAGAGGTTCACTTCGTATTATGTCAGTACTGTAAGTGAATGAAGCTACCAGTTCACAGCAGCAACCCTGTAGTGTGAGTACATAAGCAAGGCAAGGTTTCTGTGGAGAGGAAATGTCTTACATGTGAACAATGAGCGCTAAACATTACTTTCCCACTCTTCAAATATATCAGTTGGTCTAACACATATCACTTCCCCTTACAAACCTGACTCATATGGTAACTGTGGGATGTGTAACATGAAATCTCTTTCTGCTTTCTGTACAAACTGAACTCCTCCTTTAAGTGAAATCCTCTTAATATTGAAGAAAATGGATCAACAGAACCAGTGCTTAAAATAATTTCATGGAGCCACAGGTGTGTTATACAATGTTCTCACATTCTCCCAAAGCTTCTCACCAATACCTCTTCTCTGAGCTGCTGCAAAAGCCTGGGGAGAAAGATCATTCAGATGCTAGGTCCCATTTAATGCTTGGTCTCCCTCCTAAGACTATGGCAATTCAGCACCACTTGTGGTGCTTAGCTTTATGACAAGCACAGCTGTCCAGCAGTCTTTGGAATATGACTGTGATTTTTAAAAATCACAACTCATTTTGCAGTAGCGCACTGAAGAGCTCACACATTTTTCTTCTCCCCCCTCCCAGTGGACCTGGGCTGAATAAGGACAGACTTAGAAGCAAAAGGGTTCCTTCTCAATGCTAACGTCATCTGAGCCACCCAGTTCTGACATCACTTTTAGGGTAGTTGGCATGGTAAATACACTCTTTGAATGCTCTTCTTCCTCGACAGGTATGTAACTTGGTGGGAACACAGAGGTTAGCTGCCCCTTGAGAAGAAGCACTTGAACCACATGGGAAGAGTTCAGTAACTGTCACGTGATGGAATTCAAAGCAATTTCTACAAGTGCTGGTCAAGCACAGGAAAATCCTTACTGAGCCTGACCTGTAATGGATGTCTTCAAAGTTCTTTGTAAAAAAGCAAACCCTCTATAACTAAAAATCAACAACTGAAGAATGAAGCGCACCATCTAGTATCTTTTTCAAGTTAATACTAGCCTGAAAAAGCTGCCTAGTTAAACCACATTTCCACAGCCCAGATCCTATTTTAGGAGACCAGAGTAGCAGTTTCTGGAGTTTTGTTGGCTTTTAGTTTTACCGGAACAAAAAGCTGACTTGCATCTTTATGACTTACCACCAAGGTGTATAATTCAAGTGCATATGTTTCTTCCAGATAAATATCACATTCTCCAAGTATGGGTGGGAACTTTACTCACACTTATTGCAGCAAATAAAACATTTCTTATAAGAAATAAACTTTGGGGCAAAGCATCACAAACAAGCAGACTCTTTGTATACTGTTCTTTTAGTTGACTTGTATGTTCCAAAGTAGAGTACTTTTTCCAAGACCAAAGCAAATACAGCAGGAGCAGTACAGATAAATAGATCTATTAAGCCAAACACAATTCTTCAAAAATTTGCAGTACTTTATACTTTTTTTTATATATACTTGGCTTCAAAGAAATCAGATCTTAGCCTAGACAAAGCAAACTGTCCTATTAGCTGGCTGTTAGGTGGAATACTATGAGCTCTGGCAATGACAGACTTAACTCACTGTCTTGATCACCAGCTATTTCTTCTGCAGGTAAAAACTTTAGTCATTGACCGCTGTAGAAACAAAGGCATTTTAAATTCCTGGTTGTATCAGAATGAGTAACAATAACATTCTGGTTTTACAGTTTCAGCCCTCATTAGCTTTTGCCTTGAGACAGTTGACATTACTTACCAGCAGTAAAAGCATAATTTCAAGGGCTCGCAGAAGAAATACTTCTACACAAAGAAAAAAAAAAAGTTTCTATAGAAACCAATACTCGGCATGACTGACTTCAACATATTCATTCTACTACTCAGGTTTCCATCATCAAACCAAAGTTATAACTAAACAAAACAAACAAGAAAAGGTTTGGTTGAATGTGTTAACTAATCAGCTACCACCACAATAGCTTCACAACTTAAGCAGGTCATGACAAACCCTCTAGAGAAAGAGCTAAACTCCACTAAATGTACATAAAACCAAGTTTGTAGGCACTTTACAAGGGGGTACTCCACCTCAAAAGGAGAATACTGTTGATAAAAAAGAAAAACAAAACAAACTTTAGTCTTCAGGTACCAAGAAGGGTAATCTTTCCCATTCCCTGACTTTAGAAATCCAATTCTTTTGCCATATTTGGTAGCCTTGAAATCTTTAAAATCCATCTGTCCATTACGAAATAACAATCCAGGTAAGTATTTCCCCATCATCCCCAAACAAAAAAGCAGAGAACCAGAAACTCTGACTTTTAATGGAAATACGGCTCCAGGTGCTGAAGGCTATCCAGTAGCATTTAAAGCAGCACTTTCAGATATTTTCCAGTATATTATCCCATTATCCACCAAACAGCAGTCACAGAGAAAAGCTCTGGAGCGTAGCTGGCAAAAACAAAAGGGCAAATAGTAAAGGTGCTAATATAGGTTTTTATATGGGTATGAAACTTGTATTTGTGGGCCACTGAGGTGCTCTCTTAAGTCTATCACTTTAAGACCAAAACATTAGTACAAGCGGTGAATTCAGTGTGACAAATCCAGATGAGTCTGTCTGATGGAAATGCGTAGGTTGTAGCGTTGTTCTTCAATCACAGTGATCAAGTCTTTTTCAAAATACGTGGCTGCTCTGATAGACAAACAGCTCTTTCAGATCTTTGGCAAATCTTTGGCTAACCAAATTTAAAATCAGTTTTAACACATTAATTGAAGAGACGTAAAGGAATGTCAAAAAACAGCAGGAACCAATTTCTGGACCTATAAATATTTAATCTTCATCCCCTGTTCTTAATCACTTTGTTTTCTCATGATTTCTTACTCCACTCAAACGAAATTTGTTTTTGGAACTGCACAGAAGCTTCTGCCCCCCAAATCTACACCACCATGTTTTAAACCTTTAGGGCACAGAACTTACCAGTTTGTTGTTTTTTTTGTAAACTATTTCAATCTTATACTTAAGCAGTACATGGTTTGATGAGGTCAGCATTCTTGTTCTTTGTCTGTAAAGCACCTGGCACAATGAAGTCCTGGTCCATGAGCAGATCTCCTAGTCATTATAGTCAACCATAAACTCTCTGCAAATTAAAAGCCAGGCTAAGAAGTAAACTTGTGCAGCTGCAGAGGATGTTCAAATCAAACACCTTTTGCCACCTGGTTCTTCCAATGCCATTGCTGCATCATTTATCTGAGGCTCTCATAAAATGACCATCACTGGAATCTAAGCATCTGCCCATCACAGCACTGAAGCAGTTCAGTAGCATGGAGTACTAACTGCAGAACAAAATGCATTACACGAAGCTGGAGTGTAACACAGTAATGCTTCTGTGACCCCCAAGTAGAGTACCCACATGCAAACACTGTACTGCCATACAGAGTCAAAACAGGGAGCACTTCAACTGTAAACCAGAAGATGACATGTGGTGGGAGAAATCAGCAAAGAAGTCACCCAGGATAAAAGCAAGTATGACAAAGTACATGGAAGTGTGAAAGAGAAATCTGCTCTTCCAGAAACTGCACACACTTACAGGAAAAAGAAAAAAAAAATAAATCAAGAGATGAGTCAGTCATCAGTAGCATGAGACAAACCTGAACACAAACCAAGAGCAAGAACATGAAAATACCATTTGACACCCTTCTTACAGTTCTAGATCTGCTCAAATGACAGATCACAAATAGTTCTACCTCCCTTTTGTATTAGGATTCAAAAAGAATACATACATCTTCATAAAATGCATTTGGTTGCCACATAACATACTTTGATTGAAATGAGATTTGCACTTTGGGGGGAAAAAAAAAACCAACACAAAACACTATGAGAATATTCCCTCTCACATTTCTCCAGAAAATTTCTTCTTGAAAATGCAACAAGGGCACAGAGATCAGACCTCGAAAAGCATTCTTCTCCTCACAATATTCTGTACAGTTTTCTGTATTTACACTGAAGCAAATGAGCAGAAGTCTGAAGAAATTAAACGCTTTAGAGTGCTAAAATCAAAACATAAGCAATACAATTTTTTTAATTTCAGCATTTTAAAGTACAGAAAGTGGAAACTATGAATATCAAATACAAATTTAAACAAAGCCACTTGTCCTCTCCTAGAATAATCAATGTGAACTACTTATAGAAACTTACAAATTTAAAGTAAAATCGAAACAAAATAAATACTGTACATACTTTCCCTGCCTGCAGGCAAAAGAGGATGGGAAATACTGTTATGAATTGAAAAAAATGCTCTTAAAGCTGCAGCATCCCATTTCCCAGCCAAATACTTAACACAGTAGTGCGTTTCTGTAAAAAGGAAGACACACATACACCTACTCCTACTGAGCAGACAAGCTAATATTTTCAGAGACATTAGAAGGAAAGATAGAAATTATACTATAAGAGTAGAAAAAGGAGAGGAAAAGACAAACGGGCCAGCAAAATGTTACTACAAAACTAGTAAATATAGCCAAGAACTAGCCCCTTTTTTTTTCTTTTTTCCAAATTCCATGTTTTTTAAAAAAAAAAGATACACCAAAGCACTGGCAGCAATAGACATTTCCCAGCAGAAGTGACAATACATACCAATATAATCTCTTAAAGTGATCCCTTTCATTCCCTTCCCACAGCATGAAACTCTTATGGCTTAATTTATATTAAAAGTAGAAAAAGTCTTTTTTTCCAAAAAGAAATGCAGCCTATGAAGAACATGCATTTCCTTATCAGTGCTACTTATATTTCCCATCCACTGCATGATTTATCACTCATACGCTCCCACAAACAGGGTTATTAGGGTGTTTTTAGTTTGGGGTTTTTTTTTTTTTGAAAAATGGATGTTGCAGCTTTTGATCTCATTTAACCACAAACAGTAAGGCCCTTGGTTCCATTTATATTTGTCTGTGAAAGAGTAGCTCTGCGCGCACTCAATCCCAGAGCCACAAACAGTTTTTAATGGTCTGGAAGTATTACGTGAATGAAACTCTGGAAAGACACGAGATTTGGGGGTCACGGTGAGTGTGCGAAGGGACAGGTGGGCATGTGGAGCCTAAATAGGGCACTAGGTTCTAGGCTTGTAGTACCAGGTCGTTCTAGCTTCAGCTCTGCTTAATCTCCACAATTACCAAAAAAAGGGAGCAGCAAGATTCACATCAGCTCTGACTCCAAAACCGTGCAAAAATTTTCAACATTTACAACTTCATGGCCTTGTGAATGAAGGTAGCTTATGCCATATAGCAAAGCCCAGGGAAAGCTGAAGCTTCTAAAATGTGATCATGACACTGTGCTCTCCTATATCTCTACTAAATGTAACACAAGCACTTCAACCACCAAAAAAAAACAAAACCCCCAAAATCCTCCATGTGATCAGAAAGCAACAATTTTAACTCTCAACATCTAACCCTTTCGAAATTGTCTTTTAAGAATGGATTCATGTAGAGTATTATAGGTTGCATAGGTAACCTACCTCGGAGGTCAACAAAGGCTACCTTGTAGCCAGGGTTTATTAGCAAGTATAGTAGGAGAAGAAAAGGGAAAGTTGCTGGAAGAGTCTTTGACATAGTTTCTAGGTGGTCTTTCCATTTTCATGGTTTTTTTTTTCCATTGCAGGAATGTGAGAACTTAAGAGAATGGGAAAACCCCTACAATATTTCATTTCCTATTGTTCTGTCTACAAAAAAAAAAATTTTATGCCGAATCCAAGTTCTCTGACTTTTCAAAAAAGATTATCCTTGAAAAGGAGTTACCATAGCAGGCTTAGTTCTCTTTGTTGTCCAGTCAGTGTTCCCTACTCCCTCCCTCTTCCACCCCAAGTGAGACAGTAAGGAAAAAAATAGAGCTTTTTCTCTCCACTACAACAACACAAGGCTCAGTCCATCTACAGAAAGATTGGTGCAGTAGTGTTTTCATCTAGAACACAATAAAAATATCCCTACATACAAGTACACAAAACAAGTGAGGTCACCACATCCTCTTCATGAGCTACCAGGAGACTTTTCTTCTCCCCTTTGTTTTTTTTTCCTCTGTTTTTTTCTTTTTTGTTTTTTTCTTTTTTTTTTTCTTTTTTTTTTTTTAAATACTGCTCATCATGGCAATTTCATTTAAATTACTTGTTCTGAGGTGGAACATCAGAATTAACTTCTGCTGGAAGCATGGGTATCTCAAGAAAATGGGAATGAACCTCTGCCTATTGACAGCCTGTGAAGAGACTAATACATAAGTTCATGCCAGTGGAGAGCCACTTTGAAAAAAAAGTTAGGAATTAGAGTAAAGAAAGAATAAAACCAAGAATTAATAATATATATGGGTCCAGCCACATCTGCGTTCCAATAGTAATATACAGATAAATAATGCAGATGGTCAGAAGAGAGACTTTGTATAAGCCCGTCACATGTACAAGAAAGCATATTCCATATTTTAAAATAATTCCTTACTCCAGATTCTATTCTGGCATACATCTACTTTGGATAAGTGTTCTCAAAAATCTGCCTTTAAGGAGAGAGAGCTCATTCTTCATTCTGCTCTGAATCGGATTGCTGCCCTACACTGGAATTTTCTACTCTTAAAAATTATACAGACAGCAAGAAGAAAACAGTTTTGTTTAATATGCTAAAGCTAAAACAGTTTCCAAAGCCTGGCAGGCATTAATCCATTTGCTCAAGAGAATATTTATACGGGTATATAACTTTAACTATTGACAACACAGTTTATTTCCTTGACTTTGGTGAGAACATATTAGAAGACAGTTAAAATACTCTCTTTTAACTATTTCTATCTGGAAAACATAGCACCTGAGAACAGCAAGTACTTTTAGCCACTTTCAGCACCTCTAGAGTACCTCTTAGCTTATCTTCTGCTTTTTAGAAATCCTTTGTTACCTCCATTTCCAACAGTCTAAACAAGGTTGACAGCTTGCATTAAATTAAAAAAAAAAAAAAATTTAAAAAAAAGACTTAAAACATGCTTTTGTGAAACCATAATTAGCAAACAAACAAAAAAAAATTCACCCATACACACACACACACAAAACCATAAAGTCAATACAATGTAAAAGCAGGTCTGCAAAAAACACTCCTAAGTTATAATTTTCAAGCTCCAGAGGAAGTAAAGCCATGAAAGCTACCTGACTTATTTGCAGTTGCATTATGTTTTGATGTCTCTCAATTTAGAAACAGGATAACATAGTGCTAAATAGTTTTGACCCTGCGACAATCAAAAACACCTGACATCAGAATTATTTCCATAAATTTGTAAAGGCATTCATAATCTAGCCTAGATAAAAATAACTCTGCATAAATATTCTAGAAGGTCCAACTGAATTTGGTGTTAAACTACGAGAAGAGAAAATTATTCCAGTATAGAATATGGAGGAAGGAAAAACTGGTATGGAAAGTTAAATCAATTCAATGACTTGGATAGCTATGCCTGAGTATTTTTACTCTTAGCAAACAAAAAAACACCCACCCAACCAACAATATTGTTGTCACTAGCATATTAATGTTTTCGTTTTGGCTGGACCCTGCAAAATGCCCTTTTTCCAGAATCAAGTAGAAGTATTCCTATTTCCGCCTTCATCCCCATTCCCCAAAAGTTAAATATTTAATTTTATATTACAGAAAAATACAAATTTTAAATCAAAATTATTTACAATAATTCAGAATCGACATTTGCTATCAGCTCTGTATGAAGCCTAACACAAATGGTCATTCTGATACCAGTAAGCTACTTAATGCTTATATATGCACCAGTTAAGACTTTTAATCGGCTGTCTCACCCAGCTTTGAAAGCAACACACATTCTCCTGCCTTCCTGTCTCTTAAGTAAAATGTGTTTAAAGTACAATAATATTTTAATGCTTCTTCCATGCTACATTAAGTAATATGCCAGATCTTAAGTCTGCAATGTATATCTTATGAGTTATTTCACATTAATTGTTCTGAAGAAACATTTATCTTAACTGATGTCCCTATTCCTCCAAAAAGGTGTATTAGGTTTCCCTCCTTTGTATCAACTCTTAAATAACTTGTACAAATACAATTTCAGGGAGCCTTTTTACAGAAGATAATCATCACAGATAGATCATCAGGAGGAAAAGTATGCACTCCATTTTGGAGGAAAGGGGTGCAGTTTAAAACAAGTTAGCTACTGGACTGACGTAAGAAGATTCTTCCGTCTTTAGGAGTCTCTTCTACTCCATCAAATAAATAAATCTGTATAAAAGAGGACAGGTCAAAAAATAACCAAGCTGGCAGAGAATATGCAACTTGCAAGTCAACAGAAGCCCAGCCAATAGCTTACAAAAAGCAGGAAAAATAATAAGATTCCATATGCCTTAATTTAAAAAATAATTAATAATGCATCTCACCCCTATTTAAGACTATAACCTGAATATGAAATTTAGGAGTCCAGACTAATCACAATTAATGTGGCTCTCCACTGCACCAAACATACATTATCAAAACAATTAAAAACTTTCACATTCTTAAATCTAAATTAATAACTCCCACAAAAAGTCTTCCAAATAAATAGGTTTTTAAAATGAATTTAAAAGTTGTCAAAATCTTATCAGAAATAAATTATTGATAAACCACCTTCATCATCTTCCCCTCATTAATTAGGTCAGAAACTACCAGCAACAAATGATATTCAAGCCCTGATGAGAGACTATTTCTCACAGTCCATGTCTCTCTGAAGATTTCCCCATTCCCATATGGTTATTGCTGAGCAGGTGTGGCACAGTGAAAATGCAGCATTGGGTTGATTTGTGGTTGGTTTTTTTTTTTTTTGGGGGTTTTTTTTTCTTTCTTGTTTTTGTTCATCAGGCAGTGTTTTATATGGTACATGCAAGTCTGCTTCAAGCAGAGGAATAACAGCAGCTCCAGGCTCTGTTGACCTCAATACTGGTCTGTGTAGGAAAGACAGCAGTAGTAGAAGTAGCAGCTACATTAAACAAAGAAGCGTGCATGGCCATTCCGGTTCAGCTTCAAGATCTTCCCAAGGCGCTGTTTAGCAGTTGCCATTCCTTTCTTTGGACGTTTGCCTGAAAAATAAAATAAAATACTTCAATCAAGAATTTCATAACAAATTTTTATTATCGTAGAACAAAGATGAAACGCAGCTTTTGAGCTGAAGCAGGCGAAATTTTCATCTGATTCAGTTTAAAAAAAAAAAAAGACAAAACTCTTCATTTGTCTGTTTGGGAGCAAATAAACAGAACCGTAAATAAAACAGGAATTGTTTTCCCTGAAGTCTGGCTAGCATTATTATAAATAAAGTGATTATATTATTTACAAACGTTTCCAGTCTAGGGAAGGGCAGTGGGTGTGGTAGGGGAGAACCTAAACTGAGCTTCCTGAATGTTGCTCAAGTAAGCTCTTCTCTTGAGTAAATTATAGAAAATAAACTAGAAATTAAAACCTAAATATTATGATCATCAGACTATTTTTTGAAGTGTCACAGCTTTTAAAGCTTCACTTCTATAAACAAATCTGATTCAGGCCAGTGATTCAGAGTGCAGTTGTGGTTCTGTTCCCTGTAATAAATGCATAACAGATACACCTGCAGAGTTGCAACGGTAACTATGAAAGTTTCACCTGGCCACGCATCCAGTTAGATCTCTCTTAATTCTGCCTTCACACATTCTGTGCCAAAATCTGTGTTCACAGGATGCCCATTTTATATTTTTCCTCAAGGACTAAGTCTGTCCTTTTTTCAGTAACTGCATCTAACAGCTATTTTTAACGTTTACAAGCTCCTTTTCCTAGTCTTTTTCTTTTTTTTTTTTTTCACTCTGGCAAGAGGACAACAGAGATAAACATTACCTTTTGTCGCCTGGTTGCTGATAGGGGGTGGATTTGATGCTGGCCTCTTTGTTGGATGAAGTGGTACAGACAAGGATGTTTCACCATACAGCCTGTCAGGGCTAAGGCTGCCATCACTCAGCCGACATTCTCCTTGAATTAGATTGGAGTCTCGTGTATACTTGCCATGCTGAAAACTCAAGCCGTTGTTGTGGACTACACTTCTGTTTTCCTGAACCTTATGGTTGGCTTCTGATATGCTGTCTTTCTTGATATATTTTTGAGTTTTACTTGCATCCTAGTACGGAAATAAGGAGAAGGAAAAAAAAAAGGAAGTTGATACCTTCTGGCTACAAGTTCACTACAGTTTTTCTAATTATAGTACTGTATCTTTGAAAAATATATTTTAGTTCCACCAGTGTCTGACCACTTTATGATTCCATCATTTATTTTAGTATACATACCTCTTTAAAAATAAGGTACAATATAGTATCTCTGTGCAAGCTTTTCCATAGGCACTTAAGGGCAATGCTGTAAATTAATTACACATACTAGTGCACTTAATCTCTCTGCTTTTTGGTTTTAGTTTGCAGTGATCAAAACAAATGCAACTGCTCTTGATTAAACTGGCCACTATATCAAGCCATACTATAACCACTGACTACATAAACAGGCAATTTGTTTTCAGTATTCACCTGGTGAGAGAACAAATGCTAAATTGGGAATTACAAACTGTAAGGAGTTTCATGTAGTTAGATATTCTTACTAAAAAAAAACTGAAAAGCATGCAGTTAAAATACAGCTATTAAATAGCACTGTTGTTTTGCAACTGTAATCATTCTAATATTTCTAATATAGACAAGTTTAGAAATACTAAGAAAGTTCAGAGCGTAAGAGAGACAACCTTTCATTTATATATTCCTTGCTGGATTCCACCTGGACATCAGAAAGCAAAAATATTCCTACCTGCTGGCTGTTGAAAGGTTGTATTGGTTTGGCAGTACCGATTTCCTAAGCAAGTATCTTTACTATAAATACTATCAACAGGTTCCACTTGTTCTGATGCTCTGGTTGGGAATAACAACGAATAAACAATACAATGCTTCCCCAGTTAGGCTGAATGTAAATTCACACTTTTTTATGAAAGTAATTTTTTATTTTTCAAGATACTGCCCTGAGCATCTTAATACTAGCCGCTATGACAGAACAGAGTTTGAAAGGGGAAAAAAAAAAAAAAAAATCAAAACAACAACAATGAAAAAAAGCATGACAAAAATATAATACTCAGTTACCAGCATCAGAAGTATCTATTATCAGATATGCAGTGTGGAAAGACCTGTCCACCATGCTTTCTGTACTTACAACTTCATGATCTCTTTTTCCTATAAAAATTTTTGTGTTCAAAACGTTTAAAGTATTGCTTTACCTGAGGGGTAATCCTCGAAGCTTCATTCAGGTGTCTAGTCCATGCTGAAGTCCCCAAGTCTCTTTCCTCTTCCTTCACAGACCTACCTAAAGAGAAGTTTCAACAAGCTTAAATTTTAAAATCAAAAACTAGGAATACAAGGTTAATTATACATTTGAGTAACTTTAAAATTAAAACAAGAAAGAAACGAAAACACAATGGAAAATATTTCCTAGATACAAAATAAAAGAGCTGCTTGGTTCTACACTCGAAATTGGGAAAACAATCTCACAGTATAAATACACCTAATTAAAGATCCATGTACCACAGTAAGAACATCAGACAAATACAATCATTCAAATTTGAAAGTACTGATGTTGAAGACAGCTTACTTTCTTTGTTATGCTACTGTTTTCAGCTTTGTACCATGGCTTTGTATCATGAGGAGTTCATACAAAGATGGACATTTAAATTTCAGGTATTACTAACTGTATTGTTTCTCAGCACTGATGTGCTATTCAGGTGCAACATATGGAAGATCTACGCTGATAGGCCTATAGAAGTGTCCACATTGAAAACACATTTACAATAGAGTTAACTTGTAAAATTAAGGGTATCCCAAGACATCAATTCAATTCCAGTTTGGAGAGGTTGAAAGGTTTTTTATAACCTGCTAGCTAATAAGCACAGTTTCATCATCTGTGGAGTTTGATACATCTACTAGGTCTGTCCAGAATGGAATTTTTTCCTAACAGTCCATATGGTGCTGTATGTTAGATCTGTGGCTAAAACAGTGTTGATAACACACCGAAGTTTTGGCTGTGCTGAACAGTGCTTGCACAGTGTCACAGCTTTCTCTTTTGCCACTCTGCCCCCTGCAGTAAGCAGGCTAGGGGTAGGCAAGAGATTGGGAGGGGATATAGCCAGGACAGCTGACCTGAACTGGCCAAAGGGATATTCCATACCATATAACGTTATGCTTGGCAATAAAACCTGGGGTAGAGGAAGAGGCTGGGGGAAAGGTAGTCTTCCAAGGTAGTCACTGCTCAGAGACTGGCTGGGCATCAGTCCGCTTGCAGAAGGTGACAAGTCATTGCACCACTTGTTTCTTTTCCTCTTTCCTTCACTTACTCAACTGTCTTTATGTCAACCTATGAATCTTCTCACTTTTGCTCTTTCTGTTCTCTGCCCCATCCCACAGGGTAGGGGGAGAGAACAAGTGGCTGTGTGGGTGCTTAGCTGCCAGCCTAAGTCTATCCACCACAATTTAGAAACTTGGATATTAAGTTTTTCATAAAGTTACAAAGATGGAAGGCACTATATCTGTGTGGTTTGCTGGTTAGGGTTTTTTGTTGTTGATTTTATCTATCTATCTATTTGTTTATTTATTTGGTTGGTGGGTTTTCAATTACCAGGGCACTGTCCATGACATCACATTAGACTTTCCTGATGTCCATGTAAACAAAAATCAACATACTATTAGTTCCTTGTATTAGTACCCTGTTTGTTGGTGGGGTTCTATTTGTTTCACATCAGCAAAGCTATGATCTTCTTCCAATTCCTTCTCAAGCAAAGAATTTTCAAACATAATGACTCACTCTCTGTTCCAAGAAGTGATTTTGATTCCATTAAGGGGATTAGTGCTAATGTTCTGCTGTCTGTCATTCCCAAAATGCATTTAACAGATATCTGTTTTTCATAGACATCAAAATGCCACTGACAAAAAAGTTACCTCTGAATTCTCCTCTTCAAGATTAGAATCTCCTTTAATGCACTGCATTCATAGCAGAATTTCAGGAATGAAGTCAAATATGCCTTCTAAAGACACATGAAAAATCACCAAGCAGATTCCTATGGATATCTAAGTAACACGTCATGAAAGCTGCAACCATGAAGGTTTCGTCAATCTTTTCTGAAGATTACACTTTCTATATGGAGACTATACTTTCAATCTAGCCATAACTTTGCCACTCTTGTAAGGATGCCACAAGTTTTAGATGGCAATATTTAGAAGATGTATTCTGATAACCTCTCAAGCTAAGTTTGTCCTGGTTTTCAGAAGTAACATTTACTTTTTACAGAAAAAACAAAACAAAGCAAAACAAAACACATCTTTTTAACTGTTGGGTCTGATTTACTTAAAAACTTGACTACAAATCTAAAAATTTAACTTTAGGTGCTTGTTCTGAGCAGTTTGTCCAAGAGAGAGAGCAGCAGTGTCATTAGTTCAGATACCTACCACATTCTATTGTTTTGTGGCTCTGAGATGGCTGTCTGTATTTATGCCGACTCCTGGGGTAGCTTCTGTGTTCCTGAAGAGAGGTTCTTTTATCTGTGCAGTCTGTGCTTTGAGTATGACCTGGTAAACATGTAGTATAGTGCAATCCTGCCATAGATAGCATGCCCTGAATAGCTGCTTCTTCTGTACTTGTCGAGGTAGGACATTCCCTAGAAAAATAAAGGAGTATTACACAGTTCAAACAGAATCCTAAATTTCTCTGAAGGAATGATTTTTACGTTGGTATAAAAGCAGAACCATAAACATGTGCGAAAAGGTCTAACAGTTTACAAATAAATGCACACAATGTGCTTACTTTTTACTGGGAGCTTCATTTCTGGATGGCTTCTGGGTATTTTGACAAAGGTCTCTCGTGACCTTAGATTCCTCTTTGAAATTTGATGTTACTTCCTGTTTCTCTTCATCACCTGAGCTTTCTGACTCCTCTGTGGAGGAATCCCTCTGCTGAAACAAGAGGAAACAGTATGCAGAATGGTCACTATGCCTCCTAAATAGAGACACTACCTTAATTTATGCTAAATAAAAGCTCAAAAGCTTCCAGGTCCAACTTTTTTTACATGTATAGTATTCAGAATGCAGTTAATCTGAATGTAGCAACTGAGATGCTACACATCCCAATTTTGTAACACTGACAAGTACATGTTCCAGCAATATATAAAGCTTCTCCAAAATCCATTTTCTTACAGAAAACACTATACACATTAAACCATGCACAAATAATTGTATTCTCTTTAAAGAGAGCATTGACTATTCTTATCTTCTATATTCAAAGCACAGGAAAAAATATGGAAGTATGGTTTCAAGCAGCAGCCAGAACTGATGCCTATTACTTATAATGGGACACAACCTGCCCCAAGTAACTGTTTCTGGCTCTTGCTCACACAAAAGATAACTTTCATCAGCAGCATCTCTCTGATGAGTGACAGAAACTCTCAGGTAAATCCAGAACACAGCAGGAACACAGACACAGCAGCTGTTGCCTCTCTTACAGTGGCACAGCCTCATTTCATGAATGAAAGGGCTTTTCAGCTCCTGCTCAGATTACAGCTTGGTATGGGCAGGAGCTTCTCAAAGGTGGAGCAACCTTAGGTGACTCAATATGCCTTTACATGAAGCAAGGGCTATAATAGATATGTTCTGCCTTGGTAATCCAGACTAATCTATTTTCAACAAGTACAGAGAACACCACAATTCTTTTTCAAGCCAAGGAATATATATATGACGTTCAATAAAAGTGTTGAAAGTGGAAGATTAGAACATAGAGGAATCATAATGCTTCAAGACTGACACTACTATTCCTATCATCAAAAACAGAACTGGAATGAATGAAGTGCATCATAACACCAAGGGATGTTTTTATACAATAGCTTCATTCACAAGAGCAGCTTGTTAATCTTTGACACTTGGAAAGTGACACACGTGGGCAATTAAATTATAACTATGACTCAATGTTAGTAATAAAGCTATTATCTTGTTTTGTTAAGATCTTCTTCAGTGCAACATAAAAACATAAAAAGGATTTACAGCAGCTACCGAGACAGTTCATTTTGGATATATCATTACAAAAGACAAATTTAAACATGCAGAAAAATTATTCCATTAGATACTATTAGAAATTAAGAAGCAGAAGAATATAGAAGGAACTAAGAGAGTAAATGGCATTAATATAAAAAATTTCACTCAAAGTCATCCAAAACTGGCTATATTCTCCTGTGAAGAAGAAATATATCACTTCAGAATAAGTATTGATTCTATGTCTTGAAAAAGGAAACCTGCTGAGCCAAAGTTGCTGACAATGCAGTTTAGGAAACCAGAAGAATCCACATCATGAAGGATCCTATCACTTATTCCAACATCTAGATACGGTAATAATGGAAGACAAGATATATTAAAAATAGATCTTGGCCACCATTGAAAAAGTAGGAATTTGAAGACTTCTTGTAAAGTCTTATAATACGCTGACAATTGAAAGAAAGACCAAAGCATTAGCTTTCCATCAGCACAAAACAAAAATTTGATGTAATCACTCCACCCTACTAGCATTTTACTGCTATCCAATTAAAATTGAAATTAGTAAGTCAGAGCACAATTTTGCAAGGGAAGAAATTATAAAAATATTTGTCTATACATATGCACATTTCTAAATACTAAAAGTTGTATTAAAATACACACATGTAAATACATATACGTGTACACGTGTGTGTGTGCATTTATATTTCAGATAGTTCTAAAGAAATGACTACAATCTAGACCCTCAAATGGAGGACTCCCATTTATTTCAAATAGTCTAAAACACCTCAATAGGATTTAGCCACTTCAGCTTATTTAAAAAACTGAAGGCCTTCAAGATTGTATCCATTTAACCATGCTCTAAAATGAAACTGTGTGGTAGATACTCATAATTCTAATGATGAAATTTAGACTTGTTATGGAAGAAATTAACAAAGCAATTAGGATCTAAGTTTTCTCAGACTTTGCATGTTTCAGAGCAGGGCTCATCCTTTGCCAGCCCCACTTTAATCACAAAGATGATCATAAAATTCGGCTCATGATAGCATCTCTTGTCATTTTTCTCAACACTAGAATAAATGAAGAATGAGGCAGCACTGTAAGTCTGAGATATTAACTTGAACAAGAATTAAATACTTTGTTATTGCTCTTTTAACACAAACTTTGACAAGATACATTTGAAGTGAGCAAGCAAAATTATATTTAATTGCTTCGTTAACTTTTGTGACTTTTTCTAGCTATACCTGTGTAGTGCAATCAGGCTCAGATTCTTCTG